>NC_086451.1:149779456-150512334 GCF_028390025.1 Pseudophryne corroboree | reverse complement strand
TATTTTTTTTGTAGTAGAACTACAGGTACCAGCGCCCCCCCCACATGCTGGTACTTGTGGTTCTCCAAATACTAGCTTGCGGGGGAGGCTTGCTGGGACTTGTAGTTCTGCTACAAAAAACAATATTCTTTTTTTACACAAAAGGCTATCAGCATCCCATCCACCGCCCACGGATGGGGGGACAGCCTAGGGCTTCACCCCTGGTCCTTGGGTGGCTGGAGGGGGGGACCCCTTGATTTAAGGGGTCCCCACTCCTCCAGGGTACCCTGGCCAGGGGTGACTAGTTGGGGATTTAATGCCACGGCCGCAGGGACCATTCCGAGTTGTTCGCTCGTTGTTTTTTTCTCGCAACGGAGCGATTAGTCGCTAATGCGCATGCGCAATGTCCGCAGTGCGACTGCGCCAAGTAAATTTGCTATGCAGTTAGGAATTTTACTCACGGCATTACGAGGTTTTTTCTTCGTTCTGGTGATCGTAATGTGATTGACAGGAAGTGGGGGTTTCTGGGCGGAAACTGGCCGTTTTATGGGAGTGTGTGAAAAAACGCTACCGTTTCTGGGAAAAACGCGCGAGTGTCTGGAGAAACGGAGGAGTGTCTGGGCGAACGCTGGGTGTGTTTGTGACGTCAAACCAGGAACGACAAGCACTGAACTGATCGCAATGGCAGAGTAAGTCTCGAGCTACTCAGAAACTGCACAGAGAAGTCTTTTCGCAATATTGCGAATCTTTCGTTCGCAATTTTACTATGCTAAGATTCACTCCCAGTAGGCGGCGGCTTAGCGAGTAAAAGCAGCTTGCGAGCGAACAACTCGGAATGAGGGCCACTGTGTTTAAAACAACCTTAATATTGTTAATATATGCAATTGTGTTATGTTATCTGTTACCCTTTAGATAATGTATTTACGTTAGACCTAGTTTCCTTTTTATACACCACAGTGGACACTCAAGTCATATAAGGTACCATTGTCCCTTTTTTGTTTACTCCCTATTGTCCAAAAGTGAGCTGACCAGACAGGGTGGCTGTCTGGCTGATGTAATCACGTTGATTAGAATATGTATTGTATTCCAATTAGAGATGAGCGGGTTCGGTTCTCCGAGAACCGAACCCCCCCGAACTCCACGTGTTTTACACGGGTCCGAGGCAGGCTTGGTTGTTCCCGCCTGACTCGGAAAACCCGAACGAGGCAAAACGTCATCATCCCGCTGTCGGATTCTCGCGATATTCGGATTCAATATAAAGAGCCGCGTGTCACCGCCATTTTCACACGTGCATTGTAGAGAGTACAGAGAGGACGTGGCTACGTTCTCTCAGTGGCAAATCTAAATATCAGTGCTCAGTATCAGTGCTTATTGCTGCTCAGTAATACTAGTAGTGTGTCTCTCCTGCTCAGTGTCAGTTCTCAGTAGTATCCTCATCAGTGCTCAGTATCACTGCTCATTGTCTTGTGCTGCATTGTGGTGCTCAGTAATACTACATTACTAATACTAGTACAGTGTCTTGTGCTGCATCGTGCTGCTCAGTGTCAGTTCTCAGTAGTATCATCATCAGTGCTCAGTATCACTGCTCATTGTCTTGTGCTGCATTGTGGTGCTCAGTAATACTACATTACTAATACGAGTACAGTGTCTTGTGCTGCATCGTGCTGCTCAGTGTCAGTTCTCAGTAGTATCATCAGTGCTCAGTATCACTGCTCATTGTCTTGTGCTGCATTGTGGTGCTCAGTAATACTACATTACTAATACTAGTACAGTGTCTTGTGCTGCATCTTGCTGCTCAGTGTCAGTTCTCAGTAGTATCATCATCAGTGCTCAGTATCACTGCTCATTGTCTTGTGCTGCATCGTGGTGCTCAGTAATACTACATTACTAATACTAGTGATGAGCGGGTTCGGTTCCTCGGAATCCGAACCCGCCCGAACTTCACCTTTTTTTTACACGGGTCCGAGCGACTCAGATCCTCCCGCCTTGCTCGGTTAACCCGAGCGTGCCCGAACGTCATCATCCCGCTGTCGGATTCTCGCGAGACTCGGATTCTATATAAGGAGCCGCGCGTCGCCGCCATTTTCACACGTGCATTGAGATTGATAGGGAGAGGACGTGGCTGGCGTCCTCTCCGTTATAGTAGAACACAGAGTGACTTAGTTAGTTATAATTGTGGGGAGGATTGGGGACGGGGAGCAGCTGTTAGGGAGTACAGTGCATTGTTTTGATTATACCACCAGTGAGTTTAATCCTTTGTTTCTCTGCCTGAAAAAAACGCTCCACCATATCTGTGCTCACTCAGTGTGCTGCACTGCTGCATGATATATCTGTGCTGAGTGCACTGCTCAGTGCTCACACTGCCTAATTGTGGGGACTGGGGAGCAGTTATAGCAGGAGTACAGTGCACAGTTTTGCTGACAGTGACCACCAGTCCAGTATACGTTTGTCTGCCTGAAAAACACTCCTGTGTTGTTTTTTTTCTTCTTCATACTAGTTTAGCAGTCTGCTGACAGTGTCCACCAGGTCCGTTATACAGTATATTATATATATAAGCAGCAGTATGGTAGGCCACAGCTGTACCTACCTCTGTGTCGTCAGTGCACTCGTCGTCCATAAGTAATATAATACTATACTATCCATCCATCTACATTGTATACCTGTGGTGTTTTTTTTTTTCTTCATACTAGTTTAGCAGTCTGCTGACAGTGTCCACCAGGTCTGTTATACAGTATATTATATATAAGCAGCAGTACGGTAGGCCACGGCTGTACCTACCTCTGTGTCGTCAGTGCACTCGTCGTCCATAAGTAATATAATACTATACTATCCATCCATCTACATTGTATACCTGTGGTGTTTTTTTTCCTTCATACTAGTTTAGCAGTCTGCTGACAGTGTCCACCAGGTCCGTTATACAGTATATTATATATATAAGCAGCAGTACGGTAGGCCACGGCTGTACCTACCTCTGTGTCGTCAGTGCACTCGTCGTCCATAAGTATTATAATACTATACTATCCATCCATCTACATTGTATACCTGTGGTGTTTTTTTTTTCTTCATACTAGTTTAGCAGTCTGCTGACAGTGTCCACCAGGTCCGTTATACAGTATATTATATATATAAGCAGCAGTACGGTAGGCCACGGCTGTACCTACCTCTGTGTCGTCAGTGCACTCGTCGTCCATAAGTAATATAATACTATACTATCCATCCATCTACATTGTATACCTGTGGTGTTTTTTTTTTCTACATACTAGTTTAGCAGTCTGCTGACAGTGTCCACCAGGTCCGTTATACAGTATATTATATATATAAGCAGCAGTACGGTATGCCACGGCTGTACCTACCTCTGTGTCATCAGTGCACTCGTCGTCCATAAGTAATATAATACTATACTATCCATCCATCTACATTGTATACCTGTGGTGTTTTTTTTTTCTTCATACTAGATTAGCAGTCTGCTGACAGTGTCCACCAGGTCCGTTATTATTATTCTGTATATATTATATATATAGCAGTACGGTAGGCCACGGCTGTACCTACCTCTGTGTCGTCACTCGTCATCCATAAGTATAAGTAATAATAGTATACTATCAACCCATCTACATTGTATACCTGTGGTGGCTTTTAGTTGTGCGCAAAATATGGAGAACAAAAATGTGGAGGTTAAAAAAATAGGGAAAGATCAAGATCCACTTCCACCTCGTGCTGAAGCTGCTGCCACTAGTCATGGCCGAGACGATGAAATGCCATCAACGTCGTCTGCCAAGGCCGATGCCCAATGTCATAGTACAGAGCATGTAATAAAATCCAAAACACAAAAGATCAGTAAAAAAATGACCCAAAAATCAAAATTAAAAGCGTCTGAGGAGAAGCGTAAACTTGCCAATATGCCATTTACGACACGGAGTGGCAAGGAACGGCTGATGCCCTGGCCTATGTTCATGGCTAGTGGTTCAGCTTCACATGAGGATGGAAGCACTCATCCTCTCGCTAGAAAAAAGAAAAGACTTGCAGCAAAAGCACAGCAAAGAACTGTGCGTTCTTCGAAATCACAAATCCCAAAGGAGAGTCCAATTGTGTCGGTTGCGATGCCTGACCTTCCCAACACTGGACGGGAAGAGATTGCGCCTTCCACCATTTGCACGCCCCCTGCAAGTGTTGAAAGGAGCACCCGCAGTCTAGTTCCTGATAGTGAAATTGAAGATGTCATTGTTGAAGTACACCAGGATGAGGATATGGGTGTTGCTGGTGCTGGGGAGGAAATTGACAAGGAGGATTCTGATGGTGAGGTGGTTTGTTTAAGTCAGGCACCCGGGGAGACACCTGTTGTCCGTGGGAGGAATATGGCCATTGACATGCCTGGTGAAAATACCAAAAAAATCAGCTCTTCAGTGTGGAAGAATTTCAACAGAAATGCGGACAACAGGTGTCAAGCCGTGTGTTGCCTTTGTCAAGCTGTAATAAGTAGGGGTAAGGACGTTAACCACCTCGGAACATCCTCCCTTATACGTCACCTGCAGCGCATTCATAATAAGTCAGTGACAAGTTCAAAAACTTTGGGCGACAGCGGAAGCAGTCCACTGACCAGTAAATACCTTCCTCTTGTAACCAAGCTCACGCAAACCACACCACCAACTCCCTCAGTGTCAATTTCCTCCTTACCCAGGAAAGCCAATAGTCCTGCAGGCCATGTCACTGGCAAGTCTGACAAGTCCTCTCCTGCCTGGGATTCCTCCGATGCATCCTTGAGTGTAACGCCTACTGCTGCTGGCGCTGCTGTTGTTGCTGCTGGGAGTCGATCGTCATCCCAGAGGGGAAGTCGGAAGACCACTTGTACTACTTCCAGTAAGCAATTGACTGTCCAACAGTCCTTTGCGAGGAAGATGAAATATCACAGCAGTCATCCTGTTGCAAAGAGGATAACTGAGGCCTTGACAACTATGTTGGTGTTAGACGTGCGTCCGGTATCCGCCGTTAGTTCACAGGGAACTAGACAATTTCTTGAGGTAGTGTGCCCCCGTTACCAAATACCATCTAGGTTCCACTTCTCTAGGCAGGTGATACCGAGAATGTACACGGACGTCAGAAAAAGACTCACCATTGTCCTAAAAAATGCAGTTGTACCCAATGTCCACTTAACCACGGACATGTGGACAAGTGGAGCAGGGCAGACTCAGGACTACATGACTGTGACAGCCCACTGGGTAGATGTATTGCCTCCCGCTGCAAGAACAGCAGCGGCGGCACCAGTAGCAGCATCTCGCAAACGCCAACTCGTTCCTAGGCAGGCTACACTTTGTATCACCGCTTTCCAGAATACGCACACAGCTGAAAACCTCTTACGGCAACTGAGGAAGATCATCGCAGAATGGCTTACCCCAATTGGACTCTCCTGGGGATTTGTGACATCGGACAACGCCAGCAATATTGTGCGTGCATTACATCTTGGCAAATTCCAGCACGTCCCATGTTTTGCACATATCTTGAATTTGGTGGTGCAGAATTATTTAAAAAACGACAGGGGCGTGCAAGAGATGATGTCGGTGGCCAGAAGAATTGCGGCCCACTTTCGGTGTACAGGCACTGTGTACAGAAGACTGGAGCACCACCAAAAAAACCTGAACCTGCCCTGCCATCATCTGAAGCAAGAGGTGGTAACGAGGTGGAATACAACCCTCTATATGCTTCAGAGGATGGAGGAGCAGCAAAAGGCCATTCAAGCCTATACGTCTGCCCACAATATAGGCAAAGGAGGTGGAATGCACCTGTCTCAAGCGCAGTGGAGAATGATTTCAACGTTGTGCAAGGTTCTGCTACCCTTTGAACTTGCCACACGTGAAGTCAGTTCAGACACTGCCAGCCTGAGTCAGGTCATTCCCCTCATCAGGCTTTTGCAGAAGAAGCTGGAGGCATTGAAGGAGGAGCTAAAACAGAGCGATTCCGCTAGGCATGTGGGACTTGTGGATGGAGCCCTTCATTCGCTTAACCAGGATTCACGTGTGGTCAATCTGTTGAAATCAGAGCACTACATTTTGGCCACCGTGCTCGATCCTAGATTTAAAACCTACATTGGATCTCTCTTTCCGGCAGACACAAGTCTGCAGAGGTTCAAAGAACTGCTGGTGAGAAAATTGTCAAGTCAAGCGGAACGCGACCCGTCAACATCTCCTCCTTCACATTCTCCCGCAACTGGGGGTGCGAGGAAAAGGCTACGAATTCCGAGCCCACCCGCTGGCGATGATGCAGGGCAGTCTGGAGCGACTGCTGATGCTGACATCTGGTCCGGACTGAAGGACCAGCAAACGATTACTGACATGTCGTTTACTGTTACTGCATATGATTCTCTCACCATTGAAAGAATGGTGGAGGATTATATGAGTGACCGCATCCAAGTAGGCACGTCAGACAGTCCGTACGTATACTGGCAGAAAAAAGAGGCAATTTGGAGGCCCTTGCAGAAACTGGCTTTATTCTACCTAAGTTGCCCTCCCTCCAGTGTGTACTCCGAAAGAGTGTTTAGTGCCGCCGCTCACCTTGTCAGCAATCGGCGTACGAGGTTACTTCCAGAAAATGTGGAGAAGATGATGTTCATTAAAAGGAATTATAATCAATTCCTCCATGGAGACATTCACCAGCAGCAATTGCCTCCAGAAAGTACACGGGGATCTGAGATTGTGGATTCCAGTGGGGACGAATTAATAATCTGTGAGGAGGGGGATGTACACAGTGAAAGGGGTGATGAATCGGACGATGATGATGAGGTGGACATCTTGCCTCTGTAGAGACAGTTTGTGCAAGGATTGCTTCTTTTTTGGTGGGGGCCCAAACCAACCAGTCATTTCAGTCACAGTCGTGTGGCAGACCCTGTCGCTGAAATGATGGGTTGGTTAAAGTGTGCATGTCCTGTTTATACAACATAAGGGTGGGTGGGAGGGCCCAAGGACAATTCCATCTTGCACCTCTTTTTTCTTTCATTTTTCTTTGCGTCATGTGCTGTTTGGGGAGTATTTTTTTGAAGGGCCATCCTGCGTGACACTGCAGAGCCACTCCTAGATGGGCCAGGTGTTTGTGTCGGCCACTAGGGTCGCTTAGCTTACTCACACAGCTACCTCATTGCACCTTTTTTTTTTCTTTGCGTCATGTGCTGTTTGGGGAGTATTTTTTGGAAGGGCCATCCTGCCTGACACTGCAGTGCCACTCCTAGATGGGCCAGGTGTTTGTGTCGGCCACTAGGGTCGCTTAGCTTACTCATACAGCTACCTCATTGCGCCTCTTTTTTTCTTTGCGTCATGTGCTGTTTGGGGAGTATTTTTTGGAAGGGCCATCCTGCGTGACACTGCAGTGCCACTCCTAGATGGGCCAGGTGTTTGTGTCGGCCACTAGGGTCGCTTAGCTTACTCACACAGCTACCTCATTGCGCCTCTTTTTTTCTTGGTGTCATGTGCTGTTTGGGGAGTATTTTTTGGAAGGGCCATCCTGCCTGACACTGCAGTGCCACTCCTAGATGGGCCAGGTGTTTGTGTCGGCCACTAGGGTCGCTTAGCTTACTCACACAGCTACCTCATTGCGCCTCTTTTTTTCTTGGTGTCATGTGCTGTTTGGGGAGTATTTTTTGGAAGGGCCATCCTGCGTGACACTGCAGTGCCACTCCTAGATGTGCCAGGTGTTTTTTTGTCGGCCACTAGGTTCGCTTAGCTTACTCACACATCTACCTCATTGCGCCTCTTTTTTTCTTTGCGTCATGTGCTGTTTGGGGAGTATTTTTTGGAAGGGCCATCCTGCGTGACACTGCAGTGCCACTCCTAGATGGGCCAGGTGTTTGTATCGGCCACTAGGGTCGCTTAGCTTACTCACACAGCTACCTCATTGCGCCTATTTTTTTCTTTGCGTCATGTGCTGTTTGGGGAGTATTTTTTGGAAGGGCCATCCTGCGTGACACTGCAGTGCCACTCCTAGATGGGTCAGGTGTTTGTGTCGGCCACTTGTGTCGCTTAGCTTAGCCATCCAGCGACCTCGGTGCAAATTTTAGGACTAAAAATAATATTATCAGGTGTGAGGTGTTCAGAATAGACTGGAAATGAGTGGAAATTATGGTAATTGAGGTTAATAATACTATGGGATCAAAATGACCCCCAAATTCTATGATTTAAGCTGTTTTTTTGGGTTTTTTGAAAAAAACACCCGAATCCAAAACACACCCGAATCCGACAAAAAAAATTCGGTGAGGTTTTGCCAAAACGCGTTCGAACCCAAAACACGGCCGCGGAACCGAACCCAAAACCAAAACACAAAACTCGAAAAATTTCCGGTGCACATCACTAACTAATACTAGTACAGTGTCTTGTGCTGCATCGTGCTGCTCAGTGTCAGTATCACTGCTCATTGGCCCTCATTCCGAGTTGTTCGCTCGCTAGCTGTTTTTAGCAGCACAACACATGCTAGGCCGCCGCCCTCTGGGAGTGTATCTTAGCTTAGCAAAATTGCGAACGAAAGATTAGCAGAATTGCTATTAAATATTTCCCTGCAGTTTCTGAGTAGCTCCAGACCTACTCCTAGATTGCGATCACCTCAGTCCGTGTAGTTCCTGTTTTGGCATCACAAACACGCCCTGCGTTCGTCCAGCCACTCCCCCGTTTCTCCAGCCACTCCTGCGTTTTTCCCTGGTACGCCTGCGTTTTTTAGCACAATCCCGGAAAACGCTCAGTTGCCGCCCAGAAACACCCACTTCCTGTCAATCAAACAACGAACACTCGAGCGACTGAAAAACGTCGCTCGAGCTTCAGTAAAGCTACTAAGTTTTGTGTTAAATTACTTAAGGCATGCGCGCTGCGTACCATGCGCACGCGCATTTTCCAACTAATCGCTGCATTGCGAAAAACGGCAACGAGCGAACAACTCGGAATGACCACCATTGTCTTGTGCTGCATTGTGGTGCTCAGTAATACTACATTACTAATACTAGTACAGTGTCTTGTGCTGCATCGTGCTGCTCAGTGTCAGTTCTCAGTAGTATAATCATCAGTGCTCAGTATCACTGCTCATTGTCTTGTGCTGCATCGTGGTGCTCAGTAATACTACATTACTAATACTAGTGATGAGCGGGTTCGGTTCCTCGGAATCCGAACCCGCCCGAACTTCAAATCTAAATATCAGTGCTCAGTATCAGTGCTTATTGCTGCTCAGTAATACTAGTAGTGTGTCTCTCCTGCTCAGTGTCAGTTCTCAGTAGTATCATCATCAGTGCTCAGTATCACTGCTCATTGTCTTGTGCTGCATTGTGGTGCTCAGTAATACTACATTACTAATACTAGTACAGTGTATTGTGCTGCATCGTGCTGCTGTAGGGTGCTGTGGTAGTGTCCTGTCATTGTGCATAGGTCATCATCATTCCAGTCACAGTGGTATCTGGTATCTATCTAGTGGTATCTAATTCCAGACATTACTGCTGTCTAATTCCAGGTATATTACTGGCGGTTCCGGTATGAATGGTCGACCATGTTATGGTCGACAGTCATTAGGTCGACCACTATTGGTCGACAATGACATCGACGACATGGACACATGGTCGACACATGAAAGGTTGACACATGGAAAGGTCGACATGAGTTTTTAAACTTTGTTTGGTGTCGTTTTTTGCGTAAAGTGACTGGGAACCCCAATTAGTGCACCGCGTCCCCTCGCATGGCTCGCTTCGCTCGCCATGCTTCGGGCATGGTGCCTTCGCTCCGCTACTGCTTCGCTCGGCACAGATTACGATCCACGTGGACTACGATTGGAAAGGTAAAGTATGGAAAAGTTCCCCAAAAGAAAAAAAAGTAAAAAAAACCTCATGTCGACCTTTTCATGTGTCGACCATTTTCACGTGTCAAACATGTGTCCATGTCGACCATGTCAATGTCGACCAATAGTGGTCGACCTAATGACTGTCGATCATAACATGGTCGACCATGTGAACGGATACCATTACTGGCATATAATTCACATTAAAAAATGGAGAACAAAAATTTGGAGGGTAAAATAGGGAAAGATCAAGATCCACTTCCACCTACTGCTGAAGCTGCTGCCACTATTCATGGCAGAGACGATGAAATGCCATCAACGTCGTCTGTCAAGGCCGATGCCCAATGTCATAGTAGAGAGCATGTAAAATCCAAAAAGCAAAAGTTCATTAAAATGACCCAAAAATCTAAATTAACATCGTCTGAGGAGAAGCGTAAACTTGCCAATATGCTATTTACGACACGGAGTGGCAAGGAATGGCTGAGGCCCTCTCTTATGTTCCTCATGACTAGTGGTTCAGCTTCACATGAGGATGGAAGCACTCATCCTCCCGCTAGAAAAATGAATAGAGTTAAGCTGGCAAAAGCACAGCAAAGAATTGTGTGTTCTAAATCACAAATCCCCAAGGAAAGTCCAAATGTGTTGGCAGGTGCGATGCCTGACCTTCCCAACACTGGACGGGAAGAGGTGGCTCCTTCCACCATTTGCATGCCCCCTGCAAGTGCTGGTAGGAGCACCCACAGTCCAGATCCTGATATTCAAATTGAAGATGTCACTGTTGAAGTACACCAGGATGAGGATATGGGTGTTGCTGGCGCTGAGGAGGAAATTGACGAGGAGGATTCTGATGGTGAGGTGGTTTTTTTAAGTCAGGCACCCGGGGAGACACCTGTTGTTCGTGGGATGAATAAGGCCATTGACATGCCTGGTCAAAATACAAAAAAAATCACCTCTTCGGTGTGGAATTATTTCAACAGAAATGCGGACAACAGGTGTCAAGCCGTGTATTGCCTTTGTCAAGCTGTAATAAGTAGGGGAAAGGGCGTTAACCACCTAGGAACATCCTCCCTTATACGTCACCTGGAGCGCATTCATCAGAAGTCATTGACAAGCTCACAAACTTTGGGTGACAGCGGAAGCAGTCCACTGACAACTAAATCCCTTCTTCCTCTTGTACCCAAGCTCCTGCAAACCACACCACCAACTCCCTCAATGTCAATTTCCTCCTTAGACAGGAATGCCAATAGTCCTGCAAGCCATGTCACTGGCAAGTTTGGCGAGTCCTCTCCTAACTGGGATTCCTCCGATGGATAATTGAGTGTAACGCCTACTGCTGCTGTTTCTGCTGGCGCTGCTGTTGTTGCTGCTGGGAGTCGATCGTCATCCCAGAGGGGAAGTCGGAAGACCACTTGTACTACTTCCATTAAGCAATTGACTGTCCAACAGTCCTTTGCGAGGAAGATGAAATATCACAGCAGTCATCCTGTTGCAAAGCGGATAACTCAGGCCTTGACAACTATGTTGGTGTTAGATGTGCTTCCGGTGTCCACCGTTAGTTCACAGGGACTTAGAGAATTGCTTGAGGTAGTGTGTCCCCGGTACCAAATCCCATCTAGGTTCCACTTCTCTAGGCAGGCGATACCGAGAATGTTCACAGACGTCAGAAAAAGTGTCCTCAGTGTCCTAAAAAATGCAGTTGTACCCACTGTCCACTTAACCACGGACATGTGGACAAGTGGAGCAGGGCAGACTAAGGACTATATGACTGTGACAGCCCACTGGGTAGATGTATTGCCTCCCGCAGCAACAACAGCGGTGGCACCAGTAGCAGCATCTCGCAAACGCCAACTCGTTCCTAGGCAGGCTACGCTTTGTATTACCGCTTTCCATAAGAGGCACACAGCTGACAACCTCTTACGGAAACTGAGGAACATCATCGCAGATTGGCTTACCCCAATTGGACTCTCCTGGGGATTTGTGATATCGGACAACGCCACCAATATTGTGCGTGCATTACATGTGGGCAAATTCCAGCATGTCCCATGTTTTGCACATACAATTAATTTGGTGATGCATAATTTTTTGAAAAACGACAGGGACGTGCAAGAGATGCGGTCTGTGGCCCGAAAAATTGCGGGCCACTTTCGGCATTCAGCCACCGCGTGCCGAAGACTGGAGCGCCAGCAAACACTCATGACCATGCCCTGCCATCAGCTGAAGCAAGAGGTGGTAACGAGGTGAAATTCAACCCTCTATATGCTTCAGAAGATGGAGGAGAAGCAAAAGGCCATTCAAGCCTATACATCTGCCTACGATATAGGCAAAGGAGGAGGAATGCACCTGACTCAAGTGCAGTGGAGAATGATTTCCATGTTGTGCAAGTTTCTCCAACCCTTCGAACTTGCCACACGTGAAGTCAGTTCAGACACTGCCAGCCTAAGTCAGGTCATTCCCCTCATCAGGCTTTTGCAGAAGCAGCTGGAGAGATTGAAGGAGGAGCTAAAACGGAGCGATTCCGCTAGGCATGTGGGACTTGTGGATGGAGCCCTTCATTCGCTTAACCAGGATTCACGGGTGGTCAATCTGTTGAAATCAGAGCTCTACATTTTGGCCACCGTGCTCGATCCTAGGTTTAAAGCCTACGTTGTATCTCTCTTTCCGGCAGACACAAGTCTGCAGATGTTCAAAGACCTGCTGGTGAGACGATTGTCAAGTCAACCGGAACGTGACCCACCAACAGCTCCTCCTTCATTTTCTCCTGCCACTGGATCTGCCAGGAAAAGGATAAAATTTCCAAAACCACCCGCTGGCGGTGATGCAGGGCAGTCAGGAGCAAGTGCTGACATGTGGTCTGGACTGAAGGACTTGCCAACGATTACTGACATGTCGTCTACTGTCACTGCATATGATTCTATCACCATTGAAAGAATGGTGGAGGATTATATGAGTGACAGCATCACTGTAGGTATGTCAGACAGTCCGTACGTATACTGGCAGGAAAAAGAGGCAATTTGGAGGCCCTTCTACAAACTAGTGATGAGCACCGGAAATTTTTCGGGTTTTGTGTTTTGGTTTTGGGTTCGGTTACGCGGCCGTGTTTTGGGTTCGAACGCGTTTTGGCAAAACCTCACCGAATTTTTTTTGTCGGATTCTGGTGTGTTTTGGATTCGTTTTTTTTTTCTTCAAAAAACCCTAAAAAACAGCTTAAATCATAGAATTTGGGGGTCATTTTGATCCCAAAGTATTATTAACCTCAATAACCATTATTTACACTCATTTTCAGTCTATTCTGAACACCTCACAATATTATTTTTAGTCCTAACATTTGCACCGAGGTCGCTGGATGACTAAGCTCAGCGACCCAAGTGGCCGACACAAACACCTGGCCCATCTAGGAGTGACACTGCAGTGTCACGCAGGATGGCCCTTCCAATAAACACTCCCCAAACAGCACATGACGCAAAGAAAAAAAGAGGCGCAATGAGGTAGCTGTGTGAGTAAGATAAGCGACCCAAGTGGCCGACACAAACACCTGGCCCATCTAGGAGTGGCACTGCAGTGTCACGCAGGATGGCCCTTCCAAAAAACACTCCCCAAACAGCACATGACGCAAAGAAAAAAAGAGGCGCAATGAGGTAGCTGTGTAAGTAAGATAAGCGACCCAAGTGGCCGACACAAACACCTGGCCCATCTAGGAGTGGCACTGCAGTGTCATGCAGGATGGCCCTTCCAAAAAACACTCCCCAAACAGCACATGACGCAAAGAAAAAAAGAGGCGCAATTAGGTAGCTGTGTGAGTAAGATAAGCGACCCAAGTGGCCGACACAAACACCTGGCCCATCTAGGAGTGGCACTGCAGTGTCACGCAGGATGGCCCTTCCAAAAAACACTCCCCAAACAGCACATGACGCAAAGAAGAAAAAAAAGAGGCGCAATGAGGTAGCTGTGTGACTAAGATAAGCGACCCAAGTGGCCGACACAAACACCTGGCCCATCTAGGATTGGCACTGCAGTGTCACGCAGGATGGCCCTTCAAAAAACTAGTCCCCAAACAGCACATGACGCAAAGAAGAAAAAAAAGAGGCGCAATGAGGTAGCTGTGTGACTAAGATAAGCGACCCAAGTGGCCGACACAAACACCTGGCCCATCTAGGAGTGGCACTGCAGTGTCACGCAGGATGGCCCTTCCAAAAAACACTCCCCAAACAGCACATGACGCAAAGAAGAAAAAAAAGAGGCGCAATGAGGTAGCTGTGTGACTAAGATAAGCGACCCAAGTGGCCGACACAAACACCTGGCCCATCTAGGAGTGGCACTGCAGTGTCACGCAGGATGGCCCTTCAAAAAACTAGTCCCCAAACAGCACATGACGCAAAGAAGAAAAAAAAGAGGCGCAATGAGGTAGCTGTGTGACTAAGCTAAGCGACCCTAGTGTCCGACACAAACACCTGGCCCATCTAGGAGTGGCACTGCAGTGTCACGCAGGATGGCCCTTCCAAAAAACACCCCCCAAACAGCACATGACGCAAAGAAAAATGAAAGAAAAAAGAGGTGCAAGATGGAATTGTCCTTGGGCCCTCCCTCCCACCCTTATGTTGTATAAACAGGACATGCACACTTTAACCAACCCATCATTTCAGTGACAGGGTCTGCCACACGACTGTGACTGAAATGACGGGTTGGTTTGGACCCCCACCAAAAAAGAAGCAATTAATCTCTCCTTGCACAAACTGGCTCTACAGAGGCAAGATGTCCACCTCATCATCCTCCTCCGATATATCACTGTGTACATCCCCCTCCTCACAGATTATCAATTCGTCCCCACTGGAATCCACCATCTCAGCTCCCTGTGTACTTTGTGGAGGCAATTGCTGCTGGTGAATGTCTCCACGGAGGAATTGATTATAATTCATTTTAATGAACATCATCTTCTCCACATTTTCTGGATGTAACCTCGTACGCCGATTGCTGACAAGGTGAGCGGCGGCACTAAACACTCTTTCGGAGTACACACTTGTGGGAGGGCAACTTAGGTAGAATAAAGCCAGTTTGTGCAAGGGCCTCCAAATTGCCTCTTTTTCCTGCCAGTATAAGTACGGACTGTCTGACGTGCCTACTTGCATGCGGTCACTCATATAACCCTCCACCATTCTTTCAATGGGGAGAGAATCATATGCAGTGACAGTAGACGACATGTCCGTAATCGTTGTCAGGTCCTTCAGTCCGGACCAGATGTCAGCATCAGCAGTCGCTCCAGACTGCCCTGCATCACCGCCAGCGGGTGGGCTCGGAATTCTGAGCCTTTTCCTCGCACCCCCAGTTGCGGGAAAATGTGAAGGAGGAGATGTTGACAGGTCGCGTTCCGCTTGACTTGACAATTTTGTCACCAGCAGTTCTTTGAACCCCAGCAGACTTGTGTCTGCCGGAAAGAGAGATCCAAGGTAGGTTTTAAATCTAGGATCGAGCACGGTGGCCAAAATGTAGTGCTCTGATTTCAACAGATTGACCACCCGTGAATCCTTGTTAAGCGAATTAAGGGCTCCATCCACAAGTCCCACATGCCTAGCGGAATCGCTCTGTGTTAGCTCCTCCTTCAATGTCTCCAGCTTCTTCTGCAAAAGCCTGATGAGGGGAATGACCTGACTCAGGCTGAACAGTGTCTGAACTGACTTCACGTGTGGCAAGTTCAAAAGGTTGCAGAACCTTGCACAACGTTGAAATCATTCTCCACTGCGCTTGAGACAGGTGCATTCCACCTCCTATATCGTGCTCAGTTGTATAGGCTTGAATGGCCTTTTGCTGCTCCTCCAACCTCTGAAGCATATAGAGGGTTGAATTCCACCTCATTACCACTTCTTGCTTCAGATGATGGCAGGGCAGGTTCAGGCGTTTTTGGTGGTGCTCCAGTCTTCTGTACGTGGTGCCTGTACGCCGAAAGTGTCCCGCAATTCTTCTGGCCACCGACAGCATCTCTTGCACGCCCCTCTCGTTTTTTAAATAATTCTGCACCACCAAATTCAAGGTATGTGCAAAACATGGGACGTGCTGGAATTTGCCCAGATTTAATGCACACACAATATTGCTGGCGTTGTCCGATGCCACAAATCCACAGGAGAGTCCAATTGGGGTAAGCCATTCTGCGATGATCTTCCTCAGTTGCCGTAAGAGGTTTTTAGCTGTGTGCGTATTCTGGAAAGCGGTGATACAAAGCGTAGCTGTCACGATCCGGGTATCTGGACGCCATTTCTTACCCATCAGATGCCTCCTAAGGCTGGCTCAGCGCTCCAGGACCGGATTCCATCTGTTATCCTGATGTGTACATTCCTGTATCCTCTCCTGTCACTCTGGGACGCTGTCACAGTAAACGCCATATTACACCTGGCATGGCGTCTCCCGCGGCCTCCGTCGCCGTCCCTGAACTTCTGCATGCAGAGTGTCTGAGTGGCGATTACGTCAGCCGCGGTCTCCGCTGTGTCCGCGTGGTTGGATGTGCATCTGTCAGCCTGGCGCCACCTGTCTCCGGTGGCCGGCGCCGCCATTACTGTTTTCATTACCACATGGATTACAAACCAAACTTCCCTCCAAGTGTCTGCATGGGCGCAGCCATCTTGGATTCTGTCAGCTGATCATTTCCACCAATCTGTTCTCAGTATTGATAATCTGCATAATTGCCTAGCCAATCCCTTCCTTGCTGCAGGTATAAATACACTGTGCCTGAGCAAGGAAGGCGTCAGTGCTTTGGTTGTCAAACCTAGTTCCTGTTTGTCTCTCTCCTGTGATTGTCTTCCAGGTTCCAGCTCCTGTCTCAAGACTTCCACCATAGAGACCCGCACCAGCATTCCACCTGCGGTGTAGCCTGACTCTCCAATCCATTGTGGATTCATCTGTTTCCAGCTACAACATTACCAGCTTCCAGCAGAGTACAGCTTCCCTTAAAGGGCCGGTGTCCTTTCTACACTTTACCACTCTCCACCGGTATTATTATTTCTCCGCTCTCAAGTTCTACATTTCAGTTCATATTTCATCGCTCCCAAGTTCATTTATTATTTAACTGGTTCCAGCCAGTATCCACTCCGTGCTAACAACAGTCTGGTTCCAGCCAGTATCCACAGCAGCTGTTTTATCTTCAGCAACCCAGCTTTTCCTGGAACACCAGCTGGCACAATCCTGGGTTATCCCCATTGCTACAGTCGGGCCTGGTAAGGACTTTCCATCTAGAAGATCATAAGAACTATCTCACACTACCAGTGCCCTGTGGCTCCTGCCATCCTGTAGTACCCAGGAACTGTATTTATTCTTTGCTGACTTTTTCGTTTTCTTTTACTGCTGCTGTGTTGCGGAGTTGTCATAATAAACATCATTGACTTTTATCCAAGTTGTCGTGGTCACGCCTTCGGGCAGTTATTATTCATGTTACTTACATGTCCAGGGGTCTGATACAACCTCCCAGGTTCCGGTACATCTCAGCCCCTACAACTGAGGCTGCCTCCCGTCAGCTCAGGCCCTCAGTTGTGACAGTAAGCACTGACCTAATGAATCCAGCCGGAGACCAGGATCAAGCGGCCAGGCCGATGCAAGAACTGGCAGCCCGACTAGAACATCAGGAGGCTGCACAGGGCCACATCATCCGCTGTCTCCAGGATCTCTCTACTCGGCTGGATGGGATTCAGACAACTCTCCGTGGATCAGGCGCGTCTGGTGCGTCAACCACAGTGACTCCAGCTATAACCCCACCCACCTTACCCATTTCTGCTCCACGTCTTCATCTTCCAACGCCAGCAAAATTTGACGGATCTCCAAGATTCTGCAGGGGATTTCTCAACCAGTGTGAGATTCAGTTTGAGCTACAACCTGGCAATTTTCCCAGTGACCGTACAAAAATTGCCTACATTATTTCTCTTCTCAGTGGCTCAGCCCTTGATTGGGCATCACCGTTATGGGAGAGGTCCGACACCCTGCTATCTTCCTACACTGCCTTCGTGTCAACATTCAGGCGCATCTTCGACGAGCCAGGCCGGGTAACCTCAGCTTCATCCGAGATTCTCCGTTTACGCCAGGGGTCACGTACTGTAGGACAATATCTGATACAGTTCCAGATCCTGGCATCCGAACTGGCATGGAACGACGAGGCCCTGTATGCTGCATTCTGGCATGGCTTATCTGAGCGTATTAAAGATGAGTTAGCTACCAGAGACTTACCTTCTAAGTTAGATGAGCTAATCTCACTCTGCACGAAAGTTGATTTACGTTTCAGAGAGAGAGCAACTGAGCGTGGAAGATCATCTGCTCCAAAATCTTCTGCTCCTCCTCCTCGTCAACTGTCACCATCTAAAGATGAGCCCATGCAACTTGGCCGTTCCCGTTTAACTCCTGCTGAGCGCCGAAGACGTCTCTCCGAGTTTCTCTGTCTCTATTGTGCAGCTCCGTCTCACACCATTAATGCCTGTCCCAAACGTCCGGGAAACTCCAAATCCTAGCTCGCCAAGGAGAGGGCCGGCTAGGAGTAATGATCTCCTCTCCATCTCCTCAAGATTGTAATCTCCCAGTCTCGCTTCAAGTTGCTCAACGTTATCGGAACGTCATTGCCCTCCTTGATTCCGGAGCAGCTGGGAACTTTATTACCGAAGCCTATGTTAAACGGTGGTCCCTACCCACCGAGAGACTTCCTTCGTCCATTTCTTTAACTGCCGTGGATGGCAGCAAAATTTTTGATGCAGTTATTTCTTTAAGGACTCTCCAGTTCGTCTGAGAGTGGGAGTTCTTCATTCCGAACTTATTTCTTTTTTAGTGATTCCAAGAGCCACACATCCTGTGGTCCTGGGCCTTCCATGGCTCCGTCTTCACAATCCTACAATTGATTGGACGACTACGCAAATCCTGGCATGGGGTTCCTCCTGTGCTGAGACATGTTTGTTTAAAGTATTGCCTGTCTGTTTTTCCTCCCCCAGGTCGTCTGATGTTCCACCTCCTCCATATCAAGATTTCACGGATGTGTTCAGTAAAGCTTCTGCTGATATCCTTCCTCCTCATAGAGAATGGGACTGTCCGATTGATCTCGTTCCAGGGAAGGTTCCACCTCGAGGCCGAACTTATCCGTTGTCTCTGCCTGAGACGCATTCTATGGAGGAATATATTAAAGAGAACCTAGCAAAGGGGTTCATTCGACCTTCTTCTTCTCCAGCCGGCGCAGGCTTCTTTTTTGTAAAAAAGAAAGATGGTGGTCTGCGGCCGTGCATCGACTACAGAGGTTTGAACGACATTACCATCAAGAACCGTTATCCTTTACCCCTGATTACTGAGCTCTTTGACAGAGTTAGCGGAGCTACCATCTTTACAAAGCTGGACTTGCGAGGTGCATACAATCTCATCCGGATCCGTGAGGGTGACGAGTGGAAGACCGCCTTTAACACCCGTGACGGACATTATGAGTACCTCGTCATGCCCTTCGGATTGAGCAATGCTCCAGCTGTCTTCCAGCATTTTGTCAATGAGATCTTCAGAGACATTCTATACCGTCATGTCGTGGTCTATCTAGACGATATCCTCATTTTTGCCAACGATTTAGAGGAACATCGTTTTTGGGTTAAAGAGGTTCTGTCCCGTCTCCGTGTCAATCATCTCTATTGCAAATTAGAAAAATGCGTCTTTGAAGTCAAGTCCATTCCGTTTCTAGGGTACATTGTGTCCGGTTCCGGACTAGAGATGGATCCTGAGAAACTACAAGCAATCCAAAATTGGCCGGTACCCTTAACCCTCAAAGGGGTCCAGAGGTTCTTAGGGTTCGCCAACTATTACCGAAAGTTTATACGAGACTTTTCCACCATTGTGGCGCCTATTACTGCTTTCACTAAGAAGGGTGCTAACCCGTCCAAGTGGTCTGAAGAAGCCATGCAAGCATTTCATCTTTTAAAACAAAGGTTCATCTCTGCGCCTGTTCTGAAACAGCCTGACATCGACTCTCCTTTCATCTTAGAGGTGGATGCCTCCTCCGTTGGAGTAGGAGCGGTGTTATCTCAGAGGGCTAAAGATGGCCATTTACACCCTTGCAGTTTCTTCTCCCGGAAGTTCTCCCCAGCTGAGCGCAACTATGCCATTGGCGACCAGGAGTTGCTAGCCATCAAGCTCGCTCTAGAAGAGTGGAGGTATCTGTTGGAGGGAGCTTCTCATTCAATCACCATACTTACAGACCACAAGAACCTTTTATACCTGAAGGGCGCACAATGTCTCAACCCTCGTCAGGCCAGATGGGCACTTTTCTTTTCCAGGTTCGACTTTAAACTCCAGTTCTGTCCGGGCTCTCAGAATCGCAAGGCCGATGCCCTTTCCCGCTCATGGGAGCAAGAAAATGAGTCAGAGTCTTCAGACAAGCATCCTATTATAAATCCGTTGGCATTCTCCACGGTAGGGATGGACTCTACGCCCCCATCAGGGAAAAGTTTTGTGAAGCCGATGCTAAGGAAGAAGCTCATGCATTGGGCCCATGCTTCCCGTTTTGCCGGACATACAGGTATCCAAAAAACCCTGGAGTTTATCTCTAGGTCCTATTGGTGGCCAACTCTTAAAAAGGACGTCTTGGAGTTTATTGCATCTTGCCCAAAGTGTGCCCAACATAAAGTATCCCGCCAGTCGCCTGCGGGGCAACTGGTTCCACTATCCGTTCCCCGTCGACCATGGACCCACTTGTCGATGGATTTCATTACAGACTTACCCATGTGCAACAAGTTCAATACCATCTGGGTGGTAGTTGACCGGTTCACCAAGATGGCACACTTCATTCCTCTCACCGGTCTTCCGTCAGCTTCCAAGTTGGCTCAAGTATTCATACAAGAGATCTTCCGACTCCACGGTCTTCCTGAAGAAATTATCTCAGATCGAGGAGTTCAATTCACAGCCAAATTCTGGCGAAGTTTATGTCAAGTCCTCCAAGTCAAGCTAAAGTTTTCCACGGCTTACCATCCTCAGACCAATGGTCAAACCGAGAGGGTGAATCAGGACTTGGAGGCCTTCCTCCGCATCTATGTGTCCTCCTCTCAAGATGACTGGGTTCAATTACTTCCCTGGGCCGAGTTCTGTCATAACAACCAGTATCATTCTTCATCTGCTTCAACACCATTCTTCACTAACTTTGGATTCCACCCTAAAGTCCCTGAGTTCCAACCGCTTCCAGCAACTTCTGTCCCCGCAGTGGATATCACCTTGCATCAGTTTGCCAATATCTGGAAGAGCGTACGATCAGCTCTGCTCAAGGCATCGTTCAGGTACAAGAAGTTTGCGGATAAGAAGCGTCGAGCAGTTCCTGCTCTCAAGGTGGGTGATCGGGTATGGTTATCCACGAAGAATTTGAGGTTAAGAGTTCCCAGTATGAAGTTTGCACCTCGCTATATCGGTCCTTTCAAGATTGAACAAGTCATCAATCCTGTTGCTTACAGACTCCAGTTGCCTCCCTTCTTAAAAATACCCAGGACATTCCATGTTTCCCTGTTGAAACCGCTGATCTTGAATCGGTTTCATTCCTCACTTCCTCCAACTCCGAAAGTCCAAACTCAACGAGGCGTTGAGTATGAAGTGGCCAAGATCCTGGACTCACGTCACCGTTACGGTCAACTACAATATCTTATTGACTGGAAAGGTTATGGTCCGGAGGAACGTTCATGGACCAATGCTTCTGATGTCCATGCTCCTGCCTTGGTCCGGAGATTCCATTCCAAGTTTCCTCAAAAGCCAAAGAAGTGTCCTGGGGCCACTCCTAAAGGGGGGGTGCTGTCACGATCCGGGTATCTGGACGCCATTTCTTACCCATCAGATGCCTCCTAAGGCTGGCTCAGCGCTCCAGGACCGGATTCCATCTGTTATCCTGATGTGTACATTCCTGTATCCTCTCCTGTCACTCTGGGACGCTGTCACAGTAAACGCCATATTACACCTGGCATGGCGTCTCCCGCGGCCTCCGCCGCCGTCCCTGAACTTCTGCATGCAGAGTGTCTGAGTGGCGATTACGTCAGCCGCGGTCTCCGCTGTGTCCGCGTGGTTGGATGTGCATCTGTCAGCCTGGCGCCTCCTGTCTCCGGTGGCCGGCGCCGCCATTACTGTTTTCATTACCACATGGATTACAAACCAAACTTCCCTCCAAGTGTCTGCATGGGCGCAGCCATCTTGGATTCTGTCAGCTGATCATTTCCACCAATCTGTTCTCAGTATTGATAATCTGCATAATTGCCTAGCCAATCCCTTCCTTGCTGCAGGTATAAATACACTGTGCCTGAGCAAGGAAGGCGTCAGTGCTTTGGTTGTCAAACCTAGTTCCTGTTTGTCTCTCTCCTGTGATTGTCTTCCAGGTTCCAGCTCCTGTCTCAAGACTTCCACCATAGAGACCCGCACCAGCATTCCACCTGCGGTGTAGCCTGACTCTCCAATCCATTGTGGATTCATCTGTTTCCAGCTACAACATTACCAGCTTCCAGCAGAGTACAGCTTCCCTTAAAGGGCCGGTGTCCTTTCTACACTTTACCACTCTCCACCGGTATTATTATTTCTCCGCTCTCAAGTTCTACATTTCAGTTCATATTTCATCGCTCCCAAGTTCATTTATTATTTAACTGGTTCCAGCCAGTATCCACTCCGTGCTAACAACAGTCTGGTTCCAGCCAGTATCCACAGCAGCTGTTTTATCTTCAGCAACCCAGCTTTTCCTGGAACACCAGCTGGCACAATCCTGGGTTATCCCCATTGCTACAGTCGGGCCTGGTAAGGACTTTCCATCTAGAAGATCATAAGAACTATCTCACACTACCAGTGCCCTGTGGCTCCTGCCATCCTGTAGTACCCAGGAACTGTATTTATTCTTTGCTGACTTTTACGTTTTCTTTTACTGCTGCTGTGTTGCGGAGTTGTCATAATAAACTTTCATTGACTTTTATCCAAGTTGTCGTGGTCACGCCTTCGGGCAGTTATTATTCATGTTACTTACATGTCCAGGGGTCTGATACAACCTCCCAGGTTCCGGTACATCTCAGCCCCTACAACTGAGGCTGCCTCCCGTCAGCTCAGGCCCTCAGTTGTGACAGTAGCCTGCCTAGGAAAGAGTTGGCATTTGCGAGATGCTGCTACTGGTGCCGCTGCTGCTGTTCTTGCGGCGGGAGTCCATACATCTACCCAGTGGGCTGTCACAGTCATATAGGCCTGCCCTGCTCCACTTGTCCACATGTTCGTGGTTAAGTGGACATTGGGTACAACTGCATTTTTTAGGACACTGGTGAGTCTTTTTCTGAGGTCTGTGTACATTTTCGGTATCGCCTGCCTAGAGAAATGGAACCTAGATGGTATTTGGTACCGGGGACACAGTACCTCCAACAAGTCTCTAGTTGCCTCTGCAGTAATGATGGATACCGGAACCACGTTTCTCACCGCCCAGGATGCCAAGGCCTCAGTTATCCGCTTTGCAGCAGGATGACTGCTGTGATATTTCATCTTCCTCGCAAAGGACTGTTGGACAGTCAATTGCTTGGTGGAAGTAGTAAAAGTGGTCTTACGAGTACGACTTCCCCTCTGGGATGACCATCGACTCCCAGCAGCAACAACAGCAGCACCAGCAGCAGTAGGCGTTACACGCAAGGATGTATCGGAGGAATCCCAGGCAGGAGAGGACTCGTCAGAATTGCCAGTGACATGGCCTGCAGGACTATTGGCATTCCTGGGGAAGGAGGAAATTGACACTGAGGGAGTTGGTGGGGTGGTTTGCGTGAGCTTGGTTACAAGAGGAAGGGATTTACTGGTCAGTGGACTGCTTCCGCTGTCGCCCAAAGTTTTTGAACTTGTCACTGACTTATGATGAATGCGCTGCAGGTGACGTATAAGGGAGGATGTTCCGAGGTGGTTAACGTCCTTACCCCTACTTATTACAGCTTGACAAAGGCAACACACGGCTTGACAAATGTTGTCCGCATTTCTGTTGAAATACTTCCACACCGAAGAGCTGATTTTTTGGGCATTTTCACCAGGCATGTCAATGGCCCTATTCCTCCCACGGACAACAGGTGTCTCCCTGGGTGCCTGACTTAAACAAACCACCTCACCATCAGAATCCTCCTGGTCAATTTCCTCCCCAACGCCAGCAACACCCATATCCTCCTCATCCTGGTGTACTTCAACACTGACATCTTCAATCTGACTATCAGGAACTGGATTGCGGGTGCTCCTTCCAGCACTTGCAGGGGGCGTGCAAATGGTGGAAGGCGCATGCTCTTCACGTCCAGTGTTGGGAAGGTCAGGCATCGCAAACGACACAATTGGACTCTACTTGTGGATTTGTGATTTCGAAGAACGCACAGTTCTTTGCTGTGTTTTGCCAGCTTGAGTCTTTTCATTTTTCTAGCGAGAGGCTGAGTGCTTCCATCCTCATGTGAAGCTGAACCACTAGCCATGAACATAGGCCAGGGCCTCAGCCGTTCCTTGCCACTCCGTGTCGTAAATGGCATATTGGCAAGTTTACGCTTCTCCTCTGACAATTTTATTTTAGATTTTTGAGTCCTTTTTTTACTGATATTTGGTGTTTTGGATTTTACATGCTCTGTACTATGACATTGGGCATCGGCCTTGGCAGACGACGTTGCTGGCATTTCATCGTCTCGGCCATGACTAGTGGCAGCAGCTTCAGCACTAGGTGGAAGTCGATCTTGATCTTTCCCTAATTTTGGAACCTCAACATTTTGTTCTCCATATTTTAATAGGCACAACTAAAAGGCACCTCAGGTAAACAATGGAGATGGATGGATACTAGTATACATGTGGATGGACGAGCGACTGCCGACACAGAGGTAGCTACAGCCGTGGACTACCGTACTGCGTCTGCTGCTAATATAGACTGGATGATAATGATATAAAAAATATATATATATCACTACTGCAGCCGGACAGGTATATATTATATAATGACAGACCTGCTGGACACTGTCAGCACTGCAGACTCCTAAAGTAAGCTACTAGTATCAAGAAGATAGAAAAAAAAAAAAAACACCACAGGTAGGTGATATACAATTATGGATGGACGAGCGACTGCCGACACAGAGGTAGCTACAGCCGTGGACTACCGTACTGTGTCTGCTGCTAATATAGACTGGATGATAATGATATAAAAAATATATATATATCACTACTGCAGCCGGACAGGTATATATTATATAATGACAGACCTGCTGGACACTGTCAGCACTGCAGACTCCTAAAGTAAGCTACTAGTATCAAGAAGATAGAAAAAAAAAAACACAACAGGTAGGTGGTATACAATTATGGATGGACGAGCGACTGCTGACACAGAGGTAGCTACAGCCGTGGACTACCGTACTGCGTCTGCTGCTAATATAGACTGGATGATAATGATATAAAAAATATATATATATATATCACTACTGCAGCCGGACAGGTATATATTATATAATGACGGACCTGCTGGACACTGTCAGCAGCACTGCAGACTCCTAAAGTAAGCTACTAGTAGTATCAAGAAGATAGAAAGAAAAAAACACCACAGGTAGGTGGTATACAATTATGGATGGATGAGCGACTGCCGACACAGAGGTAGCTACAGCCGTGGACTACCGTACTGCGTCTGCTGCTAATATAGACTGGATGATAATGATATAAAATATATATATATATATATATATCACTACTGCAGCCGGACAGGTATATATTATATAACGACGGACCTGCTGGACACTGTCAGCACTGCAGACTCCTAAAGTAAGCTACTAGTATCAAGAAGATAGAAAAAAAAACACAACAGGTAGGTGGTATACAATTATGGATGGACGAGCGACTGCCGACACAGAGGAAGCTACAGCCGTGGACTACCGTACTGCGTCTGCTGCTAATATAGACTAGATGATAATGATATAAAAAATATATATATATATCACTACTGCAGCCGGACAGGTATATATTATATAATGACGGACCTGCTGGACACTGTCAGCAGCACTGCAGACTCCTAATGTAAGCTACTAGTAGTATCAAGAAGATAGAATAATAAAAAAACACCACAGGTAGGTGGTATACAATTATGGATGGACGAGCGACTGCCGACACAGAGGTAGCTACAGCCGTGGACTACCGTACTGCGTCTGCTGCTAATATAGACTGGATGATAATGATATAAAAAATATATATATATCACTACTACAGCCGGACAGGTATATATTATATAATGACGGACCTGCTGGACACTGTCAGCAGCACTACAGACTCCTACAGTAAGCTACTAGTAGTATCAAGAAGATAGAAAAAAAAAAACACCACAGGTAGGTGGTATACAATTATGGATGGACGAGCGACTGCCGACACAGAGGTAGCTACAGCCGTGGACTACCGTACTGCGTCTGCTGCTAATATAGACTTGATGATAATGATATAAAAAATATATATATATATATCACTACTGCAGCCGGACAGGTATATATTATAATGACGGACCTGCTGGACACTGTCAGCACTGCAGACTCCTAAAGTAAGCTACTAGTATCAAGAAGATAGAAAAAAAACACCACAGGTAGGTGGTATACAATTATGGATGGACGAGCGACTGCCGACACAGAGGTAGCTACAGCCGTGGACTACCATACTGCGTCTGCTGCTAATATAGACTGGATGATAATGATATAAAAAATATATATATATCACTACTGCAGCCGGACAGGTATATATTATATAATGATGGACCTGCTGGACACTGTCAGCACTGCAGACTCCTAAAGTAAGCTACTAGTATCAAGAAGATAGAAAAAAAAAAAAACAACAGGTAGGTGGTATACAATTATGGATGGACGAGCGACTGCAGACACAGAGGTAGCTACAGCCGTGGACTACCGTACTGCGTCTGCTGCTAATATAGACTGGATGATAATGATCTAAAAAATATATATATATCCCTACTGCAGCCGGACAGGTATATATTATATAATGACGGACCTGCTGGACACTGTCAGCAGCACTGCAGACTCCTAAAGTAAGCTACTAGTAGTATCAAGAAGATAGAAAAAAAAAACACCACAGGTAGGTGGTATACAATTATGGATGGACGAGCGACTGCCGACACAGAGGTAGCTACAGCCGTGGACTACCGTACTGCGTCTGCTGCTAATATAGACTGGATGATAATGATATAAAAAATATATATATATCACTACTGCAGCCGGACAGGTATATATTATATAACGACGGACCTGCTGGACACTGTCAGCACTGCAGACTCCTAAAGTAAGCTACTAGTATCAAGAAGATAGAAAAAAAAAACACCACAGGTAGGTGGTATACAATTATGGATGGACGAGCGACTGCCGACACAGAGGTAGCTACAGCCGTGGACTACCATACTGCATCTGCTGCTAATATAGACTGGATGATAATGATATAAAAAATATATATATATCACTACTGCAGCCGGACAGGTATATATTATATAATGACGGACCTGCTGGACACTGTCAGCAGCACTGCAGACTCCTAAAGTAAGCTACTAGTAGTATCAAGAAGATAGAAAAAAAAAACACCACAGGTAGGTGGTATACAATTATGGATGGACGAGCGACTGCCGACACAGAGGTAGCTACAGCCGTGGACTACCGTACTGCGTCTGCTGCTAATATAGACTGGATGATAATGATATAAAATATATATATATATATATCACTACTGCAGCCGGACAGGTATATATTATAATGACGGACCTGCTGGACACTGTCAGCACTGCAGACTCCTAAAGTAAGCTACTAGTATCAAGAAGATAGAAAAAAAAAACACCACAGGTAGGTGGTATACAATTATGGATGGACGAGCGACTGCCGACACAGAGGTAGCTACAGCCGTGGACTACCATACTGCGTCTGCTGCTAATATAGACTGGATGATAATGATATAAAATATATATATATATCACTACTGCAGCCGGACAGGTATATATTATATAATGACGGACCTGCTGGACACTGTCAGCACTGCAGACTCCTAAAGTAAGCTACTAGTATCAAGAAGATAGAAAAAAAAACACAACAGGTAGGTGGTATACAATTATGGATGGACAAGCGACTGCCGACACAGAGGTAGCTACAGCCGTGGACTACCGTACTGCGTCTGCTGCTAATATAGACTGGATGATAATGATATAAAAAATATATATATATATATCACTACTGCAGCCGGACAGGTATATATTATATAATGACGGACCTGCTGGACACTGTCAGCAGCACTGCAGACTCCTAAAGTAAGCTGCTAGTAGTATCAAGAAGATAGAAAAAAACAAACACCACAGGTAGGTGGTATACAATTATGGATGGACGAGCGACTGCCGACACAGAGGTAGCTACAGCCGTGGACTACCGTACTGCGTCTGCTGCTAATATAGACTGGATGATAATGATATAAAAAATATATATATATCACTACTGCAGCCGGACAGGTATATATTATATAATGACGGACCTGCTGGACACTGTCAGCACTTCAGACTCCTAAAGTAAGCTACTAGTATCAAGAAGATAGAAAAAAAAAACACCACAGGTAGGTGGTATACAATTATGGATGGACGAGCGACTGCCGACACAGAGGTAGCTACAGCCGTGGACTACCGTACTGCATCTGCTGCTAATATAGACTGGATGATAATGATATAAAAAATATATATATATCACTACTGCAGCCGGACAGGTATATATTATATAATGACGGACCTGCTGGACACTGTCAGCAGCACTGCAGATTCCTAAAGTAAGTAACTAGTAGTATCAAGAAGATAGAAAAAAAAAAAACACAACAGGTAGGTGGTATACAATTATGGATGGACGAGCGACTGCCGACACAGAGGTAGCTACAGATATGGACTACCGTACTGCGTCTGCTGCTAATATAGACTGGATGATAATGATATAAAAAATATATATATATCACTACTGCAGCCGGACAGGTATATATTATATAATGACGGACCTGCTGGACGCTGTCAGCAGCACTGCAGACTCCTAATGTAAGCTACTAGTAGTATCAAGAAGATAGAAAAAAAAAAACACCACAGGTAGGTGGTATACAATTATGGATGGACGAGCGACTGCCGACACAGAGGTAGCTACAGCCGTGGACTACCGTACTGCGTCTGCTGCTAATATAGACTGGATGATAATGATATAAAAAATATATATATATCACTACTGCAGCCGGACAGGTATATATTATATAATGACGGACCTGCTGGACACTGTCAGCAGCACTGCAGACTCCTAAAGTAAGCTACTAGTAGTATCAAGAAGATAGAAAAAAAAAAAACACCACAGGTAGGTGGTATACAATTATGGATGGACGAGCGACTGCCGACACAGAGGTAGCTACAGCCGTGGACTACCGTACTGCGTCTGCTGCTGATATAGACTGGATGATAATGATATAAAAAATATATATATATCACTACTGCAGCCGGACAGGTATGTATTATAATGACGGACCTGCTGGACACTGTCAGCACTGCAGACTCCTAAAGTAAGCTACTAGTATCAAGAAGATAGAAAAAAAAACACCACAGGTAGGTGGTATACAATTATGGATGGACGAGCGACTGCCGACACAGAGGTAGCTACAGCCGTGGACTACCATACTGCGTCTGCTGCTAATATAGACTGGATGATAATGATATAAAAAATATATATATATCACTACTGCAGCCGGACAGGTATATATTATATAATGACGGACCTGCTGGACACTGTCAGCACTGCAGACTCCTAAAGTAAGCTGCTAGTATCAAGAAGATAGAAAAAAAAACAACAACAGGTAGGTGGTATACAATTATGGATGGACGAGCGACTGCCGACACAGAGGTAGCTACAGCCGTGGACTACCGTACTGCGTCTGCTGCTAATATAGACTGGATGATAATGATATAAAAAATATATATATATCACTACTGCAGCCGGACAGGTATATATTATATAATGACGGACCTGCTGGACACTGTCAGCAGCACTGCAGACTCCTAAAGTAAGCTACTAGTAGTATCAAGAAGATAGAAAAAAAAAACACCACAGGTAGGTGGTATACAATTATGGATGGACGAGCGACTGCCGACACAGAGGTAGCTACAGCCGTGGACTACCGTACTGCGTCTGTTGCTAATATAGACTGGATGATAATGATATAAAAAATATATATATATCACTACTGCAGCCGGACAGGTATATATTATATAATGACGGACCTGCTGGACACTGTCAGCACTGCAGACTCCTAAAGTAAGCTACTAGTATCAAGAAGATAGAAAAAAAACAAAACAACAGGTAGGTGGTATACAATTATGGATGGACGAGCGACTGCCGACACAGAGGTAGCTACAGCCGTGGACTACCGTACTGCGTCTGCTGCTAATATAGACTGGATGATAATGATATAAAAAATATATATATATCACTACTGCAGCCGGACAGGTATATATTATATAATGACGGACCTGCTGGACACTGTCAGCAGCACTGCAGACTCCTAAAGTAAGCTACTAGTAGTATCAAGAAGATAGAAAAAAAAAAAACACCACAGGTAGGTGGTATACAATTATGGATGGACGAGCGACTGCCGACACAGAGGTAGCTACAGCCGTGGACTACCGTACTGCGTCTGCTGCTAATATAGACTGGATGATAATGATATAAAAAATATATATATATCACTACTGCAGCCGGACAGGTATATATTATAATGACGGACCTGCTGGACACTGTCAGCACTGCAGACTCCTAAAGTAAGCTACTAGTATCAAGAAGATAGAAAAAAAAACACCACAGGTAGCTGGTATACAATTATGGATGGACGAGAGACTGCCGACACAGAGGTAGCTACAGCCGTGGACTACCATACTGCGTCTGCTGCTCTTATAGACTGGATGATAATGATATAAAAAATATATATATATCACTACTGCAGCCGGACAGGTATATATTATATAATGACGGACCTGCTGGACACTGTCAGCACTGCAGACTCCTAAAGTAAGCTACTAGTAGTATCAAGAAGATAGAAAGAAAAAAACACCACAGGTAGGTGGTATACAATTATGGATGGATGAGCGACTGCCGACACAGAGGTAGCTACAGCCGTGGACTACCGTACTGCGTCTGCTGCTAATATAGACTGGATGATAATGATATAATATATATATATATATATATATCACTACTGCAGCCGGACAGGTATATATTATATAACGACGGACCTGCTGGACACTGTCAGCACTGCAGACTCCTAAAGTAAGCTACTAGTATCAAGAAGATAGAAAAAAAAACACAACAGGTAGGTGGTATACAATTATGGATGGACGAGCGACCGCCGACACAGAGGAAGCTACAGCCGTGGACTACCGTACTGCGTCTGCTGCTAATATAGACTAGATGATAATGATATAAAAAATATATATATATATCACTACTGCAGCCGGACAGGTATATATTATATAATGACGGACCTGCTGGACACTGTCAGCAGCACTGCAGACTCCTAATGTAAGCTACTAGTAGTATCAAGAAGATAGAATAATAAAAAAACACCACAGGTAGGTGGTATACAATTATGGATGGACGAGCGACTGCCGACACAGAGGTAGCTACAGCCGTGGACTACCATACTGCATCTGCTGCTAATATAGACTGGATGATAATGATATAAAAAATATATATATATCACTACTACAGCCGGACAGGTATATATTATATAATGACGGACCTGCTGGACACTGTCAGCAGCACTACAGACTCCTACAGTAAGCTACTAGTAGTATCAAGAAGATAGAAAAAAAAACACCACAGGTAGGTGGTATACAATTATGGATGGACGAGCGACTGCCGACACAGAGGTAGCTACAGCCGTGGACTACCGTACTGCGTCTGCTGCTAATATAGACTTGATGATAATGATATAAAAAATATATATATATATATCACTACTGCAGCCGGACAGGTATATATTATAATGACGGACCTGCTGGACACTGTCAGCACTGCAGACTCCTAAAGTAAGCTACTAGTATCAAGAAGATAGAAAAAAAACACCACAGGTAGGTGGTATACAATTATGGATGGACGAGTGACTGCCGACACAGAGGTAGCTACAGCCGTGGACTACCATACTGCGTCTGCTGCTAATATAGACTGGATGATAATGATATAAAAAATATATATATATCACTACTGCAGCCGGACAGGTATATATTATATAATGATGGACCTGCTGGACACTGTCAGCACTGCAGACTCCTAAAGTAAGCTACTAGTATCAAGAAGATAGAAAAAAAAAAAAACAACAGGTAGGTGGTATACAATTATGGATGGACGAGCGACTGCCGACACAGAGGTAGCTACAGCCGTGGACTACCGTACTGCGTCTGCTGCTAAAATAGACTGGATGATAATGATCTAAAAAATATATATATATCCCTACTGCAGCCGGACAGGTATATATTATATAATGACGGACCTGCTGGACACTGTCAGCAGCACTGCAGACTCCTAAAGTAAGCTACTAGTAGTATCAAGAAGATAGAAAAAAAAACACCACAGGTAGGTGGTATACAATTATGGATGGACGAGCGACTGCCGACACAGAGGTAGCTACAGCCGTGGACTACCGTACTGCGTCTGCTGCTAATATAGACTGGATGATAATGATATAAAAAATATATATATATCACTACTGCAGCCGGACAGGTATATATTATATAATGACGGACCTGCTGGACACTGTCAGCACTGCAGACTCCTAAAGTAAGCTACTAGTATCAAGAAGATAGAAAAAAAACACACCACAGGTAGGTGGTATACAATTATGGATGGACGAGCGACTGCCGACACAGAGGTAGCTACAGCCGTGGACTACCATACTGCATCTGCTGCTAATATAGACTGGATGATAATGATATAAAAAATATATATATATATATATCACTACTGCAGCCGGACAGGTATATATTATATAATGACGGACCTGCTGGACACTGTCAGCAGCACTGCAGACTCCTAAAGTAAGTAACCAGTAGTATCAAGAAGATAGAAAAAAAAAACACCACAGGTAGGTGGTATACAATTATGGATGGACGAGCGACTGCCGACACAGAGGTAGCTACAGCCGTGGACTACCGTACTGCGTCTGCTGCTAATATAGACTGGATGATAATGATATAAAATATATATATATATATCACTACTGCAGCCGGACAGGTATATATTATAATGACGGACCTGCTGGACACTGTCAGCACTGCAGACTCCTAAAGTAAGCTACTAGTATCAAGAAGATAGAAAAAAAAAACACCACAGGTAGGTGGTATACAATTATGGATGGACGAGCGACTGCCGACACAGAGGTAGCTACAGCCGTGGACTACCATACTGCGTCTGCTGCTAATATAGACTGGATGATAATGATATAAAATATATATATATATCACTACTGCAGCCGGACAGGTATATATTATATAATGACGGACCTGCTGGACACTGTCAGCACTGCAGACTCCTAAAGTAAGCTACTAGTATCAAGAAGATAGAAAAAAAAACACAACAGGTAGGTGGTATACAATTATGGATGGACAAGCGACTGCCGACACAGAGGTAGCTACAGCCGTGGACTACCGTACTGCGTCTGCTGCTAATATAGACTGGATGATAATGATATAAAATATATATATATATATATCACTACTGCAGCCGGACAGGTATATATTATATAATGACGGACCTGCTGGACACTGTCAGCAGCACTGCAGACTCCTAAAGTAAGCTGCTAGTAGTATCAAGAAGATAGAAAAAAAAAACACCACAGGTAGGTGGTATACAATTATGGATGGACGAGCGACTGCCGACACAGAGGTAGCTACAGCCGTGGACTACCGTACTGCGTCTGCTGCTAATATAGACTGGATGATAATGATATAAAAAATATATATATATAACTACTGCAGCCGGACAGGTATATATTATATAATGACGGACCTGCTGGACACTGTCAGCACTTCAGACTCCTAAAGTAAGCTACTAGTATCAAGAAGATAGAAAAAAAAAACACCACAGGTAGGTGGTATACAATTATGGATGGACGAGCGACTGCCGACACAGAGGTAGCTACAGCCGTGGACTACCGTACTGCATCTGCTGCTAATATAGACTGGATGATAATGATATAAAAAATATATATATATCACTACTGCAGCCGGACAGGTATATATTATATAATGACGGACCTGCTGGACACTGTCAGCAGCACTGCAGACTCCTAAAGTAAGTAACTAGTAGTATCAAGAAGATAGAAAAAAAAAACACAACAGGTAGGTGGTATACAATTATGGATGGACGAGCGACTGCCGACACAGAGGTAGCTACAGATATGGACTACCGTACTGCGTCTGCTGCTAATATAGACTGGAAGATAATGATATAAAAAATATATATATATCACTACTGCAGCCGGACAGGTATATATTATATAATGACGGACCTGCTGGACGCTGTCAGCAGCACTGCAGACTCCTAATGTAAGCTACTAGTAGTATCAAGAAGATAGAAAAAAAAAAAACACCACAGGTAGGTGGTATACAATTATGGATGGACGAGCGACTGCCGACACAGAGGTAGCTACAGCCGTGGACTACCGTACTGCGTCTGCTGCTAATATAGACTGGATGATAATGATATAAAAAATATATATATATCACTACTGCAGCCGGACAGGTATATATTATATAATGACGGACCTGCTGGACACTGTCAGCAGCACTGCAGACTCCTAAAGTAAGCTACTAGTAGTATCAAGAAGATAGAAAAAAAAAAACACCACAGGTAGGTGGTATACAATTATGGATGGACGAGCGACTGCCGACACAGAGGTAGCTACAGCCGTGGACTACCGTACTGCGTCTGCTGCTGATATAGACTGGATGATAATGATATAAAAAATATATATATATCACTACTGCAGCCGGACAGGTATATATTATAATGACGGACCTGCTGGACACTGTCAGCACTGCAGACTCCTAAAGTAAGCTACTAGTATCAAGAAGATAGAAAAAAAAACACCACAGGTAGGTGGTATACAATTATGGATGGACGAGCGACTGCCGACACAGAGGTAGCTACAGCCGTGGACTACCATACTGCATCTGCTGCTAATATAGACTGGATGATAATGATATAAAAAATATATATATATATATCACTACTGCAGCCGGACAGGTATATATTATATAATGACGGACCTGCTGGACACTGTCAGCAGCACTGCAGACTCCTAAAGTAAGCTACTAGTAGTATCAAGAAGATAGAAAAAAAAAAACACCACAGGTAGGTGGTATACAATTATGGATGGACGAGCGACTGCCGACACAGAGGTAGCTACAGCCGTGGACTACCGTACTGCGTCTGTTGCTAATATAGACTGGATGATAATGATATAAAAAATATATATATATCACTACTGCAGCCGGACAGGTATATATTATATAATGATGGACCTGCTGGACACTGTCAGCACTGCAGACTCCTAAAGTAAGCTACTAGTATCAAGAAGATAGAAAAAAAAACAACAACAGGTAGGTGGTATACAATTATGGATGGACGAGCGACTGCCGACACAGAGGTAGCTACAGCCGTGGACTACCGTACTGCGTCTGCTGCTAATATAGACTGGATGATAATGATCTAAAAAATATATATATATCCCTACTGCAGCCGGACAGGTATATATTATATAATGACGGACCTGCTGGACACTGTCAGCAGCACTGCAGACTCCTAAAGTAAGCTACTAGTAGTATCAAGAAGATAGAAAAAAAAAACACCACAGGTAGGTGGTATACAATTATGGATGGACGAGCGACTGCCGACACAGAGGTAGCTACAGCCGTGGACTACCGTACTGTGTCTGCTGCTAATATAGACTGGATGATAATGATATAAAAAATATATATATATCACTACTGCAGCCGGACAGGTATATATTATATAATGACGGACCTGCTGGACACTGTCAGCACTGCAGACTCCTAAAGTAAGCTACTAGTATCAAGAAGATAGAAAAAAAAAACACCACAGGTAGGTGGTATACAATTATGGATGGACGAGCGACTGCCGACACAGAGGTAGCTACAGCCGTGGACTACCATACTGCATCTGCTGCTAATATAGACTGGATGATAATGATATAAAATATATATATATATATATATCACTACTGCAGCCGGACAGGTATATATTATATAATGACGGACCTGCTGGACACTGTCAGCAGCACTGCAGACTCCTAAAGTAAGTAACTAGTAGTATCAAGAAGATAGAAAAAAAAAACACCACAGGTAGGTGGTATACAATTATGGATGGACGAGCGACTGCCGACACAGAGGTAGCTACAGCCGTGGACTACCGTACTGCGTCTGCTGCTAATATAGACTGGATGATAATGATATAAAATATATATATATATCACTACTGCAGCCGGACAGGTATATATTATAATGACGGACCTGCTGGACACTGTCAGCACTGCAGACTCCTAAAGTAAGCTACTAGTATCAAGAAGATAGAAAAAAAAACAACAACAGGTAGGTGGTATACAATTATGGATGGACGAGCGACTGCCGACACAGAGGTAGCTACAGCCGTGGACTACCGTACTGCGTCTGCTGCTAATATAGACTGGATGATAATGATCTAAAAAATATATATATATCCCTACTGCAGCCGGACAGGTATATATTATATAATGACGGACCTGCTGGACACTGTCAGCAGCACTGCAGACTCCTAAAGTAAGCTACTAGTAGTATCAAGAAGATAGAAAAAAAAAACACCACAGGTAGGTGGTATACAATTATGGATGGACGAGCGACTGCCGACACAGAGGTAGCTACAGCCGTGGACTACCGTACTGTGTCTGCTGCTAATATAGACTGGATGATAATGATATAAAAAATATATATATATCACTACTGCAGCCGGACAGGTATATATTATATAATGACGGACCTGCTGGACACTGTCAGCACTGCAGACTCCTAAAGTAAGCTACTAGTATCAAGAAGATAGAAAAAAAAAAACACCACAGGTAGGTGGTATACAATTATGGATGGACGAGCGACTGCCGACACAGAGGTAGCTACAGCCGTGGACTACCATACTGCATCTGCTGCTAATATAGACTGGATGATAATGATATAATATATATATATATATATATATCACTACTGCAGCCGGACAGGTATATATTATATAATGACGGACCTGCTGGACACTGTCAGCAGCACTGCAGACTCCTAAAGTAAGTAACTAGTAGTATCAAGAAGATAGAAAAAAAAAACACCACAGGTAGGTGGTATACAATTATGGATGGACGAGCGACTGCCGACACAGAGGTAGCTACAGCCGTGGACTACCGTACTGCGTCTGCTGCTAATATAGACTGGATGATAATGATATAAAATATATATATATATATCACTACTGCAGCCGGACAGGTATATATTATAATGACGGACCTGCTGGACACTGTCAGCACTGCAGACTCCTAAAGTAAGCTACTAGTATCAAGAAGATAGAAAAAAAAAACACCACAGGTAGGTGGTATACAATTATGGATGGACGAGCGACTGCCGACACAGAGGTAGCTACAGCCGTGGACTACCATACTGCGTCTGCTGCTAATATAGACTGGATGATAATGATATAAAATATATATATATATCACTACTGCAGCCGGACAGGTATATATTATATAATGACGGACCTGCTGGACACTGTCAGCACTGCAGACTCCTAAAGTAAGCTACTAGTATCAAGAAGATAGAAAAAAAAACACAACAGGTAGGTGGTATACAATTATGGATGGACAAGCGACTGCCGACACAGAGGTAGCTACAGCCGTGGACTACCGTACTGCGTCTGCTGCTAATATAGACTGGATGATAATGATATAAAAAATATATATATATCACTACTGCAGCCGGACAGGTATATATTATATAATGACGGACCTGCTGGACACTGTCAGCAGCACTGCAGACTCCTAAAGTAAGTAACTAGTAGTATCAAGAAGATAGAAAAAAAAAAACACAACAGGTAGGTGGTATACAATTATGGATGGACGAGCGACTGCCGACACAGAGGTAGCTACAGATATGGACTACCGTACTGCGTCTGCTGCTAATATAGACTGGATGATAATGATATAAAAAATATATATATATCACTACTGCAGCCGGACAGGTATATATTATATAATGACGGACCTGCTGGACGCTGTCAGCAGCACTGCAGACTCCTAATGTAAGCTACTAGTAGTATCAAGAAGATAGAAAAAAAAAAACACCACAGGTAGGTGGTATACAATTATGGATGGACGAGCGACTGCCGACACAGAGGTAGCTACAGCCGTGGACTACCGTACTGCGTCTGCTGCTAATATAGACTGGATGATAATGATATAAAAAATATATATATATCACTACTGCAGCCGGACAGGTATATATTATATAATGACGGACCTGCTGGACACTGTCAGCAGCACTGCAGACTCCTAAAGTAAGCTACTAGTAGTATCAAGAAGATAGAAAAAAAAAACACCACAGGTAGGTGGTATACAATTATGGATGGACGAGCGACTGCCGACACAGAGGTAGCTACAGCCGTGGACTACCGTACTGCGTCTGCTGCTGATATAGACTGGATGATAATGATATAAAAAATATATATATATCACTACTGCAGCCGGACAGGTATATATTATATAATGACGGACCTGCTGGACACTGTCAGCAGCACTGCAGACTCCTAAAGTAAGCTACTAGTAGTATCAAGAAGATAGAAAAAAAAAAACACCACAGGTAGGTGGTATACAATTATGGATGGACGAGCGACTGCCGACACAGAGGTAGCTACAGCCGTGGACTACCGTACTGCGTCTGCTGCTGATATAGACTGGATGATAATGATATAAAAAATATATATATATCACTACTGCAGCCGGACAGGTATATATTATAATGACGGACCTGCTGGACACTGTCAGCACTGCAGACTCCTAAAGTAAGCTACTAGTATCAAGAAGATAGAAAAAAAAAACACCACAGGTAGGTGGTATACAATTATGGATGGACGAGCGACTGCCGACACAGAGGTAGCTACAGCCGTGGACTACCGTACTGCGTCTGCTGCTAATATAGACTGGATGATAATGATATAAAAAATATATATATATCACTACTGCAGCCGGACAGGTATATATTATATAATGACGGACCTGCTGGACACTGTCAGCAGCACTGCAGACTCCTAAAGTAAGCTACTAGTAGTATCAAGAAGATAGAAAAAAAAAAACACCACAGGTAGGTGGTATACAATTATGGATGGACGAGCGACTGCCGACACAGAGGTAGCTACAGCCGTGGACTACCGTACTGCGTCTGCTGCTGATATAGACTGGATGATAATGATATAAAAAAAATATATATATCACTACTGCAGCCGGACAGGTATATATTATAATGACGGACCTGCTGGACACTGTCAGCACTGCAGACTCCTAAAGTAAGCTACTAGTATCAAGAAGATAGAAAAAAAAAACACCACAGGTAGGTGGTATACAATTATGGATGGACGAGCGACTGCTGACACAGAGGTAGCTACAGCCGTGGACTACCGTACTGCGTCTGTTGCTAATATAGACTGGATGATAATGATATAAAAAATATATATATATCACTACTGCAGCCGGACAGGTATATATTATATAATGATGGACCTGCTGGACACTGTCAGCACTGCAGACTCCTAAAGTAAGCTACTAGTATCAAGAAGATAGAAAAAAAAAAAAACAACAGGTAGGTGGTATACAATTATGGATGGACGAGCGACTGCCGACACAGAGGTAGCTACAGCCGTGGACTACCGTACTGCGTCTGCTGCTAATATAGACTGGATGATAATGATATAAAAAATATATATATATCACTACTGCAGCCGGACAGGTATATATTATATAATGACGGACCTGCTGGACACTGTCAGCAGCACTGCAGACTCCTAAAGTAAGCTACTAGTAGTATCAAGAAGATAGAAAAAAAAAAAACACCACAGGTAGGTGGTATACAATTATGGATGGACGAGCGACTGCCGACACAGAGGTAGCTACAGCCGTGGACTACCGTACTGCGTCTGCTGCTAATATAGACTGGATGATAATGATATAAAAAATATATATATATCACTACTGCAGCCGGACAGGTATATATTATAATGACGGACCTGCTGGACACTGTCAGCACTGCAGACTCCTAAAGTAAGCTACTAGTATCAAGAAGATAGAAAAAAAAACACCACAGGTAGCTGGTATACAATTATGGATGGACGAGAGACTGCCGACACAGAGGTAGCTACAGCCGTGGACTACCATACTGCGTCTGCTGCTCTTATAGACTGGATGATAATGATATAAAAAATATATATATATCACTACTGCAGCCGGACAGGTATATATTATATAATGACGGACCTGCTGGACACTGTCAGCACTGCAGACTCCTAAAGTAAGCTACTAGTATCAAGAAGATAGAAAAAAAACAAAACAACAGGTAGGTGGTATACAATTATGGATGGACGAGCGACTGCCGACACAGAGGTAGCTACAGCCGTGGACTACCGTACTGCGTCTGCTGCTAATATAGACTGGATGATAATGATATAAAAAATATATATATATCACTACTGCAGCCGGACAGGTATATATTATAATGACGGACCTGCTGGACACTGTCAGCACTGCAGACTCCTAAAGTAAGCTACTAGTATCAAGAAGATAGAAAAAAAAACACCACAGGTAGCTGGTATACAATTAATAATGGACGAGAGACTGCCGACACAGAGGTAGCTACAGCCGTGGACTACCATACTGCGTCTGCTGCTCTTATAGACTGGATGATAATGATATAAAAAATATATATATATCACTACTGCAGCCGGACAGGTATATATTATATAATGACGGACCTGCTGGACACTGTCAGCACTGCAGACTCCTAAAGTAAGCTACTAGTTTCAAGAAGATAGAAAAAAAACAAAACAACAGGTAGGTGGTATACAATTATGGATGGACGAGCGACTGCCGACACAGAGGTAGCTACAGCCGTGGACTACCGTACTGCGTCTGCTGCTAATATAGACTGGATGATAATGATATAAAAAATATATATATATCACTACTGCAGCCGGACAGGTACTATATTATATAATGACGGACCTGCTGGACACTGTCAGCAGCACTGCAGACTCCTAAAGTAAGCTACTAGTAGTATCAAGAAGATAGAAAAAAAAAAACACCACAGGTAGGTGGTATACAATTATGGATGGACGAGCGACTGCCGACACAGAGGTAGCTACAGCCGTGGACTACCGTACTGCGTCTGCTGCTAATATAGACTGGATGATAATGATATAAAAAATATATATATATCACTACTGCAGCCGGACAGGTATATATTATAATGACGGACCTGCTGGACACTGTCAGCACTGCAGACTCCTAAAGTAAGCTACTAGTATCAAGAAGATAGAAAAAAAAACACCACAGGTAGCTGGTATACAATTATGGATGGACGAGAGACTGCCGACACAGAGGTAGCTACAGCCGTGTACTACCATACTGCGTCTGCTGCTCTTATAGACTGGATGATAATGATATAAAAAATATATATATATCACTACTGCAGCCGGACAGGTATATATTATATAATGACGGACCTGCTGGACACTGTCAGCACTGCAGACTCAAAGTAAGCTACTAGTATCAAGAAGATAGAAAAAAAAAAACCACCACAGGTAGGTGGTATACAATTATGGATGGACGAGCGACTGCCGACACAGAGGTAGCTACAGCCGTGGACTACCGTACTGCGTCTGCTGCTAATATAGACTGGATGATAATGATGTAAAATATATATATATATCACTACTGCAGCCGGACAGGTATATATTATATAATGACGGACCTGCTGGACACTGTCAGCAGCACTGCAGACTCCTAAAGTAAGCTACTAGTAGTATCAAGAAGATAGAAAAAAAAAAACACCACAGGTAGGTGGTATACAATTATGGATGGACGAGCGACTGCCGACACAGAGGTAGCTACAGCCGTGGACTACCGTACTGCGTCTGCTGCTAATATAGACTGGATGATAATGATATAAAAAATATATATATATCACTACTGCAGCCGGACAGGTATATATTATATAATGACGGACCTGCTGGACACTGTCAGCACTGCAGACTCCTAAAGTAAGCTACTAGTATCAAGAAGATAGAAAAAAAAAACACCACAGGTAGGTGGCATACAATTATGGATGGACGAGCGACAGCCGACACAGAGGTAGCTACAGCCGTGGACTACCATACTGCATCTGCTGCTAATATAGACTGGATGATAATGATATAAAAAATATATATATATCACTACTGCAGCCGGACAGGTATATATTATATAATGACGGACCTGCTGGACACTGTCAGCAGCACTGCAGACTCCTAAAGTAAGCTACTAGTAGTATCAAGAAGATAGAAAAAAAAAACACCACAGGTAGGTGGTATACAATTATGGATGGACGAGCGACTGCCGACACAGAGGTAGCTACAGCCGTGGACTACCGTACTGCGTCTGCTGCTAATATAGACTGGATGATAATGATATAAAAAATATATATATATCACTACTGCAGCCGGACAGGTATATATTATATAATGACGGACCTGCTGGACACTGTCAGCACTGCAGACTCCTAAAGTAAGCTACTAGTATCAAGAAGATAGAAAAAAAAAACACCACAGGTAGGTGGCATACAATTATGGATGGACGAGCGACAGCCGACACAGAGGTAGCTACAGCCGTGGACTACCATACTGCATCTGCTGCTAATATAGACTGGATGATAATGATATAAAAAATATATATATATCACTACTGCAGCCGGACAGGTATATATTATATAATGACGGACCTGCTGGACACTGTCAGCAGCACTGCAGACTCCTAAAGTAAGCTACTAGTAGTATCAAGAAGATAGAAAAAAAAAAACACCACAGGTAGGTGGTATACAATTATGGATGGACGAGCGACTGCCGACACAGAGGTAGCTACAGCCGTGGACTACCGTACTGCGTCTGCTGCTAATATAGACTGGATGATAATGATATAAAAAATATATATATCACTACTGCAGCCGGACAGGTATATATTATATAATGACGGACCTGCTGGACACTGTCAGCACTGCAGTCTCCTAAAGTAAGCTACTAGTATCAAGAAGATAGAAAAAAAAAAACACCACAGGTAGGTGGTATACAATTATGGATGGACAAGCGACTGCCGACACAGAGGTAGCTACAGCCGTGGACTACCGTACTGCGTCTGCTGCTAATATAGACTGGATGATAATGATATAAAAAAAAAATATATATATATATATATATCACTACTGCAGCCGGACAGGTATATATTATATAATGACGGACCTGCTGGACACTGTCAGCAGCACTGCAGACTCCTAAAGTAAGCTGCTAGTAGTATCAAGAAGATAGAAAAAAAAAACACCACAGGTAGGTGGTATACAATTATGGATGGACGAGCGACTGCCGACACAGAGGTAGCTACAGCCGTGGACTACCGTACTGCGTCTGCTGCTAATATAGACTGGATGATAATGATATAAAAAATATATATATATCACTACTGCAGCCGGACAGGTATATATTATATAATGACGGACCTGCTGGACACTGTCAGCAGCACTGCAGACTCCTAAAGTAAGTAACTAGTAGTATCAAGAAGATAGAAAAAAAAAAACACAACAGGTAGGTGGTATACAATTATGGATGGACGAGCGACTGCCGACACAGAGGTAGCTACAGATATGGACTACCGTACTGCGTCTGCTGCTAATATAGACTGGATGATAATGATATAAAAAATATATATATATCACTACTGCAGCCGGACTGGTATATATTATATAATGACGGACCTGCTGGACGCTGTCAGCAGCACTGCAGACTCCTAATGTAAGCTACTAGTAGTATCAAGAAGATAGAAAAAAAAAACCACCACAGGTAGGTGGTATACAATTATGGATGGACGAGCGACTGCCGACACAGAGGTAGCTACAGCCGTGGACTACCGTACTGCGTCTGCTGCTAATATAGACTGGATGATAATGATATAAAAAATATATATATATCACTACTGCAGCCGGACAGGTATATATTATATAATGACGGACCTGCCTGGACACTGTCAGCAGCACTGCAGACTCCTAAAGTAAGCTACTAGTAGTATCAAGAAGATAGAAAAAAAAAACACCACAGGTAGGTGGTATACAATTATGGATGGACGAGCGACTGCCGACACAGAGGTAGCTACAGCCGTGGACTACCGTACTGCGTCTGCTGCTGATATAGACTGGATGATAATGATATAAAAAATATATATATATCACTACTGCAGCCGGACAGGTATATATTATAATGACGGACCTGCTGGACACTGTCAGCACTGCAGACTCCTAAAGTAAGCTACTAGTATCAAGAAGATAGAAAAAAAAAACACCACAGGTAGGTGGTATACAATTATGGATGGACGAGCGACTGCCGACACAGAGGTAGCTACAGCCGTGGACTACCATACTGCGTCTGCTGCTAATATAGACTGGATGATAATGATATAAAAAATATATATATATCACTACTGCAGCCGGACAGGTATATATTATATAATGACGGACCTGCTGGACACTGTCAGCACTGCAGACTCCTAAAGTAAGCTGCTAGTATCAAGAAGATAGAAAAAAAAAAACAACAGGTAGGTGGTATACAATTATGGATGGACGAGCGACTGCCGACACAGAGGTAGCTACAGCCGTGGACTACCGTACTGCGTCTGCTGCTAATATAGACTGGATGATAATGATATAAAAAATATATATATATCACTACTGCAGCCGGACAGGTATATATTATATAATGACGGACCTGCTGGACACTGTCAGCAGCACTGCAGACTCCTAAAGTAAGCTACTAGTAGTATCAAGAAGATAGAAAAAAAAAACACCACAGGTAGGTGGTATACAATTATGGATGGACGAGCGACTGCCGACACAGAGGTAGCTACAGCCGTGGACTACCGTACTGCGTCTGTTGCTAATATAGACTGGATGATAATGATATAAAAAATATATATATATCACTACTGCAGCCGGACAGGTATATATTATATAATGACGGACCTGTTGGACACTGTCAGCACTGCAGACTCCTAAAGTAAGCTACTAGTATCAAGAAGATAGAAAAAAAAAAAAACAACAGGTAGGTGGTATACAATTATGGATGGACGAGCGACTGCCGACACAGAGGTAGCTACAGCCGTGGACTACCGTACTGCGTCTGCTGCTAATATAGACTGGATGATAATGATATAAAAAATATATATATATCACTACTGCAGCCGGACAGGTATATATTATATAATGACGGACCTGCTGGACACTGTCAGCAGCACTGCAGACTCCTAAAGTAAGCTACTAGTAGTATCAAGAAGATAGAAAAAAAAAAAACACCACAGGTAGGTGGTATACAATTATGGATGGACGAGCGACTGCCGACACAGAGGTAGCTACAGCCGTGGACTACCGTACTGCGTCTGCTGCTAATATAGACTGGATGATAATGATATAAAAAATATATATATATCACTACTGCAGCCGGACAGGTATATATTATAATGACGGACCTGCTGGACACTGTCAGCACTGCAGACTCCTAAAGTAAGCTACTAGTATCAAGAAGATAGAAAAAAAAAAACACCACAGGTAGGTGGTATACAATTATGGATGGACAAGCGACTGCCGACACAGAGGTAGCTACAGCCGTGGACTACCGTACTGCGTCTGCTGCTAATATAGACTGGATGATAATGATATAAAAAATATATATATATATATATATATCACTACTGCAGCCGGACAGGTATATATTATATAATGACGGACCTGCTGGACACTGTCAGCAGCACTGCAGACTCCTAAAGTAAGCTGCTAGTAGTATCAAGAAGATAGAAAAAAAAAAACACCACAGGTAGGTGGTATACAATTATGGATGGACGAGCGACTGCCGACACAGAGGTAGCTACAGCCGTGGACTACCGTACTGCGTCTGCTGCTAATATAGACTGGATGATAATGATATAAAAAATATATATATATCACTACTGCAGCCGGACAGGTATATATTATATAATGACGGACCTGCTGGACACTGTCAGCAGCACTGCAGACTCCTAAAGTAAGTAACTAGTAGTATCAAGAAGATAGAAAAAAAAAAACACAACAGGTAGGTGGTATACAATTATGGATGGACGAGCGACTGCCGACACAGAGGTAGCTACAGATATGGACTACCGTACTGCGTCTGCTGCTAATATAGACTGGATGATAATGATATAAAAAATATATATATATCACTACTGCAGCCGGACTGGTATATATTATATAATGACGGACCTGCTGGACGCTGTCAGCAGCACTGCAGACTCCTAATGTAAGCTACTAGTAGTATCAAGAAGATAGAAAAAAAAAAACACCACAGGTAGGTGGTATACAATTATGGATGGACGAGCGACTGCCGACACAGAGGTAGCTACAGCCGTGGACTACCGTACTGCGTCTGCTGCTAATATAGACTGGATGATAATGATATAAAAAATATATATATATCACTACTGCAGCCGGACAGGTATATATTATATAATGACGGACCTGCTGGACACTGTCAGCAGCACTGCAGACTCCTAAAGTAAGCTACTAGTAGTATCAAGAAGATAGAAAAAAAAAAACACCACAGGTAGGTGGTATACAATTATGGATGGACGAGCGACTGCCGACACAGAGGTAGCTACAGCCGTGGACTACCGTACTGCGTCTGCTGCTGATATAGACTGGATGATAATGATATAAAAAATATATATATATCACTACTGCAGCCGGACAGGTATATATTATAATGACGGACCTGCTGGACACTGTCAGCACTGCAGACTCCTAAAGTAAGCTACTAGTATCAAGAAGATAGAAAAAAAAAACACCACAGGTAGGTGGTATACAATTATGGATGGACGAGCGACTGCCGACACAGAGGTAGCTACAGCCGTGGACTACCATACTGCGTCTGCTGCTAATATAGACTGGATGATAATGATATAAAAAATATATATATATCACTACTGCAGCCGGACAGGTATATATTATATAATGACGGACCTGCTGGACACTGTCAGCACTGCAGACTCCTAAAGTAAGCTGCTAGTATCAAGAAGATAGAAAAAAAAAAACAACAGGTAGGTGGTATACAATTATGGATGGACGAGCGACTGCCGACACAGAGGTAGCTACAGCCGTGGACTACCGTACTGCGTCTGCTGCTAATATAGACTGGATGATAATGATATAAAAAATATATATATATCACTACTGCAGCCGGACAGGTATATATTATATAATGACGGACCTGCTGGACACTGTCAGCAGCACTGCAGACTCCTAAAGTAAGCTACTAGTAGTATCAAGAAGATAGAAAAAAAAAACACCACAGGTAGGTGGTATACAATTATGGATGGACGAGCGACTGCCGACACAGAGGTAGCTACAGCCGTGGACTACCGTACTGCGTCTGTTGCTAATATAGACTGGATGATAATGATATAAAAAATATATATATATCACTACTGCAGCCGGACAGGTATATATTATATAATGACGGACCTGCTGGACACTGTCAGCACTGCAGACTCCTAAAGTAAGCTACTAGTATCAAGAAGATAGAAAAAAAAAAAACAACAGGTAGGTGGTATACAATTATGGATGGACGAGCGACTGCCGACACAGAGGTAGCTACAGCCGTGGACTACCGTACTGCGTCTGCTGCTAATATAGACTGGATGATAATGATATAAAAAATATATATATATCACTACTGCAGCCGGACAGGTATATATTATATAATGACGGACCTGCTGGACACTGTCAGCAGCACTGCAGACTCCTAAAGTAAGCTACTAGTAGTATCAAGAAGATAGAAAAAAAAAACACCACAGGTAGGTGGTATACAATTATGGATGGACGAGCGACTGCCGACACAGAGGTAGCTACAGCCGTGGACTACCGTACTGCGTCTGTTGCTAATATAGACTGGATGATAATGATATAAAAAATATATATATATCACTACTGCAGCCGGACAGGTATATATTATATAATGACGGACCTGCTGGACACTGTCAGCACTGCAGACTCCTAAAGTAAGCTACTAGTATCAAGAAGATAGAAAAAAAAAAAAACAACAGGTAGGTGGTATACAATTATGGATGGACGAGCGACTGCCGACACAGAGGTAGCTACAGCCGTGGACTACCGTACTGCGTCTGCTGCTAATATAGACTGGATGATAATGATATAAAAAATATATATATATCACTACTGCAGCCGGACAGGTATATATTATATAATGACGGACCTGCTGGACACTGTCAGCAGCACTGCAGACTCCTAAAGTAAGCTACTAGTAGTATCAAGAAGATAGAAAAAAAAAAAACACCACAGGTAGGTGGTATACAATTATGGATGGACGAGCGACTGCCGACACAGAGGTAGCTACAGCCGTGGACTACCGTACTGCGTCTGCTGCTAATATAGACTGGATGATAATGATATAAAAAATATATATATATCACTACTGCAGCCGGACAGGTATATATTATAATGACGGACCTGCTGGACACTGTCAGCACTGCAGACTCCTAAAGTAAGCTACTAGTATCAAGAAGATAGAAAAAAAAACACCACAGGTAGCTGGTATACAATTATGGATGGACGAGAGACTGCCGACACAGAGGTAGCTACAGCCGTGGACTACCATACTGCGTCTGCTGCTCTTATAGACTGGATGATAATGATATAAAAAATATATATATATCACTACTGCAGCCGGACAGGTATATATTATATAATGACGGACCTGCTGGACACTGTCAGCACTGCAGACTCCTAAAGTAAGCTACTAGTATCAAGAAGATAGAAAAAAAACAAAACAACAGGTAGGTGGTATACAATTATGGATGGACGAGCGACTGCCGACACAGAGGTAGCTACAGCCGTGGACTACCGTACTGCGTCTGCTGCTAATATAGACTGGATGATAATGATATAAAAAATATATATATATCACTACTGCAGCCGGACAGGTATATATTATAATGACGGACCTGCTGGACACTGTCAGCACTGCAGACTCCTAAAGTAAGCTACTAGTATCAAGAAGATAGAAAAAAAAACACCACAGGTAGCTGGTATACAATTAATAATGGACGAGAGACTGCCGACACAGAGGTAGCTACAGCCGTGGACTACCATACTGCGTCTGCTGCTCTTATAGACTGGATGATAATGATATAAAAAATATATATATATCACTACTGCAGCCGGACAGGTATATATTATATAATGACGGACCTGCTGGACACTGTCAGCACTGCAGACTCCTAAAGTAAGCTACTAGTTTCAAGAAGATAGAAAAAAAACAAAACAACAGGTAGGTGGTATACAATTATGGATGGACGAGCGACTGCCGACACAGAGGTAGCTACAGCCGTGGACTACCGTACTGCGTCTGCTGCTAATATAGACTGGATGATAATGATATAAAAAATATATATATATCACTACTGCAGCCGGACAGGTATATATTATATAATGACGGACCTGCTGGACACTGTCAGCAGCACTGCAGACTCCTAAAGTAAGCTACTAGTAGTATCAAGAAGATAGAAAAAAAAAAACACCACAGGTAGGTGGTATACAATTATGGATGGACGAGCGACTGCCGACACAGAGGTAGCTACAGCCGTGGACTACCGTACTGCGTCTGCTGCTAAAATAGACTGGATGATAATGATATAAAAAATATATATATATCACTACTGCAGCCGGACAGGTATATATTATAATGACGGACCTGCTGGACACTGTCAGCACTGCAGACTCCTAAAGTAAGCTACTAGTATCAAGAAGATAGAAAAAAAAACACCACAGGTAGCTGGTATACAATTATGGATGGACGAGAGACTGCCGACACAGAGGTAGCTACAGCCGTGGACTACCATACTGCGTCTGCTGCTCTTATAGACTGGATGATAATGATATAAAAAATATATATATATCACTACTGCAGCCGGACAGGTATATATTATATAATGACGGACCTGCTGGACACTGTCAGCACTGCAGACTCCTAAAGTAAGCTACTAGTATCAAGAAGATAGAAAAAAAAAAACCACCACAGGTAGGTGGTATACAATTATGGATGGACGAGCGACTGCCGACACAGAGGTAGCTACAGCCGTGGACTACCGTACTGCGTCTGCTGCTAATATAGACTGGATGATAATGATGTAAAATATATATATATATCACTACTGCAGCCGGACAGGTATATATTATATAATGACGGACCTGCTGGACACTGTCAGCAGCACTGCAGACTCCTAAAGTAAGCTACTAGTAGTATCAAGAAGATAGAAAAAAAAAACACCACAGGTAGGTGGTATACAATTATGGATGGACGAGCGACTGCCGACACAGAGGTAGCTACAGCCGTGGACTACCGTACTGCGTCTGCTGCTAATATAGACTGGATGATAATGATATAAAAAATATATATATATCACTACTGCAGCCGGACAGGTATATATTATATAATGACGGACCTGCTGGACACTGTCAGCACTGCAGACTCCTAAAGTAAGCTACTAGTATCAAGAAGATAGAAAAAAAAAACACCACAGGTAGGTGGCATACAATTATGGATGGACGAGCGACAGCCGACACAGAGGTAGCTACAGCCGTGGACTACCATACTGCATCTGCTGCTAATATAGACTGGATGATAATGATATAAAAAATATATATATATCACTACTGCAGCCGGACAGGTATATATTATATAATGACGGACCTGCTGGACACTGTCAGCAGCACTGCAGACTCCTAAAGTAAGCTACTAGTAGTATCAAGAAGATAGAAAAAAAAAACACCACAGGTAGGTGGTATACAATTATGGATGGACGAGCGACTGCCGACACAGAGGTAGCTACAGCCGTGGACTACCGTACTGCGTCTGCTGCTAATATAGACTGGATGATAATGATATAAAAAATATATATATATCACTACTGCAGCCGGACAGGTATATATTATATAATGACGGACCTGCTGGACACTGTCAGCACTGCAGTCTCCTAAAGTAAACTACTAGTATCAAGAAGATAGAAAAAAAAAAACACCACAGGTAGGTGGTATACAATTATGGATGGACGAGCGACAGCCGACACAGAGGTAGCTACAGCCGTGGACTACCATACTGCATCTGCTGCTAATATAGACTGGATGATAATGATATAAAAAATATATATATATCACTACTGCAGCCGGACAGGTATATATTATATAATGACGGACCTGCTGGACACTGTCAGCAGCACTGCAGACTCCTAAAGTAAGTAACTAGTAGTATCAAGAAGATAGAAAAAAAAAAACACCACAGGTAGGTGGTATACAATTATGTATGGACGAGCGACTGCCGACACAGAGGTAGCTACAGCCGTGGACTACCGTACTGCGTCTGCTGCTATTATAGACTGGATGATAATGATATAAAATATATATATATATCACTACTGCAGCCGGACAGGTATATATTATAATGACGGACCTGCTGGACACTGTCAGCACTGCAGACTCCTAAAGTAAGCTACTAGTATCAAGAAGATAGAAAAAAAAAACCACAGGTAGGTGGTATACAATTATGGATGGACGAGCGACTGCCGACACAGAGGTAGCTACAGCCGTGGACTACCATACTGCGTCTGCTGCTAATATAGACTGGATGATAATGATATAAAATATATATATATCACTACTGCAGCCGGACAGGTATATATTATATAATGACGGACCTGCTGGACACTGTCAGCACTGCAGACTCCTAAAGTAAGCTACTAGTATCAAGAAGATAGAAAAAAAAACACAACAGGTAGGTGGTATACAATTATGGATGGACAAGCGACTGCCGACACAGAGGTAGCTACAGCCGTGGACTACCGTACTGCGTCTGCTGCTAATATAGACTGGATGATAATGATATAAAAAAAATATATATATATATCACTACTGCAGCCGGACAGGTATATATTATATAATGACGGACCTGCTGGACACTGTCAGCAGCACTGCAGACTCCTAAAGTAAGCTGCTAGTAGTATCAAGAAGATAGAAAAAAAAAAACACCACAGGTAGGTGGTATACAATTATGGATGGACGAGCGACTGCCGACACAGAGGTAGCTACAGCCGTGGACTACCGTACTGCGTCTGCTGCTAATATAGACTTGATGATAATGATATAAAAAAATATATATATATATATCACTACTGCAGCCGGACAGGTATATATTATAATGACGGACCTGCTGGACACTGTCAGCACTGCAGACTCCTAAAGTAAGCTACTAGTATCAAGAAGATAGAAAAAAAACACCACAGGTAGGTGGTATACAATTATGGATGGACGAGCGACTGCCGACACAGCGGTAGCTACAGCCGTGGACTACCATACTGCGTCTGCTGCTAATATAGACTGGATGATAATGATATAAAAAATATATATATATCACTACTGCAGCCGGACAGGTATATATTATATAATGATGGACCTGCTGGACACTGTCAGCACTGCAGACTCCTAAAGTAAGCTACTAGTATCAAGAAGATAGAAAAAAAAAAAACAACAGGTAGGTGGTATACAATTATGGATGGACGAGCGACTGCAGACACAGAGGTAGCTACAGCCGTGGACTACCGTACTGCGTCTGCTGCTAATATAGACTGGATGATAATGATCTAAAAAATATATATATATCCCTACTGCAGCCGGACAGGTATATATTATATAATGACGGACCTGCTGGACACTGTCAGCAGCACTGCAGACTCCTAAAGTAAGCTACTAGTAGTATCAAGAAGATAGAAAAAAAAAACACCACAGGTAGGTGGTATACAATTATGGATGGACGAGCGACTGCCGACACAGAGGTAGCTACAGCCGTGGACTACCGTACTGCGTCTGCTGCTAATATAGACTGGATGATAATGATATAAAAAATATATATATATCACTACTGCAGCCGGACAGGCATATATTATATAACGACGGACCTGCTGGACACTGTCAGCACTGCAGACTCCTAAAGTAAGCTACTAGTATCAAGAAGATAGAAAAAAAAAACACCACAGGTAGGTGGTATACAATTATGGATGGACGAGCGACTGCCGACACAGAGGTAGCTACAGCCGTGGACTACCATACTGCATCTGCTGCTAATATAGACTGGATGATAATGATATAAAAATATATATATATATATATCACTACTGCAGCCGGACAGGTATATATTATATAATGACGGACCTGCTGGACACTGTCAGCAGCACTGCAGACTCCTAAAGTAAGCTGCTAGTAGTATCAAGAAGATAGAAAAAAACAAACACCACAGGTAGGTGGTATACAATTATGGATGGACGAGCGACTGCCGACACAGAGGTAGCTACAGCCGTGGACTACCGTACTGCGTCTGCTGCTAATATAGACTGGATGATAATGATATAAAAAATATATATATATCACTACTGCAGCCGGACAGGTATATATTATATAATGACGGACCTGCTGGACACTGTCAGCACTTCAGACTCCTAAAGTAAGCTACTAGTATCAAGAAGATAGAAAAAAAAAACACCACAGGTAGGTGGTATACAATTATGGATGGACGAGCGACTGCCGACACAGAGGTAGCTACAGCCGTGGACTACCGTACTGCATCTGCTGCTAATATAGACTGGATGATAATGATATAAAAAATATATATATATCACTACTGCAGCCGGACAGGTATATATTATATAATGACGGACCTGCTGGACACTGTCAGCAGCACTGCAGACTCCTAAAGTAAGTAACTAGTAGTATCAAGAAGATAGAAAAAAAAAACACAACAGGTAGGTGGTATACAATTATGGATGGACGAGCGACTGCCGACACAGAGGTAGCTACAGATATGGACTACCGTACTGCGTCTGCTGCTAATATAGACTGGATGATAATGATATAAAAAATATATATATATCACTACTGCAGCCGGACAGGTATATATTATATAATGACGGACCTGCTGGACACTGTCAGCACTGCAGACTCCTAAAGTAAGCTGCTAGTATCAAGAAGATAGAAAAAAAAAAAACAACAGGTAGGTGGTATACAATTATGGATGGACGAGCGACTGCCGACACAGAGGTAGCTACAGCCGTGGACTACCGTACTGCGTCTGCTGCTAATATAGACTGGATGATAATGATATAAAAAATATATATATATCACTACTGCAGCCGGACAGGTATATATTATATAATGACGGACCTGCTGGACACTGTCAGCAGCACTGCAGACTCCTAAAGTAAGCTACTAGTAGTATCAAGAAGATAGAAAAAAAAACACCACAGGTAGGTGGTATACAATTATGGATGGACGAGCGACTGCCGACACAGAGGTAGCTACAGCCGTGGACTACCGTACTGCGTCTGTTGCTAATATAGACTGGATGATAATGATATAAAAAATATATATATATCACTACTGCAGCCGGACAGGTATATATTATATAATGACGGACCTGCTGGACACTGTCAGCACTGCAGACTCCTAAAGTAAGCTACTAGTATCAAGAAGATAGAAAAAAAAAAAAACAACAGGTAGGTGGTATACAATTATGGATGGACGAGCGACTGCCGACACAGAGGTAGCTACAGCCGTGGACTACCGTACTGCGTCTGCTGCTAATATAGACTGGATGATAATGATATAAAAAATATATATATATCACTACTGCAGCCGGACAGGTATATATTATATAATGACGGACCTGCTGGACACTGTCAGCAGCACTGCAGACTCCTAAAGTAAGCTACTAGTAGTATCAAGAAGATAGAAAAAAAAAAAACACCACAGGTAGGTGGTATACAATTATGGATGGACGAGCGACTGCCGACACAGAGGTAGCTACAGCCGTGGACTACCGTACAGCGTCTGCTGCTAATATAGACTGGATGATAATGATATAAAAAATATATATATATCACTACTGCAGCCGGACAGGTATATATTATAATGACGGACCTGCTGGACACTGTCAGCACTGCAGACTCCTAAAGTAAGCTACTAGTATCAAGAAGATAGAAAAAAAAACACCACAGGTAGCTGCTATACAATTATGGATGGACGAGAGACTGCCGACACAGAGGTAGCTACAGCCGTGGACTACCATACTGCGTCTGCTGCTCTTATAGACTGGATGATAATGATATAAAATAAATATATATATATATATATATATATATCACTACTGCAGCCGGACAGGTATATATTATATAACGACGGACCTGCTGGACACTGTCAGCACTGCAGACTACTAAAGTAAGCTACTAGTATCAAGAAGATAGAAAAAAAAACACAACAGGTAGGTGGTATACAATTATGGATGGACGAGCGACCGCCGACACAGAGGAAGCTACAGCCGTGGACTACCGTACTGCGTCTGCTGCTAATATAGACTAGATGATAATGATATAAAAAATATATATATATATCACTACTGCAGCCGGACAGGTATATATTATATAATGACGGACCTGCTGGACACTGTCAGCAGCACTGCAGACTCCTAATGTAAGCTACTAGTAGTATCAAGAAGATAGAATAATAAAAAAACACCACAGGTAGGTGGTATACAATTATGGATGGACGAGCGACTGCCGACACAGAGGTAGCTACAGCCGTGGACTACCATACTGCGTCTGCTGCTAATATAGACTGGATGATAATGATATAAAAAATATATATATATCACTACTACAGCCGGACAGGTATATATTATATAATGACGGACCTGCTGGACACTGTCAGCAGCACTACAGACTCCTACAGTAAGCTACTAGTAGTATCAAGAAGATAGAAAAAAAAAAAACACCACAGGTAGGTGGTATACAATTATGGATGGACGAGCGACTGCCGACACAGAGGTAGCTACAGCCGTGGACTACCGTACTGCGTCTGCTGCTAATATAGACTTGATGATAATGATATAAAAAATATATATATATATATCACTACTGCAGCCGGACAGGTATATATTATAATGACGGACCTGCTGGACACTGTCAGCACTGCAGACTCCTAAAGTAAGCTACTAGTATCAAGAAGATAGAAAAAAAACACCACAGGTAGGTGGTATACAATTATGGATGGACGAGTGACTGCCGACACAGAGGTAGCTACAGCCGTGGACTACCATACTGCGTCTGCTGCTAATATAGACTGGATGATAATGATATAAAAATATATATATATATCACTACTGCAGCCGGACAGGTATATATTATATAATGATGGACCTGCTGGACACTGTCAGCACTGCAGACTCCTAAAGTAAGCTGCTAGTATCAAGAAGATAGAAAAAAAAACAACAACAGGTAGGTGGTATACAATTATGGATGGACGAGCGACTGCCGACACAGAGGTAGCTACAGCCGTGGACTACCGTACTGCGTCTGCTGCTATTATAGACTGGATGATAATGATCTAAAAAATATATATATATCCCTACTGCAGCCGGACAGGTATATATTATATAATGACGGACCTGCTGGACACTGTCAGCAGCACTGCAGACTCCTAAAGTAAGCTACTAGTAGTATCAAGAAGATAGAAAAAAAAAACACCACAGGTAGGTGGTATACAATTATGGATGGACGAGCGACTGCCGACACAGAGGTAGCTACAGCCGTGGACTACCGTACTGCGTCTGCTGCTAATATAGACTGGATGATAATGATATAAAAAATATATATATATCACTACTGCAGCCGGACAGGTATATATTATATAATGACGGACCTGCTGGACACTGTCAGCACTGCAGACTCCTAAAGTAAGCTACTAGTATCAAGAAGATAGAAAAAAAAAACACCACAGGTAGGTGGTATACAATTATGGATGGACGAGCGACTGCCGACACAGAGGTAGCTACAGCAGTGGACTACCGTACTGCGTCTGCTGCTAATATAGACTGGATGATAATGATATAAAATATATATATATATATCACTACTGCAGCCGGACAGGTATATATTATAATGACGGACCTGCTGGACACTGTCAGCACTGCAGACTCCTAAAGTAAGCTACTAGTATCAAGAAGATAGAAAAAAAAACACCACAGGTAGGTGGTATACAATTATGGATGGACGAGCGACTGCCGACACAGAGGTAGCTACAGCCGTGGACTACCATACTGCGTCTGCTGCTAATATAGACTGGATGATAATGATATAATATATATATATATATCACTACTGCAGCCGGACAGGTATATATTATATAATGACGGACCTGCTGGACACTGTCAGCACTGCAGACTCCTAAAGTAAGCTACTAGTATCAAGAAGATAGAAAAAAAAACACAACAGGTAGGTGGTATACAATTATGGATGGACAAGCGACTGCCGACACAGAGGTAGCTACAGCCGTGGACTACCGTACTGCGTCTGCTGCTAATATAGACTGGATGATAATGATATAAAAATATATATATATATATATCACTACTGCAGCCGGACAGGTATATATTATATAATGACGGACCTGCTGGACACTGTCAGCAGCACTGCAGACTCCTAAAGTAAGCTGCTAGTAGTATCAAGAAGATAGAAAAAAAAAAACACCACAGGTAGGTGGTATACAATTATGGATGGACGAGCGACTGCCGACACAGAGGTAGCTACAGCCGTGGACTACCGTACTGCGTCTGCTGCTAATATAGACTGGATGATAATGATATAAAAAATATATATATATCACTACTGCAGCCGGACAGGTATATATTATATAATGACGGACCTGCTGGACACTGTCAGCACTTCAGACTCCTAAAGTAAGCTACTAGTATCAAGAAGATAGAAAAAAAAAACACCACAGGTAGGTGGTATACAATTATGGATGGACGAGCGACTGCCGACACAGAGGTAGCTACAGCCGTGGACTACCGTACTGCATCTGCTGCTAATATAGACTGGATGATAATGATATAAAAAATATATATATATCACTACTGCAGCCGGACAGGTATATATTATATAATGACGGACCTGCTGTACGCTGTCAGCAGCACTGCAGACTCCTAATGTAAGCTACTAGTAGTATCAAGAAGATAGAAAAAAAAAAACACCACAGGTAGGTGGTATACAATTATGGATGGACGAGCGACTGCCGACACAGAGGTAGCTACAGCCGTGGACTACCGTACTGCGTCTGCTGCTAATATAGACTGGATGATAATGATATAAAAAATATATATATATCACTACTGCAGCCGGACAGGTATATATTATATAATGACGGACCTGCTGGACACTGTCAGCAGCACTGCAGACTCCTAAAGTAAGCTACTAGTAGTATCAAGAAGATAGAAAAAAAAAAACACCACAGGTAGGTGGTATACAATTATGGATGGACGAGCGACTGCCGACACAGAGGTAGCTACAGCCGTGGACTACCGTACTGCGTCTGCTGCTGATATAGACTGGATGATAATGATATAAAAAATATATATATATCACTACTGCAGCCGGACAGGTATATATTATAATGACGGACCTGCTGGACACTGTCAGCACTGCAGACTCCTAAAGTAAGCTACTAGTATCAAGAAGATAGAAAAAAAAACACCACAGGTAGGTGGTATACAATTATGGATGGACGAGCGACTGCCGACACAGAGGTAGCTACAGCCGTGGACTACCATACTGCATCTGCTGCTAATATAGACTGGATGATAATGATATAAAAAATATATATATATATATATATCACTACTGCAGCCGGACAGGTATATATTATATAATGACGGACCTGCTGGACACTGTCAGCAGCACTGCAGACTCCTAAAGTAAGCTACTAGTAGTATCAAGAAGATAGAAAAAAAAACACCACAGGTAGGTGGTATACAATTATGGATGGACGAGCGACTGCCGACACAGAGGTAGCTACAGCCGTGGACTACCGTACTGCGTCTGTTGCTAATATAGACTGGATGATAATGATATAAAAAATATATATATATCACTACTGCAGCCGGACAGGTATATATTATATAATGACGGACCTGCTGGACACTGTCAGCACTGCAGACTCCTAAAGTAAGCTACTAGTATCAAGAAGATAGAAAAAAAACAAAACAACAGGTAGGTGGTATACAATTATGGATGGACGAGCGACTGCCGACACAGAGGTAGCTACAGCCGTGGACTACCGTACTGCGTCTGCTGCTAATATAGACTGGATGATAATGATATAAAAAATATATATATATCACTACTGCAGCCGGACAGGTATATATTATATAATGACGGACCTGCTGGACACTGTCAGCAGCACTGCAGACTCCTAAAGTAAGCTACTAGTAGTATCAAGAAGATAGAAAAAAAAAAACACCACAGGTAGGTGGTATACAATTATGGATGGACGAGCGACTGCCGACACAGAGGTAGCTACAGCCGTGGACTACCGTACTGCGTCTGCTGCTAATATAGACTGGATGATAATGATATAAAAAATATATATATATCACTACTGCAGCCGGACAGGTATATATTATAATGACGGACCTGCTGGACACTGTCAGCACTGCAGACTCCTAAAGTAAGCTACTAGTATCAAGAAGATAGAAAAAAAAACACCACAGGTAGCTGGTATACAATTATGGATGGACGAGAGACTGCCGACACAGAGGTAGCTACAGCCGTGGACTACCATACTGCGTCTGCTGCTCTTATAGACTGGATGATAATGATATAAAAAATATATATATATCACTACTGCAGCCGGACAGGTATATATTATATAATGACGGACCTGCTGGACACTGTCAGCACTGCAGACTCCTAAAGTAAGCTACTAGTAGTATCAAGAAGATAGAAAGAAAAAAACACCACAGGTAGGTGGTATACAATTATGGATGGATGAGCGACTGCCGACACAGAGGTAGCTACAGCCGTGGACTACCGTACTGCGTCTGCTGCTAATATAGACTGGATGATAATGATATAAAATATATATATATATATATATATATATCACTACTGCAGCCGGACAGGTATATATTATATAACGACGGACTTGCTGGACACTGTCAGCACTGCAGACTCCTAAAGTAAGCTACTAGTATCAAGAAGATAGAAAAAAAAACACAACAGGTAGGTGGTATACAATTATGGATGGACGAGCGACTGCCGACACAGAGGAAGCTACAGCCGTGGACTACCGTACTGCGTCTGCTGCTAATATAGACTAGATGATAATGATATAAAAAATATATATATATATCACTACTGCAGCCGGACAGGTATATATTATATAATGACGGACCTGCTGGACACTGTCAGCAGCACTGCAGACTCCTAATGTAAGCTACTAGTAGTATCAAGAAGATAGAATAATAAAAAAACACCACAGGTAGGTGGTATACAATTATGGATGGACGAGCGACTGCCGACACAGAGGTAGCTACAGCCGTGGACTACCGTACTGCGTCTGCTGCTAATATAGACTGGATGATAATGATATAAAAAATATATATATATCACTACTACATCCGGACAGGTATATATTATATAATGACGGACCTGCTGGACACTGTCAGCAGCACTACAGACTCCTACAGTAAGCTACTAGTAGTATCAAGAAGATAGAAAAAAAAAACACCACAGGTAGGTGGTATACAATTATGGATGGACGAGCGACTGCCGACACAGAGGTAGCTACAGCCGTGGACTACCGTACTGCGTCTGCTGCTAATATAGACTTGATGATAATGATATAAAAAATATATATATATATATCACTACTGCAGCCGGACAGGTATATATTATAATGACGGACCTGCTGGACACTGTCAGCACTGCAGACTCCCAAAGTAAGCTACTAGTATCAAGAAGATAGAAAAAAAACACCACAGGTAGGTGGTATACAATTATGGATGGACGAGCGACTGCCGACACAGAGGTAGCTACAGCCGTGGACTACCATACTGCGTCTGCTGCTAATATAGACTGGATGATAATGATATAAAAAATATATATATATCACTACTGCAGCCGGACAGGTATATATTATATAATGATGGACCTGCTGGACACTGTCAGCACTGCAGACTCCTAAAGTAAGCTACTAGTATCAAGAAGATAGAGAAAAAAAAACAACAGGTAGGTGGTATACAATTATGGATGGACGAGCGACTGCCGACACAGAGGTAGCTACAGCCGTGGACTACCGTACTGCGTCTGCTGCTAATATAGACTGGATGATAATGATCTAAAAAATATATATATATCCCTACTGCAGCCGGACAGGTATATATTATATAATGACGGACCTGCTGGACACTGTCAGCAGCACTGCAGACTCCTAAAGTAAGCTACTAGTAGTATCAAGAAGATAGAAAAAAAAAACACCACAGGTAGGTGGTATACAATTATGGATGGACGAGCGACTGCCGACACAGAGGTAGCTACAGCCGTGGACTACCGTACTGCGTCTGCTGTTAATATAGACTGGATGATAATGATATAAAAAATATATATATATCACTACTGCAGCCGGACAGGTATATATTATATAATGACGGACCTGCTGGACACTGTCAGCACTGCAGACTCCTAAAGTAAGCTACTAGTATCAAGAAGATAGAAAAAAAAAACACCACAGGTAGGTGGTATACAATTATGGATGGACGAGCGACTGCCGACACAGAGGTAGCTACAGCCGTGGACTACCATACTGCATCTGCTGCTAATATAGACTGGATGATAATGATATAAAAAATATATATATATATATCACTACTGCAGCCGGACAGGTATATATTATATAATGACGGACCTGCTGGACACTGTCAGCAGCACTGCAGACTCCTAAAGTAAGTAACTAGTAGTATCAAGAAGATAGAAAAAAAAAACACCACAGGTAGGTGGTATACAATTATGGATGGACGAGCGACTGCCGACACAGAGGTAGCTACAGCCGTGGACTACCGTACTGCGTCTGCTGCTAATATAGACTGGATGATAATGATATAAAATATATATATATATATCACTACTGCAGCCGGACAGGTATATATTATAATGACGGACCTGCTGGACACTGTCAGCACTGCAGACTCCTAAAGTAAGCTACTAGTATCAAGAAGATAGAAAAAAAAAACACCACAGGTAGGTGGTATACAATTATGGATGGACGAGCGACTGCCGACACAGAGGTAGCTACAGCCGTGGACTACCATACTGCGTCTGCTGCTAATATAGACTGGATGATAATGATATAAAATATATATATATATCACTACTGCAGCCGGACAGGTATATATTATATAATGACGGACCTGCTGGACACTGTCAGCACTGCAGACTCCTAAAGTAAGCTACTAGTATCAAGAAGATAGAAAAAAAAACACAACAGGTAGGTGGTATACAATTATGGATGGACAAGCGACTGCCGACACAGAGGTAGCTACAGCCGTGGACTACCGTACTGCGTCTGCTGCTAATATAGACTGGATGATAATGATATAAAAAAATATATATATATATATATATATCACTACTGCAGCCGGACAGGTATATATTATATAATGACGGACCTGCTGGACACTGTCAGCAGCACTGCAGACTCCTAAAGTAAGCTGCTAGTAGTATCAAGAAGATAGAAAAAAAAAAACACCACAGGTAGGTGGTATACAATTATGGATGGACGAGCGACTGCCGACACAGAGGTAGCTACAGCCGTGGACTACCGTACTGCGTCTGCTGCTAATATAGACTGGATGATAATGATATAAAAAATATATATATATCACTACTGCAGCCGGACAGGTATATATTATATAATGACGGACCTGCTGGACACTGTCAGCAGCACTGCAGACTCCTAAAGTAAGTAACTAGTAGTATCAAGAAGATAGAAAAAAAAAAACACAACAGGTAGGTGGTATACAATTATGGATGGACGAGCGACTGCCGACACAGAGGTAGCTACAGATATGGACTACCGTACTGCGTCTGCTGCTACTATAGACTGGATGATAATGATATAAAAAATATATATATATCACTACTGCAGCCGGACAGGTATATATTATATAATGACGGACCTGCTGGACGCTGTCAGCAGCACTGCAGACTCCTAATGTAAGCTACTAGTAGTATCAAGAAGATAGAAAAAAAAAAACACCACAGGTAGGTGGTATACAATTATGGATGGACGAGCGACTGCCGACACAGAGGTAGCTACAGCCGTGGACTACCGTACTGCGTCTGCTGCTAATATAGACTGGATGATAATGATATAAAAAATATATATATATCACTACTGCAGCCGGACAGGTATATATTATATAATGACGGACCTGCTGGACACTGTCAGCAGCACTGCAGACTCCTAAAGTAAGCTACTAGTAGTATCAAGAAGATAGAAAAAAAAAAAACACCACAGGTAGGTGGTATACAATTATGGATGGACGAGCGACTGCCGACACAGAGGTAGCTACAGCCGTGGACTACCGTACTGCGTCTGCTGCTGATATAGACTGGATGATAATGATATAAAAAATATATATATATCACTACTGCAGCCGGACAGGTATATATTATAATGACGGACCTGCTGGACACTGTCAGCACTGCAGACTCCTAAAGTAAGCTACTAGTATCAAGAAGATAGAAAAAAAAACACCACAGGTAGGTGGTATACAATTATGGATGGACGAGCGACTGCCGACACAGAGGTAGCTACAGCCGTGGACTACCATACTGCGTCTGCTGCTAATATAGACTGGATGATAATGATATAAAAAATATATATATATCACTACTGCAGCCGGACAGGTATATATTATATAATGACGGACCTGCTGGACACTGTCAGCACTGCAGACTCCTAAAGTAAGCTGCTAGTATCAAGAAGATAGAAAAAAAAAAACAACAGGTAGGTGGTATACAATTATGGATGGACGAGCGACTGCCGACACAGAGGTAGCTACAGCCGTGGACTACCGTACTGCGTCTGCTGCTAATATAGACTGGATGATAATGATATAAAAAATATATATATATCACTACTGCAGCCGGACAGGTATATATTATATAATGACGGACCTGCTGGACACTGTCAGCAGCACTGCAGACTCCTAAAGTAAGCTACTAGTAGTATCAAGAAGATAGAAAAAAAAAACACCACAGGTAGGTGGTATACAATTATGGATGGACGAGCGACTGCCGACACAGAGGTAGCTACAGCCGTGGACTACCGTACTGCGTCTGTTGCTAATATAGACTGGATGATAATGATATAAAAAATATATATATATCACTACTGCAGCCGGACAGGTATATATTATATAATGACGGACCTGCTGGACACTGTCAGCACTGCAGACTCCTAAAGTAAGCTACTAGTATCAAGAAGATAGAAAAAAAAAAAAACAACAGGTAGGTGGTATACAATTATGGATGGACGAGCGACTGCCGACACAGAGGTAGCTACAGCCGTGGACTACCGTACTGCGTCTGCTGCTAATATAGACTGGATGATAATGATATAAAAAATATATATATATCACTACTGCAGCCGGACAGGTATATATTATATAATGACGGACCTGCTGGACACTGTCAGCAGCACTGCAGACTCCTAAAGTAAGCTACTAGTAGTATCAAGAAGATAGAAAAAAAAAAACACCACAGGTAGGTGGTATACAATTATGGATGGACGAGCGACTGCCGACACAGAGGTAGCTACAGCCGTGGACTACCGTACTGCGTCTGCTGCTAATATAGACTGGATGATAATGATATAAAAAATATATATATATCACTACTGCAGCCGGACAGGTATATATTATAATGACGGACCTGCTGGACACTGTCAGCACTGCAGACTCCTAAAGTAAGCTACTAGTATCAAGAAGATAGAAAAAAAAAACACCACAGGTAGCTGGTATACAATTATGGATGGACGAGAGACTGCCGACACAGAGGTAGCTACAGCCGTGGACTACCATACTGCGTCTGCTGCTCTTATAGACTGGATGATAATGATATAAAAAATATATATATATCACTACTGCAGCCGGACAGGTATATATTATATAATGACGGACCTGCTGGACACTGTCAGCACTGCAGACTCCTAAAGTAAGCTACTAGTATCAAGAAGATAGAAAAAAAACAAAACAACAGGTAGGTGGTATACAATTATGGATGGACGAGCGACTGCCGACACAGAGGTAGCTACAGCCGTGGACTACCGTACTGCGTCTGCTGCTAATATAGACTGGATGATAATGATATAAAAAATATATATATATCACTACTGCAGCCGGACAGGTATATATTATAATGACGGACCTGCTGGACACTGTCAGCACTGCAGACTCCTAAAGTAAGCTACTAGTATCAAGAAGATAGAAAAAAAAACACCACAGGTAGCTGGTATACAATTAATAATGGACGAGAGACTGCCGACACAGAGGTAGCTACAGCCGTGGACTACCATACTGCGTCTGCTGCTCTTATAGACTGGATGATAATGATATAAAAAATATATATATATCACTACTGCAGCCGGACAGGTATATATTATATAATGACGGACCTGCTGGACACTGTCAGCACTGCAGACTCCTAAAGTAAGCTACTAGTATCAAGAAGATAGAAAAAAAACAAAACAACAGGTAGGTGGTATACAATTATGGATGGACGAGCGACTGCCGACACAGAGGTAGCTACAGCCGTGGACTACCGTACTGCGTCTGCTGCTAATATAGACTGGATGATAATGATATAAAAAATATATATATATCACTACTGCAGCCGGACAGGTATATATTATATAATGACGTACCTGCTGGACACTGTCAGCAGCACTGCAGACTCCTAAAGTAAGCTACTAGTAGTATCAAGAAGATAGAAAAAAAAAAACACCACAGGTAGGTGGTATACAATTATGGATGGACGAGCGACTGCCGACACAGAGGTAGCTACAGCCGTGGACTACCGTACTGCGTCTGCTGCTAATATAGACTGGATGATAATGATATAAAAAATATATATATATCACTACTGCAGCCGGACAGGTATATATTATAATGACGGACCTGCTGGACACTGTCAGCACTGCAGACTCCTAAAGTAAGCTACTAGTATCAAGAAGATAGAAAAAAAAACACCACAGGTAGCTGGTATACAATTATGGATGGACGAGAGACTGCCGACACAGAGGTAGCTACAGCCGTGGACTACCATACTGCGTCTGCTGCTCTTATAGACTGGATGATAATGATATAAAAAATATATATATATCACTACTGCAGCCGGACAGGTATATATTATATAATGACGGACCTGCTGGACACTGTCAGCACTGCAGACTCCTAAAGTAAGCTACTAGTATCAAGAAGATAGAAAAAAAAAACCACCACAGGTAGGTGGTATACAATTATGGATGGACGAGCGACTGCCGACACAGAGGTAGCTACAGCCGTGGACTACCGTACTGCGTCTGCTGCTAATATAGACTGGATGATAATGATGTAAAATATATATATATATCACTACTGCAGCCGGACAGGTATATATTATATAATGACGGACCTGCTGGACACTGTCAGCAGCACTGCAGACTCCTAAAGTAAGCTACTAGTAGTATCAAGAAGATAGAAAAAAAAAACACCACAGGTAGGTGGTATACAATTATGGATGGACGAGCGACTGCCGACACAGAGGTAGCTACAGCCGTGGACTACCGTACTGCGTCTGCTGCTAATATAGACTGGATGATAATGATATAAAAAATATATATATATCACTACTGCAGCCGGACAGGTATATATTATATAATGACGGACCTGCTGGACACTGTCAGCACTGCAGACTCCTAAAGTAAGCTACTAGTATCAAGAAGATAGAAAAAAAAAACACCACAGGTAGGTGGCATACAATTATGGATGGACGAGCGACAGCCGACACAGAGGTAGCTACAGCCGTGGACTACCATACTGCATCTGCTGCTAATATAGACTGGATGATAATGATATAAAAAATATATATATATATCACTACTGCAGCCGGACAGGTATATATTATATAATGACGGACCTGCTGGACACTGTCAGCAGCACTGCAGACTCCTAAAGTAAGCTACTAGTAGTATCAAGAAGATAGAAAAAAAAAACACCACAGGTAGGTGGTATACAATTATGGATGGACGAGCGACTGCCGACACAGAGGTAGCTACAGCCGTGGACTACCGTACTGCGTCTGCTGCTAATATAGACTGGATGATAATGATATAAAAAATATATATATATCACTACTGCAGCCGGACAGGTATATATTATATAATGACGGACCTGCTGGACACTGTCAGCACTGCAGTCTCCTAAAGTAAGCTACTAGTATCAAGAAGATAGAAAAAAAAAACACCACAGGTAGGTGGTATACAATTATGGATGGACGAGCGACAGCCGACACAGAGGTAGCTACAGCCGTGGACTACCATACTGCATCTGCTGCTAATATAGACTGGATGATAATGATATAAAAAATATATATATATCACTACTGCAGCCGGACAGGTATATATTATATAATGACGGACCTGCTGGACACTGTCAGCAGCACTGCAGACTCCTAAAGTAAGTAACTAGTAGTATCAAGAAGATAGAAAAAAAAAAAAACACCACAGGTAGGTGGTATACAATTATGGATGGACGAGCGACTGCCGACACAGAGGTAGCTACAGCCGTGGACTACCGTACTGCGTCTGCTGCTAATATAGACTGGATGATAATGATATAAAATATATATATATATCACTACTGCAGCCGGACAGGTATATATTATAATGACGGACCTGCTGGACACTGTCAGCACTGCAGACTCCTAAAGTAAGCTACTAGTATCAAGAAGATAGAAAAAAAAAACCACAGGTAGGTGGTATACAATTATGGATGGACGAGCGACTGCCGACACAGAGGTAGCTACAGCCGTGGACTACCATACTGCGTCTGCTGCTAATATAGACTGGATGATAATGATATAAAATATATATATATCACTACTGCAGCCGGACAGGTATATATTATATAATGACGGACCTGCTGGACACTGTCAGCACTGCAGACTCCTAAAGTAAGCTACTAGTATCAAGAAGATAGAAAAAAAAACACAACAGGTAGGTGGTATACAATTATGGATGGACAAGCGACTGCCGACACAGAGGTAGCTACAGCCGTGGACTACCATACTGCATCTGCTGCTAATATAGACTGGATGATAATGATATAAAAAATATATATATATATCACTACTGCAGCCGGACAGGTATATATTATATAATGACGGACCTGCTGGACACTGTCAGCAGCACTGCAGACTCCTAAAGTAAGCTACTAGTAGTATCAAGAAGATAGAAAAAAAAAACACCACAGGTAGGTGGTATACAATTATGGATGGACGAGCGACTGCCGACACAGAGGTAGCTACAGCCGTGGACTACCGTACTGCGTCTGCTGCTAATATAGACTGGATGATAATGATATAAAAAATATATATATATCACTACTGCAGCCGGACAGGTATATATTATATAATGACGGACCTGCTGGACACTGTCAGCACTGCAGTCTCCTAAAGTAAGCTACTAGTATCAAGAAGATAGAAAAAAAAAACACCACAGGTAGGTGGTATACAATTATGGATGGACGAGCGACAGCCGACACAGAGGTAGCTACAGCCGTGGACTACCATACTGCATCTGCTGCTAATATAGACTGGATGATAATGATATAAAAAATATATATATATCACTACTGCAGCCGGACAGGTATATATTATATAATGACGGACCTGCTGGACACTGTCAGCAGCACTGCAGACTCCTAAAGTAAGTAACTAGTAGTATCAAGAAGATAGAAAAAAAAAAAAACACCACAGGTAGGTGGTATACAATTATGGATGGACGAGCGACTGCCGACACAGAGGTAGCTACAGCCGTGGACTACCGTACTGCGTCTGCTGCTAATATAGACTGGATGATAATGATATAAAATATATATATATATCACTACTGCAGCCGGACAGGTATATATTATAATGACGGACCTGCTGGACACTGTCAGCACTGCAGACTCCTAAAGTAAGCTACTAGTATCAAGAAGATAGAAAAAAAAAACCACAGGTAGGTGGTATACAATTATGGATGGACGAGCGACTGCCGACACAGAGGTAGCTACAGCCGTGGACTACCATACTGCGTCTGCTGCTAATATAGACTGGATGATAATGATATAAAATATATATATATCACTACTGCAGCCGGACAGGTATATATTATATAATGACGGACCTGCTGGACACTGTCAGCACTGCAGACTCCTAAAGTAAGCTACTAGTATCAAGAAGATAGAAAAAAAAACACAACAGGTAGGTGGTATACAATTATGGATGGACAAGCGACTGCCGACACAGAGGTAGCTACAGCCGTGGACTACCGTACTGCGTCTGCTGCTAATATAGACTGGATGATAATGATATAAAAAAAAAATATATATATATCACTACTGCAGCCGGACAGGTATATATTATATAATGACGGACCTGCTGGACACTGTCAGCAGCACTGCAGACTCCTAAAGTAAGCTGCTAGTAGTATCAAGAAGATAGAAAAAAAAAAACACCACAGGTAGGTGGTATACAATTATGGATGGACGAGTGACTGCCGACACAGAGGTAGCTACAGCCGTGGACTACCGTACTGCGTCTGCTGCTAATATAGACTGGATGATAATGATATAAAAAAAATATATATATCACTACTGCAGCCGGACAGGTATATATTATATAATGACGGACCTGCTGGACACTGTCAGCACTTCAGACTCCTAAAGTAAGCTACTAGTATCAAGAAGATAGAAAAAAAAAACACCACAGGTAGGTGGTATACAATTATGGATGGACGAGCGACTGCCGACACAGAGGTAGCTACAGCCGTGGACTACCGTACTGCATCTGCTGCTAATATAGACTGGATGATAATGATATAAAAAATATATATATATCACTACTGCAGCCGGACAGGTATATATTATATAATGACGGACCTGCTGAACACTGTCAGCAGCACTGCAGACTCCTAAAGTAAGTAACTAGTAGTATCAAGAAGATAGAAAAAAAAAACACAACAGGTAGGTGGTATACAATTATGAATGGACGAGCGACTGCCGACACAGAGGTAGCTACAGATATGGACTACCGTACTGCGTCTGCTGCTAATATAGACTGGATGATAATGATATAAAAAATATATATATATCACTACTGCAGCCGGACAGGTATATATTATATAATGACGGACCTGCTGGACGCTGTCAGCAGCACTGCAGACTCCTAATGTAAGCTACTAGTAGTATCAAGAAGATAGAAAAAAAAAAACACCACAGGTAGGTGGTATACAATTATGGATGGACGAGCGACTGCCGACACAGAGGTAGCTACAGCCGTGGACTACCGTACTGCGTCTGCTGCTAATATAGACTGGATGATAATGATATAAAAAATATATATATATATATATATATCACTACTGCAGCCGGACAGGTATATATTATATAACGACGGACCTGCTGGACACTGTCAGCACTGCAGACTCCTAAAGTAAGCTACTAGTATCAAGAAGATAGAAAAAAAAACACAACAGGTAGGTGGTATACAATTATGGATGGACGAGCGACTGCCGACACAGAGGAAGCTACAGCCGTGGACTACCGTACTGCGTCTGCTGCTAATAGAGACTAGATGATAATGATATAAAAAATATATATATATATCACTACTGCAGCCGGACAGGTATATATTATATAATGACGGACCTGCTGGACACTGTCAGCAGCACTGCAGACTCCTAATGTAAGCTACTAGTAGTATCAAGAAGATAGAATAAAAAAAAAACACCACAGGTAGGTGGTATACAATTATGGATGGACGAGCGACTGCCGACACAGAGGTAGCTACAGCCGTGGACTACCGTACTGCGTCTGCTGCTAATATAGACTGGATGATAATGATATAAAAAATATATATATATCACTACTACAGCCGGACAGGTATATATTATATAATGACGGACCTGCTGGACACTGTCAGCAGCACTACAGACTCCTACAGTAAGCTACTAGTAGTATCAAGAAGATAAAAAAAAAAAACACCACAGGTAGGTGGTATACAATTATGGATGGACGAGCGACTGCCGACACAGAGGTAGCTACCGCCGTGGACTACCGTACTGCGTCTGCTGCTAATATAGACTGGATGATAATGATATAAAAAATATATTTATATATCACTACTGTAGCCGAACAGGTATATATTATATAATGACGGACCTGCTGGACACTGTCAGCAGCACTGCAGACTCCTAAAGTAAGCTACTAGTAGTATCAAGAAGATAGAAAAAAAAAACACCACAGGTAGGTGGTATACAATTATGGATGGACGAGCGACTGCCGACACAGAGGTAGCTACAGCCGTGGACTACCGTACTGCGTCTGCTGCTAATATAGACTGGATGATAATGATATAAAAAATATATATATATCACTACTGCAGCCGGACAGGTATATATTATAATGACGGACCTGCTGGACACTGTCAGCACTGCAGACTCCTAAAGTAAGCTACTAGTATCAAGAAGATAGAAAAAAAAACACCACAGGTAGGTGGTATACAATTATGGATGGACGAGCGACTGCCGACACAGAGGTAGCTACAGCCGTGGACTACCATACTGCGTCTGCTGCTAATATAGACTGGATGATAATGATATAAAAAATATATATATATCACTACTGCAGCCGGACAGGTATATATTATATAATGACGGACCTGCTGGACACTGTCAGCACTGCAGACTCCTAAAGTAAGCTACTAGTATCAAGAAGATAGAAAAAAAAAAACAACAGGTAGGTGGTATACAATTATGGATGGACGAGCGACTGCCGACACAGAGGTAGCTACAGCCGTGGACTACCGTACTGCGTCTGCTGCTAATATAGACTGGATGATAATGATATAAAAAATATATATATATCACTACTGCAGCCGGACAGGTATATATTATATAATGACGGACCTGCTGGACACTGTCAGCAGCACTGCAGACTCCTAAAGTAAGCTACTAGTAGTATCAAGAAGATAGAAAAAAAAAACACCACAGGTAGGTGGTATACAATTATGGATGGACGAGCGACTGCCGACACAGAGGTAGCTACAGCCGTGGACTACCGTACTGCGTCTGCTGCTAATATAGACTGGATGATAATGATATAAAATATATATATATATCACTACTGCAGCCGGACAGGTATATATTATAATGACGGACCTGCTGGACACTGTCAGCACTGCAGACTCCTAAAGTAAGCTACTAGTATCAAGAAGATAGAAAAAAAAAACACCACAGGTAGGTGGTATACAATTATGGATGGACGAGCGACTGCCGACACAGAGGTAGCTACAGCCGTGGACTACCATACTGCGTCTGCTGCTAATATAGACTGGATGATAATGATATAAAATATATATATATATATCACTACTGCAGCCGGACAGGTATATATTATATAATGACGGACCTGCTGGACACTGTCAGCACTGCAGACTCCTAAAGTAAGCTACTAGTATCAAGAAGATAGAAAAAAAAAACACAACAGGTAGGTGGTATACAATTATGGATGGACAAGCGACTGCCGACACAGAGGTAGCTACAGCCGTGGACTACCGTACTGCGTCTGCTGCTAATATAGACTGGATGATAATGATATAAAAAAAATATATATATATATATCACTACTGCAGCCGGACAGGTATATATTATATAATGACGGACCTGCTGGACACTGTCAGCAGCACTGCAGACTCCTAAAGTAAGCTGCTAGTAGTATCAAGAAGATAGAAAAAAAAAACACCACAGGTAGATGGTATACAATTATGGATGGACGAGCGACTGCCGACACAGAGGTAGCTACAGCCGTGGACTACCGTACTGCATCTGCTGCTAATATAGACTGGATGATAATGATATAAAAAAATATATATATCACTACTGCAGCCGGACAGGTATATATTATATAATGACGGACCTGCTGGACACTGTCAGCACTGCAGACTCCTAAAGTAAGCTACTAGTATCAAGAAGATAGAAAAAAAAAACACAACAGGTAGGTGGTATACAATTATGGATGGACAAGCGACTGCCGACACAGAGGTAGCTACAGCCGTGGACTACCGTACTGCGTCTGCTGCTAATATAGACTGGATGATAATGATATAAAAAAAAAATATATATATATATCACTACTGCAGCCGGACAGGTATATATTATATAATGACGGACCTGCTGGACACTGTCAGCAGCACTGCAGACTCCTAAAGTAAGCTGCTAGTAGTATAAAGAAGATAGAAAAAAAAAAACACCACAGGTAGATGGTATACAATTATGGATGGACGAGCTACTGCCGACACAGAGGTAGCTACAGCCGTGGACTACCGTACTGCGTCTGCTGCTAATATAGACTGGATGATAATGATATAAAAAATATATATATATCACTACTGCAGCCGGACAGGTATATATTATATAATGACGGACCTGCTGGACACTGTCAGCACTTCAGACTCCTAAAGTAAGCTACTAGTATCAAGAAGATAGAAAAAAAAAACACCACAGGTAGGTGGTATACAATTATGGATGGACGAGCGACTGCCGACACAGAGGTAGCTACAGCCGTGGACTACCGTACTGCATCTGCTGCTAATATAGACTGGATGATAATGATATAAAAAATATATATATCACTACTGCAGCCGGACAGGTATATATTATATAATGACGGACCTGCTGGACACTGTCAGCAGCACTGCAGACTCCTAAAGTAAGTAACTAGTAGTATCAAGAAGATAGAAAAAAAAAACACAACAGGTAGGTGGTATACAATTATGGATGGACGAGCGACTGCCGACACAGAGGTAGCTACAGATATGGACTACCGTACTGCGTCTGCTGCTAATATAGACTGGATGATAATGATATAAAAAATATATATATATCACTACTGCAGCCGGACAGGTATATATTATATAATGACGGACCTGCTGGACGCTGTCAGCAGCACTGCAGACTCCTAATGTAAGCTACTAGTAGTATCAAGAAGATAGAAAAAAAAACCCACCACAGGTAGGTGGTATACAATTATAGATGGACGAGCGACTGCCGACACAGAGGTAGCTACAGCCGTGGACTACCGTACTGCGTCTGCTGCTAATATAGACTGGATGATAATGATATAAAAAATATATATATATCACTACTGCAGCCGGACAGGTATATATTATATAATGACGGACCTGCTGGACACTGTCAGCAGCACTGCAGACTCCTAAAGTAAGCTACTAGTAGTATCAAGAAGATAGAAAAAAAAAAAAACACCACAGGTAGGTGGTATACAATTATGGATGGACGAGCGACTGCCGACACAGAGGTAGCTACAGCCGTGGACTACCGTACTGCGTCTGCTGCTGATATAGACTGGATGATAATGATATAAAAAATATATATATATCACTACTGCAGCCGGACAGGTATATATTATAATGACGGACCTGCTGGACACTGTCAGCACTGCAGACTCCTAAAGTAAGCTACTAGTATCAAGAAGATAGAAAAAAAAAAAACACCACAGGTAGGTGGTATACAATTATGGATGGACGAGCGACTGCCGACACAGAGGTAGCTACAGCCGTGGACTAACGTACTGCGTCTGCTGCTAATATAGACTGGATGATAATGATATAAAAAAAAAAAAATATATATATATATATATATATATATCACTACTGCAGCCGGACAGGTATATATTATATAATTAATGACGGACCTGCTGGACACTGTCAGCAGAATGCGTTTATAGAATAAAAACACCACACGACGAGTGTTTAACTTTTTCAGGCAGACAATCACAATATACTGGTGGTCAGACAGTGGTCACTGGTCAGTCACACTGGCAGTGGCACTCTGGCAGCAAAAGTGTGCACTGTTAAATAATATGTACTCCTGCTACTGCTCCCCAGTCTCCCCCACAATTAAGCTGTGTGAGCACTGAGCACTCAGCACAGTCAGATATACATAGATGATGCAGCACACTGAGGCTGAGCACAGATATGGTATACTGTTACTGTGTCACTGTGTATCGTTTTTTTTCAGGCAGAGAACGGATTATATTAAATAATAATATAATAAAACTGCACTGGTGGTCACTGGTCAGTCACTAGTAAACTCTGCACTCTCTGAGTACTCCTAAGCTCCAGTAAATCAAGTGTCTCACTCTCACTCTCTCTCTTCTAATCTAAATGGAGAGGACGCCAGCCACGTCCTCTCCCTATGAAGCTCAATGCACGTGTGAATATGGCGGCGACGCGCGGCTCCTTATATAGAATCCGAGTCTCGCGATAGAATCCGAGCCTCGCGAGAATCCGACAGCGGGATGATGACGTTCGGGCGCGCTCGGGTTAGCCGAGCAAGGCGGGAAGATCCGAGTCTGCCTCGGATCCGTGTAAAAAGGCTGAAGTTCGGGGGGGTTCGGATTCCGAGGAACCGAACCCGCTCATCACTAGTACAAACTGGCTTTATTTTAACTAAGTTGCCCCCCTCCAGTGTGTACTCCGAAAGAGTGTTTAGTGCAGCTGGTCACCTTGTCAGCGATCGGCGTAGGAGGTTACTTCCAGAAAATGTGGAGAAGATGATGTTCATCAAAATGAATTATAAATTCCTCCGTGGAGACATTTACCAGCAATTGCCTCCAGAAAGTACACAGGGACCTGTGATGGTGGATTCCAGTGGGGACGAATTAATACTCAGTGAGGAGGAGGACGTACACAGTGAAAGGAAAGGGTGAGGAATCGGACGATGAGGATGAGGTGGACATCTTGCCTCTGTAGAGCCAGTTTGTGCAAGGAGAGATTGATTGCTTCTTTTTTGGTGGGAGCCCAAACCAACCAGTCATTTCAGCCACAGTCGTGTGCAGACCCTGTCACTGAAATGATTGGTTTGTTAAAGTGTGCATGTACTGTTTATACAACATAACGGTGGGTGGGAGGGCCCAAGGACAATTCCATCTTGCACCTCTTTTTTAATTTATCTTTGCATCATGTGCTGTTTGGGGACTATTTTTTTAAGCGCCATCCTGTCTGACACTGCAGTGCCACTCCTAGATGGGCCAGGTGTTTGTGCCGCCCAGTTGGGTCGCTTAGCTTAGTCATCCAGCGACCTCAGTGCAAATTTTAGGACTAAAATTAATATTTTGAGGTGTTCAGTGTTCAGAATAGACTGGAAATGAGTGGAAATTATGGTTATTGAGGTTAATAATACTATAGGATCAAAATTACCACCAAATTCTATTATTTAAGCTGTTTTGGGGTTTTTTTTGAAAAAAAGACCCGAATCCAAAATGCATCCGAATCCGACAAAAATCCGAAAGGGTGGTTTTGCCAAAACGCGTCCGAATCCAAAACACGACCGCGGAACCGAATCTAAAACCAAAACACAAAACACAAAAAATGCCCGTTGCACATCTCTAATTCAAATGCTGTAAGTTCCTAAGACACAGAGGTCACACACAGCCCTGCAATATGAAGCTTCTGGAGGTATAAGTAGAACTAACTAGAGAACTGAAGAGACATTCTTTGTCCCTAGGCTAAGAAGTAAGGTTCTGCCAGGGATCTGCTGTGAAATACATTATTTTGGATTTATCTGGGATTCTGTGTTGCTGGAAGAGATTCTCTGCTCCAAGACTAAGAAATAATGTTCTGTCAGGAGTTTGTGGTGGGAATTGTCATGTGGAATTGGATTACAGAAGCATGCTGAACTGTTTATAACCCATTCTGTTCAATAAACCACTGTTGATTTTTCATCTACCACCGTGCCTCAGTGATTTGGAACCCGGTATCTTCACACAGGGTTTATAGGGGAAGCCCCAATGCATGCTGGGACAGCCTAAAGCTTTAGCCTGTTGGTGCCTCTGGATCAAGATCCACTCTACATCCCAATGTTTTTCTGTGGAACCAATGTACATCGCAGAAAGAGTGTTAACTAGAGATGTGCACTTGAAATTTTTCGGGTTTTGTATTTTGGTTTTGGGTTCGGTTCCGCGGCCGTGTTTTGGGTTCGACCGCGTTTTGGCAAAACCTCACCGAATTTTTTTTGTCGGATTCGGGTGTGTTTTGGATTCGGGTGTTTTTTTCAAAAAACACTAAAAAACAGCTTAAATCATAGAATTTGGGGGTCATTTTGATCCCAAAGTATTATTAACCTCAAAAACCATAATTTCCACTCATTTTCAGTCTATTCTGAATACCTTACACCTCACAATATTATTTTTAGTCCTAAAATTTGCACCGAGGTCGCTGGATGACTAAGCTAAGCGACCCTAGTGGCCGACACAAAAACCTGGCCCATCTAGGAGTGGCACTGCAGTGTCACGCAGGATGTCCCTTCCAAAAAACCCTCCCCAAACAGCACATGACGCAAAGAAAAAAAGAGGCGCAATGAGGTAGCTGTGTGAGTAAGATAAGCGACCCTAGTGGCCGACACAAACACCGGGCCCATCTAGGAGTGGCACTGCAGTGTCACGCAGGATGTCCCTTCCAAAAAACCCTCCCCAAACAGCACATGACGCAAAGAAAAAAAGAGGCGCAATGAGGTAGCTGTGTGAGTAAGATAAGCGACCCTAGTGGCCGACACAAACACCGGGCCCATCTAGGAGTGGCACTGCAGTGTCACGCAGGATGTCCCTTCCAAAAAACCCTCCCCAAACAGCACATGACGCAAAGAAAAAAAGAGGCGCAATGAGGTAGCTGTGTGAGTAAGATAAGCGACCCTAGTGGCCGACACAAACACCGGGTCCATCTAGGAGTGGCACTGCAGTGTCACGCAAGATGTCCCTTCCAAAAAACCCTCCCCAAACAGCACATGACGCAAAGAAAAAAAGAGGCGCAATGAGGTAGCTGTGTGAGTAAGATAAGCGACCCTAGTGGCCGACACAAACACCGGGCCCATCTAGGAGTGGCACTGCAGTGTCACGCAGGATGTCCCTTCCAAAAAACCCTTCCCAAACAGCACATGACGCAAAGAAAAAAAGAGGCGCAATGAGGTAGCTGTGTGAGTAAGATAAGCGACCCTAGTGGCCGACACAAACACCGGGCCCATCTAGGAGTGGCACTGCAGTGTCACGCAGGATGGCCCTTCAAAAAATACTCCCCAAACAGCACATGACACAAAGAAAAATTAAAGAAAAAAGAGGTGCAAGATGGAATTGTCCTTGGGCCCTCCCACCCACCCTTATGTTGTATAAACAGGACATGCACACTTTAACCAACCCATCATTTCAGTGACAGGGTCTGCCACACGACTGTGACTGAAATGACGGGTTGGTTTGGACCCCCACCAAAAAAGAAGCAATTAATCTCTCCTTGCACAAACTGGCTCTACAGAGGCAAGATGTCCACCTCATCATCATCCTCCGATATATCACCGTGTACATCCCCCTCCTCACAGATTATCAATTCGTCCCCACTGGAATCCACCATCTCAGCTCCCTGTGTACTTTGTGGAGGCAATTGCTGCTGGTCAATGTCTCCACGGAGGAATTGATTATAATTCATTTTAATGAACATCATCTTCTCCACATTTTCTGGATGTAACCTCGTACGCCGATTGCTGACAAGGTGAGCGGCGGCACTAAACACTCTTTCGGAGTACACACTTGTGGGAGGGCAACTTAGGTAGAATAAAGCCAGTTTGTGCAAGGGCCTCCAAATTGCCTCTTTTTCCTGCCAGTATAAGTACGGACTGTGTGACGTGCCTACTTGGATGCGGTCACTCATATAATCCTCCACCATTCTTTCAATGGTGAGAGAATCATATGCAGTGACAGTAGACGACATGTCCGTAATCGTTGTCAGGTCCTTCAGTCCGGACCAGATGTCAGCATCAGCAGTCGCTCCAGACTGCCCTGCATCACCGCCAGCGGGTGGGCTCGGAATTCTGAGCCTTTTCCTCGCACCCCCAGTTGCGGGAGAATGTGAAGGAGGAGATGTTGACAGGTCGCGTTCCGCTTGACTTGACAATTTTCTCACCAGCAGGTCTTTGAACCCCAGCAGACTTGTGTCTGCCGGAAAGAGAGATCCAAGGTAAGCTTTAAATCTAGGATCGAGCATGGTGGCCAAAATGTAGTGCTCTGATTTCAACAGATTGACCACCCGTGAATCCTTGTTAAGCGAATTAAGGGCTCCATCCACAAGTCCCACATGCCTAGCGGAATCGCTCTGTGTTAGCTCCTCCTTCAATGTCTCCAGCTTCTTCTGCAAAAGCCTGATGAGGGGAATGACCTGACTCAGGCTGGCAGTGTCTGAACTCACTTCACGTCTGGCAAGTTCAAAGGGCATCAGAACCTTGCACAATGTTGAAATCATTCTCCACTGCGCTTGAGACAGGTGCATTCCACCTCCTATATCGTGCTGAATTGTATAGGCTTGAATGGCCTTTTGCTGCTCCTCCAACCTCTGAAGCATATAGAGGGTTGAATTCCACCTCGTTACCACTTCTTGCTTCAGATGATGGCAGGGCAGGTTCAGTTGTTTTTGGTGGTGCTCCAGTCTTCTGTACGTGGTGCCTGTACGCCGAAAGTGTCCCGCAATTCTTCTGGCCACCGACAGCATCTCTTGCACACCCCTGTCGTTTTTTAAAAAATTCTGCACCACCAAATTCAAGGTATGTGCAAAACATGGGACGTGCTGGAATTTGCCCATATTTAATGCACACACAATATTGCTGGCGTTGTCCGATGCCACAAATCCACAGGAGAGTCCAATTGGGGTAAGCCATTCCGCGATGATCTTCCTCAGTTGCCGTAAGAGGTTTTCAGCTGTGTGCGTATTCTGGAAAGCGGTGATACAAAGCGTAGCCTGCCTAGGAAAGAGTTGGCATTTGCGAGATGCTGCTACTGGTGCCGCCGCTGCTGTTCTTGCGGCGGGAGTCCATACATCTACCCAGTGGGCTGTCACAGTCATATAGTCCTGAGCCTGCCCTGCTCCACTTGTCCACATGTCCGTGGTTAAGTGGACATTGGGTACAACTGCATTTTTTAGGACACTGGTGAGTCTTTTTCTGACGTCCGTGTACATTCTCGGTATCGCCTGCCTAGAGAAGTGGAACCTAGATGGTATTTGGTAACGGGGGCACACTACCTCAAGAAATTGTCTAGTTCCCTGTGAACTAACGGCGGATACCGGACGCACGTCTAACACCAACATAGTTGTCAAGGCCTCAGTTATCCGCTTTGCAGCAGGATGACTGCTGTGATATTTCATCTTCCTCGCAAAGGACTGTTGGACAGTCAATTGCTTACTGGAAATAGTACAAGTGGGCTTACGACTTCCCCTCTGGGATGACGATCGACTCCCAGCAGCAACAACAGCAGCGCCAGCAGCAGTAGGCATTACACTCAAGGATGCATCGGAGGAATCCCAGGCAGGAGAGGACTCGTCAGAATTGCCAGTGACATGGCCTGCAGGACTATTGGCATTCCTGGGTAAGGAGGAAATTGACACTGAGGGAGTTGGTGGGGTGGTTTGCGTGAGCTTGGTTACAAGAGGAAGGGATTTACTGGTCAGTGGACTGCTTCCGCTGTCACCCAAAGTTTTTGAACTTGTCACTGACTTATTATGAATGCGCTGCAGGTGACGTATAAGGGAGGATGTTCCGAGGTGGTTAACGTCCTTACCCCTACTTATTACAGCTTGACAAAGGCAACACACGGCTTGACAAATGTTGTCCGCATTTCTGTTGAAATACTTCCACACCGAAGAGCTGATTTTTTTGGTATTTTCACCAGGCATGTCAACGGCCCTATTCCTCCCACGGACAACAGGTGTCTCCCCGGGTGCCTGACTTAAACAAACCACCTCACCATCAGAATCCTCCTGGTCAATTTCCTCCCCAACGCCAGCAACACCCATATCCTCCTCATCCTGGTGTACTTCAACACTGACATCTTCAATCTGACTATCAGGAACTGGACTGCGGGTGCTCCTTCCAGCACTTGCAGGGGGCGTGCAAATGGTGGAAGGCGCATGCTCTTCACGTCCAGTGTTGGGAAGGTCAGGCATCGCAACCGACACAATTGGACTCTCCTTGTGGATTTGGGATTTCGAAGAACGCACAGTTCTTTGCGGTGCTTTTGCCAGCTTGAGTCTTTTCATTTTTCTAGCGAGAGGCTGAGTGCTTCCATCCTCATGTGAAGGTGAACCACTAGCCATGAACATAGGCCAGGGCCTCAGCCGTTCCTTGCCACTCCGTGTGGTAAATGGCATATTGGCAAGTTTACGCTTTTCCTCCGACAATTTTATTTTAGGTTTTGGAGTCCTTTTTTTACTGATATTTGGTGTTTTGGATTTTACATGCTCTGTACTATGACATTGGGCATCGGCCTTGGCAGACGACGTTGCTGGCATTTCATCGTCTCGGCCATGACTAGTGGCAGCAGCTTCAGCACGAGGTGGAAGTGGATCTTGATCTTTCCCTAATTTTGGAACCTCAACATTTTTGTTCTCCATATTTTAATAGGCACAACTAAAAGGCACCTCAGGTAAACAATGGAGATGGATGGATACTAGTATACTTATGGATGGAATGCCGAGTGCCGACACAGAGGTAGCTACAGCCGTGGACTACCGTACTGTGTCTGCTGCTAATATAGACTGGATGATAATGAGATGAAATCAATATATATGTATATATATTATCACTAGTACTGCAGCCGGACAGGTATATATTATATATTTATTATGTAATGACTGATGATGGACCTGCTGGACACTGTCAGCTCAGCAGCACCGCAAACTGCTACAGTAAGCTACTATAGTAGTATGTATAAAGAAGAAAGAAAAAAACAACAACCACGGGTAGGTGGTATACAATTATGGATGGACTGCCGAGTGCCGACACAGAGGTAGCTACAGCCGTGGACTAACGTACTGTGTCTGCTGCTAATATAGACTGGATGATAATGAGATGAAATCAATATATATGTATATATAATATCACTAGTACTGCAGCCGGACAGGTATATATTATATATTTATTATGTAATGACTGATGACGGACCTGCTGGACACTGTCAGCTCAGCAGCACCGCAGACTGCTACAGTAAGCTACTATAGTAGTATGTATAAAGAAGAAAGAAAAAAAAAACAACCACGGGTATGTGGTATACAATTATGGATGGACTGCCGAGTGCCGACACAGAGGTAGCTACAGCCGTGGACTAACGTACTGTGTCTGCTGATAATATAGACTGGATGATAATGAGATGAAATCAATATATATGTATATATAATATCACTAGCACTGCAGCCGGACAGGTATATATTATATATTTATTATGTAATGACTGATGACGGACCTGCTGGACACTGTCAGCTCAGCAGCACTGCAGACTGCTACAGTAAGCTACTATAGTAGTATGTATAAAGAAGAAAGAAAAAAAAAACAACCACGGGTAGGTGGTATACAATTATGGATGGACTGCCGAGTGCCGACACAGAGGTAGCTACAGCCGTGGACTAACGTACTGTGTCTGCTGCTAATATAGACTGGATGATAATGAGATGAAATCAATATATATGTATATATAATATCACTAGTACTGCAGCCGGACAGGTATATATTATATATTTATTATGTAATGACTGATGACGGACCTGCTGGACACTGTCAGCTCAGCAGCACTGCAGACTGCTACAGTAAGCTACTATAGTAGTATGTATAAAGAAGAAAGAAAAAGAAAAACAACCACGGGTAGGTGGTATACAATTATGGATGGACTGCCGAGTGCCGACACAGAGGTAGCTACAGCCGTGGACTAACGTACTGTGTCTGCTGATAATATAGACTGGATGATAATGAGATGAAATCAATATATATGTATATATAATATCACTAGTACTGCAGCCGGACAGGTATATATTATATATTTATTATGTAATGACTGATGACGGACCTGCTGGACACTGTCAGCTCAGCAGCACCGCAGACTGCTACAGTAAGCTACTATAGTAGTATGTATAAAGAAGAAAGAAAAAAACAACAACCACGGGTAGGTGGTATACAATTATGGATGGACTGCCGAGTGCCGACACAGAGGTAGCTACAGCCGTGGACTAACGTACTGTGTCTGCTGCTAATATAGACTGGATGATAATGAGATGAAATCAATATATATGTATATATAATATCACTAGTACTGCAGCCGGACAGGTATATATTATATATTTATTATGTAATGACTGATGACGGACCTGCTGGACACTGTCAGCTCAGCAGCACCGCAGACTGCTACAGTAAGCTACTATAGTAGTATGTATAAAGAAGAAAGAAAAAAAAAACAACCACGGGTAGGTGGTATACAATTATGGATGGACTGCCGAGTGCCGACACAGAGGTAGCTACAGCCGTGGACTAACGTACTGTGTCTGCTGATAATATAGACTGGATGATAATGAGATGAAATCAATATATATGTATATATAATATCACTAGTACTGCAGCCGGACAGGTATATATTATATATTTATTATGTAATGACTGATGACGGACCTGCTGGACACTGTCAGCTCAGCAGCACCGCAGACTGCTACAGTAAGCTACTATAGTAGTATGTATAAAGAAGAAAGAAAAAAAAAACAACCACGGGTAGGTGGTATACAATTATGGATGGACTGCCGAGTGCCGACACAGAGGTAGCTACAGCCGTGGACTAACGTACTGTGTCTGCTGCTAATATAGACTGGATGATAATGAGATGAAATCAATATATATGTATATATAATATCACTAGTACTGCAGCCGGACAGGTATATATTATATATTTATTATGTAATGACTGATGACGGACCTGCTGGACACTGTCAGCTCAGCAGCACCGCAGACTGCTACAGTAAGCTACTATAGTAGTATGTATAAAGAAGAAAGAAATAAAAAAAAAAACACGGGTAGGTGCTAGGTGGTATACAATATTATATATATATATTATATACAATTATATATATATATATATATATATTAAACTCATAAACTGGTGGTGATTATTAAACTGGTGGTCAGGTCACTGGTCACACTATCAGCAACTTGCAAGTAGTACTCCTGAGTCCTAAGCAGACAATCACAATATATATTATACTGGTGGTCAGTGTGGTCACAAACAATGGCAGTGTGGCTGGCACTCTGGCAGCAAAAGTGTGCACTGTACGTTATATGTACTCCTGAGTCCTGAGTCCTGCTCTCAGACTCTAACTGCTCCCCACTGTCAGTGTCTCCCCCACAAGTCAGATAATACAGTCACACTATCTCTCTCTATCACTTCAGCAAGTACTAGTAGTAGTAGTACTCCTCCTAATGCTCCCCAAAATTACTACTGTGTCTCTCTCTGTCTCACTCTCTTCTCGAATCTCTATAAACGGAGAGGACGCCAGCCACGTCCTCTCCCTATGAATCTCAATGCACGTGTGAAAATGGCGGCGACGCGCGGCTCCTTATATAGAATCCGAGTCTCACGATAGAATCCGAGCCTCGCAAGAATCCGACAGCGTGATGATGACGTTCGGGCGCGCTCGGGTTAACCGAGCAAGGCGGGAAGATCCGAGTCGCTCGGACCCGTGTAAAAAAAACTGAAGTTCGGGCGGGTTCGGATTCCGAGGAACCGAACCCGCTCATCTCTAGTGTTAACAATGGTAAGACTACCATAACTCTCCTTTATTTTGTGTATTTTTCTGGGTTCTTTACAATGTTTTGCATTTATGTGCTGTACACTTCTGCTTCTCCATCATTCCTCCTTTTTGCTCCTTCTTTCCTTACTGCCCATACTGGGTTTATTGGCCATCCTTCCCCTTATTCCCCTTTCTTGCTATATACTGTTGTTTTTGAACATATGGCAGTCCATTGGATTTTTATCCTGGGTTTTTCAAACATTGAAATGGTCTTCGAAAGTTTTTCTCTTTATTTCTTGCACTCTGCGTACTTCAGTTATGCTGCCCTGGCCTATTATTGTTTCCCGTGTGCCTGGAGTGGTACGGATTTTGTGTTACTAGATTCTTTTTGTGTTGTTTGGCCTAGGGCTGGTGTTGGTTGACTATGTCTGCTGTTAGTCCCACCAGGGTAAATGATGTTCTTAAATTTGGTACTTGGAATGTGGTGGGGTTGTACACCTTTTTTTAGAAGGAAGAAAGTGCTATCTTTCCTTAAACGTTTAAATCCAGATGTAGCATTTTTACAGGAGAAATCCTCTGACCCCATTATGGTCCGTGATACTTGTATAGATTAATTTAAAGCAACTTCTTTCAAATCGAAACAAAGGGTGGTATTTATATTATTTAATAAGCAACTTTATATCTGTTGGGGTACCTAGACTGCACATCTCTGAATTCTCCTGAGAAGTCTGATCCTTCAATGTCAGCTAGCTGGATGCAACAATGGCACAACTACACAATTGTGATGAAACGTTTGCATTTAACTTCTACATGTCAATCAGCATTTTCATTGGTCCAACAAAGCATGTATAAAAGTTCTCATATACCAGCAAAGCTCTAAATGTAACAATATGAAACATTTCTTTTATCCTAATTTACAGAATATACTGTTTTCTTCTCACATCTGTGTTTCAGGGTTGAGAACCGAAGGTCACTTGAGTCTGTACATATGTGATTAGCGTATTGCAACATGTAACTTGTGAAAGAATTTGAGCTTAATTAAAGTCTGTTCAAGTGCCACCAGTCTGAAATGGATTGGAGGTTGGGGCCACCAGTCTGAAATGGGTGTTAGCCAGGGTAACCTGTGATGTACCCCTGTGCGACCCGGCATATGTGGTGTGAAAGTGGTATTATTTAGTCACCTTGCCATGTTAGACAAGCGGTCAATGGCCCTCATTCCGAGTTGTTCGCTCGCTAGCTGATTTTAGCAGCATTGCACACGCTAGGCCGCCGCCCTCTGGGAGTGGATTTTAGCTTAGCAGAATAGCGAACGAAAGATTAGCAGAATTGCGAATACAGGCCCTCATTCCGAGTTGATCGGTCGCAAGGCGAATTTAGCAGAGTTACACACGCTAAGCCGCCGCCTACTGGGAGTGAATCTTAGCTTCTTAAAATTGCGACCGATGTATTCGCAATATTGCGATTACTAACTACTTAGCAGTTTCAGAGTAGCTCCAGACTTACTCTGCCTGTGCGATCATTTCAGTGCTTGTCGTTCCTGGTTGACGTCACAAACACACCCAGCGTTCGCCCAGGCACTCCCACCGTTTCCCCGGCCACTCCTGCGTTTTTTCCGGAAACGGTAGCGTTTTCAGCCACACGCCCCTGAAACGCCGTGTTTCCGCCCAGTAACACCCATTTCCTGTCAATCACATTACGATCGCCGGAGCGAAGAAAAAGCCGTGAGTAAAATTACTTTCATCATAGTAAAGTTACTTGGCGCAGTCGCAGTGCGAACATTGCGCATGCGTACTAAGCGGATTTTCACTGCGATGCGATGAAAAATACCGAGCGAACAACTCGGAATGAGGGCCACATATTTCTTAGCAGTTTCGGAGTAGCTCCGGACCTACTCACGATTAGCGATCAGTTTAGTCAGTTTCGTTCCTGGTTTGACGTCACAAACACGCCCTGCGTTCGGCCAGCCACTCCCCCGTTTCTCCAGCCACTCCCGCGTTTTTCCCTGGCACGTCTGCGTTTTTCCGCAAACACCGTGAAAACGCTGAGTTGCCGCCCAGAAACACCCACTTCCTGTCAATCACACTATGATCACTTCAGCGTGGAAAAAACGTTGTTCGCTCGTGAGTAAATCTACTAAGTTCTTAGTAAAATTACTAAGCGCATGCGCATTTTCCACCTATTCGCAGTGTAGCGAAAATCGGCAACGAGCAACCAACTCGGAATGACCTCCAATATGACTACATGGTAAAACATAGAGGTGGTTGTCACAGGATCCCCACCATTTTAGATTGGGCTGGTGTTTATTTTACAGGTCCCGCTTTGACACCTCTCGTTGGATCCTGGGTCTCCTGGTACTACTAATGTCATGTGCAATTTGAGCATATTTTGTGTATTTGTCACAACTGAGGGTTTAAGCTGACGGGAGGAAGCCTCAGTTGTAGGGGCTGAGATGAAATTAAACCTGGGAGGTTTAATCAGACCCCTGGACATGTAAGTGCAGATGGATTACCCGAAGGTTTGACCACGACAACCAGTTTAAAATTCAAAATAAAAGTTTATTAACAGACTCCGTGTAATAACAAGCAGTATTCAAGGTTAGCAATGACAGTGGCAAATAACACAGTTCCTGGAACACATAACCATAGAAGGTTCCTCAGAGCACTGGTAGGTTTAGAACAGATGTAAAAGTCCTTTGATGGAATCACCTTACCAGGCCTGGTTGTAGTAGTAGAAATAGCCGAGGAACATGCCAGTAGTTGTAGCAGGTGAATCTGTAACTTGAGTAAGCTGCTGTATCAGCTGGATGTAACCAGCCAGGTGGTAAAACACGGAGTGGATGCTGAGTGGAATCAGCCAGGTGATGAAACACAGAGTGAATGCTGAATGGAATCAGCCAAGTGCTAAAGTCATGGAGTGGATGCTGGATGGAACCAGCCAGGTGATAAAACACAGAGTGGATGATGTGAGATGCTAGAGAGCGTAGAAACAGAATAACTGATAGATGATTACCGGTGGTAGTGGATACTGCTGGTAAGATAGGATCCGCTGGATCAGCACCGGTGTTTGGTAGAAGCTGAAATCTGTTGAAAGCTGGCTGCTGGAAACAGATAGTAGATAGCTGGAAACTTGGACAGCCACGGAAGACTGTAGAGTCAGGCTGCACCGCAAGATGGAAAGCAGGTGCGGGTCTCTTTGTGAATGCTGGAGACAGGAACTGGAACCTGGAGAAACAAACCACAGGAGAGAGAGACTGGAACAAGGTATGACATTCAAAGCACTGACATCTATCTGGCCCAGACACAGGATACTTATACCTGCTGCTATGCAGGCATTGGCTGGGCAATTATGCAGATTCCAGAGACGGTGGATTGGAGGAATTGGAGCATGTGATCAAATCCAACATGGCTGCGCCCATGCTGGAACCTGGAGGGAAAACTGGTTTGAAATGAAATGTGTAAACATAGTGATAATGGCGGCGCCGGCCGCGGAGGACAGGAGACGCCAGACGACAGCTATATGCTGAGACACTTGGAGGGCAGCAGAGGCCGCGGCAGGCATGATACACGATTCTGAGAACCTGCAGCAATAACACAGTAACGGCGGCGGAGGCCGCGGAGGACGGGAGACGCCATGTTGGATTCAAACATGGCGCCGCTGTGGTAGTGTCTCAGAATGACAGGAGGGATGTGCAGAGTGTTGACACAGATGAGATCCGGACTTGGAAAGCTGGGCCAGTCTCAGAAGACACCTAAACGGCAGGTAATGGCGTCCAGATACCCGGATCGTGACAGCACCCCCCCCTTTAGGAGTGGCCCCAGGACACTTAGGCTTTAAAGGAAACTTTGAGTGGAAATTTCGGACCAAGGCAGGAGCATGGATGTCTGAGGCATTGGTCCAAGAGCGTTCTTCAGGACCATAGCCCTTACAGTCAATGAGATACTGTAACTGACCGTAACGGAAACATGAGTTCAAAATCTTGGCCACCTCGTACTCGACTCCCCGTTGAGTCTGAACTTTGGGAGCTGGAGGAAGTGCGAATGAAACCGATTCAGGATCAACGGTTTCAACAATGAAACATGAAATGTCCTGGGTATTTTCAAGAAGGGTGGTAACTGTAATCTGTAGGCAACAGGATTGATGACTTGTTCAATCTTGAAGGGACCGATGTAGCGAGGTGCAAATTTCATGCTGGGAACTCTCAACCTCAAATTCTTCGTGGACAACCACACACGATCACCCACCTTGAGAGCAGGAACCGCTCTACGCTTCCTATCGGCAAACTTCTTATACCTGGATGAGGCTTTAAGCAGGGCTGCGCGGATGTTCTTCCAGTTATTTGAAAACTTACGCAAGGTGACATCCACTTCTGGAACGGAAGTTGCGGGAAGCGGTTGAAATTCTGGGACTTTAGGGTGGAATCCATAATTAATGAAGAATGGTGTCGAAGAAGAAGAGGAATGGTATTGATTGTTGTGGCTGAACTCGGCCCAAGGAAGGAGTTGAACCCAGTCATCTTGAGAGGAAGACACATAGATACGGAGGAAGGCCTCCAAGTCCTGATTCACCCTCTCGGTTTGACCATTGGTCTGAGGATGGTAAACTGTGGAAAACTTTAATTTGACTTGGAGGGCTTGACACAAACTTCGCCAAAATTTGGCTACAAATTGTACTCCACGATCCGAGATGATCTCTTCAGGAAGACCGTGAAGTCGGAAGATCTCTTGTATAAACACTTGAGCCAACTTGGAAGCTGACGGAAGACCGGTGAGAGGGATGAAATGTGCCATCTTGGTGAACCGGTCAACTACCACCCAGATGGTATTAAACTTGTTGCATATGGGTAGATCAGAAACAAGGTCCATCGACAAATGGGTCCATGGTCGACGGGGAACAGATAATGGAACCAGTTGCCCCGCAGGCGACTGGCGGGAGATTTTGTGTTGGGCACACTTTGGGCAGGAGGCAATAAATTTCATAACGTCCTTCTTCAGAGTTGGCCACCAGTAGGACCTAGAGATAAACTCCAGGGTTTTCTGAATGCCTGTATGTCCAGCAAAACGGGAAGCGTGGGCCCAATGCATGAGCTTCTTCCTTAGAACTGGCTTAACAAAACTTTTCCCTGACGGGGGCGTAGAGTCCATCCCTACCGTGGAGAATGCCAACGGATTAATAATAGGATGCTTGTCTGCAGACTCGGACTCATTTTCTTGCTCCCATGAGCGGGAAAAGGCATCGGCCTTACGATTCTGAGAACCCGGACAGAACTGGAGTTTAAAGTCAAACCTAGAGAAGAAAAGTGCCCATCTGGCCTGACGAGGGTTCAGACATTGTGCGCCTTTGAGATATAAAAGATTTTTGTGGTCGGCAAGTATGGTGATTGAATGAGAAGCTCCCTCCAACAGGTATCTCCACTCCTCCAGAGCGAGCTTGATGGCTAGCAACTCCTGATCGCCAATGGCATAGTTGCGCTCAGCTGGGGAGAACTTCCGGGAGAAGAAACTGCAAGGATGTAGATGTCCATCTTTGGCCCTCTGGGATAACACCGCTCCTACTCCAACGGAGGAGGCATCTACCTCTAAGATAAAAGGAGAGTCGGTGTCGGGCTGTTTCAGAACTGGTACAGAGATGAACCGTTGCTTCAGAAGGTGAAAGGCCTGCGTAGCTTCTTCGGACCACTTGGACGGATTAGCACCTTTCTTGGTTAATGCAGTGATAGGCGCCACAATGGTGGAAAAGTCTCGTATAAACTTTCTATAATAATTGGCGAACCCTAAGAACCTCTGGACCCCTTTGAGGGTTAAGGGTATAGGCCAATTCTGGATTGCTTGGAGTTTATCAGGATCCATCTCTAGTCCGGAACTGGACACAATGTAACCTAGAAACGGAATGGTTTTAACTTCAAACACACACTTCTCCAATTTACAATAGAGGTGATTGACACGGAGATGGGAAAGAACCTCCTTCACCCAGAAACGATGATCTTCTAGATTATTAGCAAAGATGAGGATGTCATCTAGATAAACCACGACATGGCGGTATAAGATGTCCCTGAAGATCTCATTCACGAAGTGCTGGAAGACTGCTGGAGCATTGCTCAATCCGAAGGGCATGACGAGGTACTCATAATGTCCGTCACGGGTGTTAAAGGCGGTCTTCCACTCGTCACCCTGACAGATTCGGATGAGATTGTAGGCACCCCTCAAGTCCAGCTTTGTGAAAATGGTTGCACCACTAACTCTATCAAAGAGCTCTGTAATCAGGGGTAAAGGGTATCGGTTCTTGACGGTAATGTCGTTTAGACCTCTCTAATCGATGCACGGACGCAGACCACCATCTTTCTTCTTAACGAAGAAGAAGCCTGCGCCGGCTGGAGAAGAAGATGGTCGGATGAAACCCTTCGCCAGGTTCTCTTTGATGTACTCTTCCTTGGAGTGTGTCTCAGGCAGAGACAACGGATAAGTTCGGCCTCGCGGTGGAACCTTCCCTGGAATGAGGTCGATTGGGCAGTCCCATTCTCTATGAGGAGGAAGGATATCAGCAGAGGCTTTACTGAACACGTCCATGAAGTCTTGATATGGAGGAGGTGGAACATCAGATGACCTGGGGAAGGAAGAACAAACAGGAAGAACTTTGGCTAAACAAGTCTCAGCACAGGAGGGACCCCATGCCAGTATTTGCGTAGTCGTCCAGTCAATCGATGGGTTGTGGAGATGGAGCCATGGAAGGCCTAAAACCACTGGATGTGTGGCTCTTGGAATAACTAGAAAAGAAATATACTCAGAATGAAGAACTCACACTCTCAGACGAACTGGAAGAGTCCTTAAGGAAATGACTGCGTCAAAAATCTTGCTGCCATCCACGGCAGTCAAAGAGATGGACGAGGACAGTCTCTCGGTGGGTAGGGACCACCGTTTAACATAAGCTTCGGTTATGAAATTCCCAGCTACTCCGGAATCAAGGAGGGCAATGACGTTCCTGTAACGTTGAGCAATTTGGAGCGACACTGGGAGGTTACAATCATGAGGAGATGGAGAGGAGATCATTACTCCTAGCCGGCCCTCTCCTTGGCGAGCTAGGATCTGGAGTTTCCTGAACGTTTGGGACAGGCGTTGATAGTGTGCGACGGAGCTGCACAGTAGAGACATAGAGATTCGGAGAGGCGTCTTCGGCGCTCAGCGGGAGATAGACGGGAACGACCAATTTGCATAGGCTCATCCTTGGATGGAGATGGTTGACGAGGAGGAGGAGCAGAAGATTTAGGAACGGATGATCTTCCTCGCTCGGTTGCTCTCTCTCTGAACCGTAGATCAACCTTCGTGCATAGTGAAATTAGCTCATCCAACTTAGAAGGCAAGTCTCTGGTAGCTAACTCATCTTTAATGCGTTCTGACAAGCCATGCCAGAATGCAGCATACAGGGCCTCGTCATTCCAGACCAGTTCAGATGCCAGGATTTTTAACTGTATAAGATACTGTCCCACAGTACGTGTTCCCTGGCGTAGACGGAGAATCTCAGATGAAGCAGAGGAAACCCGGCCCGGCTCGTCGAAGATGCGCCTGAATGATGCTACAAAGTCAGTATAGGAGGACAGCAGGGGATCAGACTTCTCCCATAACGGTGATGCCCAATCAAGGGCTGAGCCACTGAGGAGAGAAATAATATAAGCAACTTTGGTACGGTCACTGGGGAAGTTGCCAGGTTGAGGCTCAAAATGGATTTCGCATTGGTTGAGAAATCCCCTGCAGAACCTTGGAGATCCGTCAAATTTTGCTGGCGTTGGAAGATGAAGACGTGGAATGGAAATGGGTAAGGTGAATGAGGTTACAGCTGGAGTCACTGTGGTGGACGCACCAGACGTGCCAGGTCTACGGAGGGTCATCTGAATCCCATCCAGCCGAGTAGAGAGATCCTGGAGACAGCGGATGATGTGACCTTGTGCATCCTCCTGATGTTCGAGTCTGGCTGCCAGTTCTTGCTTAGGTCTAGCCGCTTGATCCTGGTCTCCGGCTGGATTCATATGGTCAGTGCTTACTGTCACAACTGAGGGTTTAAGCTGACGGGAGGAAGCCTCAGTTGTAGGGGCTGAGATGAAATTAAACCTGGGAGGTTTAATCAGACCCCTGGACATGTAAGTGCAGATGGATTACCCGAAGGTGTGACCACGACAACCAGTTTAAAATTCAAAATAAAAGTTTATTAACAGACTCCGTGTAATAACAAGCAGTATTCAAGGTTAGCAATGACAGTGGCAAATAACACAGTTCCTGGAACACATAACCATAGAAGGTTCCTCAGAGCACTGGTAGGTTTAGAACAGATGTAAAAGTCCTTTGATGGAATCACCTTACCAGGCCTGGTTGTAGTAGTAGAAATAGCCGAGGAACATGCCAGTAGTTGTAGCAGGTGAATCTGTAACTTGAGTAAGCTGCTGTATCAGCTGGATGGAACCAGCCATGTGGTAAAACACGGAGTGGATGCTGAGTGGAATCAGCCAGGTGATGAAACACAGAGTGAATGCTGAATGGAATCAGCCAAGTGCTAAAGTCACGGAGTGGATGCTGGATGGAACCAGCCAGGTGATAAATCACAGAGTGGATGATGTGAGATGCTAGAGAGCGTAGAAACAGAATAACTGATAGATGATTACCGGTGGTAGTGGATACTGCTGGTAAGATAGGATCCGCTGGATCAGCACCGGTGTTTGGTAGAAGCTGAAATCTGTTGAAAGCTGGCTGCTGGAAACAGATAGTAGATAGCTGGAAACTTGGACAGCCACGGAAGACTGTAGAGTCAGGCTGCACCGCAAGATGGAAAGCAGGTGCGGGTCTCTTTGTGAATGCTGGAGACAGGAACTGGAACCTGGAGAAACAAACCACAGGAGAGAGAGACTGGAACAAGGTATGACATTCAAAGCACTGACATCTATCTGGCCCAGACACAGGATACTTATACCTGCTGCTATGCAGGCATTGGCTGGGCAATTATGCAGATTCCAGAGACGGTGGATTGGAGGAATTGGAGCATGTGATCAAATCCAACATGGCTGCGCCCATGCTGGAACCTGGAGGGAAAACTGGTTTGAAATGAAATGTGTAAACATAGTGATAATGGCGGCGCCGGCCGCGGAGGACAGGAGACGCCAGACGACAGCTATATGCTGAGACACTTGGAGGGCAGCAGAGGCCGCGGCAGGCATGATACACGATTCTGAGAACCTGCAGCAATAACACAGTAACGGCGGCGGAGGCCGCGGAGGACGGGAGACGCCATGTTGGATTCAAACATGGCGCCGCTGTGGTAGTGTCTCAGAATGACAGGAGGGATGTGCAGAGTGTTGACACAGATGAGATCCGGACTTGGAACGCTGGGCCAGTCTCAGAAGACACCTAAACGGCAGGTAATGGCGTCCAGATACCCGGATCGTGACAGTATTATTCCATTCTCATGTATTGATACCCTGTTGGATAATATCTTGATATACTGTTTGTTGTATATTACTGTGTTTATTGTACTTATGTGGTGTATTTCTTTTTAATAAATATATTTAAATAAAAAAAATATCCATAATCCTCTGAGAAACTCTCTCTTTGTAATTATTTACCAAAGCTGCATCTCTCCATAAAATATATATATATATATATATATATATACGAAGAGACAATGGCGGCACTCTGGAGACTTGGTTTAACGTGGTGAAAAAGTAGTGCTGTTTATTTCAACGTTTCGGGGTGCAAGCCCCCGTCTTCAGGAAACACATACAGTGACATAGTGATAAAAACAACTTTAAATAACTTACCCGGCGCGCGTCCAGCCGTCCGCTCCACGCCGCCGCTCGGCTTCCGGGTTCCACACTTCCGGTCACCTGACATGACTCGGGTGACGCAGAGCCCCAGGGCCCTCATGCGGGGGCGGGGGGATGTTGCCATGGTGAGCGCTGCCTGACATGCAGAAAAACAAAAACATAAAGCACAAAAGACAGGTGAATCATGTGACTATAAAAATCGATAAAAATAGGATAGAGTAGGCCCTGACCAATGCCTTGCTCTAAAACATTAAAACATTAAAGTGCTAAACTTACATATGATGATAAAATACAAATAGTGAACCTCACACATTTAAAAGTAGCTATAGCCTGTTCAGACCGTACTGTGATCAAAGACAATTCTGTATACTGGGATCTATATATACACCCGATCTGATGAGTGAAATACATAAACTAAAGAAGTTTGACTATATATAAAATGTAATCCCCACTAACAAAGGCTACATGGATATCTTCCTTGAATGTACAATTTTCAGGATATATTTGTTAAAAGTGCATTTATGTTATCAAAGGATATTACCCATGCCTAAAGACTCATTTAGACCCCTAGGGCTCAGGGTGTCTAAAGTAAGTATCCACCTCGTCTCTAGTTGGAGGAGACGTTTGGCCCTATCTCCTCCCCTTAAAGAAAAAGGTACCTGGTCAATTATCCGGTAACGGAGGGATGCCAGGGGATGTTTGGCAAGGGCAAAATGCCTGGCCACCGGTTGTTCACTGGTGCCAGCCTCTATTGCTGCCCTTATAGAGGACCTGTGTTGGGTCATCCTGACCTTGAAAGTGCATTCCGTTTTGCCAACGTAATGTTGACCACACGGGCAGGAAAGTAAATAAACTACAAATTTAGAGTTACATGTATAAGGTGCCTTTAGATTAATTTTTTTGCCTGTGTACGGATGTTTGAATGAGTCTCCTGGAACAAGGAAGTTACATGTAGTACAACCACATCTGTAACATCCTTTACGTGTTCCAAGAAAGTGGCCCCCACTAGATGTCATCTTGTTTCTGGAGACATCTGTCTTCACCACCATACTTTTAATATTTCTGCTACGTGTGTAGCTGGGCATGAATTTGGTCTCTTTGCGCATCCATAAGTCGGGATCTGTACTAATAATGGGCCATAATTCTTTGGCTCTCTTCCCAGTGTACCTGCTGGCAGTGTTAAACTGATTAACCCAGGGAAAAATCTTTCCTTTCTCTTTCTTATCCCGAACTTTCAGAAGTTCATCTCTGGATAATCTAATAGCCTTGGCTCGTGCCTGCTGTAGTATACATTTGGGGTACCCTCGATCTCTAAATTTGAGTATCATTTCCACCAGTTGTTGATCCCGTGTCTTTGTATCACTATTGATTCTACAAACCCTAAGCATTTGTGAATAAGGTAAGCCATTGATAGTGGCTCTGGGGTGAAAGCTGTCGTATCTTAGCAGGGTATTCCGATCAGTGCTCTTAATGTATAAAGATGTAGAGATCTTGTTGTCACACAGCGAGATATGTACATCAAGAAAGTTGATGTGATGTTCATCAACAGCCATGGTCAATTTCACTGGGCTAGCTGAGGTATTATGTTTACTGATGACATTCTCAAGCAATGCCCTTATGCCTGACCAAAAGACCAGTAGGTTGTCAATATAACGTGTGTAAAGGACCAGGTGTTGCCTAATTCCCATATGATTGAGGAGGGCACCGGAGGGCCAAGGAGGGCACCGGAGCAGGAGCTTTTGCTCGATGAGCCTCAAAAGAGGGGGAGTGCCAGATGTATTTGCAAGTATATATATATATATATATATATAATATATATATATAAATATAAAATATATATGTAGCAGTTACTAGAGATGAGCTGGTTCGGTTCTCAGAGAACCGAACCCTACCGAACTTTGCCTTCCGAGTCCGAATCTGAGCCAGGCTCGGATTTTCCCTCTTGACTCGGAAACCCGAACTTGGCAAAATGTCATCATCCCGCTGTCGGATTCTTGTGGGATTTGGGTTCCGTATAAGGAGCCGCGCGTCCCCGCCATTTTCACTCCAGTCTCGGAGAGTGTATAGAGAGGACGTGTCCTCAGTGTTCAGTGTCTGTGTGTTGGGGCGGGAAAGTGGGATGGCAAGTGTTGTGCTGCTCAGTCCAGTCCAGTGTAGTCACTCTGTGTATTGTGTTGCATCAGTCCAGGCAGTCACAGTGTTGGTGTTCTCTGCTGCCATATATCCAGTGTAGCTGTATAAAGTGGTGTTGTGTTGTGCAGACCAGTGGTAGTGTCCTGTGTCATCAGTAATTCCAGTGACGATATATGCTGCTGCTATATGTCCACTGCTGCAGTATAACAATTATAACAACCTGCTGGGCTGCATCAGACCAGTGGTAGTGTCCTGTGTCATCAGTAATTCCAGTGACGATATACGCTGCTGCTATATATCCACTGCTGCAGTATAACAATTATAACAACCTGTTGGGCTGCATCAGACCAGTGGTAGTGTCCTGTGTCATCAGTAATTCCAGTGACGATATACGCTGCTGCTATATGTCCACTGCTGCAGTATAACAATTATAACAACCTGTTGGGCTGCATCAGACCAGTGGTAGTGTCCGGTGTCATCAGTAATTCCAATGACGATATACGCTGCTGCTATATGTCCACTGCTGCAGTATAACAATTATAACAACCTGTTGGGCTGCATCAGACCAGTGTTAATGTCCTGTGTCATCAGTAATTCCAGTGACGATATACGCTGCTGCTATATGTCCACTGCTGCAGTATAACAATTATAACAACCTGTTGGGCTACATCAGACCAGTGGTAGTGTCCTGTGTGTGTCATCAGTAATTCCAGTCATTCCTGTGACACATATTGTCTCATATAACTCCCCCAAAAAAATGGAGAACAAAAATTTTGAGGAGAAAATAGGGAAAGATCAGGAAGAACCACTTCCTCCTAGTGCTGAAGCTGCTGCCACTAGCCATGACATAGACGATGAAATGCCATCAACGTCGTCTGCCAAGGCCGATGCCCAATGTGATAGTAGAGGGCGTGTAAAATCCCAAAAAGCCAAAGTTCAGTAAAAAGAACCAAAAAAAGAAATTTAAATCATCTGAGGAGAAACGTAAACTTGCCAATATGCTATTTACGACACTGGAGTGGCAAGGAACGGCTGAGGCCCTGGACTATGTTCATGGCTAGTGGTTCAGCTTCACATGACGATGGAAGCCCTCATCCTCCCGCTAGAAAAATTAAAAGAGTTAAGCTGGAAAGAGCACAGAAAAGAACTGTGCGCTCTTAGATGGTATCACAAATCCCCAAGGAGAGTCCAAGTGTGTCGATGGGTGTGATGCCTGACCTTCCCAACACTGGACGGGAAGAGGTGGATCCTTCCACCATTTGCATGTCGCCTGCAAGTGCTGGAAGGAGCACCCACAGTCCAGTTCCTGATATTCAAATTGAAGATGTCACTGTTGAAGTACACCAGGATGAGGATATGGGTGTTGCTGGCGCTGAGAATTCTGATGGTGATGTGGTTTGTTTAAGTCAGGCACCGGGGGAGACACCTATTGTCCTTGGGACGAAGAAGCCCATTGTGATGCCTGGGCAAACGACCAAAAAAGCCACCTCTTCGGTGTGGAATTATTTCTCCTCAAATCCGGACAACAGGTGTCAAGCCATCTGTTGCCGCTGTCATTCTGTAATAAATAGGGGTAAGGATGTTAACCCCCTAGGAACATCCTCCCTTATACGTCACCTGCTGCGCATTCATCAGAAGTCACTGTCAAGTTCAGAAACTTTGGGTAAGAGCGTAAGCAGTCCACTGACACCTAAATCCCTTCTTCCTCCTTTACCCAAGCTCCTGCAAGCCACACCACCAACTCCCTCAACGTCAACTTCCTCCTCAGTCAGGAATGTTCGTAGTCCTGCAGGCCATGTCACTGTCAAGACTGAGGAGTCCTCTCCTAACCGGGATTCCTCCGATGGATCCTTGAGTGTTACGCCTGCTGTTGCTGCCGCTGCTGTTGTTGCTGCTGGGAGTCGATCGTCATCCCAGAGGGGAAGTCGGAAGACCACTTGTACTACTTCCAGTAAGCAATTGACTGTCCAACAGTCCTTTGTGAGGAAGATGAAATATGACAGCAGTCATCCTTTTGCAAAGCGGATAACTGAGGCCTTGACAGCTATGTTGGTGTTAGAGGTGCGTCCGGTATGCACCATTAGTTCCGAGTCACTTAAAAGATTTGTTTGAGGTACTGTGTATCAAATCCCATCTAGGTTCCACTTCTCTAGGCAGGCGATACCGAGAATGTACACAGACGTCAGAAAAAGAGTCACCAGTGTCCTAAAAAATGCGGTTGTATACAGTGTCCACTTAACCACGGACATGTGGACAAGTGGAACAGGGCAGACTAAGGACTATATGACTGTAACAGCCCACTGGGTAGATGTATGGCCTCCCGCAGCATCACCAGTAGCAGCATCTTGCAAACACCAACTCGTTCCTAGGCAGGCTACGCTATGTAGCACCGCTTTCCATAAGAGGCACACAGCTGACAACCTCTTACGGAAACTGAGGAACATCATCGCAGAATGGCTTACCCCAATTGTACTCTCCTGGGGATTTGTGATATCGGACAACGCCACCAATATTGTGCGTGCATTACATGTGGGCAAATTCCAGCATGTCCCATGTTTTGCACATACAATTAATTTGGTGGTGCAGAATTTTTTGAAAAATGAGAGGGGTGTGCAGGAGATGCTGTCTGTGGCCCGAAAAATTGCGGGCCACTTTCGGCATTCTGCCATTGCGTGCCGAAGACTGGAGTGCCAGCAAACACTCCTGAACCTGCCCCGCCATCAACTGAAGCAAGAGGTGGTAACGAGGTGGAATTCAACACTCTATGTGCTTCAGAGGATGGAGGAGCAGCAAAAGGCCATTCAAGCCTATACATCTGCCTACGATATAGGTAAAGAAGGGGTAATGCACCTGACTCAAGCGCAGTGGAGAATGATTTCCGTCTTGTGCAAGGTTCTCCAACCCTTCGAACTTGCCACATGTGAAGTCAGTTCAGACGCTGCCAGCTTGAGTCAGGTCATTCCCCTCATCAGGCTTTTGCAGAAGCAGCTGGATAAATTGAAGGAGGAGCTAAGATGGAGCGATTCTGTAAAGTATCTGGGACTTGTGGATAGAGCCCTTCATTCGCTTTGCCAGGATTCAAGGGTGGTCAATCTGTTGAAATCAGAGTATTACATTTTGGCCACCGTGCTCGATCCTAGGTTTAAAGCCTACATTGTATCTCTCTTTCCAGCAGACACAAGTGTGCAGAGGTGCAAAGACCTGCTGGTTAGTAAATTGTCAACTCAAGCGGAACGTGACCCGTCAACAGCTCCTCCTTCAATTTCTCCCGCCACTGGGGCTGCAAGGAAAAGGATAAGATTTCCTAGCCCACCTGCTGGCGGTGATGCAGGGAAGTCAGGAGTGAAAGCTGACATCTGGTCCGGACTGAAGGACCTGCCAACGATTACTGACATGTCTACTGTCAATGCATATGATTCTGTCACCATTGAAAGAATGGTGGAGGATTATATGAGTGACAGCATCCAAGTAGGCATGTCAGACAGTCCGTACGTATACTGGCAGGAAAAAGAGGCAATTTGGAAGCCCTTGCACAAACTGGTTTTATTTTACCTAAGTTGCCCCCCCTCCAGTGTGTACTTTGAAAGAGTGCTTAGTGCAGGCGGTAACCTTGTCAGCGATCGGCGTAGGAGGTTACTTCCACTAAATGTGGAGAAGATGATGTTCATTAAAATGAATTATAAAGTCCTCCAGGAAGACCTTTACCAGCAATTGCCTCCAGAAAGTACACAGGGACCTGTGCTGGTGGATTTCAGTGGGGACGAATTAATACTCAGTGAGGAGGATGTACACGGTGATAGGGGTGAGGAATCGGAGGATGATGATGAGGTGGACATCTTGCCTCTGTAGAGCCAGTTTGTGCAAGGAGAGATTGATTGCTTCTTTTTTGGTGGGGGCACAAACAAACCAGTCATTTCAGCCACAGTAGTGTGGCAGACCCTGTCGCTGAAATGATTGGTTTGTTAAAGTGTGCATGTCCTGTTTATACAACATAGGGGTGGGTGGGAGGGCCCAAGGACAATTCCATCTTGCACCTCTTTTTCTTCTTTGCATCATGTGCTGTTTGGGGACTAGTTCTTTTAAGTGCCATCCTGTCTGTAACTGCAGTGCCACTCCTAGATGGGCCAGGTGTTTGTGCCGCACACTTGTGTCGCTTAGCTTGGCCATCCAGCTACCTAATTGCACCTCTTTTTCTTCTTTGCATCATGTGCTGTTTGGGGCCTATTTTTTAAATCTGTCATCCTGTCTGCCATTGCAGTGCCACTCCTAGATGGGCCAGGTGTTTGTGCCGCACACTTGTGTGGCTTAGCTTAGTCATACAGCTACCTCATTGCACCTCTTTTTCTTCTTTGCATCATGTGCTGTTTGGGGACTATTTTTTAAATCTGCCATCCTGTCTGTAACTGCAGTTCCACTCCTAGATGGACCAGGTGTTTGTGCCGCACACTTGTGTCGCTTAGCTTAGTCATACAGCCACCTCTGTGCAACTTTTAGGCCTAAAAACAATATTGTGAGGTGTGTGGTTTTCAGAATAGACTGGAAATGAGTGGAAATGATTGTTATTGAGGGTAATAATACTGTAGGAGCAAAATTACCCCCAAATTCTGTGATTTTAGCTGTTTTTATGTTGTTTTTCCCCCTCAAAAATCATCCAGATCCAAAACCAAAACCAAAACACAAAAGGGTGGTTTTGGCAAAACCAAGCCAAAACCAAAACACAAAAATGGAATTAGAACCAAAACACAAAACACGAAAAGTGCCCGCCACACATCTCTAGTAGTTACCATGGAATGACATAACTGTAATGATGTTGATTTTGAAGGCAAGGGGTGGTCTCACCAAATATTGATTTGATTTAGATTTCTCTGCTGTTCATTCACTTTTCTTAATTGAAAAAAATTCACTATTAACACTTCTATGGGTATTTTTTTTTTAAAATGGTTTTTAATCTAACACTTCTTGTCTACCAATTTTTTGTAAAGAAAATGTGTTTGCATTAGATTTTTGCATCACAGTACTGTTTAATATGAAAAGAAGTATTGTTAGTGGCTCTGGTCTCTGATGCACTTTTATAAATATTAATTTTATGCACTACATGCTGTGTCTCAGTTGCCATAACGACATGTTGCTGTGTTCTATTGCAGGATCCCCGTGGACACGTGGCCGGACCCGTGATATCACTTCAAGTGTAAGTGTGTAACCCGGAAGTATGTACACCTGAGCTGGGGGCGGCGTGGCTGCGGAGATCCACGGTGGGGATTTCTGTTGAGTGAGTGGGGTTATTTATTTGTCACTTTATGCACTGGTTGGTATCCTGATGAAGGGGAGTACATCCCCGAAACGTTGATATGTGATGCTGTGGATTTAATACATGTTTGAACAGTTTTGCTCCAGTCTACGAGTGTTCTTTGGTGGATATAGTGGGGTTATGGAGGGCACCGGAGCAAGTTAGCCCATGGAGGCCGTCTGAGCGCCGGTGGTTTGGTGAGTGTGTGTGTGTGTATATATATATCTCGTAACAAATATTCCCTGATGTTTATCCGGAGCTACCAATACCTTATACATTTTATATGATATGGTTATTTCTTAATTTTTTTTATATTTGACATTTTTCTATAGAATTTTATTATATTTTAAGGATATTCATTATTATATCATAATTGTCTTAGATATCCTACACCCTAGCTTCACTGCACTATGTCACTTTATATATGCTTTAATATTAGCGCTCTTATATATTAGCTATTTGTCCTTGCGCTAAGTGCACCACGCTAAACACTGTTTTATTGTTTTTATGCATTAGAATTGCGGTTTCCATGGCAAACGCATGTCATATGACCTCACTTCCAGTTTCGCTGAGGTCCCGCGATCGGAAGTGCCTTGTGTGTGCAGTGTGGGCGGCTGTGGCCATGAAAAAACACTGGGAGTGTTCTCAAGGGGGTAAGTTCACTTATTACTTTTTACTATAAATAAATGCACTGGTTGGTTATGTGTTATGTCCTGAGGAAGGGGCAACTGGCCCCAAAACGTTGATATGTCACAATAAACATGTTTGGTGAGATTTAACTATTTGTGAAGCCTCTGGAGTGCCGCCTCTCTCTACATTCTGCATATCTAGGGGTGCAATCTCCTTAAGGAGAGCACCGGAGCACAGACAGACCGAGATTGGTCAAAGGAGTGCCAGGACGTTTGGATTATATATATATATATATATATATATATATATATATATATAATGATTATTAGAAGTGCACTCACCAGTCCATATTGTAATCAACAAGGTTTATTGTAGCAGCATAGACAAAATCATCATTCCGACGTTTCGGTCCCCCCTGAGACCTTTGTCAAGGTTCAGGTGCTATACACAAACTACATCCATATATACCCCCTCCCCTCATAAAACATCAAAGACACGGTATACAAATAAACACACTAACATCAAAAGACATAGACATACTTACTTATCCCATATGGCTGGCACATTTCCAGCTCTTACCTAATGCTCCACGGTTACTCCGCAATCAGGAGCACCTGTTGTATCTCATGTCCCACGCGCGCGTCCCGCTGGTGGAACGCACGCGACCGGAAGTAGGAAGGACAGCCGGGGCAATGTAACGCACACGTACTTCCTCCCAGCTATCAACAAGTCCCGGATACATGATAAGCCAATAGGCAATGCGGACACTGTCTCCCCATAGCAAACGCTTCCCCTTGAAACATAGCACCTTCAAAATATAGCCCACATATAGCCATATATAATACAGCCACCACCGCTTTGTTGCCAAGTAACACTCCTGCATCAATATATACAGAGATGAAAAACAGTGTTATTGAGTGTTATTTAGTACATATGTGTAGATACTGTACAGCATAATTATTGCATCATTATAAATAGTATAGTAAGCATTTGTTCGAGTCTGTGTATCCAATATGCTTCCCTGCGTAAGAGGGTTTTTGCACGATCACCCCCCCCCCCCCCTCGATAGTGGTGGTATTCTGTCAATCAGCATATATTGTAGTGATGACAGTTGAATGATGTTGTTGTTTTGCCCACATATACCAGTGAGCAAGGGCATAATAAAATATATACCACAAAATCAGATGTACTCGTCAGCCGATGTCGGGTTTGTATCCTCTGACCACCATGTGGATGGGGAAAGGTGTTTCCTGTCATCATACTTCTACAGGTAATACAATTCGGATATCTATAGCATCCCATCTTTGCCAGCCCTCTTTCTCTTTGCCTACCGACATATCAGGGCTCATAAGTATGTCGCGAAGATTCAAACCCCTTTCTAAGGCCCTCATTCCGAGTTGTTCGCTCGCTAGCTGCTTTTAGCAGCCATGCAAACTCTAAGCCACCGCCCTTTGGGAGTGTATCTTAGCTTAGCAGAAGTGCGAACAAAAGGAAAAATATTTTCTAGCAGTTTCTGAGTAGCTCCAGACCTACTCCTAGCTTGCGATCACTGCAGACTTTTTAGTTCCTGTTTTGACGTCACGAACACGCCCTGCGTTCGGCCAGCCACGTCTACGTTTCCCCAACCACGCCTGCGTTTTTATCTGGCATGCCTGCGTTTTTTCACTCACTCCCTGAAAACGGTCAGTTGACACCCAGAAACACCTACTTCCTGTCAATCACTCTGCGGCCACCAGTGCGACTGAAATGCTTTGCTAGACCTTGTGTGAAACTACTTCGGCTGTTGTGAAAGTACGTCGCGCATGCGCATTGCGGCGCTTACGCATGCGCAGAAGTGCCGCTTTTTTGACTAAATGCTGCACTGCGAACGATTCCAGCTAGCGAACAACTCGGAATGACCCCCTATATGCAATAAGAGGTTTTTTAGGAAGCAACTTCTTTAGGACATTATCAGTTGCCACAATATCCCAAGTTTTCTTAATGGCAGGTCTTGTTGCATGGCTTCCCGTATCAAATGTAGTGAGGAAAACAAATCGTTCACTCTCCTTCACGACACCCATTCGCCTATCTTGGCCGTAGTTATATCGGCTCTTGGCTTTCTGTAAGCAGTTCTCGATAACATCAGGGTGATATCCTCTTTCAAAAAATCTATGTTGCATTTCCATCAGTTGAACTTTCATTATTTCATCATCAGAATTGTTCCTCATCACTCGGATGAATTGTGAGATGGGTAAACTCTCTTTTAACGGTTTTGGGTGATAGCTGTTATATTGCAGGAGTGTATTGCGATCAGTGGCCTTCCTATACAACTTATGTCCATGCCCCACATTGGTGATGAACACAGTCAAATCAAGAAAATTGATTTAATAATAATAATAATAATTTTATTTATATAGCGCTCTTTCTCCAATAGGACTCAAGGCGCTTAACAGATACATAGGATAATATAGTACAGAAAATAATGAAGTACAAAACCGCTTTTCATAAAATACAGAAGCATGGAGATACTAAAGGGATAATTATGGGAATGCTTGAGTAAAAAGGAAAGTCTTGAGTCTACTTTTGAAGGATTCTATAGTTGGGGCCTCTCGCACTGTGCGGGGAAGTGAGTTCCATAGAGTCGGAGCCGCATGACTAAATGCTCAACCCCCAGATGAATTACAGGAGATTCTAGGTACTGCTAAAAGTCCTACATCTACAGATCGCAGTAATCGAGTGGGGCAGTATGGGGTCAGTAGCTGCTTCAGGTACCTTGGGCCCCGGTCATGTAGTGCTTTGAAACTCAGTAAGCCAATCTTGAAGATGATTCGCCATCTTACAGGCAGCCAGTGAAGGGAGTAGAGTATGGGTGTTATGTGGCTAGAACGGGGCTGGTCGGTTAACAACCTGGCAGCTGTGTTTTGCACCAGCTGTAAGCGGTGCAATTCTTTGCTGGGAGACCAAGGTAGAGGGCATTACAGTAGTCTAATCGAGATTATACAAATGCATGGATGAGTTTTGGCAGATCATCTGAGGGAATTAAGTGCTTGATTCTGGCTATGTTCCTCAGGTGAAAGAATGAGGATTTGATTGTGGCTGATATCAGATGTTTAAGTGTCAAGCCACCATCCAGGACAACGCCAAGATTCCGCACATGATCAGTGGTTTGTAATTCTGAATCCCCTAGTGTAAGTCCAGTTGGTTGGCTATGCTGCAGTCTTGTCCTTTGATGTTGATGTTGCTGTCCTATCATAAGGACCTCTGTTTTATCCGGGTTCAGTCACAGCCAACTGGCACTCATCCACTCCTGGAGTTCAGCTAGACAGCCATTTAGGGTTGCTATTGGGTTATCAGTGCCCGGAGCAAAGGACAAGTACAGTTGTGTATCATCTGCATAGCAGTGGTAGACTAGCCCATGGTGCCTGATTATTTCACCCAGCGGGAGCATGTATACTGCAAAAAGCATGGGGGATAGTATAGAACCTTGTGGGACACCACATGGCAATGGCACTGGTGGTGATGAGTATAATCCAGATGATACTCTCTGTGACCTGTCTGTGAGAAATGATTTGAACCAGCTTAGGACTGTGCCATCCAGTCCACAAAAATGTATCAGTCGCTCAATCAGAAGCTCATGGTCCACGGTATCAAATGCTGCAGAGAGATCTAGAAGGATTAATATTGAACAGTCACCTCTGTCTCTTGCCATCAGAAGATCATTTAACACACACACCAGGGCTGTTTGAGTGCTATGTCTTCTCCTGAATCCTGATTGGAATGGATCATAGATATCATGGGTTGTCAGGCGGGTTTCCAGTTGATTTGCAACCACTTTCTCAATAACCTTTCCTAGAAATGGAAGGTTTGATAACGGTCTATAGTTGGTCATGCAGTCGGGATCTAAATTAGGTTTTTTAAGAAGAGGTCTAACAATTGCTTCCTTTAGGGGTCCAGGAAATATGCCTGTCTGCAAAGAGCATTGAACAATTTTTGCAAAGACAGGACCAATTATGTCTATACAACCTATTAGAAGCTTGGTTGAGGCAGGGTCCAGATCACAGGTGGTGGGACGCAAAATCCGAGCAATTTCAGCAATGTCCTTTACATCCACTGGGTTAAAGCTGGTCCATGAAGGCAGGTGGCTTATATTGGCAGGTTTTGTAGTTTGACACTCCTTTGGTGGCACTGTGGAGATTCCAGCCCGAATGGAGGACATTTTATCTGCAAAGAAGTTTGCAAACTCATTGCATCTTGCCTGGGAGAGGGTTTCATTAGTCTGCAGGCATGCTGGCTTGCAAAGCATTTTCACTGTGCGGAAAAGTTGAGCTGGCCTATTGTTTGCTGCCGTGATCTCATTTGACAGAAACTGTGATTTCTTACGGGTGATTGTCGATTGATATTCTTCGTTATGCTTTATTAGTTTTATTTTGTCATCCATTAGGTTAGTCTTCCTCCATCGTCTTTCCAGTCTACACCCCCTTTTCTTGAGCTCACTAACACTGTTGTCGAACCAGGGAGCTCGACGTTGTGGTTTACAAGGTCTTATACGCACAGGGGCGATAATATCAATTGCAGCCATAACATCCCTATTATAATAACGGACTAGGGAACAGGGATCTTCACAGGCACCCAGCATAGCAGAGAGATCTAGATTTGCTGTTAGAGCCTGGGGAGTCATACCCCTCCTTGGACGATACCTAGTAAACTCCACGGGCAGAGATTTTATTTGAGGGGTTGCAACTGAGAACCAAAGGGAGTGGTGGTCTGAACAGATGACTGGGTTTATTTTTAGGTCAGTGACTTCTAATCCAATCTGAAAGACAAGATCAAGAGTGTGACCACTTTTATGTGTGGCAGAAGGAATGACCTGTGTGAAGCCCAGACCATTCATTCTGCACAGGAGGTCTTGGCCAAGGCGTGAGAGCTCATCATCCACCCATGCATTGAAATCCCTGAGGATGAGCCATCTTTGATGTTCCAGAACCAGGCCAGCAACAGTGTCTGTTTACAGTCACATTCCATCGTGAAGCGAATAGGTGTATCCAATTGATTCAGGCTTGCTACCATATTCTCTACTGAGGCCCTATCTCCTGACCAAAGACAGAATATGTCAACGATGTAGTGTTTATAGTAACCGATACTACCCCCCAAACTCCGGGAATATATAGCGCTGTTCATAGTCATCCATATATAGATTAGCATACGCCAAGGCTATATTACTCCCCATAGCGGTCCCGAAAGTCTGGAGGTAGTACTGGTCACCGAACTTAAAATAATTACACACAAGAGTCCTTTCCAGTAGTTCCAGCAGGAAATCTATGGGTGGTCGTTGTTGGTGATTTGTCAGGAGAGCTTTCCTAATGGCTGCAATACCAGCCTCATGTGGTATCACCGTATAAAGTGAAGACACATCCATTGTTACAAGTAGATGCGTCTCCACATCAATATCAAGAGACCTCAGGTCCTTAATGAATGCACCCGTATCTTTGATGTAACTTTGTATAGTTTTTACACATGGTTGTAGATATGTATCAAGATAGCGTGCTACCGGTTGAAACAGTGCACTTCTAATAATCACTATACATATTCATGCCAGAGGATACTCTCCTAAACATGAAGATTTAGTGACACCCCAGCGAGCTGACTCATGTATTGTGTGTGCAGACATCTTCTATAATATGGAATTCTATGTGCCTTCTCTGTCATGGCTATATGGAAATTTATGTCTTGCACCCAAGCTTTAGTATTGAGGATACCATTGATACTATAGTTGCATTGAATTGATTAAATGGACGCTACTAGACTGCCATATGTTTGAAAAGTATATGGAACACAATGTGGAACTTTTTGGATGAATATTTTTTTCATATTTTTTCTTATTATTACATTTTGTGCTATTTTAAAAATTTTTATAGATGGTTTTTTGTATATGTTTTCCCTATATATTGGTGGCCAACACAGTCATAGTGATTAATAGGGCTCTTGTTCGGTGTTGTGTGAGATTATTTATTTATTCATACTGAAATGGAAAGCTTAGTTACCCCAGAGCTATTATCCAATGCGGAGTATGGGTAGGTATCTTACACTGACAATGCGGCAGAAAGTCTACTTTTTGGATTAACTGACTTTAATACCATCCCAGGAGAGAAAGCGATTGATGTTTATCATAAGTTATTGAATTTAAACAAAAGAGAAATTGATTTGTTATTACATGGGCAGCTTCTTTCAGATTATTACCGGAAGAAACAGATCCCAAAGGGATTTCGTGTGAGGAATATCCCCACCAACGGCCGCAATAACCCAGTGTTTTACAGCCGATGGTGTGGGATTCTCAATAAATGTTCATTCGACCTGTTATTGTTGGTGATTGAAGAAGTGGGTAGTGAGCTTAAAAAGGTGAGAAATGATTTAGGCTCGCTTCGTGATTATCTGGAACAAACATTATTGACTGATAAAACTGAGGATTGGCTCTTGAAATTAAATGCGCAGATTGATAAATATAAAACTGACATTGTGAGCTTTAAAAGAAACAAATTGGCTAAAGTTGAAAGAGATTACCGTGACCATAGAGTATATGGTTGGTTGGTGGGGAATGATATACCCACACGTAGAGTAAAAGAATCTAGATTTAGACGTGGCCTATATCAATTTGAGCATTACTCAACAGCCTCATCCTCTGATAGAGAATACTCTGATTCACAGACGGGCCAATGTCAGCCTTTTTCTCGCGTCACTACGCGATCCCAGTTAGACCCATTACAGGGAGACGTAGGAGGCCCCACCCGAGAAGGGGCTCCCACAAAAAATACAAAGAAACCACCGAATAACCCACGGACAAAATAATAAACATCTCATCAGTGATACTTAGTGTAGATCAGGAGAAGGTATTGGCGCGTGGACTGTCTTTTGTGCCTACTGTCAAATTTGACCCTTTGCGGTGGAAGATTGATAATTACAATCTTTCATGTAAATTAAGACTAATGGGCCCTACACACTGATAGATCCGCCGCCGAGCTGCCCGACGGCGGATACGGCCGACGGGCAACCCGGCTGCGGGGGGGCAGTGACAGGGGAAGCAAAGTTTCTTCACTCCCCCCGTCACCCGGCTCCATAGCAGTGCAGGCAAATATGGACGATCTCGTCCATATTGGCCTGCATGCACAAGCGACGGGGCACCAGCGATGAACGAGCGCGGGCCGCGCATTGTTCATCGCTGGTGCCTCCACACTGAAAGATATGAACGTTATCTCGTTCATTAATGAACGAGATCGTTCATATCTTTCAGTATTATCTGCCAGTGTGTAGGGCCCATAAAAGAGAAATTTTGTGACAGTACACGTGTTAATGCTGATACTACTGATATTGCATTTAAAAAGAAAATTACAATTGATCCTTTCTCCAATAATATCAATATCAAAACATTTACACGTATGATGGATCATACAGTTAATGATGCCATACGTGGAAGTGGAACTGGTAGATCTAATTTAAGTAGTACAGAGAAAACTGCCTTGAAACAGCTTAAAGAAAATTTATTAATTACTATCCGACCAGCGGACACAGTGGTGATAAAGGATACTACTGCTTATAATAATGAGATATTACGACAACTAGCCGATACCCAGACCTATAGGAAACTTGACATGGATCCCACTCCTCTTTTTAAGAAAAGATTGGATAATGTAATAGATATAGCGTATACCGGGGGATTTTATTTCTGAAACGGTTTTCTCCTTTATGCATACCGATTTTCCAATATGTCCGAAACTATATACGTTGCCCAAAGTGCAGAAATGTGTGAAGAACCCACCTAGCCGACCGATTATATCGGCCAGGGGGTCATTGTTTCAACCGGTAGCACGCTATCTTGATAAATATCTACAACCATGTGTAAAAACTATACAAAGTTACATCAAAGATACGGGTGAATTCATTAAGGACTTTAGGTCTCTTGATATTGATGTGGAGACGCATCTACGTGTAAAAATGGATGTGTCTTCACTTTATACGGTGATACCACATGAGGCTGGTATTGCAGCCATTAGGAAAGCTCTCCTGACAAATCACCAACAACGACCACCCATAGATTTCCTGCTGGAACTACAGGAAAGGACTCTTGTGTGTAATTATTTTAAGTTCGGTGACCAGTACTACCTCCAGACTTTCGGGACCGCTATGGGGAGTAATATAGCCCCGGCGAATGCTTATCTATATATGGATTAATATGAACAGCGCTATATATTCCCGGAGTTTGGGGATAGTATCGGTTACTATAAACACTACATCGATGACATATTCCATCTTTGGTCAGGAGATAGGGCCTCAGTAGAGAATATGGTAGCAAGCCTGAATCAATTGGATACACCTATTCACTTCACGATGGAATGTGACTGTAAACAAATCAATTTTCTTGATTTGACTGTGTTTTCGCAACCAATGGGGGGTATGGACATAAGTTGTATAGGAAGGCCACTGATCGCAATACACTCCTGCAATATAACAGCTGTCACCCAAAACCGTTAAAAGAGAGTTTACCCATCTCGCAATTCATCCGAGTGATGAGGAACAATTCTGATGATAAAATAATGAAAGTTCAACTGATGGAAATGCAACATAGATTTTTTGAAAGAGGATTTCACCCTGATGTTATCGAGAACTGCTTACAGAAAGCCAAGAGCCGATATAACTACGGCCAAGATAGGCGAATGGGTGTCGTGAAGGAGAGTGAACGATTTGTTTTCCTCACTACATTTGTTTCGGGAAGCCATGCAACAAGATCTGCCATTAAGAAAACTTGGGATATTGTGGCAACTGATAATGTCCTAAAGAAGTCGCTTCCTAAAAAACCTCTTATTGCATATAGAAGGGGTTTGAATCTTCGCGACATACTTATGCGCCCTGATATGTCGGTAGGCAAAGAGAATGAGGGCTGGCTACCCTCTACAAAGATGGGATGCTATAGATGTCCGAATTGTATTACCTGTAGAAGTATGATGACAGGAAACACCTTTCCCCATCCACATGGTGGTCAGAGGATACAAACCCGACATCGGCTAACGTGTACATCTGATTTTGTGGTATATATTTTATTATGCCCTTGCTCACTGGTATATGTGGGCAAAACAACAACATCATTCCAAGAGAGGATATCAAACCACCGGTCTAATATACATCTGGCACTAAAATCTAGTAGTTCCGACAAACCTGTGGCAAGACACTTTGTCCAACATCAACTGTCATCACTACGATATATGCTGATTGACAGAATACCACCACTATCGAGGGGGGGGGGGGGTGATCGTGCAAAAACCCTCTTACACAGGGAAGCATATAGGATATACAGACTCGATACAGTGTGGCCAAAGGGCCTGAATGATTCAATACACTGGAGCATTTTTCTCTGACATACCAGGACTTCTGTATAAGTGATGATCCTGAAGATGAAAATCATTCTCTCTTTTCTCTATTTTATATTTTTTATTTTATTTTTCATATGTTTTTGATGGAGTGTAGGGCGATCAGTGGTTCTGTACTATGGTCTGTCCATAAATATTTTATGTATTGGTTGTGGGTATTTTCTACATTATATGCCAATTGTGTTTCTGTAGTTTTTTAGCCTGGGTCACCTTTTTTTTATCATTGGCACATTTCTAGCTCATAACAAATGCTTACTATACTATTTATAATGATGCGATAATTATGCTGTATGTAACATATGTGTTCAAAAGCAGTACTCAATAACACTGTTTTTCATCTCTGTATATATTGACACAGGAGTGTTACTTGGCAACACAGCGGTGGTGGCTGTATTATATATGGCTATATGTGGGCTATATTTTGAAGGTGCTATGTTTCAAGGGGAAGCTTTTGCTGTGGGGAGACAGTGTCCGCATTGCCTATTGGCTTATCATGTATCCGGGACTTGTTGATAGCTGGGAGGAAGTACGTGTGCGTTACATTGCCCCGGCTGTCCTTCCTACTTCCGGTCGCGTGCATTCCACCAGCGGGACGCGCGCGTGGGACATGAGATACAACAGGTGCTCCTGATTGCGTAACCGTGGAGCATTAGGTAAGAGCTGGAAATGTGCCAGCCATATGGGATAAGTATGTCTATGTCTTTTGATGTTAGTGTGTTTATTTGTATACCGTGTCTTTGATGTTTTATGAGGGGAGGGGGTATATATGGATGTAGTTTGTGTATAGCACCTGAACCTTGACAAAGGTACCAGGGGGGACCGAAACGTCGGAATGATGATTTTGTCTATGCTGCTACAATAAACCTTGTTGATTACAATATGGACTGGTGAGTGCACTTCTAATAATCACTATACATATTCATGCCAGAAGATACTCTCTTAAACATGAAGATTTAGTGACACCCCAGCGAGCTGACTCATGTATTGTGTGTGCAGACATTGTTAGGCGCCGGGGTCCGCTTGTCGGTGCGGCCCGGCGCCTAGCAACCAGGGACGCCATACGCGGACAGCCACCGGCTCCCTGGCAACGCTGGACGCCGGGCGCGCTGAGCCGCACGGACCCTAGCAACAGGGACGCCACTGGCGGACCGTGTTCCCCGTTGCTAGGTTTTAAGAGTTAATGTATTCTCCTGCTCTCTGGCCATGCAGCAAGGCAGCTGCACGGCATTTATTCTAATCAGCCTTTTGGCAGCTGATTGGAGGACTCCTTGTTAAATACACTCCCAGGGCTTCTCACAGACGCCGGTAATAGCTTCTTGCATGCTGTTTCTGTTTGCTGAGAGTCTGTTCCAGTCTTGCTGTATCCGGTCATTCCAGTATTCGGAAGTCCTGAACTCGGAAGTTTGTCATCTTATTCCTGGAGTCCTGACTAATCACCATATAACATCCAGTGGTGTTCGTGAGTCGCGGCCTTGACGTGTGTTGCGGCTTGTCCGCTTTATTATTTATTATTTGTGTTTTGGAGCATTCTGCGGAGGGTTCCGCTTCCACAGGTCCACTCTGGTATCCGGCGGTGCTGGGTAGGAGTATTGGACAAGTGGATTTTGGTTGTCCTTTTCCCTGGCGGGTTTCCGCACATACTTCTGTTTTTGTTAGTTAGCTTGTTGCCCCTGGCCTGTTGTCAGTCAGAGGTCCTCTTGTTATCATCCTGCCTCGGATTTCCCTTTGTCTCTCACTAAGACCGGGGGGCACCGGAGTTGGGCAGACATAATCCGCCCTTCAAACGTGGCTGCCAGGGGCTCCAGAAACCATAGTCTCGCAGGGGATTTCCGATAGCACGGGTGAGACAATAGAGTTAGGGCGCCAGGGGCAACTAGTCTTCCCTGCTCCCGTTACCTGCATTCCATTCCAGCGCTCTGGTCCTTGTCATAAAATCTCCTCCGGTCAGGAGTGCTGGAATCATAACAGACATCTTCTTTAATATATATATATATATATATATATATATAATATACTGAAGCTTGGCACTCTGGATAAACACTGCATCCAAATAGGGTGCCTTCCCAAATATCAATTGTTACCAAATGTCTTTTTCCAAAAAAGAACGAGGCGGCACTCCCAAAAATTGAAATCAAGCTGGTGTATTAAAAGTAGGGATGTGCACCTGAAATTTTTAGGGTTTTGTGTTTTGGTTTTGGGTTCGGTTCCGTGGCCGTGTTTTGGGTTCAAACGCGTTTTGGCAAAACCTCACCGAATTTTTTTTGTCGGATTCGGGTGTGTTTTGGATTCGGGTGTTTTTTTCAAAAAACCCTAAAAAACAGCTTAAGTCATAGAATTTGGGGGTCATTTTGATCCCATAGTATTATTAACTTCAATAACCATAATTTCCACTCATTTTCAGTCTATTCTGAACACCTCACACCTCACAATATTATTTTTAGTCCTAAAATTTGCACCGAGGTCGCTGGATGGCTAAGCTTAGCGACCCAAGTGGCCGACACAAACACCTGGCCCATCTAGGAGTGGCACTGCAGTGTCAGGCAGGATGGCCCTTCCAAAAAATACTCCCCAAACAGCACATGACGCAAAGAAGAAAAAAAAGAGGCGCAATGAGGTAGCTGTGTGAGTAAGCTAAGCGACCCTAGTGGCCGACACAAACACCTGGCCCATCTAGGAGTGGCACTGCAGTGTCACGCAGGATGGCCCTTCCAAAAAATACTCCCCAAACAGCACAAGACGCAAAGAAGAAAAAAAAGAGGCGCAATGAGGTAGCTGTGTGAGTAAGCTAAGCGACCCTAGTGGCCGACACAAACACCTGGCCCATCTAGGAGAGGCACTGCAGTGTCATGCAGGATGGCCCTTCCAAAAACTACTCCCCAAACAGCACATGACGCAAAGAAGAAAAAAAAGAGGCGCAATGAGGTAGCTGTGTGAGTAAGCTAAGCGACCCTAGTGGCCGACACAAACACCTGGCCCATCTAGGAGTGGCACTGCAGTGTCAGGCAGGATGGCCCTTCCAAAAAATACTCCCCAAACAGCACATGACGCAAAGAAGAAAAAAAGAAAAAAGAGGTGCAAGATGGAATTGTCCTTGGGCCCTCCCACCCACCCTTATGTTGTATAAACAGGACATGCACACTTTAACCAACCCATCATTACAGCGACAGGGTCTGCCACACGACTGTGACTGAAATGACTGGTTGGTTTGGGCCCCCACCAAAAAAGAAGCAATCAATCTCTCCTTGCACAAACTGGCTCTACAGAGGCAAGATGTCCACCTCATCATCATCGTCCGATTCATCACCCCTTTCACTGTGTACATCCCCCTCCTCACAGATTATTAATTCGTCCCCACTGGAATCCACCATCTCAGATCCCCGTGTACTTTCTGGAGGCAATTGCTGCTGGTGAATGTCTCCATGGAGTAATTGATTATAATTCATTTTAATGAACATCATCTTCTCCACATTTTCTGGAAGTAACCTCGTACGCCGATTGCTGACAAGGTGAGCGGCGGCACTAAACACTCTTTCGGAGTACACACTGGAGGGAGGGCAATTTAGGTAGAATAAAGCCAGTTTGTGCAAGGGCCTCCAAATTGCCTCTTTTCCCTGCCAGTATACGTACGGACTATCTGACGTGCCTACTTGGATGCGGTCACTCATATAATCCTCCACCATTCTTTCAATGGTGAGAGAATCATATGCAGTGACAGTAGACGACATGTCAGTAATCGTTGGCAGGTCCTTCAGTCCGGACCAGATGTCAGCATCAGCAGTCGCTCCAGACTGCCCTGCATCACCGCCAGCGGGTGGGCTCGGAATTCGTAGCCTTTTCCTCGCACCCCCAGTTGCGGGAGAATGTGAAGGAGGAGATGTTGACAGGTCGCGTTCCGCTTGACTTGACAATTTTCTCACCAGCAGTTCTTTGAACCCCTGCAGACTTGTGTCTGCCGGAAAGAGAGATCCAACGTAGGATTTAAATCTAGGATCGAGCACGGTGGCCAAAATGTAGTGCTCTGATTTCAACAGATTGACCACACGTGAATCCTGGTTAAGCGAATGAAGGGCTCCATCCACAAGTCCCACATGCCTAGCGGAATCGCTCTGTTTTAGCTCCTCCTTCAATGCCTCCAGCTTCTTCTGCAAAAGCCTGATGAGGGGAATGACCTGACTCAGGCTGGCAGTGTCTGAACTGACTTCACGTGTGGTAAGTTCAAAGGGCAGCAGAACCTTGCACAACGTTGAAATCATTCTCCACTGCGCTTGAGACAGGTGCATTCCACCTCCTTTGCCTATATCGTGGGCAGATGTATAGGCTTGAATGGCGTTTTGCTGCTCCTCCATCCTCTGAAGCATATAGAGGGTTGAATTCCACCTCGTTACCACCTCTTGCTTCAGATGATGGCAGGGCAGGTTCAGGTTTTTTTGGTGGTGCTCCAGTCTTCTGTACGCGGTGCCTGCACGCCGAAAGTGGCCCGCAATTCTTCTGGCCACCGACAGCATCTCTTGCACGCCCCTGTCGTTTTTTAAATAATTCTGCACCACCAAATTCAAGGTATGTGCAAAACATGGGACGTGCTGGAATTTGCCCAGATGTAATGCGCGCACAATATTGCTGGCGTTGTCCGATGTCACAAATCCCCAGGAGAGTCCAATTGGGGTAAGCCATTCTGCGATGATCTTCCTCAGTTGCCGTAAGAGGTTTTCAGCTGTGTGCGTATTCTGGAAAGCGGTGATACAAAGCGTAGCCTGCCTAGGAACGAGTTGGCGTTTGCGAGATCCTGCTACTGGTGCCGCCGCTGCTGTTCTTGCAGCGGGAGGCAATACATCTACCCAGTGGGCTGTCACAGTCATGTAGTCCTGAGTCTGCCCTGCTCCACTTGTCCACATGTCCGTGGTTAAGTGGACATTGGGTGCAACTGCATTTTTTAGGACACTGGTGAGTCTTTTTCTGGCGTCCGTGTACATTCTCGGTATCGCCTGCCTAGAGAAGTGGAACCTAGATGGTATTTGGTAACGGGGGCACACTGCCTCAATAAATTGTCTAGTTCCCTGTGAACTAACGGCGGATACCGGACGCACGTCTAACACCAACATAGTTGTCAAGGCCTCAGTTATCCGCTTTGCAGCAGGATGACTGCTGTGATATTTCATCTTCCTCGCAAAGGACTGTTGGACAGTCAATTGCTTACTGGAAGTAGTACAAGTGGTCTTCCGACTTCCCCTCTGGGATGACGATCGACTCCCAGCAGCAACAACAGCAGCGCCAGCAGCAGTAGGCATTACACTCAAGGATGCATCGGAGTAATCCCAGGCAGGAGAGGACTCGTCACACTTGCCAGTGACATGGCCTGCAGGACTATTGGCTTTCCTGGGTAAGGAGGAAATTGACACTGAGGGAGTTGGTGGTGTGGTTTGCGCGAGCTTGTTTACAAGAGGAAGGGATTTACTGTTAAGTGGACTGCTTCCGCTGTCGCCCAAAGTTTTTGAACTTGTCACTGACTTATTATGAATGCGCTGCAGGTGACGTATAAGGGAGGATGTTCCGAGGTGGTTAACGTCCTTACCCCTACTTATTACAGCTTGACAAAGGCAACACACGGCTTGACACCTGTTGTCCGCATTTCTGTTGAAATACTTCCACACTAAAGAGCTGATTTTTTTGGTATTTTCACCAGGCATGTCAATGGCCATATTCCTCCCACGGACAACAGGTGTCTCCCTGGGTGCCTGACTTAAACAAACCACCTCACCATCAGAATCCTCCTTGTCAATTTCCTCCCCAGCGCCAGCAACACCCATATCCTCATCCTGGTGTACTTCAACACTGACATCTTCAATTTCACTATCAGGAACTGGACTGCGGGTGCTCCTTTCAACACTTGCAGGGGGCGTGCAAATGGTGGAAGGCGCAAGATCTTCCCGTCCTGTGTTGGGAAGGTCAGGCATCGCAACCGACACAATTGGACTCTCCTTTGGGATTTGTGATTTCGAAGAACGCACAGTTCTTTGCTGTGCTTTTGCCGCAAGTCTTTTCTTTTTTCTAGCGAGAGGATGAGTGCTTCCATCCTCATGTGAAGCTGAACCACTAGCCATGAACATAGGCCAGGGCCTCAGCCGTTCCTTGCCACTCCGTGTCGTAAATGGCATATTGGCATGTTTACGCTTCTCCTCAGACGCTTTTAATTTTGATTTTTGGGTCATTTTTTTACTGATCTTTTGTGTTTTGGATTTTACATGCTCTGTACTATGACATTGGGCATCGGCCTTGGCAGACGACGTTGATGGCATTTCATCGTCTCGGCCATGACTAGTGGCAGCAGCTTCAGCACGAGGTGGAAGTAGATCTTGATCTTTCCCTATTTTTTTAACCTCCACATTTTTGTTCTCCATATTTTGCGCACAACTAAAAGCCACCACAGGTATACAATGTAGATGGATGGATAGTATAGTATTACTTATACTTATGGACGACGAGTGATGACACAGAGGTAGGTACAGCCGTGGCCTACCGTACTGCTGCTTAGTGCTTATATATAAATATAATATACTGTATAACGGACCTGGTGGACAGTGTCAGCAGACTGCTAAACTAGTATGAAGAAAGAAAAAAAAACCACCACAGGTATACAATGTAGATGGATGGATAGTATAGTATTACTTATACTTATGGACGACGAGTGCACTGACGACACAGAGGTAGGTACAGCCGTGGCCTACCGTACTGCTGCTTAGTGCTTATATATAAATATAATATACTGTGTGTATAACGGACCTGGTGGACAGTGTCAGCAGACTGCTAAACTAGTATGAAGAAAGAAAAAAAAAACACCACAGGTATACAATGTAGATGAATGGATAGTATTACTTATACTTATGGACGACGAGTGACGAGTCGACACAGAGGTAGGTACAGCCGTGGCCTACCGTACTGCTGCTTAGTGCTTAATTATATATATAATATACTGTATAACGGACCTGGTGGACACTGTCAGCAGACTGCTAAACAAACTAGCATGAAGAAAGGAAAAAAAATCACCACAGTGTTTTTCAGGCAGACAAACGTATACTGGACTGGTGGTCACTGTCAGCAAAACTGTGCACTGTACTCCTGCTATAACTGCTCCCCAGTCCCCACAATTAGGCAGTGTGAGCAGTGCACTCAGCACAGATATATCATGCAGCAGTGCAGCACACTGAGTGAGCACAGATATGGTGGAGCGTTTTTTTTTCAGGCAGAGAAACAACGGATTAAACTCAAAACCCTGCACTGTACTCCCTAACAGCTGCTCCCCGTCCCCAATCCTCCCCACAATTATAACTAACTAAGTTCTAATATAATACAACGGACTCGGAGAGGACGCCAGCCACGTCCTCTCCCTATCAATCTCAATGCACGTGTGAAAATGGCGGCGACGCGTGGCTCCTTATATAGAATCCAAGTCTCGCGAGAATCTGACAGCGGGATGATGACGTTCGGGCGCGCTCGGGTTAACCGATCAAGGCGGGAGGATCCGAGTCGCTCGGACCCGTGTAAAAAAAAGGTGAAGTTCGGGGGGGTTCGGATTCCGAGGAACCGAACCCGCTCATTACTAATTAAAAGATCATCATAGTGTCATAAATAGGTGTCGACGTTTCAAGGCTCGCAGGCCTTTTCGTCAGGATGTAGATTCAAGTGAAGAAACCTTGAAACATAGCTAATTACTGTGTCAATCTTACCTTTATATACAAGTGTGCAGTCCGGTGCACGGACGTCCGCTGCTCCCGCCCGGCCGGTGGTAGGAGGGGTCCCATACTGACGTACTTCCTGTCAGTCGGTTACCAGGGATACGCTGAAGCTATGCATGTCCTCTCCCGTTGCCTGGGGAACAGCGCCGCAGCCACCACTCATTACTGCACATAAATAAACAATGTGATTTATAAAATCCATAGTTACTCATTGTGTCCAGATATACCTATACTAAAAATAGCATAAATATACTGACAGTGCTATAAACAGATTAATGTGAAACATATAAACATATTAAAAATTGGTATATCAGAGTATTCATCATCTGCACTATAAACAAAGCTATTCTATTAGCATTCAATAATTATCTAAATCGTAGCCAAAACACATCTAGTATATTCTATTAATACTCCTTAAGTATACAACTGATACTACTCCTTAAATATCTAATGGTTTACATATTACTGCTATATATAGATATGTAAAAACTCTCAGGATTAAAGAAATATGTTCCAAGAAATTTTTTCATTGAGGCCTCGAGGCGAGATGGTATCCAAAATGTGTATCCATTTCGATTCGCACTGGCTAAGGCGTTTCTTACGATCACCGCCCCGGATGTCATTGGGGATGGGATCTATCATCTTATACCTAAAAGAGGATAGAGTATGTTGTGCCTCCTTAAAGTGGCGGGCCACCGGCTGATCACAATCTTTGTTTTCTAACGCTGCTTTTATAGCAGAGCGATGTAAAGCCATACGCTCTCTGAACGTGCGAATAGTTTGTCCGACGTAGTATAACCCACAAGGGCACATTATAATATATACTATAAATTGCGTTGTGCAGCTTAGGACATGATTGATCTTAAATTTACGTCCCATATGTGGGTGTTTAAAGTAAGGCCCGGGTTCCATAAAGCTACATGTCGTACATGATGCACATTTATAACAACCCAACTTTTTTTTTTGCGTCAGAAATGAACTATTAGGATTGGCAGGTACATACATAATGTTGGTTTTGACCAACAAATCGCGTAGGTTTTTACCCCTTTTGTAACAGGGCATTATACTTTTGTTTTTAAAGACTGGTAATTCACTGTCACCTGATACAATAGGCCACAATGCTTTGGTGGCACGAGGTAAAACCTGGCTAGCCAATGTATATTCAGAAATTAACGGAATCCTATTCTGTTTATTATCTCTCAATTCTGACTCTAACAGATTTTGTCTCGGGGTTGCTAACACTTGCTGTTTAGTTTCCTCAAGTAAGGATAAAGGATATCCTCGCTTAGCGAATTTATCTGAGACTAAATCTAGAGCAGGTTCAAGCTGACTGGGGTTGCTGGTAATTCTGGCTGCTCTAAGCATCTGAGATTTTGGGAGAGCCTTCTTTAATGGTGGTGGATGGCAACTGCTGTGGTGTAACAGAGTATTCCGATCTGTATTCTTATAGAAAATCTCAGTAGAAATACTATTATCCTTTATTTTGACCATTACATCCAAGTAGTTGATTTCTGTTTGGCTATACTGAAACGTAAACTTCACTGGGTGATTTAATGAGTTAATATATGTTACCAACTCTAATAGCTCAGACTCTGAGCCTGTCCAAATTATGAAAAGATCATCTATGTACTGTATCTTGTGTACATCATGATCCTTTCAGACACATGTGGATCTGTAAAGAAAAAATTACGTTCCTGCTGAAACATAAATACATTGGCGTACGATGGGGCCACATTCGTCCCCATCGCACAGCCAGTGCATTGTAAATAATATTTACTGTTGTGCAAGAAAAAGTTTTTTTAAGGATAAATCTGAGTAATTCCAAAAACAATGAAATATCAAGATCAACAAACTGATTAGTTTGTAAAAATAGTATCATACAGTCCAAACCCATAGCATGTGGTATAACTGTGTATAGGTTCTTCACATCTAAGGTACACAAGAATGCCCCACTGGGAATATTCTTCAATTCCCCCAACTTTAAGAGAAATTGCGTGGTATCTTTCAAGAACGTTCTTTGTTTAACCACTAAAGGTTGTAACAAATAGTCCAAGAATTGAGAAATCGGTTGTAAGAGAGACCCCCTAGCCGATATAATCGGCCTACCTGGGGGGTCTCGGGCATTCTTGTGTACCTTGGGAATAGTATACAGAATTGGGGTGACTGGATGAGACTGTTAATGCATCACACAATTTTTTATTGATAACCCCATTCTTCACAGCAGTAGTTAATATCAAATCTAATTCGCACTTATATTGATCACTCGGATTTTGCATCAATTTCATATACGTGTTAGGTTCTGCTAGTTGATCAATCTCCTCTATATATTTGCTGGTGTCCATAATTTATAGTTTATATTATAATGTGCCCTTTTGGGTTATACTACGTCTGACAAACTATTCGCACGTTCAGAGAGCGTATGGCTTTACATCGCTCTGCTATAAAAGCAGCGTTAGAAAACAAAGATTGTGATCAGCCAGTGGCCCGCCACTTTAAGGAGGCACAACATACTCTATCTTCCTTAAGGTGTAAGATAATAGATCACATCCCCAATGACATCCGGGGCGGTGATTGTAAGAAACGCCTTAGCCAGTGCGAATCGAAATGGATACACATTTTGGATACCATCTCGCCTCGAGGCCTCAATGAAAAAATTTCTTGGAACATATTTCTTTAATCCTGAGAGTTTTTACATATCTATATTAGAGATGAGCGGGTTCGGTTCCTCGGAATCCGAACCCCCCCGAACTTCACCCATTTTACACGGGTCCGAGGCAGACTCGGATCCTCCCGCATTGCTCGGTTAACCCGAGCGCGCCCGAACGTCATCATCCCGCTGACGGATTCTCGCGAGATTCGTATTCTATATAAGGAGCCGCGCATCGCCGCCATTTTTCACTCATGCATTGGAGATGATAGTGAGAGGACGTGGCTGGCGTTCTCTCAGTTTCTGTGTTCAGTGTGCTGCAAATATCTGTGCTCAGTGTGCTGCAAATATCTGTGCTCAGTGTGCTGAAAATATCTGTGCTCAGTGTGCTGCAAATATCTACGTTCTCTGCCTGAAAAACGCTCCATATCTGTGCTCAGTGTGCTGCAAATATCTGTGCTCAGTGTACTTTATTGTGGGGACTGGGGACCACCAGTATTATATAGGAGGAGGACAGTGCAGAGTTTTGCTGACCAGTGACAAGTGACCAGTGACCAGTGACCACCAGTATTATACGTTCTCTGCCTGAAAAACGCTCCATATCTGTGCTGCATTGTAGTATATAGTAGGAGGACAGTGCAGAATTTTGCTGACCACCAGTATGTAATATATAGCAGTACGGTACAGTAGGCCACTGCTCTACCTACCTCTGTGTCGTCAAGTATACTATCAATCCATACCTGTGGTGCATTTAAGTTGTGCGCAGTATATATATAGTAGTAGGACAGTGCATAATTTTGCTGACCACCAGTATATAATATATAGCAGTACGGTACAGTAGGCTACTGCTCTACCTACCTCTGTGTCGTCAAGTATACTATCCATCCATACCTGTGGTGCATTTAAGTTGTGCGCAGTATATATAGTAGTAGGACAGTGCATAATTTTGCTGACCACCAGTATATAATATATAGCAGTATGGTACAGTAGGCCACTGCTCTACCTACCTCTGTGTCGTCAAGTATACTATCCATCCATACCTGTGGTGCATTTAAGTTGTGCACAGTATATATAGTAGGAGTACAGTGCATAATTTTGCTGACCACTAGTATATAATATATAGCAGTACTGTACAGTAGGCCACTGCTCTACCTACCTCTGTGTCGTCAAGTATACTATCCATCCATACCTGTGGTGCATTTAAGTTGTGCGCAGTATATATAGTAGTAGGCAATTGCTATTGATATATTACTGGCATATAATTCCACACATTAAAAAATGGAGAACAAAAATGTGGAGGGTAAAATAGGGAAAGATCAAGATCTACTTCCACCTCGTGCTGAAGCTGCTGCCACTAGTCATGGCCGAGACGATAAAATGCCATCAACGTCATCTGCCAAGGCCGATGCCCAATGTCATAGTAGAGAGCATGTAAAATCCAAAAAACAAAAGTTCAGAAAAATGACCCAAAAATCAAAATTAAAAGCGTCTGATGAGAAGCGTAAACTGGCCAATATGCCATTTACGACACGGAGTGGCAAGGAACGGCTGAGGCCCTGTCCTATGTTCATGGCTAGTGGTTAAGCTTCACATGAGGATGGAAGCACTCATCCTCTCGCTAGAAAAATAAAAAGACTTAAGCTGGCAAAAGCACAGCAAAGAACTGTGCATTCTTCTAAATCACAAATCCCCAAGAAGAGTCCAATTGTGTCCGTTGCGATGCCTGACCTTCCCAACACTGGATGGGAAGAGGTGGCGCCTTCCACCATTTGCACGCCCCCTGCAAGTGCTGGAAGGAGCACCCGCAGTCCAGTTCCTGATAGTCAAATTGAAGATGTCACTGTTGAAGTACACCAGGATGAGCATATGGGTGTTGCTGGCGCTGGGGAGGAAATTGACAAGGAGGATTCTGATGGTGAGGTAGTTTGTTTAAGTCAGGCACCCAGGGAGACACCGGTTGTCCGTGGGACGAATATGGCCATTGACATGGCTGGTCAAATGACAAAAAAAAATCACCTCTTCAGTGTGGAAGTATTTCAACAGAAATGCAGACAACTGGTGTCAAGCCGTGTGTTGCCTTTGTCAAGCTGTAATAAGTAGGGGTAAGGACGTTAACCGCCTAGGAACATCCTCCTTTATACGTCACCTGGAGCGCATTCATCAGAAGTCATTGACAAGTTCAAAAACTTTGGGTGACAGCGGAACCAGTCCACTGCCAACTAAATCCCTTCCTCTTGTAACCAAGCTCCTGCAAACCACACCACCAACTCCCTCAGTGTCAATTTCCTCCTTACACAGGAAAGCCAATAGTCCTGCAGGCCATGTCACTGTCAAGCCTGACGAGTCCTGTCCTGCCTGGGATTCCTCCGATGCATTCTTGAGTGTAACGCCTACTGCTGCTGGCGCTGCTGTTGTTGCTGCTGGGAGTCGATCGTCATCCCAGAGGGGAAGTCGGAAGACCACTTGTACTACTTCCAGTAAGCAATTGACTGTCCAACAGTCCTTTGCGAGGAAGATGAAATATCACAGCAGTCATCCTGCTGCAAAGCGGATAACTCAGGACTTGGCAGCCAGGGTGGTGAAAAACGTGTTTCCGGTATCCACCGTTAATTCACAGGGAACTAAAGAATTGATTGAGGTACTGTGTCCCCGGTACCAAATACCATCTAGGTTCCATTTCTCTAGGCAGGCGATACCGAGAATGTACACAGACGTCAGAAAAAGAGTCACCAGTGTCCTAAAAAATGCAGTTGTACCCAATGTCCACTTAACCACGGACATGTGGACAAGTGGAACAGGGCAGACTCAGGACTATATGACTGTGACAGCCCACTGGGTAGATTTATTGCCTCCCGCAGCAAGAACAGCAACGGCGGCACCAGTAGCAGCATCTCGCAAACGCCAACTCGTTCCTAGGCAGGCTACGCTTTGTATCACCGCTTTCCATAAGAGTCACACAGCTGACAACCTCTTACGGAAACTGAGGAACATCATCGCAGAATGGCTTACCCCAATTGGACTCTCCTGGGGATTTGTGACATCGGACAATGCCACCAATATTGTGCGTGCATTACATGTGGGCAAATTCCAGCACGTCCAATGTTTTGCACATACATTGAATTTGGTGGTGCAGAATTATTTAAAAACGACAGGGGCGTGCAAGAGATGCTGTCGGTGGCCCGAAGAATTGCGCGCCACTTTCGGCATTCAGCCACCGCGTGCCGAAGACTGGAGCACCAGCAAACACTCCTGAACCTGCCCTGCCATCATCTGAAGCAAGAGGTGGTAACGAGGTGGAATTCAACCCTCTATATGCTTCAGAGGATGGAGGAGCAGCAAAAGGCCATTCAAGCCTATACAGCTACCTACGATATAGGCAAAGGAGGGGGAATGCACCTGACTCAAGCGCAGTGGAGAATGATTTCAATGTTGTGCAAGGTTCTGCAACCCTTCGAACTTGCCACACGTGAAGTCATTTCAGACACTGCCAGCCTGAGTCAGGTCATTCCCCTCATCAGGCTTTTGCAGAAGAAGCTTGAGAGATTGAAGGAGGAGCTAAAACAGAGCGATTCCGCTAGGCATGTGGGACTTGTGGATGGAGCCCTTAATTCGCTTAACCAGGATTCACGGGTGGTCAATCTGTTGAAATCAGAGCACTACATTTTGGCCACCGTGCTCGATCCTAGATTTAAAACCTACGTTGTATCTCTCTTTCCGGCAGACACAAGTCTGCAGAGGTTCAAGGACCTGCTGGTGAGAAAATTTCAAGTCAAGCGGAACGTGACCCGTCAACAGCTCCTCCTTCACATTCTCCCGCAACTGGGGTTGCGAGGAAAAGGCTAAGAATTCCGAGCCCACCCGCTGGCGGTGATGCAGGGCAGTCTGGAGCGAGTGCTGACATCTGGTCCGGACTGAAGGACCTGCCAACGATTACTGACATGTCGTCTACTTTCACTGCATATGATTCTGTCACCATTGAAAGAATGGTGGAGGATTATATGAGTGACCGCATCCATGTAGGCACGTCAGACAGTCCGTACGTATACTGGCAGGAAAAAGAGGCAATTTGGAGGCCCTTGCAGAAACTGGCTTTATTTTACCTAAGTTGCCCCCCCTCCAGTGTGTACTCCGAAAGAGTGTTTAGTGCAGCCGCTCACCTTGTCAGCAATCGGCGTACAAGGTTACTTCCAGAAAATGTGGAGAAGATGATGTTCATCAAAATGAATTATAATTAATTCCTCCGTGGAGACATTCACCAGCAATTGCCACCAGAAAGTACACAGGGACCTGAGATGGTGGATTCCAGTGGGGACGAATAAATAATCTGTGAGGAGGGGGATGTACAAAGTGAAAGGGGTGAGGAATTTGAGGATAAGGAGGAGGTGGACATCTTGCCTCTGTAGAGCCAGTTTGTGCAAGGAGAGATTGATTGCTTCTTTTTTGGTGGGGGCCCAAACTAGCCAGTCATTTCAGTCACAGTCGTGTGGCAGACCCTGTGGCTGAAATGATGAGTTTGTTAAAGTGTGCATGTCCTGTTTATACAACATAAGGGTGGGTGGGAGGGCCCAAGGACAATTCCATCTTGCACCTCTTTTTTCTTTCATTTTTCTTTGCATCATGTGCTGTTTGGGGACTATTTTTTGAAGTGCCATCCTGTCTGACACTGCAGTGCCACTCATAGATGGGCCAGGTGTTTGTGTCGGCCACTTGGGTCGCTTCGCTTAGCCATCCAGCGACCTTGGTGCACCTCTTTTTTTCTTTGCATCATGTACTGTTTGGGGACTATTTTTTAAATCTGCCATCCTGTCTGACACTGCAGTGCCACTCCTAGATGGGCCAGGTGTTTGTGTCGGCCACTTGGGTCGCTTAGCTTAGTCACACAGCTACCTCATTGCACCTCTTTTTTTCTTTGCCTCATGTGCTGTTTGGGGACTATTTTTTGAAGTGCCATCCTGTCTGACACTGCAGTGACACTCCTAGATGGGCCAGGTGTTTGTGTCGGCCACTTGGGTCGCTTAGCTTAGTCACACAGCTACCTCATTGCACCTCTTTTTTTCTTTGCATCATGTGCTGTTTGGGGACTATTTTTTGAAGTGCCATTCTGTCTGACACTGCAGTGCCACTCCTAGATGGGCCAGCTGTTTGTGTCGGCCACTTGGGTTGTTTAGCTTAGTCACACAGCTACCTCATTGCACCTCTTTTTTTCTTTGCATCATGTGCTGTTTGGGGACTATTTTTTGAAGTGCCATCCTGTCTGACACTGCAGTGACACTCCTAGATGGGCCAGGTGTTTGTGTCGGCCACTTGGGTCGCTTAGCTTAGTCACACAGCTATCTCATTGCACCTCTTTTTTTCCTTGACTCATGTGCTGTTTGGGGACTATTTTTCTTAAATCTGCCATTCTGTCTGACACTGCAGTGCCACTCCTAGATGGGCCAGGTGTTTCTGTCGGCCACTTGGGTCGCTTAACTTAGTCACACAGCTACCTCATTGCACCTCTTTTTTTCTTTGCATCATGTGCTGTTTGGGGACTATTTTTTAAATCTTCCATCCTGTCTGACACTACAGTGCCACTCCTAGATGGGCCAGATGTTTGTGTCGGCCACATGGGTCGCTTAGCTTAGCCATCCAGCGACCTCGGTGCAAATTTTTAGGACTAAAAACAATATTGTGAGGTGTTCAGTGTTCAGAATAGACTGGAAATGAGTGGAAATTATGGTTATTGAGGTTAATAATACTATGGGATCAAAATGACCCCCAAATTCTATGATTTAAGCAGTTTTTGAGGGTTTTTTGTAAAAAAACACCCGAATCCAAAACACACCCGAATCCGACAAAAAATTTTCAGGGAGGTTTTGTCAAAACGCGTCCGAATCCAAAACACGGCCGCGGAACAGAATCCAAAACCAAAACACAAAACCCGAAAAATGTCCGGTGCACATCACTAATATATATACACACACATATGTCTGCCTTTCTTTTTCCTAGTGCACTTAGCTGCACTGGAGTATGGGAGTGGGTGCAGCTAGGCTGCCCAATTACTGTGGTCACGTTGATTGGATGGGGGAGAGCAGAGTCGCGGCTGCATGAAGGGATGCCAGTGAGAGGGGGTGCTGCTGGCGAGAGGGGGGTGATGGTCACAGTGATCAGGAAAGAAGGAGGTGGAGTGCAGAGCTGCGGTCGCTGTGATCTGATGCTGATGGTCTGCCCAGTCACTTCTGGCCACATTGAGCTGGACAGATGGAGGGGGGAACTCAGCTGCACTCAACCACCGGGTGGGGGTGCGGCCAAGCTGCCTGATTAAGCAGACCAGCAGCACCCACTCCCGCCAGCATTATCAGATCACAGCGGCTGTGGTTCTGCACTCCCCCGTTCCGATGACTGTGGCCAGCAGTGATCAGGACACAGTGAAGAAGGAGACCTGTGTACAGAGGGGCCAGAAGGTCCTTCTGAGACTTGGCTGCTGGAAAATTATCTTCCAGCAGCCACACAGAGAGTGTTTCTGACTGGTTGCATAAGATGCAACCATTTCAGGGAAAGCCCAGCTTGGTGTGGACGCTTCAGTTGCGACCATGCCAGCCAAGTGGTTAATAAAACACTCAAGGTCCCCTAACCAGTGACAATAGGATTTTAATTACCTACCGGTAAATCCTTTTCTCGTAGTCCGCAGAGGATGCTGGGGTCCACATTAGTACCATGGGGTATAGACGGGTCCACTAGGAGCCACTGGCACTTTAAGAAATTGAGAGTGTGGGCTGGCTCCTCCCTCTATGCCCCTCCTACCAGACTCAGTCAAGAAACTGTGCCCAAGGAGACGGACAACTTCGAGAGAAGGATTTTACACAGATAGTGGCGAGATTCACACCAGCTCACACAAATAAGGCAAACCAAGCTAACTAGCTTGAAAACTCAGCAATAGCTGAAGAACAAGAGCCAAGCAGTACTGAACTAAGTAACCACTGCAGGATCACGAAGCACTGGGCGGGTGCCCAGCATCCTCTACGTACTACGAGAAATGATTTACCAGTAGGTAATTAAAATCCTATTTTCTCTTACGTCCTAGAGGATGCTGGGGTCCACATTAGTACCATGGGGATGTACCAAAGCTCCCAGAATGGGAGGGAGAGCGCAGAGGCTCCTGCAGAACTGACTGACCAGACTTCAGGTCTTTAGAGGCCAAAGTATCGAACTTGTAAAACTTAGCACACATGTTCGACCCAGACCAAGTAGCTGCCCGGCAAAGCTGTAAAGCCGAGACACCTCGGGCAGCTGCCCAGGAAGAACCCACCTTACGAGTAGAGTGGGCCTTAACAGACGTAGGACATGGCAATCCTGCCGTAGAATACGCATGCTGGATAGTGAACCTGATACAGCGAGAGATAGTCTGCTTACAAGCAGGACACCCAATTTTCTTGGGATCATACAGGACAGAGAGTCCGATTTTCTGTGACGAGCTGTCCTCTTCACATAGATTTTCAGAGCCCTTACAACATCCAAGGACGTTGATGAAATTGAGGAGTCAGTAGCAACTGGCCCCACAATAGGTTGGTTGATATGAAATGCCGACACAACCTTCGGAAGGAACTGCTGACGTGTTCGGAGCTCAGCCCTAACTTCAAGGAAGATCAAGTAGGGGCTCTTACAAGACAAAGCCCCCAACTTCCGACACACGTCTAGCAGAAGCTAAGGACAACAAAGTGACAGCCTTCCACGTGAGAAACTTGACCTCAACCTCCGGTAGAGGCTCGAACCAATCTGATTGGAGGAACTGTAACACCATGTTAAGATCCCAGGGTGCTGTAGGTGGCACAAAGTGTGGCTGGATGTGCAGAACCCCTATCAAGAAAGCCTGAACCTCAGGGAGGGAAGCCAGTTGTTTCTGGAAGAAAATGGATAGGGCCGAAATCTGGACCTTTACGGATCCCAACCTCAGGCCCATATCCACACCTGCTTGCAGGAAGAGGAGAAACCGTCCTAGTTGAAACTCCACCGTAGGAAACTTCTTAGATTCACACCTGTCATGGTTTAAATACAGAAAGGAGGATCACAAATTATATGTGATCTAAGGTGTGGTGATTACCTGCCGGAATAATCAGAAATAATGTTTTCAAGTGACTGTATATATAGAATTTTGTATTCTTTCAGCCTAGATGTGACAAAATGGCTGACAGGCAATGTCCTGCATTTAACCTCCATCCATCCAGGCTGGGGGGAGATCTGCAGACCATAAAGTTTGAGATGACATGTGCCTGACATGACCATTGTAAAGGGGGATTACATTTCTACATCAAAAGCAGATATTTGCAAGGTCTGAACATTGAGGGCTGATAAGGCCAATTTGTTTGTTATGTCAACAGAGGGGCTGTAAACAGACCAGGGATGTGTGTCCAAATGTCCTGATTGTAATGCAGGGATCCTATTTCCTGGCTAATGTCATAAACCTCACTCTCTTTGAAAGAGATTCATACAGCATACCTTTGGGCTACACCCCTTACCTCCCCCCTTGGCTGTTGCCAAGCATCAAGTATGTAAGACTGGTGTATGGGCAGTGTCCAGCAGGAAAGTAGTTAAAAATCCCAAGGGAGGGGGCCGGATGAAGCTGGAGACTATATCTGTCTCCCTCATGAAAACAGAAAGTGTGATCTCTTGGGTACTCAACAATACGTTGGAGATGACCTGAGTTATTTTGTGAAATCCCCCACAGTAGAAATACCTAAAATTCGTTTGCGTAAGTGAATTAGGGTTTCTGCATTTTTATTTCTTTTCATTTATTGAGATTGTTGTATCCTGTGTGTGTTTTTAAAGTATTCTTAATAATCTTTGTAACCTTTTTGTAACTTAAGCTCTAAAGTATTCTTGAAATTAAAATCCTAATTTTATTTTTGATTCTGTTATTCTTATGAACTCAAGGCCTGTGTGGCTCACGCCTACCTATTTTTCTAAGTATTGCAGTGTGTGTGTGACAGGTAAAGCTAAAGACTCCTGCAACATCCGTAATTCGTTGAAAAGTCTTTGCTGGTAACAGCTGAAGGTATTTAAGTAATCCCGTGTGTCAAAAGTGACCCAGCACGTCGCGTGTGACAATTCTCAAATTGGCGTATTTGTGGAATTGCCCGGCAGCGTCGTCACAACACCAAGAGACATACTTTTTCCAATTGCGATGGTAATGTTTAGACTTTACTTAGACGTTACTCCTATCCTAGCCTGTATCAGGGTAGGAATAATTTTAATCAGACTGCCCTTCCGAGTTAATATCTGGTGTTCAACTTCTATGCCGTCAAACGTAACCACGGTAAGTCTTGATAAGCGAACGGCCCCTGTTGTAGTAGGTCCTCCCAAAGAGGAAGAGGCCTTGGATCTTCCTGCAGAAGATCCGCGTACCAAGCCCTACTTGGCCAGTCCAGAGCAATGAGTATTGCTTGACCTCTTGTTCTCCTTATGAGTTTTAGAACTCTTGGAATGAGTGGAAGTGGAGGAAACACGTACACCGACTGGAACACCCATGGATACACTAGGGCATCCACTGCCACTGCTTGTGGGTTTCTTGACCTGGAACAATACCTCCGTAGCTTCTTGTTGAGACGGGAGGCCATCATGTCTATTTGATCTGATCAAAGATCTGTTACCTCCGTTAACACCTCCGGATGGAGTCCCCACTCTCCTGGATGGAGATCGTGTCTGCTGAGGAAGTCCGCTTCCCTGTTGTCTACTCCCGGAATGAAGATTGCTGACAGCGCCAGCGCATGTTTTTCTGCCCAGAGGATGAATCTTGTTACCTCTGACATTGCAGCTCTGCTCTTCGTTCCGCCCTGTTGGTTTATGTAAGCCACCGTCGTTACATTGTCCGACTGCACTTGAATGACTCGATCTCACAGAAAATGGGCCCCTTGGAGAAGACCGTTGTAGACGGCTCTTAGTTCCAGAATGTTTATTGGAAGGCTGGATTCCAAGCTTGACCACCTTCCTTAGAAGATTTCCCCCTGAGTGACTGTGCCCCAGCCCCGGAGACTTGCAACCGTGGTTAGAAGGATCCAGTCCTGAATCCCGAACCTGCAGAACCCCAGAAGGTGAGGTAGTTGTAGCCACCAGAGGAGTGAAATCCAGGCTTTCGGCGACAAACGTATTCTCAGGTGCATGTGTAGATGAGATCCCAACCACCTGTCCAGGAGATCCAGTTGGAAGGGCCGAGCTTGAAACCTTCCATACTGTAGAGCCTCGTAAGAGGCCACCCTCTTCCCCAGAAGGCGAATGCACTGATGAACCAATACCCGGTCTGGCTTCAGAATATCCCGGACCATTGTGTGTATCACCAACGTTTTCTCTTCCGGAAGAAACACCCTCTGCACTTCCGTGTCGAGGATAATTCTATGAAAATACAACCTCCTGTTCAGCTCCAAATGTGATTCTGGAAGTTTTCAGGATCCAACCGTGTTCCCTGAGCAAATGAGTCGTGAGAACAATGGACTGCAACAAACTCTCCCTGGACGATGCCTTTATCAGCAGATCGTCCAGATATGGGATTATGTACACCCCCTGTCTGCGGAGAACCATCATCTCTGCCATCACCTTGGGGAACACCCTCTGTGCTGTGGAGAGGCCGAATGGTAGTGCCTGGAATTAATAGTGACTGTCTAACAGTGCAAATCTGAGATAAGCCTGGTGAGGCGGCCCAATCTGAATGTGGAGGTACGCATCCTTGATATCCAGGGATACCAGAAACTCTCCCTCCTCCAGACATGAAATCACTGCTCTGAGAGACTCCATTTTGAATTTGAACACCCTCAGATAAGGGTTCAACGATTTCAAGTTCAAATTGGTCTGACCGAACCATCCGGTTTCGGTACCACGAAAAGGTTTGAATAATAACCCTTGTTTTGCATATGAAGTGGAACTGGGACAATGACCTGTGACTTTTCCAATTTTAGGATGGCTTTCTGTAGGATAGCCCTGTCTGTCAGCAAAGCTGGCAAGCCTGATTTGAAGAATCGGTGAGGCGGGAGTACTTAAAACTCCAGTCAGTACCCCTGGGACACAATATGCTGTACCCAGGGATCCAGGCCGGACGACACCCAGACGTGCATGAAACGTCTGAGTCTCGCACCCACCAGCCCGTCCTCCAGGCTTTGAGGTCCACCGTCATACTGAGGGTTTTGAGGGACCAGAAGCAGGTCTCTGGTCCTGGGATTAAAAAAAGGAGCTAAAGCAGCGCTTATATGTGTATTTTATTACACCATAAATAAATGTATACAGTTTTTAAAAAATAATTTCATATGGCATTTTACACATTAAAAACAACATATTAAAATTCCTATTTGAGCAATTTCTCACCCACTGATAATATCGATGGTATGTATGTCCTTCTTTGTAGGCCTGTTCCTTTTAGTGCTCCAAATCCTCAAACCACTTGTAGCTGATTATATTATAATCCAAACATGAAAACATGCTTGCCTTTAGAAGTTGAGTCCCTTTGTGTGTACCGCCAGAGGTCACTCTCCTGGGCCAATTGCAGATGTAGGCTAGAGTCCTCAATTCTGTGGCGGTTAGGGTTCCTGTCACAGTTTTTTAATGTAGGCAGTTTTTCTGTACGGTTGGAGTGCACTCCTCGTAGGTAGGTAGGAGCTGGTTCAGGTAGAAGGATAAGTGGGTGTCCAATAGGTAGGTAACCAACGCGTTTCGCTGCTCTAACTGGCAGCTTTTTCAAGGTATATTTTTTTAATCTATTTATATCAGGAGAATTACTATCTCCTACAGCAGCAGCTCAGTTGAGAAACAAACCATAACAGCATCTGTGCTATCTACTTAGTAGAAAAACCATTCACCATACTCTGGTCCTGGGAGCCTGCAGGTGCAGACTTTTTGTATTTTGCCCGACCACCTCTAAAGAAAGTGGTAGAAGGCTTAGGCTTTTTTTTTTTTTACTAGAAACATATACCATATAAAAATATGTATATCGCAAGGAAGCGCATATATATAATCTATTTGATTAAAAATTGTATATATTTTTTATTTAATAATCAATTTTCTTGATTATGCACAACATAATAAAAACTTTAAAACACACCATATCTGCAGTGCAAAGATGTCCAGAAACTGTGACTATTACCGTCCAAATAACCCTATACCGCTGGAGCTCCAATAAGGATTTTCTTTAAGCACACAAAGTGCTATTTTTGTAACTCCCCGGTGAAGAGCTGGTTATTTTGTAATGATATCCGTTGTTACTTTGTATCCACAAGCCGGAACAATAAACTTAGTAGGAACTGCAAGTGTTCACAATGTGCCTGTCGCACAGCAGCTAGTGTCCCCTTTTCTCTCCCTACCGCCAATGATTAATGCTCACCACAGCCGTACGTTGAAGCCTCAGTGCGGCTAGATCTTGGACGGTTAGTGCCGAGGTTCTCCGGCGGTAGCGGCGGTAACAGCAGCGTCCACGGGGGAAGGGTGCACACTTTCAAAGTTGATTTCAAGTAATTCTTCCAAAGTGTCTTCTGGCATAGAGGAATTCTGGACAGCCTGCCGGTGTTTAAAATTGATCCTTAACGCGTTTCTCCGTGCTTCCAATCTCACGGTTTCATCACCTTCAAATCCTCTAGTAATGTGCCTGACCACTTTACTGTGGGTCGAGAAATCCATGCACAGGCAATAGTGGGCCTTAACGCCACTCCTGAAGCAGTGTAAATAGATTTGAGCATAGTGTCAATCTTACGATCAGCCGGTTCTTTTAACGCGGTAGATCCAGGGATAGAGATGTGCACTTGAAATTTTTCGGGTTTTGTGTTTTGGTTTTGGGTTCGGTTCCGCGGCCGTGTTTTGGGTTCGACCGCGTTTTGGCAAAACCTCACAGAATTTTTTTTGTCGGATTCGGGTGTGTTTTGGATTCGGGTGTTTTTTTTAAAAAACACTAAAAAACAGCTTAAATCATAGAATTTGGGGGTCATTTTGATCCCAAAGTATTATTAACCTCAAAAACCATAATTTCCACTCATTTTCAGTCTATTCTGAATACCTCACACCTCACAATATTATTTTTAGTCCTAAAATTTGCACCTAGGTCGCTGGATGACTAAGCTAAGCGACCCTAGTGGCCGACACAAACACCGTGCCCATCTAGGAGTGGCACTGCAGTGTCACGCAGGATGGCCCTTCCAAAAAACCCTCCCCAAACAGCACATGATGCAAAGAAAAAAAGAGGCGCAATGAGGTAGCTGTGTGAGTAAGATAAGCGACCCTAGTGGCCGACACAAACACCGGGCCCATCTAGGAGTGGCACTGCAGTGTCACGCAGGATGGCCCTTCCAAAAAACCCTCCCCAAACAGCACATGACGCAAAGAAAAAAAGAGGCGCAATGAGGTAGCTGTGTGAGTAAGATAAGCGACCCTAGTGGCCGACACAAACACCGACCCATCTAGGAGTGGCACTGCAGTGTCACGCAGGATGGCCCTTCCAAAAAACATTCCACAAACAGCACATGACGCAAAGAAAAATTAAAGAAAAAAGAGGTGCAAGATGGAATTGTCCTTGGGCCCTCCCACCCACCCTTATGTTGTATAAACAGGACATGCACACTTTAACCAACCCATCATTTCAGTGACAGGGTCTGCCACACGACTGTGACTGAAATGACGGGTTGGTTTGGACCCCCACCAAAAAAGAAGCAATTAATCTCTCCTTGCACAAACTGGCTCTACAGAGGCAAGATGTCCACCTCATCATCATCCTCCGATATATCACCGTGTACATCCCCCTCCTCACAGATTATCAATTCGTCCCCACTGGAATCCACCATCTCAGCTCCCTGTGTACTTTGTGGAGGCAATTGCTGCTGGTCAATGTCTCCACGGAGGAATTGATTATAATTCATTTTAATGAACATCATCTTCTCCACATTTTCTGGATGTAACCTCGTACGCCGATTGCTGACAAGGTGAGCGGCGGCACTAAACACTCTTTCGGAGTACACACTTGTGGGAGGGCAACTTAGGTAGAATAAAGCCAGTTTGTGCAAGGGCCTCCAAATTGCCTCTTTTTCCTGCCAGTATAAGTACGGACTGTGTGACGTGCCTACTTGGATGCGGTCACTCATATAATCCTCCACCATTCTTTCAATGGTGAGAGAATCATATGCAGTGACAGTAGACGACATGTCCATAATCGTTGTCAGGTCCTTCAGTCCGGACCAGATGTCAGCATCAGCAGTCGCTCCAGACTGCCCTGCATCACCGCCAGCGGGTGGGCTCGGAATTCTGAGCCTTTTCCTCGCACCCCCAGTTGCGGGAGAATGTGAAGGAGGAGATGTTGACAGGTCGCGTTCCGCTTGACTTGACAATTTTCTCACCAGCAGGTCTTTCAACCCCAGCAGACTTGTGTCTGCCGGAAAGAGAGATCCAAGGTAGGCTTTAAATCTAGGATCGAGCACGGTGGCCAAAATGTAGTGCTCTGATTTCAACAGATTGACCACCCGTGAATCCTTGTTAAGCGAATTAAGGGCTCCATCCATAAGTCCCACATGCCTAGCGGAATCGCTCCGTGTTAGCTCCTCCTTCAATGTCTCCAGCTTCTTCTGCAAAAGCCTGATGAGGGGAATGACCTGACTCAGGCTGGCAGTGTCTGAACTGACTTCACGTGTGGCAAGTTCAAAGGGCATCAGAACCTTGCACAACGTTGAAATCATTCTCCACTGCGCTTGAGACAGGTGCATTCCACCTCCTATATCGTGCTCAATTGTATAGGCTTGAATGGCCTTTTGCTGCTCCTCCAACCTCTGAAGCATATAGAGGGTTGAATTCCACCTCGTTACCACTTCTTGCTTCAGATGATGGCAGGGCAGGTTCAGTAGTTTTTGGTGGTGCTCCAGTCTTCTGTACGTGGTGCCTGTACGCCGAAAGTGTCCCGCAATTCTTCTGGCCACCGACAGCATCTCTTGCACGCCCCTGTCGTTTTTTAAAAAATTCTGCACCACCAAATTCAAGGTATGTGCAAAACATGGGACGTGCTGGAATTTGCCCATATTTAATGCACACACAATATTGCTGGCGTTGTCCGATGCCACAAATCCACAGGAGAGTCCAATTGGGGTAAGCCATTCCACGATGATCTTCCTCAGTTGCCGTAAGAGGTTTTCAGCTGTGTGCGTATTCTGGAAAGCGGTGATACAAAGCGTAGCCTGCCTAGGAAAGAGTTGGCGTTTGCGAGATGCTGCTACTGGTGCCGCCGCTGCTGTTCTTGCGGCGGGAGTCCATACATCTACCCAGTGGGCTGTCACAGTCATATAGTCCTGACCCTGCCCTGCTCCACTTGTCCACATGTCCGTGGTTAAGTGGACATTGGGTACAGCTGCATTTTTTAGGACACTGGTGAGTCTTTTTCTGAGGTCTGTGTACATTTTCGGTATCGCCTGCCTAGAGAAGTGGAACCTAGATGGTATTTGGTAACGGGGGCACACTACCTCAAGAAATTGTGTAGTTCCCTGTGAACTAACGGCGGATACCGGACGCACGTCTAACACCAACATAGTTGTCAAGGCCTCAGTTATCCGCTTTGCAGCAGGATGACTGCTGTGATATTTCATCTTCCTCGCAAAGGACTGTTGGACAGTCAATTGCTTACTGGAAGTAGTACAAGTGGTCTTCCGACTTCCCCTCTGGGATGACCATCGACTCCCAGCAGCAACAACAGCAGCGCCAGCAGCAGTAGGCGTTACACGCAAGGATGCATCGGAGGAATCCCAGGCAGGAGAGGAATCATCAGAATTGCCAGTGACATGGCCTGCAGGACTATTGGCATTCCTGGGGAAGGAGGAAATTGACACTGAGGGAGTTGGTGGGGTGGTTTGCGTGAGCTTGGTTACAAGAGGAAGGGATTTACTGGTCAGTGGACTGCTTCCGCTGTCACCCAAAGTTTTTGAACTTGTCACTGACTTATTATGAATGCGCTGCAGGTGACGTATAAGGGAGGATGTTCCGAGGTGGTTAACGTCCTTACCCCTACTTATTACAGCTTGACAAAGGCAACACACGGCTTGACACCTGTTGTCCGCTTTTCTGTTGAAATACCTCCACACTGAAGAGCTGATTTTTTTGGTATTTTCACCAGGCATGTCAACGGCCATATTCCTCCCACGGACAACAGGTGTCTCCCCGGGTGCCTGACTTAAACAAACCACCTCACCATCAGAATCCTCCTGGTCAATTTCCTCCCCAGCGCCAGCAACACCCATATCCTCCTCATCCTGGTGTACTTCAACACTGACATCTTCAATCTGACTATCAGGAACTGGACTGCGGGTGCTCCTTCCAGCACTTGCAGGGGGCGTGCAAATGGTGGAAGGCGCATGCTCTTCATGTCAAGTGTTGGGAAGGTCAGGCATCGCAACCGACACAATTGGACTCTCCTTGTGGATTTGGGATTTCGAAGAACGCACAGTTCTTTGCGGTGCTTTTGCCAGCTTGAGTCTTTTCAGTTTTCTAGCGAGAGGCTGAGTGCTTCCATCCTCATGTGAAGCTGAACCACTAGCCATGAACATAGGCCAGGGCCTCAGCCGTTCCTTGCCACTCCGTGTGGTAAATGGCATATTGGCAAGTTTACGCTTCTCCTCCGACAATTTTATTTTAGGTTTTGGAGTCCTTTTTTTACTGATATTTGGTGTTTTGGATTTGACATGCTCTGTACTATGACATTGGGCATCGGCCTTGGCAGACGACGTTGCTGGCATTTCATCGTCTCGGCCATGACTAGTGGCAGCAGCTTCAGCACGAGGTGGAAGTGGATCTTGATCTTTCCCTAATTTTGGAACCTCAACATTTTTGTTCTCCATATTTTAATAGGCACAACTAAAAGGCACCTCAGGTAAACAATGGAGATGGATGGATACTAGTATACTTATGGATGGACTGCCGAGTGCCGACACAGAGGTAGCTACAGCCGTGGACTACCGTACTGTGTCTGCTGCTAATATAGACTGGATGATTGATAATGAGATGAAATCAATATATATATGTATGTATATATAATATCACTAGTACTGCAGCCGGACAGGTAGATAATATATTTATTAGGTAATGATGACTGATGACGGACCTGCTGGACACTGTCAGCTCAGCAGCACCGCAGACTGCTACAGTAAGCTACTATACTATAGTAGCATGTACAAAGAAGAAAGAAAAAAAAAAAACCACGGGTAGGTGGTATTCAATTATGGATGGACTGCCGAGTGCCGACACAGAGGTAGCTACAGCCGTGGACTAACGTACTGTGTCTGCTGCTAATATAGACTGGATGATTGATAATGAGATGAAATCAATATATATATGTATGTATATATATAATATCACTAGTACTGCAGCCGGACAGGTAGATAATATATTTATTAGGTAATGATGACTGATGACGGACCTGCTGGACACTGTCAGCTCAGCAGCACCGCAGATTGCTACAGTAAGCTACTATACTATAGTAGTATGTACAAAGAAGAAAGAAAAAAAAAAAACCACGGGTAGGTGGTATACAATTATGGATGGACTGCCGAGTGCCGACACAGAGGTAGCTACAGCCGTGGACTAACGTACTGTGTCTGCTGCTAATATAGACTGGATGATTGATAATGAGATGAAATCAATATATATATATGTATGTATATATAATATCACTAGTACTGCAGCCGGACAGGTAGATAATATATTTATTAGGTAATGATGACTGATGACGGACCTGCTGGACACTGTCAGCTCAGCAGCACCGCAGACTGCTACAGTAAGCTACTATACTCTATAGTAGTATGTACAAAGAAGAAAGAAAAAAAAAAAAACCACGGGTAGGTGGTATACAATTATGGATGGACTGCCGAGTGCCGACACAGAGGTAGCTACAGCCGTGGACTAACGTACTGTGTCTGCTGCTAATATAGACTGGATGATTGATAATGAGATGAAATCAATATATATATGTATGTATATATAATATCACTAGTACTGCAGCCGGACAGGTAGATAATATATTTATTAGGTAATGATGACTGATGACGGACCTGCTGGACACTGTCAGCTCAGCAGCACCGCAGACTGCTACAGTAAGCTACTATACTATAGTAGTATGTACAGAGAAGAAAGAAAGAAAAAACCACGGGTAGGTGGTATACAATTATGGATGGACTGCCGAGTGCCGACACAGAGGTAGCTACAGCCGTGGACTAACGTACTGTGTCTGCTGCTAATATAGACTGGATGATTGATAATGAGATGAAATCAATATATATATGTATGTATATATAATATCACTAGTACTGCAGCCGGACAGGTAGATAATATATTTATTAGGTAATGCTGACTGATGACGGACCTGCTGGACACTGTCAGCTCAGCAGCACCGCAGACTGCTACAGTAAGCTACTATACTCTATAGTAGTATGTACAAAGAAAAAAAAAAAAAAAAAAAACCACGGGTAGGTGGTATACAATTATGGATGGACTGCCGAGTGCCGACACAGAGGTAGCTACAGCCGTGGACTGACGTACTGTGTCTGCTGCTAATATAGAGTCTAGACTGGATGATAAATTATTGATAATGAGATGAAATCAATATAATATCACTAGTACTGCAGCCGGACAGGTACTATATATATTTATTATGTAATGACTGATGACGGACCTGCTGGACACTGTCAGGTCAGCACAGCACCGCAGACTGCTACAGTAAGCTACTATAGTAGTATGTATAAAGAAGAATAAAAAAAAAAAAAAAAAACCACGGGTAGGTGGTATACAATATTATATATATATATATATATATTATATACAATTATATATATATATATATATATTAAACTGGTGGTGATTGATTATTAAACTGGTGGTCACTTCAGGTCACGTTGCAACTTGCAACTAGTACTCCGAGGCCTAAGCAGACAATCACAAAATATATTATTATACTGGTGGTCAGTGTGGTCACAACAATGGCAGTGTGGCACTGACTCTGGCAGCAAAAGTGTGCACTGTACGTTATATGTACTCCTGAGTCCTGCTCTCAGACTCTAACTGCTCCCCACTGTCAGTGTCTCCCCCACAAGTCAGATAATACACTTACAGTCACACTATCTATTATCTAATCTATAAATATCACTTCAGCAAGTAGTATAGTAGTATACAGTATAGTAGTACTCCTCCTAATAATGCTCCCCAAAATACTGTGTCTCTCTCTTCTCTAAATGGAGAGGACGCCAGCCACGTCCTCTCCCTATGACTCTCAATGCACGTGTGAAAATGGCGGCGACGCGCGGCTCCTTATATAGAATCCGAGTCTCGCGATAGAATCCGAGCCTCGCGAGAATCCGACAGCGTGATGATGACGTTCGGGCGCGCTCGGGTTAGCCGAGCAAGGCGGGAAGATCCGAGCCTGCTCGGACCCGTGTAAAAAACCTGAAGTTCGGGCGGGTTCGGATTCAGAGGAACCGAACCCGCTCATCTCTATCCAGGGACAGGTAAAACCACCTTTTAGACAGTCTGGAGACAGATGTGTCAGCAATTGGTGGGCTTTCCCATTTTTTCCTATCTTCCTCAGGGAAGGGAAAAGCAACCAGAACTCTTTTTGGGATCTGGAATTTTTTCTCCGGGTTTTCCCAGGATCTTTCAAATATAGCGTTTAATTCTTTAGACGCAGGAAAGGCTAGTGGGGCTCTCTTATTATCAGTGAAGTAAGCCTCCTCAACCTGCACAGGTGTAGTGTCATTAATGTTTAACACATCTCTAATGGCCTCAATCATGAGCTGCACCCCCTTTGCCAGGGATGTCGCCCCCTTCAGCACTTCTCCATCACCGTCTGTAGTATCAGAATCGGTATCCGTGTCATCTTGCATAATCTGGGCAAGTGCACGTTTCCGTGGGAACATGCTAGGGGATTTTGCAGGAATAAGGACAGAGCCTGACCAAACTGCCATATACTTCCAACACCTGAGTTTCAGCCTCAGTATTAGCTATCTGAGACAAACATTACAATCCTGTGTACATGAAATGGATTCCTCCTGAGAGGAAACATGTTCTGCAGCATATGCTATAGAGTCCCTAGACATGGCTATGTGAGATAGTAAACACACACACACACACACACACACACACACACACACACACACACACACACGGAAATGTCAGACACGGTTTCCCCCCAAGCATGCCACAGAGAGACACAGAGATTGGAGCAAACCCACACACAGTGCTTTTTAAGGTAGAACTAATGAAACTACAAGCGCTGTCTGTGTACCTTAATAGACTACACAGACTTCACACAGCCTCCCCCTCCCTTCTACAACCCCCTGGTACCGTACAAGATAGCTGGAGTTGACTTGGAGGGACAGCTCTCCCTGTCAGCGCTTCTGCAGGCAGGAAAATGCAGCTGGGTCCGCTGGGTCCGCTCTGAGGAGAAGCTCCGCCCTCTTTTATGGCGCTGCTTCCAGGGCCGGTGCAAGGTTTCTCGGCACCCTAGGCAAAACTTCTGTCCACTGCCCTTCCCCCTACCCACCCATCAGGTGAAAGGCATGCTGCTGCTCTCCCCCAACCCCAGTCTGTTGCATGGCTGCTCTCATCTCCCCATCTCCCCAGTCTGTGTGGTATCCTGCTACTCTCACCCCCCCCCCCACTCTTTTAAATGTCTTCTGTTCTATCCCCTCCACCATCTGTTTGCATGCTGCTGCTTATCCCCCACCAGACTGTGTGCATGCCTGCTGCTCCTCTCCGCCCCCTCCTCAAACTGCTGCTCTCCCCCACTTTCATTATCAAATGTAGAGAGTGCACTGTGCAGCCACCTTACCTGCAGGCTGCGATGCAGAGTTGGGACAGAGTTGGGTCTGTGAAAGAGCCTGGAATGAAGAGCAGCACCGCATGTCACTCCCAGCCCGGACTCCAGGAGTTGACAAAGTTACTGCCTGTGCCGGGTGGAGGTAGAGCTGGAGGCTGCAATACAGGAGCTTGACAGTCACGGCTACTGTAGATACGAGTGCCGGGGGATTACGGTGGCTGTGAGAGGTAGGACCACGCTACCTTTTTCAGGCATCTGCAGCAGGCCGCCGCCTCAGGTCCCGGGGCCCCTAGGCAGCTGCCTAAAGCTGCCTAGTGGAAGCTCCGGCCCTGGCTGCTTCCCACTCTCCTGTAGTTTATACTGGCCTGAGGAATTGTGCTGGCAGCGATCCCGGGACCCTGACAGGCTTGCTGGACAGTTTAGGGTGAAGTCGATCCTCACACCGGCTCCCCGCTTGCCAGGGGGGCCAGTGACTAACTCGCCACAGAAGTTTTCTGGTTCTGTAAGTGGGTGGTGGCATGCTGCTGGGTGAGCGATCCCCTGTGGTGGGAAACGTTCGATCCTCAGTGTTCAGCTCAGTGTTCTGTCAGTGGAGATAGTGGCTCAGACCCCCCTTAGTCCCTCGAAGCAGGGAGGTTGTTGCCAGCAGTCTCCGTGTGCCTAAACTCTATTTAAAACAATAAAACTAGAGAAACTCCTATGGAGCTCCCGTAGCTGTGACCGGCTCCTCCGGGCACATTTTCTAAACTGAGTCTGGTAGGAGGAGCATAGAGGGAGGAGCCAGCTCACACTCTCAAACTCTTAAAGTGTCAGTTGGACCCGTCTATACCCCATGGTACTAATGTGGACCCCAGCATCTTCTAGGACGTAAGAGAAAACATAAAATTCACATTTAGCAAATACACTTATTTCCCCTAATTACCCCTGCCATTATGTTCTTAACACCCAATGCAATGGTGATAGTAATATAAAAGGGTGCAAAGCCACATGCTTCTGACACGGTGAGGTGGTCACGCTGCCAGTGCCAGGGGGGAAGGGACAAGAGAAGTGAGAATCAGGCAAGTGTTTCTGCAAGTTACTAAGTCATGAGGTGCACTCATGATTTCATCATGTATTTTGCTTCTTTTTATTTGAATAATGACCAAGTAAAATTGTTAGGGGCTATTTGTCTCATGAGATTAGATTTACAATATATTTGTTGTGGGGACCACCATTATACAGTTTGTAGTCAACATTCAGACAGTTAACATGGATGTTATGTCGAAATGTTGACATTTACCTAATGTCAACAGCCTAGTTTAGTGTTTGGCTATGGTTAGGGCTAAAAGGCTCTGTCCACATTCACAATGTCACCCGTTTCACATATAAACATTCTGAATGTCCTCAATGTACCACACCCCACAATGATTTGGATAACCCTTTCATTAATTTCTGAATGACTACCTAATTAATTATTCCAATACAAGCCAGAAATATGTGTTGGGTCCAAATTTTCGGGCTGCTTATGATGGAAGCCCCCAAAAATTGTTTAATCAATAATGGTTTTCTGGGACAGTTGGACACCGGAAGCAGTGCCGTAACTAGACATTTTAGCGCTGTGTGCAAGAAACAGCATCAGCGTCCCCCACCCACCCATATACAAAACAGGGCCGAAGGCGCATGGCCAAAGAGCTTCCTTTTACACATTACGTCAGGCAGAGTCCCCTTTTTACACAATTGGCAGGCAGAGTCTCCTTTTTACACATTAGACAGGCAGAGTCCCCCTTTTTACACATTAGGCAGAGTCCCTCTTTTTACACATTAAAGAGAGAGAGAGAGAATTCTACTGTCGAAGTAGAAAATATTACACACACACACCACATGCAAACACCACACCGAGTGGCCTCTGTGCTTGCGCGTAATCGCCGTGCGTACGCATACACGCACGCTACGTACACTGGTTCATGAGCCTTGCGTATTGCCGCGTGGCATGAGTATGGGGGTCATTCCGAGTTGTTCGCAGCGCAGTGTTTAGTCTAAAAAGTGGCACTTCTGCGCATGTGTAAGCGCCGCAATGCGCACGCGCAACGTAATTTCACAATAGCCGAAGTAGTTTCACACAAGGTCTAGCGAAGCATTTCAGTCGCACTGGTGGTCGCAGAGTGATTAACAGGAAGTGGGCGTTTCTGGGTGTCAACTGACCGTTTTCAGGGAGTGAGTGAAAAAACGCAGGCATGCCAGATAAAAACGCAGGCGTGGTTGGCCGAACGCAGGGCATGTTCATGACGTCAAAACAGGAACTAAATAGTCTGCAGTGATCGCAAGCTAGGAGTAGGTCTGGAGCTACTCAGAAACTGTTCGAAAATATTTTGCTGCCGCTCTGCGATCCTTTCGTTCGCACTTCTGCTAAGCTAAGATACACTCCCAAAGGGCGGCGGCTTAGCGTTTGCACGGCTGCTAAAAGCAGCTAGCGAGCGAACAACTCGGAATGAGGGCCTATATACGGTAGCATACGCATTCGCACAGAAAAGCTAGAAAGACATATTCAGTATTCAATTCATATAGTGCACAATTTACACATAGTCTCCACACGCATGGCCAGCAAGTTACATTTACTCAAAGGGTAGAACAATAGAGTTATCCAGCTTTACAGGATGTGAGGGGACAGTCAAGGTTAGAACTTAGTGTTTGGTATTATCGAAGTCGAAAATATTACACACATACTACACGTGCAAAAACCACACAGAGTGGCCTCTGAGCGTGCGCGTTTTCGCTGTGCATGCGCATACACGCACGCTGCGTACACTGGTTCACGAGCCCTGCATTTTGGCGCGTGGTATGAGTAAATACGGTAGCATACGCATTCGCACAGAAAAGTTACAAAGACAAATTCAATATTCAATTCATATAGTGCACAATTTACACATAGGGGGTCATTCCGAGTTGTTCGCTAGCTGGAATCGTTCGCAGCGCAGCATTTAGTCTAAAAAGCGGCACTTCTGCGCATGCGTAAGCGCCACAATGCGCACGCGCGACGCACTTTCACAACAGCCGAAGTAGTTTCACACAAGGTCTAGCGAAGCATTTCAGTCGCACTGGTGGCCGCAGAGTGATTGACAGGAAGTGGGCGTTTCTGGGTGTCAACTGACCGTTTTCATGGAGTGAGTGAAAAAACGCAGGCGTGCCAGATAAAAATGCAGGCGTGGTTGGGGAAACGTAGGCGTGGCTGGCCGAACGCAGGGCGTGTTTGTGACGTCAAAACAGGAACTAAATAGTCTGCAGTGATCGCAAGCTAGGAGTAGGTCTGGATCTACTCAGAAACTGGTCGAAAATATTTTGCTGCCGCTCTGCGATCCTTTCGTTTGCACTTCTGCTAAGCTAAGATACACTCCCAAAGGGCGGCGGCTTAGCATTTGCACAGCTGCTAAAATCAGCTAGCGAGCGAACAACTCGGAATGAGGGCCATAGTCTCCACACACATGGCCAGCATGTTACATTTGCTCAAAGGGCAGAACAATAGAGATATCTAGCTTTACAGGATGTGAGGGGACAGAACAAGGTTAGGACTTAGTGTTTGGTATCCAGATGTGCAGTATTTTGAGACCTACGTACCAGTCATTATGTGCAGTTAATCGCATGTTTCTGCACATAGATATGTGCAGAATTTTAATATTTGCAAATACTGTAATTACTGTACTCTTGATATGCGGCGGGAACCCGGTGGTGGTGACCTGCAAGCACACCTGGACCAAACATCACCCACTTATTCAAACCAACCTATAACCCCTCATGTACTGTAAATGACCTGCCCCTTGACCTATGGAAGAAGAACTTACAGTTCCTTTTGTATTGTGTTTTGGATAAAAGAAAGGCCTCCTGGCTGGCCTCAGTCTATTCTCTGAAGGTCACCTTGCTAAGACTGACTGAGGACCGTATCCGGGAGCGCTGGCGAACAAATGTATGTACTATTGGTTGTAGCTCTTTCCTTGTATAACTGTTGTATTTTTAATTGTATCTCTTTGAGTAAATATTGTTGATGCGTTGGACCACAACATAACATATAACTACTGGTGTCGCATTCCATTCTTGGTTGGGGAATAAGGTATATTCAGCCACACGTGTCACTGTATTGTGTGCACAGCGTGCCGGCGTGTATACGCAACGTGCATACACATCATAGGGGTTATTGTGTACGTTCTAGCAGCCGCAGCGGCTCGAACCACAGTCTGTTTAGGTATTGCTATTTCCTTGAAAGTAAATCAACTTTTACAGTTGGGGGCTCTGTCCGGTTCACCTCATACTCGCGGACTTGCAGGGCCTAACAGACTTTGGTCTAACAACAAAGGGTGGAGGACGCGTCTAAAGTAAAACAATCTTGTTTTGTGTTAAAACTACCTAATGTTGTTAAACCACGTCTGTCCTGTATAGTCACAGAGGTGCTGGTGCGAACCACGGGACAGCAAGGAAAAGCAATTTTATTGTGTGTTTTTTTGGCGCGAAAATGCGCACAACCATACAGATACTTTGCATATACTCTCATATTGTTGCCATAGGTTGTAATAGTCATTTTTAGATCTGCATAGAATCGGATAAGTAATTTGTTTTATATTTATGGAATTTGTTTAGTGGGGATTTGTAAAAGCACATACAAAACTTGGTCCTGGCCCATAAGTCTGGGCAGCACTCAACGGAAGTTATCCACATGGGTGACTTCCAGGGTGTGTAGGAAAAAAGTGTATTGTGTATTAATCGCATAATAGGAGTTTGCATTACAAAAGTAAAGCTCTGTTCCTGCCTAAAAGTTTGGGTAGCACGCAAGCGGAAACTTTCCAGCAGGGGACTTCCGGTGCTCAAAGGGAACGTGGAAGCATTTATCTAACTACAACAATACAGTACAAATAGTGTTTTATTGTTATTATTGTATTGCTAGAGTTAGGTAAAACAGTGTGGCGAGCAGCGTGCAGTGGTATGCAGCGATACACACTCGCGTACGCAGGTATACACGTGGCATAGTACAATAGTACGTGCACGTGTATAGGCCCTCATTCCGAGTTGTTCGCTCGCAAGCTGCATTTAGCAGCTTTACACACGCTAAGCCGCCGCCTACTGGGAGTGAATCTTAGCTTATCAAAATTGCGAAAGAAAGATTAGCAAAATTGCGAATAGACACTTCCTAGCAGTTTCTGAGTAGCTCCACACTTACTCGGCATCTGCGATCAGTTCAGTGCTTGTCGTTCCTGGTTTGACGTCACAAACACACCCAGTGTTCGCCCAGACACTCCTCCGTTTCTTCAGCCACTCCCGCGTTTTTCCCAGAAACTGTACCGTTTTTTCGCACACACCCATAAAACGGCCTGTTTCCGCCCAGAAACACCCACTTCCTGTCAATCACATTACGATCACCAGAACGAAGAAAAAACCTCGTAATGCCGTGAGTAAAATTCCTAACTGCATAGCAAATTTACTTGGCTCAGTCGCACTGCGGACATTGCGCATGTGCATTAGCGACTAATCGCTCCGTTGCGAAAGAAAAATAACGAGCGAACAACTCGGAATGAGGGCCCTAGAGAGATGCACGGGTACGCACGTGGCACTAGAGAAACGTGAGTGCGTACTTACGCAGCGGAAATAAGCTGCATAATAGAAGTCAGTTTTTCATTTTAAAGGTGGGATAAAGGATTATAGTTGCACATTAACAAGTAATTATCCAATTTTAGACAGATTACTGAAAATTCTTATTATAAGTGTAGTACCTCTGGAACAAGTTACCGACCAAAGGGAGTGATTTTTTTCTGTACAGAAAACCTAAAAGTGTGGGGGTGGTGAAAGCAAGTGTGAGTGGATTGAACCAGGACAAAGCGGGATCTCGTCGGTGAGGCACTGAGTTAGCAGCGGCTCGGTGGCGTGAAGGTTGGCTACCTTATGTTTTTAGTGGTATTAAGGCACGTAGTGTGTGTGTTTATTTTTACAGGAAAAATGTGCAGAGGAGCGTGATAAATTGTGATAGTTTGATTTAAGGTTTTTGGTGTCACGCTCCGGCTGTGGAGCGCAGCTTGTGAATTTGACTCCCGGATCATAGGGCGTATAGATAACAAGTATCTATAAGCCGTGTGATTGGACCGCGCGTCTATGTGTGTGTGATACGTGGCGCAACGTGATACCATTTGCGTAATCTCGCGCAATTGCGTTATCATACGCACTGTGTAAAGCATACGCAGACGTGATTTGTGTAAAGGAATTTTTCGCTGACTCTCTCTCAGGAAATCTTCCTGGTGGACATTCACTGGACAGGGTGATCGATAAGTTGTTTCTCACCCAACAAAATTCCAGTGGATAGAAAGCCAAAAAGCATCAGGCCTGTAACCTCCACTGAAAAAGGTGTTGTATTAATTTATTGCTGTTAATACTTCAATACTTCCAGTGCTGAGGGTTCTGGTAGGGGCCTAGTCTGGGTACGCGGGGGTCACTACAGAAGTGGACCGTGGTACTGGCCAGCGGAGGCAGGAGCGGGTGAAAAGCGCTCGGTAAGGAACTTTTCACCGTCGTCTCGTGTGGGCCATTTTGGTGTGTTGTGAAAAAGCCCACAATGGGAGCCAAATGGGCACGCGAGGGGCATTTTGGAGCTAGGGTTCAGGCTGAGGAGCAGAGACCAAGAGAGTGTGCTCGGTATATTATGAGTAGGAAGCACCGTCCCTACACGGAGGCTTTTTGTGATGCATGGATACGTATGACTGTTGAAGACAGGGCATCATTTCCTAGGATTGGCAGTTTTGAACCAGAGGTGCTGCAAAATGTTAGAAATAGGATATGTCTGATAAAATCCAAGAAACAAAGGATCAGGCATAACGACTGTTTGAACATTTGGCAACAAGAGGGAGAAATGCAAAGGGAGCTTGCTCATATACCATGTTCCAAACCAATTCAGAATGTTAATGCAAGTGCACCACCACCGCCATATATCGATGGAGAGAAGGCTGCTACAACCAATAGCATACCAGGGAATGACAGAGAAACACTTGCAAATTGTATTAACCCTAACCCATGCAAATTGTATCCTGTCTTAAGTCCTTCCAAAGGTTGTAGTTCGGAGGAGGATGATGAGCCCAGCCTGATCTCAGCTCTCTCCCAAGCAGCCACCATGCAGGAAACTCAGGTGGGCACGGCCCAACCAGTAAGAGCAGTGGCAGTGTCTTCCACTGGAGGGACAGGTGAGATCATAGCCACCGGTAAGTATTGGACTTTTCATTATGCAGACACAGTAGCTTCCTGCACTGAGGCAAACAAAAGTGAAGTGGTTGGGTTAAATCATGTCTGGGTAATAGCAGTTCCCAATGGGAGAACTGATAGCCAGGGAGTAACCCCCATCATGAATATTGCAATGTATTGCCCGTGGTCCAGGTCAGAACTGCGGTCAATCATTTCAGAATTCCCCGATCCCAGGAAAGATTTAGCTGGATGCCAGAAATTTATGAAGGATCTGGGTAATGCCCACGAACCTACAAACAAAGATTGGCAGACAGTGTTAAGAGCGTGCCTACCCTCAAATATTGACACCCAGAAATTCATCACAGATTGTAAGATAGAGGCAGATGGTCCTCTAACTGATGAATACAATCAGGAGAACGTGAGACAAATTAACATACAACTAGGATTGTATTTCCCCACAATTGTAAAATGGAGTAAAATTTTCACTATCAAACAAAAGGAAAGTTAACTGGCATCCGAATATTTTCATAGAGCCTTACAAGATATGGCTAAATATACTGGGATAGAAGACATAAAGAATGATGCACACCACAGGGAGGTTGCTGTCTCTGTGTTAATGGATGGACTCAAAGAGGCATTGAAAGTCAGGGTAAAGACTTCTTTGCCTAACTGGAGAGGGGTTACCGTAGACGCACTAAGAGAGTCTGCCATCGAACACGACAAAAATATCCTCAAACACAGAGAACAGCAGAGGGAAAGGCTGATGACGGCAAGCATACAGGCTCTGGAAGTCCAACCTATACAACCTACCCCCCAGGTGTTTGAAGAACCAAGAAGGAGGGTAAGTAGATGTTACACATGTGGGAGAGAGGGACATTACTCCAGGGACTGCAGACTGAACAGACCACAAGCCCCTAGATACGAGCCACGTACACAGAACTACCCAACACATAGACGGGACCAAGGGACATATAGAATGGATTTTGAGCCACATAGAGGGGAGACACATAGATTTCCCCCAAGGAGGGATGGGCAGGCCTCCTATTCATCCCAGCTAAATCCCTCATATATGGTAGCTGCCATCACCCTCCGGGGAAATCAACAATACAGACAATAGGAAGGGGGTCACACCTCTATCTTACAGCCAGTTAGGTTGACCAGTAGCCTCAGAGACAAACCTGAGGTCATGGTCAAGGTAGCTGGTACCACACAACCTTTTCTTGTAGATACAGGGGCGGCCAGATCAGTACTAAACTCCACAGCAGGTATAATGACCACGGGCAAAATGATTTCGCCAATGGGAGTAACGGGAAAAGTGCAGCAGTACCCTTTGAGTAGACCTGCAGAGATTACGATAGGGCCCTTGCATACCAAACTTTTTTTCCTGTTGGCTGCATCGGCTCCGACTAATCTACTTGGCAGAGATTTGTTATGTAAAATGCGGTGTGTTATATATTGTACCCCTGAGGGTGTGTTTTTAGATATCCCTTAGAACCGTGCACAGGAAGTACAAGATATGTTAGACACCCCTCACAGGCTAATGTTACACTCTAGCATTCTAGACACATGTCCATCACAGGTAGAGGAAATGATCTCACGAATACCGGGTTCCTTATGGACTAAAGATGGACAGGACACTGGATTGATGGCAAATGTAGCCTCAGTAGTAGTACAAATAAAGGATGGCAGGATAGCTCCAAAAATCCCCCAATACCCTCTGAAACCAGAGGTGGAATTAGGAGTATACCCTGTCATAGAATGGCTGCTACAGCAGGGCATCCTAGTCAGGACATCCAGCACAGCCAATAGTCCCATCTTCCCTGTGAAAAAGAGTGGGGGGAGGGATTACAGGCTAGTGCAGGATTTAAGGGGGATAAACAAAATAGTCGAGAGCAAATTCCCCGTAGTGCCCAATCCACCTGTCATCCTCATGCAAATTCCCTCTACCTCTAAGTACTTCACTGTGATTGACCTCTGTTCTGCTTTCTCTTCTGTCCCTCTTCACCCTGACAGTCAGTACCTTTTCGCTTTCACCTACAGGGGAGTACAGTACACCTGGACCCGGCTTCCCCAAGGTTTCATTGACAGCCCAAGCATTTTCTCCCAAGCCCTACATGACTGTTTGCAATCTTTTCAACCTGAGAATGGGTCGGTGCTAATACAATATGTTGATGACTTGTTGTTATGCTCTGACTCATTTAAATCGTCCCTGGCAGACACTAAACAGCTTCTGTTTCATCTCTCCCAGACAGGACACAAGGTTTCTAAGGATAAATTACAGTTGTGCTGGACTAAGGTTAAATACTTGGGACACTGCTTGACGCAAGGACTCAGACACCTGACCACAGACAGAATACAGGCCATTCGTGACATGACTCTGCCGAAAACCCAGCAACAAATTCGCACTTTTCTAGGAATGTGTGGGGTTCTCTATTCTGGCACTACCACTGCAAGAAATGGTCTCTTCGAGCAAACCAGAACGGGTCTCTCATACTGAGGAGTCCGAACTGGCATTTGAGAGACTAAAAGAGTGCTTGTCACAAGCACCAGCTTTGGGGATGCCAGATTATGAGAAACCCTTTGAGTTATATGGTACTGAAAGTGCAGGGTGCGCGGCAGGAGTCCTAACCCAGAAACATGGTGATGCCAGCAGACCGGTAGCCTACTACAGTGCACAGCTGGACAATGTAGCATGGTCTCTCCCCACTTGCCTACGAAGTGTTGCAGCCATAGCTTTGTTGGTAAGTAAAAGCGAAGACGTAGTGTTAGGGCACGACCTGACAATCCATACACCCCATGCAGTATCAGCCTTGCCAAACTCCGCCAAAACCAGACATGTCTCATCCGCTCGGTTTACAAAATGGGAACTATCACTGATAGACATCACCATAAAGAGGTGTAGCACACTAAATCCTGCAACTTATTTGCTGAGTGTGCCTTGTCATGTACAAAGGGTGGAGGATGAGAATGATGGTGAAGGAGGATTTAGTACAGACACTGAAACGCATGATTGTATGGAATACCTGAACCAGACTTTCACTGCGAGACCTGACATCAGTGAAAACCCACTAGAAGACGTAGACTTTACCTTCTACACTGAAGGTAGTTGTCACAGACAGACGGACTCAGGAGACCTGTGCTCCGGATACGCAGTTGTAGATGACGAAGGTATCATAGAAGCTGAACCCCTTGGTCCACCTCACTCGGCACAAGTCGCTGAGCTGGTAGCACTGACCAGAGCATGTGAATTGGCAAAGGGTAAGTCAGCTAATATATACACGGACTCTAGATACGCTTTTGGAGTGGTGCATGATTTCGGGGCCCTGTGGCGCCTCAGAAATTTCATGACGGCGGCTGGCACACCTGTGGCACATGCGTCACATATCAAAATGCTTCTGACAGCCATACAGGAACCTGACAGAGTGGCTGTTATCAAGTGTAAAGCACACACCTACAACCAAGACCCAATTTCACTTGGTAACAGCCGAGCGAACGAGGCTGCTAAAGCAGCAGCAAGCACCACCACACAACTGATGACATTCAACATGGTAAACACACAACAGTTAATTAAAATGCAAGATTTGTGTTCCCTACAGGAGAAGGCAGTCTGGAAGGCGAAGGGATATGGACAGAAGTCCTCAGGACTTTGGAGAGATGGACAAGGTAAGCCAGTGGCCCCAAGGGCATATCTCCCAAGCCTAGCTGAGGCGGCACATGGTCTGACTCATCTGGGCACGGAAGTTATGTGCAAATTGGAAAGAGCCTACCGGAGTGCACCAGGGTTCTCTTCTCAGGCGAGCAAGAAAGCAATGACATGTCTTACTTGCTTGAGGAAGAATATTGGTAAGACAATACAGACGGAGCCATCCCATATCCCTCCTACAGACGGACCTTTCCAGGTAATACAAATTGACTTCATACAGCTACCACCCTGTAGGAACTTGAAATATGTTTTGGTATGTACTGATGTCTTCTCGAACTGGGTAGAGGCATTCCCTGCCACCACAAATACTGCTGTATTCACTGCTTAGAAAATTGTCCAAGAATTTGTGTGTAGATATGGTATCCCTAAGATTATTGAAAGTGATAGGGGTACCCATTTTACAGGTGAAGGCTTTCAAGTCATGTGCAAACTTATGGGTATTAATAGTAAGCTACATACTCCCTACCGGCCACAGGCCAGTGCGAAGGTGGAGAGAATAAATAGCACTATTAAGAACAAGCTGAGCAAAGTGATAGCTGAAACTGGACTGTTGTGGCCGGAGGCACTGCCACTAGTATGATTCGAAATTTTCTATGCTCAGGTTGCCTAATAGACAGGTGGGAAGGACCGTATCAAGTTTTGTTGACCAGCACGACAGCACTGAAGGTTGCCGACAGAGAGACTTGTGTCCACTCGTCCCACTGCAAGAAGGTCGCTGACCTGGAGAAAACTCGTGAGAAGGAGAAAGGTGAAGAAAACCTCATATCACTAGAGAATCTGTTCCGGGAAAGCTGAAAGGCAGGACTGTCGAAACTGCATCTGAGCGTGGTGAAAAGCAAAATCAAGGACGGTTGTCTTAAAAATAAAAAGTTTACTCTCCAAACACTCACCCCCCCCTCTTCATTTTTTTGTCCTCCCTTCTTTTTTTTCCTACCGAAATGGATCCACATCAAGAGACTATTCAGGACAATTTGTTTTTGTGAGGGCCCCCGAGAAGTCGAGCAAGGATCTGGAATGGGTTCTGATGGAGAGGATGAATTTATAGGACCCCAGGATCAGTCCATCACTTTGGTCAAAGCTGGTATCAGTAAGAGATCTGGTAGTCACGGAGCCCGGAGGCAATGTGAAGGGTTATTGTCTAATGAATACTGCATATCAGTGACGTGCGGTGAGGTCCGGGCCTGGGGAGGCACTGCAGCTAAACACCCCCCACCCCCCCCACCCCCCGCCCCGGAAAAAAAAAAGTGCAGTCCCCCTACACCACTAAAACCAGCACCAGGCAGAACCAGCCAGGGGGGATAATGCCATAGCAGGGGAGACACTCAGTGTGGGGTCCCCCTGCCATGCCATTAAACACCCCCCTAACCAGTCAGCCCAGGGCTGGAATTCCTCGGAAAGCGGGGGCCCCAAAAAATCTAAATGGGGTCCCCCCTCCCGAGCAACAACCAGCACTGGGCTGATAGCCCAGTGCTATGCCCCGCACCCCTGGTGGCGGTGGGTGCGGGGTTCATTGTATGCTAATACTGTTCTTTACAGGTGGCCTACAGATCCCAGCAAGCCTGCCCCAGCATGCTGGCACTTGGAGAACCACAAGTGCCAGCATGCCTGGACATAAAGGGCCCGCTGGCACCTGTAGTCCACCTGCAAAGAATAGTAATATTGTTCTTTACAGGTGGCCTACAGGTCCCAGCAAGCCTGCCCCAGCATGCTGGCACTTGGAGAACCACAAGTGCCAGCATGCCTGGACATAAAGGGCCCGCTGGCACCTGTAGTCCACCTGTAAAGAAAATATTGAAAAAAAAACAAGACACATTCTTTAAAAAATCCTTTATTAAACTGGGTCTTCACCTGGGGGCGGCGGCCTTTAAGCTCTTTTGCATGGCCGCCGCCTTCCCAGGGCTTCCGGCGTCTTCACCTGGGGGGGCGCCACCTCCCCAGGGCTTCTGGGGTCTTCCTCCGGCGTCTTCACCTGGTGTGCGGCGGCTGCTAAGCTCTTTTGCATAGCCGCCGCACATCCAGGACTTCCACGACGTCTTCACCTGGGAGTCGGCGGCCTTTAAGCTCTTTTGCATGGCCGCCGCCTTCCCAGGACTTCCAGCATCTTCACCTGGTGGGCGGCGGCTGCTAAGCTCTTTTGCATAGCCGCCGCCCATCCAGGACTTCCACGGCGTCTTCAGGAGCTCTTCTCCGCTCCTCCTCCGCCGTCGGACTGACAGCCGCTGCCTCGCGCTGACTTATATAAGTCAGCGGGAGGGGGCGGGGCGATGACGCGGCGAGCCATGATTGGCTCGCGGCGGCCATCTTGAATTTAAAAAATGACGCTGAGGCGCCATTTTTGAAATGGGTACCGCTTTCGCTGCCAAACTCTGCACAAGAGGTCTGAATGCCGCGTCCCGCCGCCGCTACCGCCGCTCGCCTCTCTGCCGCCAGCACCTCCGCCGCCCGGCCCGCCGCATCCCGCATCTCCGCCGCCCGCACCTCCGCAGGTACCGACGCCCACACAGTGATTGACAGCGGATCCAGTGACGGATCCGCTGGCCAATCACTGTGCCTTCACTCACAGGGACGTGCTTTCATAGGTTGAAAGCACGTCCCTGTAGGAAAGCGGCACCACTAATGGTGCCGCTTTCCCATGTTATTTCAATGGGCTTTTCCTGCCCATTGCTAGGCCCCGCCCGCGCCCACCCCCCGCTCCCCATACCTTTCCTAATCACTACGGGAGGCACCACGATCGGTGCCTCCCAAACTGATTTTCACATAGGTAAAATAATAAAGAAGATACTTATGTGTCATAAGTATCTTCTTTGTATTATTTTACTCATTAATGACAGGGGAGGCACTGCCTCCCCTGCCTCCCCTGACTGCACGTCCCTGCTGCATATGTAAGTACTGCGATAACATAGTCGAAGATGGGTGCATCCAGAGATGTCAGTCAAACAATAATATCAATATTAACAAACATCGTTTGAGTGATTATCACTCATTAGTGGGTACGGTCTTAAACCAAACGGAATGCTGGGTGTGCTCACAAGTACCTCAAGGACAGAGTAAATTGAGATTAGTGCCATACCCATTAACAGTAAATGAGGTACTCGAATTGCATGGGGGGAGACCGGTGGACAGAAAATTCAATATATCTAGACCCCCTAGCTTAAAGCTCCACCAGTACCACGTAGATAGATCACTACTGTGTTTCAACGTATCCAATTTCCGGAAACCAGGAAACTGGGAAGTGACTTGGAGCAATCAGACAATGACCTTCTCACACAGAGCTGATAAGGAACCCATCAACTCTGAACTTGTACGTGGGATAGCCACAAGTGGGAAGTACTTCCGATACAGGTATACACGTGGGAGCAAAACCATGTGGGCTGGAAAAGTGTCACAGGGATATAGGGGGTCATTCCAAGTTGATCGCTAGCTGCTTTTGGTTGCTGCACAGCGATCAGGCAAAAATCGGCACTTCTGCGCATGCGTATGCGGCGCAATGCGCACGTGCGTCGTACTATTACAATTAACTATTACAATTTCACACAAGGTCTAGCGAAGCATTTCAGTCGCACTGCTGGCCGCAGAGTGATTGACAGGAAGAGGGCGTTTCTGGGTGTCAACTGACCGTTTTCAGGGAGTGTTCGAAAAAACGCAGGCATGCCAGGAAAAACACAGGCATGGCTGGGCGAACGCATGGCGTGTTCATGATGTCAAAACAGGAACTGAATAGTCTGAAGTCATCGCGCTGAGTAGGTCTGAAGCTACTCTGAAACTGCACAAAATTATTTTGTAGCCGCTCTGCGATCCTTTCGTTCCCTCTTCTGCTAAGCTAAAATACACTCCCAGTGGGAGGCGGCAAAGCGTTTGCACGGCTGCTAAAAACTGCTAGCGAACAAACAACTCGGAATGACCACCATTGTGCGCACATCATCCAGCCAGATACTTGTATCAAACAGATGGAAAAACTGGGGACAGGTTTCTTTGTGAAAGTTATTTGTGACATGATCTTGATGCATTTTGTCCCCTATGTTCTTCCAGATGACGCCTATTTCATATGTGGTAGGAAAGCGTACAAGTAGCTTACTCCGAGTTCTGAAGGGTTGTGTTACATAGGCAGTGTACTACCAGAGGTCATGACCATCACACATGACAAAATGAAAGACATTCACCGCAGCATTCCGCCTCCTTATACTCACACCTGTTACAAACACATTTTCAAGAGACACTTCATGGACAGGAGAGAGCTCGCAGCCTCTAATTTGATCCATGAATCCACCGGGATTCAGATTCTTCTTGCATTAGATATCACCCATACTGCCAGAGGAATTATAAATTATAGGTATATCCACGCGCTAGCGAACTTGATAGATAATATCACTGAGATGTATGATGACACCTTCAGGTATACAGGTAGGGAACTACAAGCCTACAAGAAGGAACTTGTCCAACACAGTATGGTCTTGAATTATGTCACGGCCGTGACAGGTGGGTATTGTGTTACTTTGGCAACTCAATATGGTGTGAAGTGCTGCACGTATATTACGAACAGTACCGAGGACCCAACGGAGATCATTGATCAAAAGATGGACGAGATCTTGCAGTTGAAGTGGGAGTTCAGGAGGAAACACAATCTCACTTTAGCGGCTGTGGGTCATGAATTGACTGGATGGGCCTCATGGTTGAACCCACTCAAGTGGCTCTCTGGGTTAGGAGAGTAGGCACAATGTATAATTGCAAATGTGGGAAAGTTTCTCCTCTGTATCCTGGGTGTCGTCATAATTATCTGCCTGATATTTAGATGTGTTCGAATTCTGACGCAGCGAAGAAGGCACAATACAAATTTGATGAGTCTAAGCAGCGAGGGCGTTGTAAGTGCGGCAGATCTGGTATACGATCCGACGATAGAGACAGTGCTGTGATAGGAATGTAAATGAATTTCATGGCCTGTTTCTTTCACCATCTTTTTGTATTCTCTCCCTCTACCCAGCAAAACTTCTACCGAAGCCAGACATCAGTGTGCAATGGCATAGGTACATGTATGTATGCAACGTTCGTCCAAGTCAGACATCTTAGGCTAATAACACTGTCCCAGCATACTCTATAGGTTGAATGTCATCCCACACCCAACCAGTGGTCCCTTGACCGCAGAGTGCATATAGAGGATGTCTCGTCCTCCTTCCTGTCTTCCCCAACCATAGTCAATGTCTGATTTACGAAATAAGTGCATACGTGTGCCTAGGTCACCTGTTATGTGTTTTGAAATATTTTCTTTGTTGTTAGTAATTTATGGCAGTTATTGTTTACTGCCAAAGGGTGGACTGTTGAAGTCGAAAAAATTACACACATACTACACGTGCAAACACCACACAGAGTGGCCTCTGTGCATGTGCATTTTCGCCGTGCATGCGCATACACGCACGCTGCGTACACTGGTTCACGAGCCCTGCATATTGCACAGAAAAGCTACAAAGACATATTCAATATTAAATTCATATAGTGCACAATTTACACATAGTCTCCACACACATGGCCAGCAAGTTACATTTGCTCAAAGGGCAGAACAATAGAGATATCCAGCTTTACAGGATGTGAGGGGACAAAACAAGGTTAAGATTTAGTGTTTGGTATCCAGATGTGCAGTATTTTGAGACCTACATACCGGTCGTTATGTGCAGTTAATCGCTGAATTGTAATATTTGCAAATATTGTAATTACTGTATTCTTGATATGCGGTGGGAACCCGGTGGTGGAGACCCGCAAGCGCACCTGGACCAAGCATCGCCCACTTATTCAAACCAACCTATGACCCATCATGTACTGTAAATGACCTGCCCCTTGACCTATGGAAGAAGAGCTTACAGTTATTATTATTATCTTTTATTTATATGGCACCACAAGGGTTCCGCAGCGCCCAATTACAGAGTACATAAATAATCAAACAGGAAAACAGCAACGTACAGTTGATGACAGTATAGGACAAGTACAGGGTAAATAAACATAGTTACATCAGCAGATGACACTGGAATAAGTATCAGGTGGCAGAAGACTGCTGGATGTGGTACAGTTGAAGATTATTAAAGTAAGACAAAGGATAAGCACATGAGGGAAGAGGGCCCTGCTCGTGAGAGCTTACAGTTCCTTTTGTATTGTGCTTTGGATAAAAGAAAGGCCTCCTGGCCGGCCTCAGTCTATTCTCTGAAGGTCATCTTGCTAAGATTGACTGAGGACCGTATCCGGGAGCGCTGGTGAACAAACGTATGTACTATTGGTTGTAGCTCTTTCCCTGTATAACTGTTGTATTTTTAATTGTATCTCTTTTGAGTAAATATTGTTGATGCATTGGACCACAACATAACATATAACTACTGGTGTCGAATTCCATTCTTGGTTGGGGAATAAGGTATATTCAGCCACACGTGTCGCTGCATTGTGCGCACAGCGTGCCGGCGTGTATACGCAACGTGCATACACACTGTAGAGGTTATTGTGTATATTCTAGCGGCCGCAGTGGCTCGAACCACAGTGTGTTTAGGTATTGCTATTTCCTTGAAAGTAAATCGACTTTTACAGTATCCAGATGTGCAGTATTTTGAGACCTACGTACCAGTCGTTATGTGCAGTTAATCGCATGTTTCTGCGCATAGATATGCACAGAATTGTAATATTTGCAAATACTGTAATTACTGTACTCTTGATATGCGGCGGGAACCCGGTGGCAGAGACCTGCAAGCGCACCTGGACCAAGCATCGCCCACTCATTCAAACCAACCTATGACCCCTCATGTACTGTAAATGACCTGCCCCTTGACCTATGGAAGAAGAGCTTACATTTCCTATTGTATTGTATTTGGACCCATTGTATAAAAGAATGCTCCCTGACCAGGCACCAGTCTATTCTCTGAAGGTCATCTTGCTAAGACTGACTGAGGCCTGGATCCGGGAGCGCTCGCGAACAAACGTATGTACTATTGGTTGTAGTTCTTCTCTGTAATATTGTTGTATCTTTTATCTGTATCTTTGAGTAAATACTGTTGATGCGTTGGACCACAACATAACATTTAACTACTGGTGTCGCATTCCATTGTTGTTTGGGGAATAAGGTGTATTCAGCCACACATGTCGCTGCATTGTGCGCACAGCGTGTCGGCGTGTATACGCAACGCGCATACACATCTTAGCGGTTATTGTTTACGTGTAGCGGCCGCAGCGGCCCGAACCACAGTGTGATTAGGTATTGCTTTTCCTTGTAAGTAAAGCGAACTTTACAGTTGGCAGCTCGTCTGGTTCACCACATACTCGCGGACTTACAGGGCCTAACAGACTTTTGTCTAACAACAAAGGGTATAGACTCGTCTAAAGTAATTTTGTCTTGTGTTAAAACTAGAGATGTGCACTTGAAATTTTTCGGGATTTGTGTTTTGGTTTTGGGTTCGGTTCCGCGGCCGTGTTTTGGGTTCGACCGCGTTTTGGCAAAACCTCACCGAATTTTTTTTGTCGGATTCGGGTGTGTTTTGGATTCGGGTGTTTTTTTCAAAAAACACTAAAAAACAGCTTAAATCATAGAATTTGGGGGTCATTTTGATCCCAAAGTATTATTAACCTCAAAAACCATAATTTCCACTCATTTTCAGTCTATTCTGAATACCTCACACCTCACAATATTATTTTTAGTCCTAAAATTTGCACCGAGGTCGCTGGATGACTAAGCTAAGCGACCCTAGTGGCCGACACAAACACCGGGCCCATCTAGGAGTGGCACTGCAGTGTCACGCAGGATGGCCCTTCCAAAAAACACTCCCCAAACAGCACATGACGCAAAGAAAAAAAAGAGGCGCAATGAGGTAGCTGTGTGAGTAAGATAAGCGACCCTAGTGGCCGACACAAACACCGGGCCCATCTAGGAGTGGCACTGCAGTGTCACGCAGGATGGCCCTTCCAAAAAACACTCCCCAAACAGCACATGACGCAAAGAAAAAAAGAGGCGCAATGAGGTAGCTGTGTGAGTAAGATAAGCGACCCTAGTGGCCGACACAAACACCGGGCCCATCTAGGAGTGGCACTGCAGTGTCACGCAGGATGGCCCTTCCAAAAAACACTCCCCAAACAGCACATGACGCAAAGAAAAAAAGAGGCGCAATGAGGTAGCTGTGTGAGTAAGATAAGCGACCCTAGTGGCCGACACAAACACCGGGCCCATCTAGGAGTGGCACTGCAGTGTCACGCAGGATGGCCCTTCCAAAAAACACTCCCCAAACAGCACATGACGCAAAGAAAAAAAGAGGCGCAATGAGGTAGCTGTATGAGTAAGATAAGCGACCCTAGTGGCCGACACAAACACCTGGCCCATCTAGGAGTGTCACTGCAGTGTCACGCAGGATGGCCCTTCCAAAAAACACTCCCCAAACAGCACATGACGCAAAGAAAAATTAAAGAAAAAAGAGGTGCAAGATGGAATTGTCCTTGGGCCCTCCCACCCACCCTTATGTTGTATAAACAGGACATGCACACTTTAACCAACCCATCATTTCAGTGACAGGGTCTGCCACACGACTGTGACTGAAATGACGGGTTGGTTTGGACCCCCACCAAAAAAGAAGCAATTAATCTCTCCTTGCACAAACTGGCTCTACAGAGGCAAGATGTCCACCTCATCATCATCCTCCGATATATCACCGTGTACATCCCCCTCCTCACAGATTATCAATTCGTCCCCACTGGAATCCACCATCTCAGCTCCCTGTGTACTTTGTGGAGGCAATTGCTGCTGGTCAATGTCTCCACGGAGGAATTGATTATAATTCATTTTAATGAACATCATCTTCTCCACATTTTCTGGAAGTAACCTCGTACGCCGATTGCTGACAAGGTGAGCGGCGGCACTAAACACTCTTTCGGAGTACACACTTGTGGGAGGGCAACTTAGGTAGAATAAAGCCAGTTTGTGCAAGGGCCTCCAAATTGCCTCTTTTTCCTGCCAGTATAAGTACGGACTGTGTGACGTGCCTACTTGGATGCGGTCACTCATATAATCCTCCACCATTCTTTCAATGGGGAGAGAATCATATGCAGTGACAGTAGACGACATGTCCGTAATCGTTGACAGGTCCTTCAGTCCGGACCAGATGTCAGCATCAGCAGTCGCTCCAGACTGCCCTGCATCACCGCCAGCGGGTGGGCTCGGAATTCTGAGCCTTTTCCTTGCACCCCCAGTTGCGGGAGAATGTGAAGGAGGAGATGTTGACAGGTCGCGTTCCGCTTGACTTGACAATTTTCTCACCAGCAGGTCTTTGAACCCCAGCAGACTTGTGTCTGCCGGAAAGAGAGATCCAAGGTAGGTTTTAAATCTAGGATCGAGCACGGTGGCCAAAATGTAGTGCTCTGATTTCAACAGATTGACCACCCGTGAATCCTTGTTAAGCGAATGAAGGGCTCCATCCACAAGTCCCACATGCCTAGCGGAATCGCTCCGTGTTAGCTCCTCCTTCAATGTCTCCAGCTTCTTCTGCAAAAGCCTGATGAGGGGAATGACCTGACTCAGGCTGGCAGTGTCTGAACTGACTTCACGTCTGGCAAGTTCAAAGGGCAGCAGAACCTTGCACAACGTTGAAATCATTCTCCACTGCGCTTGAGACAGGTGCATTCCACCTCCTATATCGTGCTGAATTGTATAGGCTTGAATGGCCTTTTGCTGCTCCTCCAACCTCTGAAGCATATATAGGGTTGAATTCCACCTCGTTACCACTTCTTGCTTCAGATGATGGCAGGGCAGGTTCAGGCGTTTTTGGTGTTGCTCCAGTCTTCTGTACGTGGTGCCTGTACGCCGAAAGTGTCCCGCAATTCTTCTGGCCACCGACAGCATCTCTTGCACGCCCCTGTCGTTTTTTAAAAAATTCTGCACCACCAAATTCAAGGTATGTGCAAAACATGGGACGTGCTGGAATTTGCCCAGATTTAATGCGCACACAATATTGCTGGCGTTGTCCGATGCCACAAATCCACAGGAGAGTCCAATTGGGGTAAGCCATTCCGCGATGATCTTCCTCAGTTGCCGTAAGAGGTTTTCAGCTGTGTGCGTATTCTGGAAACCGGTGATACAAAGCGTAGCCTGCCTAGGAAAGAGTTGGCGTTTGCGAGATGCTGCTACTGGTGCCGCCGCTGCTGTTCTTGCGGCGGGAGTCCATACATCTACCCAGTGGGCTGTCACAGTCATATAGTCCTGACCCTGCCCTGCTTCACTTGTCCACATGTCCGTGGTTAAGTGGACATTGGGTACAGCTGCATTTTTTAGGACACTGGTGACTCTTTTTCTGAGGTCTGTGTTCATTTTCGGTATCGCCTGCCTAGAGAAATGGAACCTAGATGGTATTTGGTACCGGGGACACAGTACCTCCAACAAGTCTCTAGTTGGCTCTGCAGTAATGATGGATACCGGAACCACGTTTCTCACCACCCAGGATGCCAAGGCCTCAGTTATCCGCTTTGCAGCAGGATGACTGCTGTGATATTTCATCTTCCTCGCAAAGGACTGTTGGACAGTCAATTGCTTGGTGGAAGTAGTAAAAGTGGTTTTACGATTTCCCCTCTGGGATGACCATCGACTCCCAGCAGCAACAACAGCAGTGCCAGCAGCAGTAGGCGTTACACGCAAGGATGCATCGGAGGAATCCCAGGCAGGAGAGGACTCGTCAGAATTGCCAGTGACATGGCCTGCAGGACTATTGGCATTCCTGGGGAAGGAGGAAATTGACACTGAGGGAGTTGGTGGGGTGGTTTGCGTGAGCTTGGTTACAAGAGGAAGGGATTTACTGGTCAGTGGACTGCTTCCGCTGTCGCCCAAAGTTTTTGAACTTGTCACTGACTTATTATGAATGCGCTGCAGGTGACGTATAAGGGAGGATGTTCCGAGGTTGTTAACGTCCTTACCCCTACTTATTACAGCTTGACAAAGGCAACACACGGCTTGACAAATGTTGTCCGCATTTCTGTTGAAATACTTCCACACCGAAGAGCTGATTTTTTTGGTATTTTCACCAGGCATGTCAACGGCCATATTCCTCCCACGGACAACAGGTGTCTCCCCAGGTGCCTGACTTAAACAAACCACCTCACCATCAGAATCCTCCTTGTCAATTTCCTCCCCAGCGCCAGCAACACCCATATCCTCCTCATCCTGGTGTACTTCAACACTGACATCTTCAATCTGACTATCAGGAACTGGACTGCGGGTGCTCCTTCCAGCACTTGCAGGGGGCGTGCAAATGGTGGAAGGCGCATGCTCTTCACGTCCAGTGTTGGGAAGGTCAGGCATCGCAACCGACACAATTGGACTCTCCTTGTGGATTTGGGATTTCGAAGAACGCACAGTTCTTTGCGGTGCTTTTGCCAGCTTGAGTCTTTTCATTTTTCTAGCAAGAGGCTGAGTGCTTCCATCCTCATGTGAAGCTGAACCACTAGCCATGAACATAGGCCAGGGCCTCAGCCGTTCCTTGCCACTCCGTGTGGTAAATGGCATATTGGCAAGTTTACGCTTCTCCTCCGACAATTTTATTTTAGATTTTGGAGTCCTTTTTTTACTGATATTTGGTGTTTTGGATTTTACATGCTCTGTACTATGACATTGGGCATCGGCCTTGGCAGACGACGTTGCTGGCATTTCATCGTCTCGGCCATGACTAGTGGCAGCAGCTTCAGCACGAGGTGGAAGTGGATCTTGATCTTTCCCTAATTTTGGAACCTCAACATTTTTGTTCTCCATATTTTAATAGGCACAACTAAAAGGCACCTCAGGTAAACAATGGAGATGGATGGATACTAGTATACTTATGGATGGACGAGCGACTGCCGACACAGAGGTAGCTACAGCCGTGGACTACCGTACTGTGTCTGCTGCTAATATAGACTGGATGATAATGAGATGAAATCAATATATATATAATATCACTAGTACTGCAGCCGGACAGGTATATAATATATATTTATTATGTAATGACTGATGACGGACCTGCTGGACACTGTCAGCTCAGCAGCACCGCAGACTGCTACAGTAAGCTACTATAGTAGTATGTATAAAGAAGAAAGAAAAAAAAAAAACCACGGGTAGGTGGTATACAATTATGGATGGACCAGCGACTGCCGACACAGAGGTAGCTACAGCCGTGGACTACCGTACTGTGTCTGCTGCTAATATAGACTGGATGATAATGAGATGAAATAAATATATATATAATATCACTAGTACTGCAGCCGGACAGGTATATAATATATATTTATTATGTAATGACTGATGACGGACCTGCTGGACACTGTCAGCTCAGCAGCACCGCAGACTGCTACAGTAAGCTACTATAGTAGTATGTATAAAGAAGAAAGAAAAAAAAAAAACACGGGTAGGTGGTATACAATTATGGATGGACCAGCGACTGCCGACACAGAGGTAGCTACAGCCGTGGACTACCGTACTGTGTCTGCTGCTAATATAGACTGGATGATAATGAGATGAAATCAATATATATATAATATCACTAGTACTGCAGCCGGACAGGTATATAATATATATTTATTATGTAATGACTGATGACGGACCTGCTGGACACTGTCAGCTCAGCAGCACCGCAGACTGCTACAGTAAGCTACTATAGTAGTATGTATAAAGAAGAAAGAAAAGAAAAAAACACGGGTAGGTGATATACAATTATGGATGGACCAGCGACTGCCGACACAGAGGTAGCTACAGCCGTGGACTACCGTACTGTGTCTGCTGCTAATATAGACTGGATGATAATGAGATGAAATCAATATATATATATATATATATATATATAATATCACACTAGTATTGCAGCCGGACAGGTAGATATATTTATTATGTAATGACTGATGACGGACCTGCTGGACACTGTCAGCTCAGCAGCACCGCAGACTGCTACAGTAAGCTACTATAGTAGTATGTATAAAGAAGACAGAAAAAAAAAACACGGGTAGGTGGTATACAATTATGGATGGACCAGCGACTGCCGACACAGAGGTAGCTACAGCCGTGGACTACCGTACTGTGTCTGCTGCTAATATAGACTGGATGATAATGAGATGAAATCAATATATATATATATATATATATATATAATATCACTAGTACTGCAGCCGGACAGGTATATAATATATATTTATTATGTAATGACTGATGACGGACCTGCTGGACACTGTCAGCTCAGCAGCACCGCAGACTGCTACAGTAAGCTACTATAGTAGTATGTATAAAGAAGAAAAAAAAAAAACCACGGGTAGGTGGTATACAATTATGGATGGACCAGCGACTGCCGACACAGAGGTAGCTACAGCCGTGGACTACCGTACTGTGTCTGCTGCTAATATAGACTGGATAATAATGAGATGAAATCAATATATATATATATATAAAATATCACTAGTACTGCAGCCGGACAGGTATATAATATATATTTATTATGTAATGACAGATGACAGACCTGCTGGACACTGTCAGCTCAGCAGCACCGCAGACTGCTACAGTAAGCTACTATAGTAGTATGTATAAAGAAGAAAGAAGAAAAAAAAACCACGGGTAGGTGGTATACAATTATGGATGGACCAGCGACTGCCGACACAGAGGTAGCTACAGCCGTGGACTACCGTACTGTGTCTGCTGCTAATATAGACTGGATGATAATGAGATGAAATCAATATATATATATATAATATCACACTAGTACTGCAGCCGGACAGGTATATATATTTATTATGTAATGACTGATGACGGACCTGCTGGACACTGTCAGCTCAGCAGCACCGCAGACTGCTACAGTAAGCTACTATAGTAGTATGTATAAAGAAGAAAGAAAAAAAAAAAACCACGGGTAGGTGGTATACAATTATGGATGGACCAGCGACTGCCGACACAGAGGTAGCTACAGCCGTGGACTACCGTACTGTGTCTGCTGCTAATATAGACTGGATGATAATGAGATAAAATCAATATATATATATATATAATATCACTAGTACTGCAGCCGGACAGGTATATAATATATATTTATTATGTAATGACTGATGACGGACCTGCTGGACACTGTCAGCTCAGCAGCACCGCAGACTGCTACAGTAAGCTACTATAGTAGTATGTATAAAGAAGAAAGAAAAAAAAAAAAAAACACGGGTAGGTGGTATACAATTATGGATGGACCAGTGACTGCCGACACAGAGGTAGCTACAGCCGTGGACTACCGTACTGTGTCTGCTGCTAATATAGACTGGATGATAATGAGATGAAATCAATATATATATATATATAATATCACTAGTACTGCAGCCGGACAGGTATATAATATATATTTATTATGTAATGACTGATGACGGACCTGCTGGACACTGTCAGCTCAGCAGCACCGCAGACTGCTACAGTAAGCTAATATAGTAGTATGTATAAAGAAGAAGAAAGAAAGAAAAAAACGGGTAGGTGGTATACAATATTATATATATATTATATACAATTATATATATATATTATATATATTAAACTGGTGGTGATTATTAAACTGGTGGTCAGGTCACTGGTCACACTATCAGCAACTTGCAAGTAGTACTCCTAAGCAGACAATCACAATATATATTATACTGGTGGTCAGTGTGGTCACAATGGCAGTGTGGCACTCTGGCAGCAAGTCCTGCTCTCAGACTCTAACTGCTCCCCACTGTCAGTGTCTCCCCCACAAGTCAGATATACATTATACAGTCACACTATCTATCTATCACTTCAGCAAGTAGTAGTACTCCTCCTAAAGTACTCCTCCTAATGCTCCCCAAAATTACTACTGTGTCTCTCTCTACTCTAGTCTCACTCTCTTCTCTATAAACGGAGAGGACGCCAGCCACGTCCTCTCCCTATGAATCTCAATGCACGTGTGAAAATGGCGGCGACGCGCGGCTGCTTATATAGAATCCGAGTCTCGCGATAGAATCCGAGCCTCGCGAGAATCCGACAGCGGGATGATGACGTTCGGGCGCGCTCGGGTTAACCGAGCAAGGCGGGAAGATCCGAGTCGCTCGGCCCCGTGTAAAAAAAACTGAAGTTCGGGCGGGTTCGGATTCCGAGGAACCGAACCCGCTCATCTCTAGTTAAAACTACCTAATGTTGTTAAACCACGTCTGTCCTGTATAGTCTCAGAGGTGCTGGTGCGAACCGAGAGACAGCAAGGAAAAGCTATTCACCACTCATTTTTTTTTGTGTTACTTTTGGCGCGAAAACGCGCACAAGCGTACTGATATTTTGCTTATATTATCATATATTGTTGCCATAGGTTGTAATATTCATTATAGATCTGCATAGAATCGGATACGTTTATTTGTTATACATTTGGTGTATTTGTTTAAGTGGGTACTTGTAAAACACATACAAAACTCAGTTCTGGCCTAAAATTTTAGGCAGCACACAATGGAAGTTATCCTCGTGGGTGACTTCCAGCGTGTGTGAGGAACAAAGGTGTATTGTGTATTAAGCGAACGCAGTAGAAACACAAATTTGCTGCATTGCTTACATTGATCGAGATAAGTGTGGAATATTTAGTTGCGAACGCACGGTGTACATGTGGCATGGTAGAAAAGTATGTGAAGCGTGCGTACGGGAACGCACACATGTGTATGATTACGCGCATGGTTGCGTACTTACGCAAGGTTGTGTAAAGTAGCGAGCGCATGTTTTGACACACAAAAGAAGTAAATTTAAAGGTGGGATAAAACACTTATAGTTATACATTAACAAGTAGCTATCCGATTTTAAACAGATTACCCAAAATCTTATTATAAGCGTACTACCTCTGGGGCAAGCTATCAATCAAAGGGAGTGATTTTTTTTTTTCTGTACAGAAAAATATTGTGTATTAGTGTGGGTTGAAAGTAAGTGTGAATGCATTAAACTCCATGACCAATTCGGGTTCCCGTAGAAAGACGCTGAGTTAGCAGAGGCTTGGCGGCGTGAAGGCTAGCGACCTTACGTATTGAGATTGACTCGGAGGACCGTGATTTGATGTTACGCTCCGGCTGAGAAGCGTAGCTAGCGGAATTCGACTCCCGTGATCGTAGGGCATTTAGATAAGTATCTATAAGCTGTACGATTCGACCGCATGTCTGTGTGTGAGATACGCGGCGCAACGTAATACCATTTGCGTTATTTTGCGCAAATTGCGTCATCATACGCGCTGTGATAGCATACGCAGATGTGATTTGTGTAAAGAAAAGGAAGTTTCGCTGACACTCTCTCAGGAAACATTCCAACAGGCTTTCAACCTCCACTGAAAAAGGTGGGGTATTAATTCTGTTAATGCTCCATACTTCCAGTGCAGGGGTCTGGTAGGGATCCACACTGGGTACGCGGGGAATCACTACAGGAGTGAGTCGTGGTACATTCCAGCGGTGAAGGAGCGGGTGAAAAGCGCTCGAAGGGACTTTTCACCGTCATCTCGCTTGTTCATTTGGAGGTTGTGTTAAAAGGCCCACGATGGGAGCCAAATGCACAACCGAGAGGCGTTCAGGAGCCAGGGTTCAGGCTGAGGAGCAGAGGCCAAGAGGGTCCGCTCGGTATATTATGTGTGGGAAGTATGGTCCACATGCAGAGGCTTTTTGTGATGAGTGGGTATGTATGACTGCTGATGATAGGGCATCATTTCCTAGGGTTGGTAGTTTTGAACCAGAGGTACTGCAGAATGTAAGGAATAGAATATGTCTGATCAAATCCAAGAAACAAAGGATCAGACATAACGACTGTTTAAACATATGGCAACAAGAGGGAGACATGCAAAAGGAACTTGCTCGTGCAGCAAATTCCAAACCAAACAGGAATGTGAATGCGAATACACCACCACCGCCATATGTCGATGGAGAGAAGGCTGCTACAACCAATAGCATACCGGTAAATGATAGGAATGCACTTAGTAATTGTATGAACCCTAACCCATGTGAATTGTACCCTGTTTTAAGTTCTCTCAAAGGTCATAGTTCAGAAGAGGACGACGAACCCAGCAGGATCTCAGCCCTCTCTCAGACAGCCACCATGCAGGAAACCCAGGTGGGCACAGCCCAACCGATAAGAGTGATGACTGTGTCTTCCACAGGAGGGATGGGTGAGATCATAGCCACCGGTAGGTATGAGACTGTTCATTACGCAGAGACAGTAACGTCCCACAGTGAGCCGAATAGGAATGGAGTGGTTGGGTTACACCCTGTCTGGGTAATAGCAGCTCCCAATGGGAGAACTGATAGCCAGGGAGTAACCCCCATCAGAAATATTGCAATGTATTGCCCGTGGACCAGGGCGGAACTGCGGTCAATCATTTCAGAATTCCCCGATCCCAGGAGAGATTTAGCCAAGTGCCAGAAGTTTATTAAAGACCTGGGCAATGCCCATGAACCCACAAACAAGGATTGGCGGACAGTGTTAAGAGCGTGCCTACCCCCTAATATTGACACCCAAAAATGTATAATGGATTGTAAGATAGAGGAAGACAGTCCTCTGACTGATGAATATAACCAGGAGAGCGTAAAACAAATCAATGTGCAATTAGGATTGTATTTCCCCACAGTTATAAAGTGGAATAGAATTCTCACTATCAAACAGAGAGAAAATAAACTAGCGTCCAAATATTTTCATAGAACTTTACAAGTAATGGCTAAATACACCGGGGTAAGGGATATAAGAATGATGTGAACCACAGGAAGGTAGCTGTCTCTCTGCTAATGGACGGACTCAAGGAGGCATTGATAGTCAGGGTACAGACATCTTTGCCTAATTGGAGAGGGGTAACTGTAGAGGCTCTGAGGGATACTGCTATTGAACATGACAAAAATATCTCAAAACATAAAGAATGGCAGGGGGAGAGGTTGATGACGGTGAGTATGCAGGCTCTGAAAGTACAAACTACACAACCTATTCCCCAGGTGAAGGACCAAGGAGGAGAGTAAGTAGGTGTTACACTTGCGGAAAGAAGGGACACTTTGCCAGAGAATGTAGGAATACAGGGACACATAGTAAGTATAGACCCCCTAGACAAAGAACACGAGCCACGTTATCAGACACATAGATGGGACCAAGGGGCATATAGTAAGGATTTAGAGCCATATAGAAAGGAAGATCACAGGTAAACACTAATTCGGCAAATGTGAGGAACGAGAGAAGTGCAACATTACCCTTTGACAAAACCTGCTGAAGTTACGAATGGGCCTCTGTGATGCTAAACCCTTTTCTTTTTTTCCTAGCAGCAGTAGCCCCTGACTAACTTAAATCGACAGAGATTTTGTTGTGTAAATTTAAATGTGAAATACATATATTGTGCTCCCGCTCAGGAAGTGCAGGGTATGTTAGATACTCCTCAAAGACTAATGTTGCATTCCACTGTTCTAGATTCATGTCCATCACAGGTAGAGGAAATTATCTTGCAGATACCGGGTTCTCTATGAACTTAGGATGGACAGGACACTGGATTGATGGCTGGGGTAGTCCCAGTAATGACACGGCAAGAACAAGCTTTAAGGGGGGTAGACCAAGTATTTAAGAATCAATTCCCTGTAGTGCACAATCCAGTTGTCATTTTAATAAAATCCTCTCCACATCTACAAACTTATCTGTCACCAACCTCTCTTCTGTTTCTTCACAGTTTCCTCTTCATCTTTGCGTTCACAAAGGGGGTACAATACATGGACTCGATTCTCCCAAGGTTTCAAGTGACAGACTGAGTATTTTCTCCCAAGCCCTACATGACTGTTTACAGTCCTTTCAGCCTGAGAATGGGTCGGTGCTGATACAATATGTTGATGACTTGTTGTTGTGTGCTGATTCATTTGAGTCGTCCCTGGCAGATACGAAGCAGTTTCTGTTTCGTCTCTTCCAGACAGGACACAAGGTCTCAAGGGATAAACTACAGTTGTGTAGGACAAGGGTCAAATACCTGGGACGTAGTACTGGTACATGATTTGACAGTTCATACACCACATGCCATATTGGTCCTTCAAAGTTCTGCCCAAACCCAGTATGTCTCATCAGCACGATGACACCAGTATATTACTGCAGTGTGCCTTGTCATACACAAAGGGTGGAGGATGAGAATACTGGTGAAGGTAAATTTTGTACAGACACTGATGCGCATGACTGTCTGGAATATCTGAATCAGACCTTTACTACGAGACCAGATATACAGTAAGTGACAGCCCGTTGGTGAACGCAAACCTGATTTTTTTTTCTCCCCTCTAGAGATGTTTTTACCCTACATTACAAACACACAACAGTTAAAATTAAGACACAAATTTGTGTTACCTACAGGAGAAGGCGGTCTGGAAGGCGAAGGGATATGGTCAGGAGTCTTCAGGACTTTGGAGAGATGAACAAGGTAAGCCAGTGGCCCCCAGGGCATATCTCCCAAGCCTAGCTGAGGCGGCACATGGTCTGACTGATCTGGGCAAGGAAGGTATGTGCAAATTGGTAAGAGCCTACTGGAGTGCACCAGGGTTCTCTTCTCAGGCGAGCAAGAAAGCAATGACATGTCTTACTAGCTTGAGAAAGAATATTGGTAAGACAATACAGATGGAGCCATCCCATATCCCTCCTACAGACGGACCTTTCCAGGTAATACAAATCGACTTCATACAGCTACCACCCTGTAGGAATTTGAAACATGTACTGGTATGCACTGATGTCTTCTCAAACTGGGTAGAGAGATTCCTTGCCGCCACAAACACTGCTGTGTTTACCGCTAAGAAAATTGTGCAGGAATTTGTGTGTAGATATGGTATCCCTAAGATTATTGAAAGTGATAGGGGTACCCATTTTACAGATGAAGTCTTTCAGGTCATGTGCAAACTTATGGGTATTAATAGTAAGCTACATACTCCCTACCGGCCACAGGCCAGTGCGAAGGTGGAGAAAATGAATAGCACTATTAAGAACAAGCTGAGCAAAGTGATGGCTGAAACTGGACTGTTGTGGCCGGAGGCACTGCCACTAGTGTTGTACAGCATCAGAACCACTCCCAGGTCACCGCTTAACCTATCACCCTTTGAAATTCTTTTTGGACGACAGCCCCATGTGATGATAGATCCCCAGGATGATCTGAAATGCAATAATGAAATGACTGTGCAATATTTGGTTAGGATGAGCCAGCAACTGAGAAACCAGCAAAGGAATCTGAAACTGGTGATTCCTGACCTACCAAACAGTAATTGTCATGAAATTGAACGTGGGGACTATGTGATGATTAGAAATTTTCGACGCTCAGGCTGCCTCATTGACAGGTGGGAAGGACCGAATCAAGTTTTGTTGACCAGCACGACAGCACTGAAGGTTGCCGAGAGAGAGACTTGGGTCCACTCATCCCACTGCAAGAAAGTCGCTAACTCGGAGAAAACTCGTGAGAAAGAGAAAGGTTAAGAAAACCTCATATCACTGGAGAATCTGTTCCGGGAAAGCTGAAAGGCAGGACTGTTAAAACTTCACCTGAGCGTGGTGAAAAGAAAAATCAAGGACTGTTGTCTTAATTTTTTTTTTTCTCCAAACACCCCCCCCCCCCCCTCTACATTTTTTTTTCTCCCCTCATTTTTTTCCCTGCCGAAATGGATCCACATCAAGAAACTGTATTCTGGATTTTTCTTGTGATTCTATTTTTGACCAGGACAATTTGTTTTTGCAAGGGCCCCCAAGAAGTCGAGCAAGGATCTGGAATGGGTTCTGATGGATATGATGAATTTGTAGGACCCCAGGATCAGTCCATCACTTTGGTCAAAGCTGGTATAAGTAAGAGATCTGGTAGTCACGGAGCTCGGAGGCAATGTGAAGGGTTTTTGTCTGATGAATACTGCATATGTAAGTACTGCGATAACATAGTCGAAGATGGGTGCATCCAGAGATGTCAAACAATAATATCAATATTGACGGACATCCCTTGAGTGACTATCACTCATTAGTGGGTACGATCTTAAACCAAATAGAATGCTGGGTGTGCTCACAAGTACCTCAAGGACAGAGTAAATTGGGATTAGTGCCATACCCATTAACAGTAAATGAGGTACTCGAATTGCATGGGGGGAGACCGGTGGACAGGAAATACAATATATCTAGACCCCCTAGCCTAAAGCTCCACCAGTACCACGTAGATAGATCACTACTGTGTTTCAACATAACCAATTTCCGGAAACCGGGAAATTGGGAAGTGTCTTGGAACAATCAGACAATGACCTTCTCACACAGAGCTGATAAGGAACCCATTAACTCTGAACTTGTACGTGGGATAGCCACAAGTGGGAGGTACTTCCGATACTAGTATACACGTGGGATCAAAACCATGTGGGCTGGAAAAGTGTCACAGGGATATTGTGCGCACATCATCCAGCCAGATACTTGTGTCAAGCAGATGGAAAAACTGGGGACAGGTTTCTTCGTAAGGATTATCTGTGATATGATACTGATGCATTTTGTCCCCTATGTTCTCCCAGACAGCGCTTTTTTCGTATGTGGAAGGAAGGCGTACATGTGGCTTACTCCGAGTTCTGAAGGGTTGTGTTACATAGGCAGAGTACTACCAGAAGTCATGACCATCGCACATGACAAAATGAAAGACATTCACCGCAGCGCTCCGCCTCCTTATACTCACACCCACTATGAACACATTTTCAAGAGACACCTCATAGACAGGAGAGAGCTCGCAGCCTCTAATTTGATCCATGAATCCACCAGGATTCAGATTCTTCTTGCATTAGATATCACCCATACTGCCAGAGGAATTATAAATTATAGGTATATCCATGCGCTAGCGAACTTGATAGATAATATCACTGAGATGTATGATGACACCTTCTGGTATACGGATAGGGAACTACAAGCCTACAAGAAGGAACTGGTCCAACACAGGATGGTCTTAAATTATGTCACAGCTGTGACAGGTGGGTATTGTGTTACCTTGGCGACTCAAAATGGTGTGAAGTGCTGCATGTATATTACGAACAGTACTGAGGACGCAACAGAGATCATTGATCAAAAGATGGACAAGATCTTGCAGTTGAAGTGGGAGTTTAGAAGGAGACACAATCTCACTTTAGCGGCTGTGGGTAATGAATTGACTGGATGGGCCTCATGGTTGAACCCACTCAAATGGCTCTCTGGGTTAGGAGAGTGGGCACAAGGAATGATTGCAAATGTGGGAAAGTTTCTCCTCTGTATCCTGGGTGTTGTCATAATTATCTGCCTGATATTTAGATGTGTTCGAATTCTGACGCAGCGAAAAAGGCACAATACAAATTTGATGAGTCTAAGGAGCGGGTGCGTTGTAAATTAGTGATGAGCGGGTTCGGTTCCTCGGAATCCGAACCTGCCCGAACTTCACCTTTTTTTTACACGGGTCCGAGCGACTCGGATCCTCCCGCCTTGCTCGGTTAACCCAAGCGCGCCCGAACGTTATCATCCCGCTGTCGGATTCTCGCGAGACTCGGATTCTATATAAGTAGCCGCGCGTCGCCGCCATTTTTCACACGTGCATTGAGATTGATAGGGAGAGGACGTGGCTGGCGTCCTCTCCGTTGTATTAGAAAAAAAAAAAAACTGAGTGACTTAGTTTTAATTGTGGGGAGGATTGGGGATGGGGAGCAGCTGTTAGGGAGTACAGTGCAGGGTTTTGAGTTTAATCCGTTGTTTCTCTGCCTGAAAAAAAACGCTCCACCATATCTGTGCTCACTCAGTGTGCTGCACTGCTGCATGATATATCTGTGCTGAGTGCACTGCTCACACTGCCTAAATGTGGGGACTGGGGAGCAGTTATAGCAGGAGTACAGTGCACAGTTTTGCTGACAGTGACCACCAGTCCAGTATACGTTTGTCTGCCTGAAAAACACTGTGGTGTTTTTTTTTCATTCTTCATGCTAGTTTGTTTAGAAGTCTGCTGACAGTGTCCACCAGGTCCGTTATACAGTATATTATATATATAATTAAGCACTAAGCAGCAGTACGGTAGGCCACGGCTGTACCTACCTCTGTGTCGTCAGTGCACTCGTCGTCCATAAGTATAAGTAATACTATACTATCCATCCATCTACATTGTATACCTGTGGTGTTTTTTTTTCTTTCTTTATAGTCATACTAGTTTGTTTAGCAGTCTGCTGACAGTGTCCACCAGGTCCGTTATACAGTATATCAAATATATAAGCACTAAGCAGCAGTACGGTAGGCCACGGCTGTACCTACCTCTGTGTCGTCACTCGTCGTCCATAAGTATAAGTAATACTATCCATCCATCTACATTGTATACCTGTGGTGTTTTTTTTTCTTTCTTCATACTAGTTTAGCAGTCTGCTGACACTGTCCACCAGGTCCGTTATACAGTATATCATATATATAAGCACTAAGCAGCAGTACGGTAGGCCACGGCTGTACCTACCTCTGTGTCATCACTCGTCGTCCATAAGTATAAGTAATACTATACTATCCATCCATCTACATTGTATACCTGTGGTGTTTTTTTTTTCTTTCTTCATACTAGTTTAGCAGTCTGCTGACACTGTCCACCAGGTCCGTTATACAGTATAATATCATATATATAAGCACTAAGCAGCAGTACGGTAGGCCACGGCTGTACCTACCTCTGTGTCGTCACTCGTCGTCCATAAGTATAAGTAATACTATACTATCCATCCATCTACATTGTATACCTGTGGTGTTTTTTTTTCTTTCTTCATACTAGTTTGTTTAGCAGTCTGCTGACAGTGTCCACCAGGTCCGTTATACAGTATATCATATATATAAGCACTAAGCAGCAGTACGGTAGGCCACGGCTGTACCTACCTCTGTGTCGTCACTCGTCGTCCATAAGTATAAGTAATACTAAACTATCCATCCATCTACATTGTATACCTGTGGTGTTTTTTTGTTTTTCTTCATACTAGTTTAGCAGTCTGCTGACACTGTCCACCAGGTCCGTTATACAGTATAATATCATATATATAAGCACTAAGCAGCAGTACGGTAGGCCACGGCTGTACCTACCTCTGTGTCGTCACTCGTCGTCCATAAGTATAAGTAATACTATACTATCCATCCATCTACATTGTATACCTGTGGTGTTTTTTTTTTCTTTCTTCATACTAGTTTGTTTAGCAGTCTGCTGACAGTGTCCACCTGGTCCGTTATACAGTATATCATATATATAAGCACTAAGCAGCAGTACGGTAGGCCACGGCTGTACCTACCTCTGTGTCGTCAGTGCACTCGTCGTCCATAAGTATAAGTAATACTATACTATCCATCCATCTACATTGTATACCTGTGGTGTTTTTTTTTTTTCTTTCTTCATACTAGTTTGTTTAGCAGTCTGCTGACAGTGTCCACCAGGTCCGTTATACAGTATATCATATATATAAGCACTAAGCAGCAGTACGGTAGGCCACGGCTGTACCTACCTCTGTGTCGTCAGTTGTCGTCCATAAGTATAAGTAATACTATACTATCCATCCATCTACATTGTATACCTGTGGTCGCTTTTAGTTGTGCGCAAAATATGGAGAACAAAAATGTGGAGATTAAAAAAATAGGGAAAGATCAAGATCCACTTCCACCTCATGCTGAAGCTGCTGCCACTAGTCATGGCCGAGACGATGAAATGCCATCAACGTCATCTGCCAAGGCCGATGCCCAATGTCATAGTACAGAGCATGTAAAATCCAAAACACAAAAGATCAGTAAAAAAATGACCCAAAAATCAAAATTAAAAGCGTCTGAGGAGAAGCGTAAACTTGCCAATATGCCATTTATGACACGGAGTGGCAAGGAACGGCTGAGGCCCTGGCCTATGTTCATGGCTAGTGGTTCAGCTTCACATGAGGATGGAAGCACTCATTCTCTCGCTAGAAAAAAGAAAAGACTTGCGGCAAAAGCACAGCAAAGAACTGTGCGTTCTTCGAAATCCCAAATCCCAAAGGAGAGTCCAATTGTGTCGGTTGCGATGCCTGACCTTCCCAACACTGGACGGGAAGAGCTTACGCCTTCCACCATTTGCACGACCCCTGCAAGTGTTGAAAGGAGCACCCGCAGTCCAGTTCCTGATAGTGAAATTGAAGATGTCAGTGTTGAAGTACACCAGGATGAGGATATGGGTGTTGCTTGGGCTGGGGAGGAAATTGACAAGGAGGATTCTGATGGTGAGGTGGTTTGTTTAAGTCAGGCTCCCGGGGAGACACCTGTTGTCCGTGGGAGGAATGTGGCCATTGACATGCCTTGTGAAAATACCAAAAAAATCAGCTCTTCAGTGTGGAAGTATTTCAACAGAAATGCGGACAACAGGTGTTAAGCCGTGTGTTGCCTTTGTCAAGCTGTAATAAGTAGGGGTAAGGACGTTAACCACCTCGGAACATCCTCCCTTATACGTCACCGCAGCGCATTCATAATAAGTCAGTGACAAGTTCAAAAACTTTGGGCGACAGCGGAAGCAGTCCACTGACCACTAAATCCCTTCCTCTTGTAACCAAGCTCGCGCAAACCACACCACCAACTCCCTCAGTGTCAATTTCCTCCTTACCCAGGAAAGCCAATAGTCCTGCAGGCCATGTCACTGGCAAGTCTGACAAGTCCTCTCCTGCCTGGGATTCCTCCGATGCATCCTTGAGTGTAATGCCTTCTGCTGCTGGCGCTGCTGTTGTTGCTTCTGGGAGTCGATCGTCATCCCAGAGGGGAAGTCGGAAGACCACTTGTACTACTTCCAGTAAGCAATTGACTGTCCAACAGTCCTTTGCGAGGAAGATGAAATATCACAGCAGTCATCCTGCTGCAAAGCGGATAACTGAGGCCTTGACAACTATGTTGGTGTTAGACGTGTGTCCGGTATCCGCCGTTAGTTCACAGGGAACTAGACAATTTATTGAGGCAGTGTGCCCCCGTTACCAAATACCATCTAGGTTCCACTTCTCTAGGCAGGCGATACCGAGAATGTACACGGACGTCAGAAAAAGACTCACCAGTGTCCTAAAAAATGCAGTTGTACCCAATGTCCACTTAACCACGGACATGTGGACAAGTGGAGCAGGGCAGACTCAGGACTACATGACTGTGACAGCCCACTGGGTAGATGTATTGCCTCCCGCTGCAAGAACAGCAGCGGCGGCACCAGTAGCAGGATCTCGCAAACGCCAACTCGTTCCTAGGCAGGCTACGCTTTGTATCACCGCTTTCCAGAATACGCACACAGCTGAAAACCTCTTACGGCAACTGAGGAAGATCATCGCAGAATGGCTTACCCCAATTGGAATCTCCTGGGGATTTGTGACATCGGACAAAGCCAGCAATATTGTGCGCGCATTACATCTGGGCAAATTCCAGCACGTCCCATGTTTTGCACATACCTTGAATTTGGTGGTGCAGAATTATTTAAAAAACGACAGGGGCGTGCAATAGATGCTGTCTGTGGCCAGAAGAATTGCGGGCCACTTTCGGCGTGCAGGCACCGCGTACAGAAGACTGGAGCACCACCAAAAAAACCTGAACCTGCCCTGCCATCATCTGAAGCAAGAGGTGGTAACGAGGTGGAATTCAACCCTCTATATGCTTCAGAGGATGGAGGAGCAGCAAAAGGCCATTCAAGCCTATACATCTGCCCACGATATAGGCAAAGGAGGTGGAATGCACCTGTCTCAAGCGCAGTGGAGAATGATTTCAACGTTGTGCAAGGTTCTGCTGCCCTTTGAACTTGCCACACGTGAAGTCAGTTCAGACACTGCCAGCCTGAGTCAGGTCATTCCCCTCATCAGGCTTTTGCAGAAGAAGCTGGAGGCATTGAAGGAGGAGCTAAAACAGAGCGATTCCGCTAGGCATGTGGGACTTGTGGATGGAGCCCTTCATTCGCTTAATCAGGATTCACGTGTGGTCAATCTGTTGAAATCAGAGCACTACATTTTGGCCACCGTGCTCGATCCTAGATTTAAAACCTACGTTGGATCTCTCTTTCCGGCAGACACAAGTCTGCAGGGGTTCAAAGAACTGCTGGTGAGAAAATTGTCAAGTCAAGCGGAACGCGACCTGTCAACATCTCCTCCTTCACATTCTCCCGCAACTGGGGGTGCGAGGAAAAGGCTACGAATTCCGAGCCCACCCGTTGGCGGTGATGCAGGGCAGTCTGGAGCGACTGCTGATGCTGACATCTGGTCCGGACTGAAGGACCTGCCAACGATTACTGACTTGTCGTCTACTGTCACTGCATATGATTCTCTCACCATTGAAAGAATGGTGGAGGATTATATGAGTGACCGCATCCAAGTAGGCACGTCAGACAGTCCGTACGTGTACTGGCAGGGAAAAGAGGCAATTTGGAGGCCCTTGCACAAACTGGCTTTATTCTACCTAAGTTGCCCTCCCTCCAGTGTGTACTCCGAAAGAGTGTTTAGTGCCGCCGCTCACCTTGTCAGCAATCGGCGTACGAGGTTACTCCCGGAAAATGTGGAGAAGATGATGTTCATTAAAATGAATTATAATCAATTACTCCATGGAGACATTCACCAGCAGCAATTGCCTCCAGAAAGTACACGGGGATCTGAGATGGTGGATTCCAGTGGGGACGAATTAATAATCTGTGAGGAGGGGGATGTACACAGTGAAAGGGGTGATGAATCGGACAATGTTGATGAGGTGGACATCTTGCCTCTGTAGAGCTAGTTTGTGCAAGGAGAGATTGATTGCTTCTTTTTTTGGGGGGGCCCAAACCAACCAGTCATTTCAGTCACAGTCGTGTGGCAGACCCTGTAGCTGAAATGATGGGTTGGTTAAAGTGTGCATGTCCTGTTTATACAACATAAGGGTGGGTGGGAGGGCCCAAGGACAATTCCATCTTGCACCTCTTTTTTCTTTCATTTTTCTTTGCGTCATGTGCTGTTTGGGGAGTATTTTTTAGAAGGGCCATCCTGCCTGACACTGCAGTGCCACTCCTAGATGGTCCAGGTGTTTGTGTCGGCCACTTGGGTCGCTTATCTTACTCACACAGCTACCTCATTGCGCCTCTTTTTTTTCTTCTTTGCGTCATGTGCTGTTTGGGGAGTATTTTTTGGAAGGGCCATCCTGCCTGACACTGCAGTGCCACTCCTAGATGGGCCAGGTGTTTGTGTCGGCCACTTGGGTCGCTTATCTTACTCACACAGCTACCTCATTGCGCCTCTTTTTTTTCTTCTTTGCGTCATGTGCTGTTTGGGGAGTATTTTTTGGAAGGGCCATCCTGCCTGACACTGCAGTGCCACTCCTAGATGGGCCAGGTGTTTGTGTCGGCCACTAGGGTCGCTTAGCTTACTCACACAGCTACCTCATTGCGCCTCTTTTTTTCTTTGCGTCATGTGCTGTTTGGGGAGTATTTTTTGGAAGGGCCATCCTGCCTGACACTGCAGTGCCATTCCTAGATGGGCCAGGTGTTTGTGTCGGCCACTTGTGTCGCTTAGCTTAGCCATCCAGCGACCTCGGTGCAAATTTTAGGACTAAAAATAATATTGTGAGGTGTGAGGTGTTCAGAATAGACTGAAAATGAGTGGAAATTATGGTTATTGAGGTTAATAATACTATGGGATCAAAATGACCCCCAAATTCTATGATTTAAGCTGTTTTTTAGGTTTTTTTGAAAAAAACACCGAATCCAAAACACACCCGAATCCGACAAAAAAAATTCGGTGAGGTTTTGCCAAAACGCGTTCGAACCCAAAACACGGCCACGGAACCGAACCCAAAACCAAAACACAAAACCCGGAAAATTTCAGGTGCACATCCCTATTGTAAATGCGGCAGATCTGGTATACAATCCGACGATGGAGACAGTGCTGTGATAGGAATGTAAATGAATTTCATGGCCTGTTTCTTTCACCATCTTTTTGTGTTTCTCTCACCCTCTACCCAGCAAATCTTCTACCGAACCCGGACATCAGTGTGCAAAGACATAGGTACATGAATGTATGTAACGTTCGTCCAAATCAGACATCTATAGCACTGCCCCAGCATACTCTATAGGCTGAATGTCGTCCCACACCCAACCAGTGGTCCCTTGACCGCCGAGTGCATATAGAGGATGTCTCGTCCTCCTCCCTGTCTTCCGCAACCATAGTCAGTGTCTGATTTGCGAAATAAATGCATGCGTGTACCTAGGTCACCTGTTATGTGTTTTGAAATATTTTGTTAGTAATTTGTGACAGTTATTGTTTACTGTCAAAGGGTGGCCTGTTGAAGTCGAAAATATTACACACACACACCACATGCAAACACCACACAGAGTGGCCTCTGTGCTTGCGAATAATCGCTGTGCGTACGCATACACGCATGCTACGTACACTGGTTCACGAGCCTTGCGTATTGGCGCGTGGTATGAATATATACTGTAGCATACGCATTCGCACAGAAAAGCTACAAAGACATATTCAATATTCAATTCATATAGTGCACAATTTACACGTGGGGGTCTTTCCGAGTTGATCGTAGCTGTGCTAAATTTAGCACAGCTATGATCATGAACTCAGACATGCGGGGGACGCCCAGCACAGGGCTAATCCGCCCCGCATGTCAGTGCCGCCCCCCCCGCAGAAGTGCAAAGGCATCACACTTCAAGAGTAGCTCCAGGCCAGCGCAGCTTTTGTGTGCTGGCCGGGAGCTACTCATCGCTCCTCGGCCCGCACGGTCCGGCCACACCTGCGTTGGCCGGACCGCGCCCATGAAACGGCGGCCAAACGCCACCGTTTCGCCCCCTCCCGCCCATCGGCCACCTCTGCCTGTCAATCAGGCAGAGGCGATCGTAGCGCAGTTCTGACCCGATCACTACGCTGCGAAAAACTGCAGCGTGCGATCGGGTCAGAATGACCCCCATAGTCTCCAAACACATTGCCAGCAAGTTACATTTATTCAAAGGGTAGAACAATAGATTTATCCAGCTTTACAGGATGTGAGGGGACAGAGCAAGGTTAGGACTTAGTGTTTGGTATCCAGATGTGCAGTATTTTAAGATCTATGTACCGGTTGTTATGTGCAGTTAATCGCATGTTTCTGTGCATAGATATGCGCAGAATTGTAATATTCACAAATACTGCAAATGCTGTACTCTTGATATTCAGCGGGAACCCGGTGGCAGAGACCTGCAAGCACACCTGGACCAAGCATCGCCCACTCATTCAAACCAACCTATGACCCCTCATGTACTGTAAATGACCTGCCCCTTGACCTATGGAAGAAGAGCTTATATTTCCTATTGTATTGTATTTGGACCCATTGTATAAAAGAAAGGCTCCCTGACCAGGCACCAGTCTATTCTCTAAAGGTCATCTTGCTAAGACTGACTGAGGCCTGGATCCGTGAGCGCTCGCGAACAAATGTATGTACTATTGGTTGTAGCTCTTCTCTGTAATATTGTTGTATCTTTTATCTGTATCTTTGAGTAAATATTGTTGATGCTTTGGACCACAACATAACATTTAACTACTGGTGTCGCATTCCATTCTTGTGTGGGGAATAAGGTGTATTCAGCCACACGTGTCGTTGCATTGTGCGCACAGCGTGTCGGCGTGTATACGCAACGTGCATACACATCTTAGCGGTTATTGTTTACGTGTAGCGGCCACAATGTGATTAGGTATTGCCTTTCCTTGTAAGTAAATCGAACTTTACACTACTTACATATAACCAGGTAACAGGTCTCTCCTCTTCTCCTTTCCGCCCTATGCTGCACTCTTCGCAGGGCATTGTGGGAGGGCTGGGGGCAGGCTGGGAGAGACGTCATCTCTCCTAGCACATGGGTGGGGGGGAGCTGCAGCGCTGCCCGGCTACCTGTCCCGTGAGCTGGCGGCTGCTCTCCTGAGTACCTTGCAGCAGCGGCGGAAGACGGGAGATAGGCAGCAGCGGGAGAGAGTAGTAGTAAAATTAAAGGTGTGTACTGGAAAAAACACATTTTGCACAGGATCCAAAATGCATAAATGTAACACAGTTATTTTTGGTGAGATGTATGCTTAAAGAAAAATAAAAACAAATTAATGGAGTTTTCTAAGGAGCAGGTGGGAAACCTCCTGACAACAAAAGTGGCTTGTTCCTTAATTTCAGAAAGATACGCAACCTGCTGTTTGATCTTCTGTGTATGCTTCTGGATACTCTGGTATTACAACTTTACAACACAGTTGTATTTTTACAGCAAATTGTGAGTCCACATTTCTAATATTTAAAATAAAAATAAATTATAGTTTAAAAATATGACAATGGTGGACGCTACAATAATTCCCCTTCCAAGGCTCCTTTGACTACTTTTTATAGTGAGTGCAGCTTTTATGATAGTACCTAATCACAGAGAGCAACACTTTTTCCCCGCCATACGTTCAAGTAATATAATTTATATAGCATTGTAAAGTGTCCATATTGCTATAAATAGGATTTTAAACACCTACCGGTAAATCCTTTTCTCGTAGTCCATAGAGGATGCTGGGGTCCACATTAGTACCAAGGGGTATAGACGGGTTCACTAGGAGCTATTGACACTTTAAGAGTTTGAGAGTGTGGGCGGGCTCCTCCCTCTATGCCCCTCCTACCAGACTCAGTCAAGAAACTGTGCCCGAGGAGACGGATATCTTCAAGAGAAGGATTATACACAGATAGTGGCGAGATTCAAACCAGCTCACACACATAAGGCAAAACAAGCTAACAAGCTTGGAAACTCAGCAACCGCTGAAAAATTACTTACCAAGTAATAATGCAGTACTTAACTAAAAACAAAGTTGTACTGAACCAGAAAACCACTGCAGGAAAACGAAGCGCTGGGCGGGCACCCAGCATCCTCTACGGACTACGAGAAAAGGATTTACCGGTAGGTAATTAAAATCCTATTTTCTCTTACGTCCTAGAGGATGCTGGGGTCCACTTTAGTACCATGGGGATGTACTAAAGCTCCCAGAACGGGAGGGAGAGTGCAGAGGCTCCTGCAGAACTGACTGACCAAACTGTAGGTCCTCAGAGGCCAAAGTATCGAACTTGTAGAACTTGGCAAACATGTTCGACCCAGACCAAGTAGCCGCTAAGCAAAGCTGTAAAGCCGAGACACCCCGGGCAGCCGCCCAGGAAGAACCCACCTTACGAGTAGAGTGGGCCTTAACAGACGTAGGACACGGCAATCCTGCCGTAGAATATGCATGCTGGATAGTGAACCTGATCCAGCGAGAGATAGTCTGCTTAGAAGCAGGACACCCAAGTCTCTTGGGATCATACTGGACAAACAGAGTCCGATTTCCTGTGATGAGCAGTCCTCTTCACATAGATCTTCAGAGCCCTTACAACATCCAAGGACTTTGAGGAAATTGAGGAGTCAGTAGCAACTGGCACCACAATAGGTTGGTTGATATGAAATGACGACACAACCTTGGAATAAACTGCTGACGTGTTCGGAGCTCAGCTCTATCTTCATGGAAGATCAAGTAGGGACTCTTACAGGACAAAGCCCCCAACTCCGACACACGTCTAGCAGAAGCTATGGCCAACAAAGTGACAGCCTTCCACGTGAGAAACTTGACCTCAACCTCCGGCAGAGGCTCAAAACAGTCAGATTGGAGAATCTGCAACACCACGTTAAGATCCCAGGGTGCCGTAGGCGGCACAAAGGGAGGCTGGGCTGAATGTGCAGAACCCCTTTCAGAAAAGTCTTAACCTCAGGAAGAGAAGCCAACTGTTTCTGGAAGAAAATGGATAAGGCCGAAATCTGGACCTTTACGGACCCCAGCCTCAGGCCCATATCCAAACCTGCTTGCAGGAAAAGGAGAAACCGTCCTAGTTGAAACTCCACCGTAGGAAACTTCTTGGACTCACACCAAGAAATTTCTTCCAAATACGATGGTAATGTTTAGACGTTACTCCTTTCCTAGCCTGTATCAGGGTAGGAATAACTTTGTTTGGAATGCCCTTCCGAGCTTATATCTGGCGTTCAACCTCCATGCCGTCAAACGTAGCCACGGTAAGTTTTGATAGGCGAATGGCCCCTGCTGCAGCAGGTCCTCCCGAAGAGGAAGAGGACTCGGCTCTTCTAGCAGTAAATCCGCGTACCAAGCCCTTCTTGGCCAGTCCGGAGCAATGAGGATTGCCTAAACTCTTGTTCTCCTTATGAGTTTTAGAACTCTTGGGATGAGTGGAAGTGGAGGAAACACGTACACCGATTGGAACACACATGGAGTCACTAGGGCGTCCACCGCCTTGGCTTGTGGGTCCCTCGACCTGGAAAAATACCGCTGAAGCTTCTTGTTGAGACGAGAAGCTATCATGACTATTTGAGGTACACCCCAAAGATCTGTTACCTCCGTGAACACCTCCGGATGGAGTCCCCACTCTCCTGGATGGAGATCGTGTCTGCTGAGGAAGTCCGCTTCCCAGTTGTCTACTCCCGGAATGAAGATTGCTGACAGCGCCAACGCGTGCTTTTCTGCCCAGAGGATGATTCTTGTTACCTCTGACATTGCAGCTCTGCTCTTCGTTCCGCCCTGTCAGTTTATGTAAGCTACTGTTGTTACATTGTCCGTCTGTACTTGAATGGCCCTGTGACGACATGTGATGACACAGCTGGCGCGTCGTGTCGCTCAGTGGTAAAAGACACGTGGTTACTTTCCTAGCCCTGGTCCTATACATGGACTTCACCAATTGCCAATATGTTATTAGTTATATGTTAGGCAATATTGTATTATATTGTATGATGTTATTGTTACAAGGGTACAGTTATGTTTTCGATGTATATATATGAATGTATTGGTTATTGTGTTATAGTTGTAAAATAATGTTTCCCCCATGTGACTGATCAGATAACCTGTGTATTTGCTGTTGGGTAGATACAGCCAGTATCAGATGTCAGGCCATACAACACCCTCATTCTTCCCCACACAATGGATTCCAGGCCACACAATCAGATTAAGTAAAGTTAATTTAGTTAATATCTATTGTGGCCTAGGGGACATGCCTGGGCATGTGAAAGTAGGTTTGCTCTAAAACTGTTCTGGGGGTGTCGCCTTATGTTAGGAAAGACAAAGGTTTTGATAATAGCAAAGAGGGGAGGTGAGAGAGATCTGGGAGAGAAGGTCAGAGAGTGGCAGGAGACTGACTAAGAAGTAATGTTCTGTCAGGAGTTCCAGGAGGGATTGTCGTGTAGAATTGGATCACAGAAGTGTGCTGAGCTGTTTATAACCCATTCTGTTCAATAAACCACTGTTGGTGTTTCATCTACCACCATGACTGAGTGATTTGGAACCCGGTATCCTCACAGGCCCGATCTCGCAGAAGATATGCCGCTTGGAGAAGACCGTTGTAGATGGCTCTTAGTTCCAGAATGTTTATTGGCAGACCGGCTTCCAGACTTGACCACCTTCCTTGGAAGGTCTCCCCTTCAGTGACTGCACCCCAGCCCCGGAGACTTGAATCCGTGGTTAGAAGTATCCAGTCCTGAATCCCGAACCTGTGGCCCTCCAGAAGGTGAGGTAATTGTAGCCACCAGAGGAGTGAAATCCTGGCCTTTGGCGACAGACGTATTCTCTGGTGCATGTGTAGATGAGATCCCGACCACTTGTCCAGGATATCCAGTTGGAAGGGCCGAGCATGAAACCTCCCGTACTGCAGAGCCTCGTAAGAGGCCACCATCTTCCCCAGAAGGTGAATACACTGATGAACTGACACCCGGGCTGGCTTCAGGACATCCCGGACCTATGTTTGTATCACCAACGCTTTTTCCTCTGGAAGAAGCACCCTCTGCACTTCTGTTTCGAGGATCATCTCCAGAAAGGACAACCTCCTGGTCGGCTCCAAATGTGATTTTCGAAGAGATTCAGGATCCAACCGTGTTCCCTGAGTAGATGGGTCATGAGAACAATGGACTGTAACAGCTTCTCCTTGGACGATGCCTTTATCAGTAGATCGTCCAGATATGGAATTATGTTCACCCTCTGCCTGCGGAGAACCATAATTTCTGCCATCACCTTGGTGAATACCCTTAGTGCTGTGGAGAGGCCGAATGGCAGGGCCTGGAATTGAAAATGACTGTCCAACAGTGCGATTCGGAGATAAGCTTGATGCGGCGGCCAAATCGGAATGTGGAGCTACGCATCCTTGATATCTAGGGATACCAGGAATTCCCCCTCTTCCAGTCCCGATATCACCGCCCTCAGAGACTCCATTTTGAACTTGAACTCCCTCAGAAAGGGATTTAGCGATTTTAAGTTCAAAATGGGCCTGACCGAACCATCCGGTTTCGGTACCATGAAAAGGTTCGAATAGTAACTTTGTTTTGCAAATGGGGTGGAACTGGTACAATGACCTGTGCCTCCGACTTCTGGATGGCTTCCTGTAGGATAGCCCTGTCTGCCAGCAAAGCTGGCAAGCCTGACTTGAAGAATCGGTGAGGAGGGAGATCTTGAAACTCCAACCTGTACCCCTGGGACACAATATCCTGTACCCAGGGGTCCAGGCTGGACGACACCCAGACATGACTGAAATGCCTGAGTCTCGCTTCCACTGGTCCCACCTCCAGGCCGCACGGTCCACCGTCATGTTGAGGACTTTGGCGTACCTGAAGCAGGCTTCTGTTCCTGGGAACCCGCAGCAGCAGGTTTCTTGGATTTTGGCCAACCTCCTCTAAAGAAGGTGTTGGACGGCTTGGCCTTTCTTGTTTTAGCAGCCCGAAAGGACTGTGATGCAGCTGAAGAAAAAGGCTTCTTCGTAGCAGGTGCCGCTGAGGGAAGAAAAGGAGACTTACCCGCTATAGCCATGGAAATTCACGCATCCAACGCTTCCCCAAAGAGAGCCTGACCTGTGTAGGGTAGGGTCTCCACACCTCTCCTGGATTCTGCGTCAGCAGACCACTGGCGCAGCCAAAGTACCCTACGAGCTGAGACAGACATGGAAGATATCCCTGCAGCCATGGAACCCAGGTCTTTCATGGATTCCACCATAAATCCTGCAGAATCCTGAATGTTACGTAAAAACAATTCAACATCACTTTTATCCATTGTATCCAAATCCTCAAGTAACGTGCCTGAACACTTTACTATAGCTTTGGAAATCCATGCACAGGCAATAGTAGGATGCAGTATCGCCCCTGAAGCCATGTATATGGATTTGAGCGTAGTGTCAATTTTGTGATCAGCCGGTTCTTTTATCGCGGTAGATCCTGGGACATGTAAAACCACCTTTTTGGAGAGTCTGGACACAGACGCGTCAACTATGGGTGGGTTTTCCCATTTTTTCCTATCCTCCTCAGGGAAGGGGAAAGCAACCAGAACCCTCCTTGGGATCTGGAATTTTTTCTCCGGGTTTTCCCAGGCTTTTTCAAATATAGCATTTAATTCTGTAGATGCAGGGAAGGTTAGCGGTGCTTTCTTATTGTCAGTGAAGTAAGCCTCCTCAACCTGCTCAGTTGTTGTATCAGCAATATTCAACACATCTCTAATGGCCTCTATCATCAACTGCACCCCTTTTGCAAGAGATGCTGCCCCCTGCAGCACATTCCCATCGCCGTCTGCCGTGTCAGAGTTGGTATCCATGTCATCTTGCATAATCTGGGCAAGGGCACGTTTGTGGGAACATACAGTAGGGGGTCCTGAGGTAACAGAACCGGACCAAACTGCCATAGAGTTCTGTAAAACCTGAGTTGCAGATTCATTCTGTGCAACCCTAGTAGAAATCTGAGAAATCATAGTTTTAATAGAGGATAACTACTCAGGCTCCCTTGCTGGTATCTGCACTAAAACAGTGCAATCCTGATTACATGGAATGGGATCATCCTGAGAGGACATATCCTCTGCAGCATATGACACAGAGTCCCTGGACATAGCTTAAAGGAGACCACACACACACACACACACACACACACACACACGGAAGGGCAGACAGAGTTTCCCCCCTAAGAATGGCAAGAGAGACACAGAGATTGGAGCCAACCCACACACAGCGCTAATAGATAGGGACAGTGGCGGATCCAGGGGGGGGGGCACTCGGGCCCGTGCCCCCCTGTCATTTGTGGCCTCCGTCCCCCCCGGTGCCGGCGCCGCACAGGGAGATGACGGGCGCCCGCTGAGATTGTGTTACCAGCGGGCACCCGTCTCCTCACCGAAAGCCGGAGGCAGAAGGTCAGTACTGAGCTCTGGCTTCCGGCGCTGTCACTGTGCGGCGTGCGCTATGGGAGAGGCGTCAGTCATGACGTCTCTCTCATAGTGCTGAGGAGAGGACGCCAAGAGGAGGAGGACTGCAGCGGTCTGGAAGCGGAAACGGGGCTTGGTAAGTATGTTGTGTTTTCTTTTCCTCAGTGCAGCGGGGGCATCTACTGGGGGCAAACTACGGGGGGGGGGCATTACTACTGGGGGGCATCAACAAGGGACATTACTACTGGGTGGGGGGGCAATACTACTGGGGGCATTATTACTGGGGGCATTACTACTGGGGGGCATCAACAAGGGGCATTACTACTGGGGGGGCATTACTACTGGGGGCATTATTACTGGGGGGGCATCTACTGGGGGCATTACTACTGGGGGGTCATCTGTTGGGGGCATTACTACTGGTAGCAGCTACTGGGGGACATTTTTACTGGGGGGCATCTACTGGGGGCAAACTACTGGGGGACATTATTACTGGTGGCATCTACTGGGTGTATTACAACTGGGGGGCATCTACTGGGGGCATTACTACTGAGGGGTCATCTATTGGGGGCAAACTCCTAGGGGGAATTACTACTGGGGGCAAACTACTGGGGGACATTATTACTGGGGGGCATCTACTGGGGGCACACTACTGGGGGACATTATTACTGGGGGCCAACTACAAAGGGGCTAACTACTGGGGGCAAACTACATGAGGGCATTACTACTAGTGGCATAACTACAGGGGCATTACTACTGGTGGCGTAACTACAGGGGCATTACTACTTGGGGGCTAAACTACAGGGGGGCATAACTACAGGGGCCAAACTACTTGGGGATAACTACAGGGGCCAAACTACTGGGGGCTAAACTACAAGGGAGGCATAATCACAGGGGCTAAACTACAATGGGGCAAACTACAGGGGTCATTACTACTGGTGGCTAAACTACAAGCAGGCAAACTACTGGGGGCATTACCACTGGGAGGCTAAACTAAAGGGGGGGTAAACTACTGGGGTCATAACTGCAGGGGCATTACCACTGGGGGCATAACTACTAGGGCGCTAAATGACTGGGGGCATTACTACAGGCAACATTACTACTGGAGGCAATACGGGCATTGCATAAGGGGCACCACTACTATGGGGTCTATATAAGGGGCACTAGCAGTACAGTGGACATTGCATAATGAGAGCTACAACTGTGGGCATTGTATAAGAAGCGCCACCTCACATGCACCGAAGCCGCTTGCAAATGTACTTGCCCCTTCCATGGTGCCCCCCCTATCATTTTCTTCTGTATCCGCCCCTGGATAGGGAGACCCCTAACCAGCGCTGACTGTGCACCTTAATAGGTTACACAGTCTGTACACAGCCTCACCCCCCCTTCTACAACCCCCTGGTACCGTAAAAGATAGCTGGAGTTGAATTGGAGGGACAGCTCTCACTGACAGCGCTTCTGCAGGCAGGAAAATGGCGCTGAACGCTGCTGGGTCCGCTCGGAGGAGAAGCTCCGCCCCCTTACATGGCGCTGTCTGCCCGCTCTTCTGAAGATTATACTGGCCTGAGGAATTGTGCTGGCAGTGATCCTGGGACCCTGACAGGCTTGGAGGTCACTGTAGGGTGTAGGCGCTGGCTCAGGGCGCCCCTCACAGTGCCGCTCTATGTACCGCTGAGCCCCGGAGCGCAGTTAGTACTGGGCTCCATACCCTGTTGCCGCCATCTTCACACCAGCTCCCCGCTTGCTAGGGGGGCGGTGACTAACTCACCACTGATCTTCTGGCTCTGTAAGGGGGTGGAGGCATGCTGCTGGGGTGAGCGATCCCCTGTGGCGGGGAACGTTCGATCCCCTCAGGAGCTCAGTGTCCTGTCAGCGGAGATAGTGGCTCAGACCCCGCAGGGCGGACACTACTCCCCCCCTTAGTCCCACGAAGCAGGGAGGCTGTTGCCAGCAGCCTCCCTGTAAAATAAAAAACTCTAAAAAAACTTTACTAGAGCTCCCCAGCTGTGAGCGGCTCCTCCGGGCACATTTTCTAAACTGAGTCTGGTAGGAGGGTGTCGAAGTCGAAAAATATTGCAGTACACACATCACGTACAAACTACACACAGATGGCCTCCGTGCGCGTACTTGTTCTGCCGTGCGTGCACATATTCGCAAATTGCGTATGGTCGCTCCCGCGGTCCTGCGTATTAGCGCGTGGTATGAGTAATTATGGTAGAGTTTGTGATCGCATGGAAAAGCCATAAAAACACATTACATATTTATTCCAAATAGTGCACAATGTACACATAGGCCCTCATTCCGAGTTGATCGCTCGCTCGCTGATTTTAGCAGTATTGCACACGCTAAGCCACCGCCCTCTGGAAGTGAATCTTAGCCTAGCAAAATAGCGAACGAAAGATTCGCAATATAGCGAAGAGAAAATTCTTAGCAGTTTCTGAGTAGCTCGAGACTTACTCCTCCAGTGCGATCAGTTCAGTGCTTTTCGTTCCTGGTTTGACGTCACAAACACACCCTGCATTCGCCCAGCCACTCCCCCGTTTCTCCAGCCACACCTGCGTTTTTCCCCGAAGCGTCAGCGTTTTTCCTAACACTCCCATAAAACGGCCAGTTTCCGCCCAGTAACACCCACTTCCTGTTAATCACATTACGATCAGCAGAACGAAAAAAAAACCTCGTAATGCCATGAGTTAAATACCAAACTTCTTATCAAATTTACTTGGCGCAGTCGCAGTGCGAACATTCCGCTTGCGCAGTTTGCGGAAAATCGCTGCAATGCGAAAAAAAAGAATGAGCAAACAACTCGGAACGACCCCCATAGTCTCCCTGCACCACACCAGCAAGTTACACTAGTTTAAATGGTATCAGAACAAAGGGATTCCCCTTTACAGGATAGGAGGGGACAGAACTAGGTTATAAGGTGTAGGGTATATTAAGGGCAATATTCCGGTGTTGGTTTGCAGACGATCGCACGCTCCTGCGAATAGTTATGTGCAGGAGCAGAATATAAATATAAACTGTATTTACTGTACACTTGGTATGCGGCGGGAACCCAGAGGAGACCATCTGCAAGTGCACCTGGAACAGACATCGCCCTCCTATTCAAACCAACCTATGACCTCTCCTGTACTGTAAATGACCATCCCTGTGTCCAATGGACAAAGAGATTACAGTTTCCATTGTGCTAGGTTTTGGACTATTGTATAAAAAGCCAGCTGCATGCCCGGTCCCACACAGACTCTGAAGGTCATCTACCTTGATGACTGAGGACCAGGCCGGGAAGCACAGGCGAAACCAAAAACATATGTACCATTGACTGTAGCCATTTTTCTATTGTATTGTATTGTTATTGTAACCCCCTTTCAGTAATTATATGTTGTTGTGTCGGAACCCGGCATTTTAAATACAATCTGGTGTCGTGTCTCTTTTCCCTGCTAAGGTTATAAGTGTATTTCAGTCACACGTGTAGCTGCTAAGTGCTCACGGAGTATCTTTGGGTGTGTACGCGCTGCGTGTACTTTGTACAGCCAGCGCGGCATTATTACGCAAAGTGCGTACACGGTACGGGGCTTTGTACGCTAATGGTGTAAAAAGTACGTAGGCTAAGGATTAATTACAGCGGCCGCAGCGGCTCCATTTAAAGTGTATTAAATGTCTTTTTAAAGTGTTGCTTTTAGTCCTGTATGTAAATCAACGTTTACAATTGGGGGCTCGATCCGGTTTTCACATGCTCACAGGCTAGCAGGTCATAGCAGACTTTAATCTATCAGCAAAGGGTGGAAAGATATCTACGTTAAACCTTTTTCTGGTTGCTGGATGTTTTAAAACCCTATTTGTGTGCTGTTAGATTGCGTCTGCTCTGTCTGGTCTGCAGAGGTGCTGATAGAACCCGTAAAACAGGAAAAAAGCTATTTTCCTTTAGATCTGTGTGAAATCGGATACATTTGTTGCTATATAGGTACATTTGAAATAAAAGTATTTAAGGAAGTAAGTATAAAGCACAACACGCAAGTCTGGCCCAGTCATAAAGGGTTACACAGAACAAGCGTGAGTTGTGCTTGTGAGTGATTATTGTTAGCATTGCTCACATTTATAGAGGTTGTGGGATTTGTTTTATTGCGGACGCACGGTTTTGTACACGTGGCTCGGACAAAGTACAGGACCGCGCACGCAGCGTAAAAGGCACGCTGGTCGCGTGGTTACGCAAAGTGCGTAAGAGTGCGGATGCTAAGTACAAATTACACGATAGTTTCGTTCAATTAAAAGGTGGGATAGTAGCCATACTACAATAGCACATAACTATCCGGTTTCAACAGCAGATTAGTAGAAAACTTTTGTTTAAACTGTATTGCCTCTGGAAAAAATGCTGCCTATCAGAATGAGTGGAAATTTTCTGTACAGAAAAACAAAGTGTATTTGAGTGAGTGAAAGTAGGAGTGAACGTATTGAACCCCGTGAATTCGGGATCCCGTCGTTCGGTACACCAAGTGAGTGGAGGCTTGGCGGCGTGAGGACGGCTGACTCACGTTAGTATTGATTGGAATACGTAAGTCGTGAGGAGACTTACACAGGAGCATGGTAGGGAATTGTGATTGTGACCCATATAGTTTTTTTTATAAGCTCCGGCTGAGGTTTCGCAGCTTGTGATTTGTTTCCAGTGGTCGTAGGGCGGATAGGTAATAAGTACCTATATGCTGTGCGATTGGACCGCATGTTTGTGGGTGCGATACATAGCGCAACTTGATACCCATTTACGAGCTTTTGCGTAAAATCGGGGTATCATTACCGCTGTATAGAGCATACGCAAGCGTGATTTGTGTACAAGTGCATAAAGGGAGTTTTCGCTGGTCTCTCTCGGGAAAATCTCCAATGGCAGATATTTACTGGAAAAGGTAAGTCACTCCTAAAAACTTCCAGTAAATATAAATCAATTAGGGGTCCTAAGTTTGGGGACATTTGCCTTCCGCTATCAACAGTGTATCGCAGTACCGGCCAACGTGGGCGGTAGTAGGTGAAAGCGCTCTAAGAACTTTCACCGTCGGCTTATATTGAGTATTTTGGTGTTTGTGGGAGAAGGCCCACAATTATGGGAGCCAGTTGCTCAACTAAGAGACGTATGGTAGCCAGGGTTCAGGCAGGAGATTCGCGGCCCAAGGTGTCTGCTAGGTTTATAATGTGTGGGAAATATGGTCCACACGCTGAAGTTTATTGTGACGAATGGGTACGTATGACTGACAAAGATAGGGTATCATTCCCTAGGGTGGGCAGCTTTGAGCCAGAGGTACTGCAGAACTTAAGGATAAGGATATGTCTGATAAAATCCAGAAAACAAAGGATTAGACACACAGATTGTTTAAATCTGTGGTAGCAAGAGGGGGATGTGCAAAGGGAACAAGCTCGCACAGCAGGTTCCAAACCTAGCGGGAAAACAATGGTGACCGCACCACCACCACCATATATTGATGGGGAGAATGTGGCTACAAACAATGGTGCATTGGTACAGGATAGGAAAGTGATTGATAAATGTACTAACGCTAACCCTTGCCAGCTGTATCCCATTTTAAATTTTCCCCAGGACTGTGAGCAGGAAGATGAACCCAGCACAATATCGGCACTCTCTCTAGCAGCCACCATACAGGATACTCAGGTGGGCACGGCCCAACCACCAAGGGTTGTAGCAAGACCCCCTAGCAGAGAGATAAGTGAGGTCGTGTCCACAGGTAAGTACGGCACCATACACTATGCAGAAACAATTGCTCCTCACATTATAGAGTCAAACCAGAATGATGTAATTGAATTAAATCCTGTCAGAGTGATTGCAGTCCCCAATGGGAAGACTGATGCTCAGGGAGTAACTCCCATTAGGAACATTGCCATGCATTGTCCTTGGTCCCGGGCAGAGTTAAGGTCAATTATGTCAGAATTTCCTGATCCCAGAAAAGACCTAGTCGGATGCCAGAAGTTCATTAAAGAGTTAGGTAATGCCCATGAGCCCACAAATAAAGATTGGCAAACAGTGCTACAGGTGTACAAAAGGGTTTTGTTCTCTTATACAGCGCCTATTGGATTAGCAGCTGGTCTTTCCCTCGTGGTGTACACCTGCACCAGTAATCAACATATACCAACAAATGAGGTTAAGCTCACAGCGCTGATCCCAGCGATGGAAATATATAAAAATCACAAACACCGTGTTCAGGAGTTGTTTCAGGGGTTTCCCATAAGTGTCTTTTTCCTCTCTTATAGACTGACACTTACTTTTTAACCCCTTGTAGCGTTCATCAAAAGGTTTCTTTTTAGGTGTCCCTGATTCCTTCAATCCCGTTCCCACTATTCAGACCCGACTCAGCGCATCAGCAGTGATACAGACACCATAGGGATATAAAATGGGAAAATTTCCCAGCAGGGATATTTAATGTATAAACAATATAAAATGTATCAAGATAATACGTCCTATTAAAACAATGTGACAGATGGAGAGGATCGTACCCGCTGACGAACCCCTGAAACAACTCCTGAACACGGTGTTTGTGATTTTTATATATTTCCATTGCTGGGATCAGTGCTACAGGTGTGTTTACCCTCAAATATTGACACCACGAAATTCATAACAGATTGTAAGTTAGACGCAGAGGTACCTCTCACTGATGAATACAATCAGGAGAATGTACGGCAAATCAATCTGCAATTAGGAGTATATTTCCCTACTATTGTCAAATGGAATAAAATCTTCTCCATAAGACAAAAGGAAGGTGGAATGGCATCCGAATATTTCCATCGGGCACTGCAGGAAATAGCTAGATACACTGGGATCGAGGATATTAAAGATAATGCACATCACAGGGAGGTAGCTGTTTCTGTATTAATGAACGGGTTAAAGGAGGCACTGAGAACAAGAGTGCAGACCTCTATACCTAACTGGAGAGGTATCTCGGTGGCTGCATTTAGAGAGTCCGCTATCGAGCACGATAGGAACATCAGTAAGCACAGGGAGTCACAGGGGGATAAGCTGATGACAGTAAGTATACAGGCACTTACAACAAAATCACATCAGCCAAGACCCCAGACCCCTGATGGTAAGTCACGTGTAGTAATATGCTATAGTTGTCAGAAGGAAGGACATTACTCAAGGAATGTATGAATAAAGGTACACATAATGTATACCGACCCCCTAGACCAGGATATGAACCACGCTATAACACACATAATTGGGAACAGGGACCACACAGAGGGGAAACACGGAGGTATCCACCTAGGAGGGACTGGCAGACCTCCGAAAACTCTCAGCTATCCCCCTCACATATTGTAGCTGCCAATGCACTGTGGGAGGGTCCCACTACACAATAGGGGTTGGACCACACCTGTAGTCTGCAGCCAGTGAAGTTGATTGCTAGCCTTGGTAGTGAACCTGAGGTCACGGTTGATGTAGCTGGTGTACCATTACCTTTTCTTGTAGATACAGGGGCGGCCAGGTCAGTGTTGAATTCCACATCAGGTGTAAAGACCACGGGAAAAATGATTCCGGCAATGGGAGTAACAGGAACGGTGCAACAATACCCTTTGAGTAGACCTGCAGAGATTACGATAGGGCCCATGCAAACCAAACATTCTTTTCTGCTGGCTGCATCGGCACCTACTAATCTACTCGGCAGAGATCTATTGTGTAACATGCGGTGTGTCATATACTGTACTCCTGAGGGTGTCTTTTTAGATATACCTGAGAACCATGCTCAAGAAGTACAAGATATACTAGACACCACTCAAAGGCTAATGTCGCATTCTACTGTTATAGACACGTGTCCATCAAAGGTAGAGGAAATGATCTCGCAAATACCGGGTTCCCTTTGGACCAAAGATGGACAGGACACTGGATTGATGGCGAATGTAGCTCCAGTAGCAGTACAAGTAAAAGATGGTAGGATAGCTCCAAAAATCCCTCAGTATCCTCTGAAGCCAGAGGTAGAGTTAGGAGTGTACCCTGTCATAGAGCGGCTGCTACAGCAGGGCATCCTAGTCAGGACGTCCAGCACCGCCAATAGTCCCATCTTCCCTGTGAAAAAGAGTGGGGGGAGGGGTTACAGGCTAGTGCAGGATCTAAGGAGGATAAACAAGATAGTTGAGAGCCAATTCCCCGTAGTGCCCAATCCAGCTGTCATCCTCATGCAAATTCCCTCTACTGCAAAATTCTTCACTGTCATTGACCTCTGTTCTGCTTTCTTTTCTGTCCCTCTTCAATCTGACAGCCAGTTCCTCTTCGCTTTTACATACAGGGGAGTACAGTACACCTGGACTCGTTTTCCCCAAGGTTTCATTGACAGCCCGAGTATTTTCTCCCAGGCCTTGCATGACTGTTTACAATCCTTTCAACCTGAGAGTGGATCAGTACTAATATAGTATGTCGATGACTTATTGTTGTGTTCTGACTCACTCGAATCATCCTTGAAAGATACGAAACAGCTTCTGTTTCATCTTTCCCATACAGGACACAAGGTTTCAAGGGATAAGTTGCAGTTGTGCCGGACCAGGGTAAAATATTTGGGACACTGCTTGACTCAAGGACTTAGACACCTCACCGCTGATAGAATACAGGCGATTCGCGACATGACTCTGCCACAAACTCAGCAACAGATCCACACCTTCCCTGGAATGTGTGGGTACTGTCGAAACTGGAATCCGGGGTTCTCTATACTGGCTTTACCATTGCAAGAAATGGTCTCTTCGAACAAACTGGAATGGATCTCTCACACAGATGAGTCCGAACTGGCGTTTGAGAGACTCAAACAGTGTCTATCACAGGCACCTGCATTAGGTATTCCAGATTATGAGAAGCCCTTCGAATTGTATGGTACTGAAAGTGCTGGGTGCGCGGCAGGAGTCTTAACACAGAGACATGGTGATGCCAGCAGACCGGTAGCTTACTACAGTGCACAGTTGGACACTGTAGCGCGGTCTCTCCCCACTTGCTTGCGAAGTGTTGCAGCGATAGCTTTGCTGGTAAGTAAAAGCAAAGACGTAGTGTTAGGACATGACCTGACCATTCATACACCTCATGCAGTATCAGCCTTATTAAACTCCGCCCAAACCAGACATGTCTCATCTGCTCGGTTTACAAAGTGGGAATTATCACTGATGGCCCCGGTAAACATCACCATTAAGAGATGCAGCTCACTAAATCCTGCAACCTACTTGCCAAGTGTGTCTGATCATGCACAAAGGGTGGAGGATGAGAGTGATGGTGAAGGAGGATTTAGTGCAGATACTGATATGCATGATTGTATGGAATACCTGAATCAGACTTTCACTGCGAGACCTGACATCAGTGACAACCCACTGGAAGGAGTAGACTTTACCTTCTACACTGACGGTAGTTGCCACAGACAGACGGAATCCGGAGACTTGTGCACTGGATATGCAGTTGTAGATGACGAAAGTATCATAGAAGCTGAACTCCTTGGCCCACCGCACTCAGCACAAGTTGCTGAGTTGGTCGCCCTAACCAGAGCGTGTGAATTGGCCAAGGGAAAGTCAGCTAATATATACACAGACTCAGGGTACGCCTTTGGGGTGGTGCATGATTTTGGGGCCCTATGGCGCCTCAGAAATTTCATGACGACAGCTGGCACACCTGTAGCGCATGCGTCCCACATCAAAAGGCTTTTGACAGCAATACAAGAACAAGACAGAGTGGCTGTTATCAAGTGCAAAGCACACACGTACAACCAAGACCCAATTTCCCTTGGTAACAGCCGTGCAGATGAAGTTGCTAAATCAGCAGCAAGCACCCCCATACAAACGAACATCACATCACTGATGACATTTAACACGGTCAACACACAACAGCTAATTGAAATGCAAAATTTGTGTTCCCTACAGGAAAAGGCGGTCTGGAAGTCGAAGGGGTATGGTCAGGAGTCCTCAGGACTTTGAACAGGTGGACATGGTAAGCCAGTAGCCCCCAGAGCATATCTTCCAAGTATAGCTGAGGCGGCACACGGTCTGACTCATCTGGGCAAAGAGGGTATGTGCAAGCTAGTAAGAGCCTACTGGTGTGCGCCAGGATTCTCTTCTCATGCAGCTAAGAGAGCAATGACATGTTTTACTTGCTTGAGGAAGAATATTGGTAAGACAATACCAACAGAGCCATCCCATATCCCTCCTACAGATGGACCTTTTCAGGTAATACAAATCGATTTCATACAGTTACCACCCTGAAGGAATTTGAAATATGTGTTAGTATGTATTGATGTATTTTCCAACTGGGTAGAAGCGTTCCCTGCTGCCACAAATACGGCTACGTTCACTGCAAAGAAAATTGTGCAGGAATTTGTGTGTAGATATGGTATCCCTAGAATAATTGAAAGAGATAGGGGTACCCATTTTACAGGTGAAGTCATTCAGGTCATGTGCAAACTGATGGGAATTAATAGCAAGCTGCATACTCCGTACCGGCCACAGGCGAGTGCAAAGGTAGAGAGAGTGAACAGCACTATTAAGAACAAGCTGAGCAAAGTGATGGCTGAAACTGGATTGTTGTGGCCAGAAGCTTTGCCACTAGTGTTGTACAGCATCAGAACCACTCCCAGGTCTCCAATTAACTTATCACCCTTTGAAATTCTTTTTGGTCGACAACCTCATGTAATGATAGACCCCCAGGATGATTTGAAATGCAATAATGAAGTGACTGTTAAATATTTGGTTGGGATGAGCCAGCAGCTGAGAAATCAACAAAGAAATCTAAAGCTGGTGATTCCTGACCTACCGAACAGTAATTGTCATGACATTGAATCTGGGGATTATGTGATGATTCGAAATTTCTTACGCTCAGGTTGCCTCATAGACAGGTGGGAAGGACCATACCAAGTCTTGTTAACCAGCACGACAGCATTGAAGGTCGCCGAAAGAGAGACTTGGGTCCACTCGTCCCACTGCAAGAAGGTCGCTGACCCGGAGAGGACTCGTGACAAAGAGCAAGGTGGAGAGAACCTCGTATCACTAGAGTATTTGTCCTGGAAAGTTGACAGGCAGGACTGTTGAAAGGCACCTGAGCACGGAGAGCAACAAGATCTAGGACGGTTGTCGCACCATTTTCTTTTTTCACCCCCCCCCTGCATTTTCCTTCCTTTTCTCCTTCTTATTTTCCTTCTTTCCCCTAACAAAATGGATCTATCACAAGAGACTGTGTTTCGGGTTCTGCTAGTAATTCTGTTTTTGATCAGGACAATTTGTTTTGGTGAGGGTCCCAGAGAGGTCGAGCAAGGATCTGGAATGGGTTCTGATGGCGAGTACGAATTTGTAGGATCTCAGGAGCAGCGCATCACTCGAGTAAAGGCTGGTATCAGTAAGCGCTCTGGTAGTCATGGAGCTCGAAGGCACTGTGAAGGGTTATTGTCTGATGAATATTGTATTTGTAGATACTGCGAGAATATAGTCGAGGATGGGTGCATCCAGAGATGTCAGTCCAACCTTAATATCGACATGGACCGTCATCCATTGAGTGATTACCACTCATTAGTGGGTAAGGTCTTAAACCAGACAGAATGTTGGGTGTGCTCACAGGTACCTCAAGGTCAGAGTAAGTCAGGATTAGTACCATACTCTTTAGCAATAGATGAGGTACTCGAATTACGGGGTGGGAGACCGGTGGACAAGAAATTCAATATATCTAGGCCCCCTAGTTTGACGCTCCACCAGTATCATGTAGACAGGTCCTTACTGTGTTTTAATATTTCCAATTACCGAAAACCAGGAAATTGGGAAGTGACGTGGAATAACCAGACAATGACCTTTTCACACAGAGCTGATAAGATACCTATCAACTCTGAACTTATACGCCAGATAGCCAACAGTGGGAGGTATTTTCGGTATAGGTATACACGTGGAAGCATGACCATGTGGGTTGGAAAAGTATCGTCAGGGTATTGTGCCCATATCATCCAGACTGATACTTGTACTGAGCAAATTAGATAACTAGGGATTGGTTTCTTTACATGGAAAGTTTGCAATATGGTGATGTTACATTTTGTCCCCTATGTTCTCCCAGATGATGCCTATTTCATATGTGGGAGGAAAGCGTACAAGTGGCTTGCCCCGAGCTCTGAGGGATTGTGTTATATTGGGAGAGTACTACCGGAGGTCATGACCATAACCCACGATAAAATGAAAGACGTTCACCGCAGTGCTCAGACTCCTTATACTCATACTCACTATGAACACATCATCAAGAGACACCTCATAGATAGGGCAGAGCACGCAGCCTCTGATTTGATCCACGAATCCACGGGATTCAGTTCCTTCTCGCATTAGACATCACCCGTACTGCCAGAGGAACTATAAATTATAGGTATATCCATGCGCTAGCAAACTTGATAGATAATATCACTGAGATGTATGATGACACCTTCAGGTATACGGGAAGGGAGTTACAAGCCTACAAGAAGGAACTGATCCAGCACAGGATGGTCCTTAATTATGTTACAGCCGTGACAGGTGGGTACTGTGTTACTCTGGCAACTCAATATGGTGTGAAGTGCTGTACATATATTACGAATAGCGCTGACAACCCCACGGAGATCATCGATCAGAAGATGGACGAGATCTTGCAGTTGAAGTGGGAGTTCAGGAGGAAGCACAACCTTACCTTAGCGACTGTGGGTAATGAACTGACCGGCTGGGTCTCATGGTTGAACCCACGCAAATGGTTCACAGGTTTAGGAGAGTGGGCTCAAAATGTCATTATGAGTGTGGGAAAGTTTCTCCTTTGTATCCTGGGAGTCATCATAATTATTGGTTTGATATTTAGGTGTGTTCAAATTCTAACACGGCGCAAGCACAGTACAAATTTGATGAGTCTAAGGAGTGAGGGCACTGTTATAGCAGCAGATTTAATTTATGATCCATTCATAATGACAGCGTTATGATAAGGATTGCAAATGAATTTCATGGCCTGTTTCTTTCACCCATTTTTCTTTGTCTCCCCCTCTGCCCAAATACATCCAACTGGAAAAGCCGTCAGCCCTACCCAAAGTGTTTATGTAAATGTATTTTTATATATGTGTATTATCTTCATCTCTGCAAACCTCCAGTTAAATAGCACACATAGTCGACAGGTGATATCCACATATAATAGCACTCACATATGTTCCCCCTCCATGTATCATCAACTAAATGTGCACCCCATTTGTTGGAACAAGAAGCCGAAAAGAGCTCGGTAGTGTTTGTTGGCCCATTTACAGACGCTTAATACGGGATGAGAAGGATTTAATGTATACTTCGCAATACCTCGAAGCTTATTTATAACATATACGGCACGATGATACATGCCCCTCAGACATTGATTCATACATACATGCTTTTTACTATCCCACTAGGTCATACATTTCCCACCTACAACTCTCCACCGATCATCCAAGCTTCTGTATATATTGTATAGATATTTTTCTGTTTATTGATTAGTTAGTGGCAGTTATTGGTGACTGCCAAAGGGTGGACTGTCGAAGTCGAAAAATATTGCAGTACACACATCACGTACAAACTACACACAGATGGCCTCCATGCGCGTACTTGTTCTGCCATGCGTGCACATATTCGCAAATTGCGTATGGTCGCTCCCGCGGTCCTGCGTATTAGCGCGTGGTATGAGTAATTACGGTAGAGTTTGTGATCGCATGGAAAAGCCATAAAAACACATTACATATTTAATCCAAATAGTGCACAAGGCACACATAGTCTCCCTGCACCACACCAGCAAGTTACACTAGTTTAAATGGTATCAGAACAAAGGGATTCCTCTTTACAGGATAGGAGGGGACAGAACTAGGTTATAAGGTGGTGTTTGGTATCCAGCTGTAGGGTATATTAAGGGCAATGGGGGTAATTCCAAGTTGATCGCAGCAGGAATTTTGTTAGCAAATGGGCAAAACCATGTGCACTGCAGGGGAGGCAGATTTAACATGTGCAGAGAGAGTTAGATTTGGGTGGGGTGTGTTCAATCTGCAATCTAATTTGCAGTGTAAAAATAAAGCAGCCAGTATTTACCCTGCACAGAAACAAAATAACCCTCCCAAATCTAACTCTTTCTGCACATGTTATATCTGCCTCCCCTGCAGTGCACATGGTTTTGCCCATTTGCAAATAAAAATCCTGCTGCGATCAACTTGGAATTACCCCCAATATTCCGCTCCTGCGAATAGTTATGTGCAGGAGCAGAATATAAATATAAACTGTATTTACTGTACACTTGGTATGCGGCAGAAACCCAGAGGAGACCATCTGCAAGTGCACCTAGAACAGACATCGTCCAACTATTCAAACCAACCTATGACCTCTCCTGTACTGTAAATGACCATCCCTGTGTCCAATGGACAAAGAGATTACAGTTTCCATTGTGCTAGGTTTTGGACTATTGTATAAAAAGCCAGCTGCATGCCGGGTCCCACACAGACTCTGAAGGTCATCTACCTTGATGACTGAGGACCGGGCCGGGAAGCGCAGGCGAAACCAAAAACGTATGTACCATTGACTGTAGCCATTTTTCTATTGTATTGTATTGTATTGTTATTGTAACCCCCTTTCAGTAATTATATGTTGGTGTGTCGGAACCCGGCATTTTAAATACAATCTGGTGTCGTGTCTCTTTTCCCTGCTAAGGTTATAAGTGTATTTCAGTCACACGTGTAGCTGCTAAGTGCTCACGGAGTATCTTTGGGTGTGTACGCGCTGCGTGTACTTTGTACAGCCAGCGCGGCATTATTACGCAAAGTGCGTACACGGTACGGGGCTTTGTACACTAATGGTGTAAAAAGTACGTAGGCTAAGGATTAATTACAGCGGCCGCAGCAGCTCCATTTAAAGTGTATTAAATGTCTTTTTAAAGTGTTGCTTTTAGTCCTGTATGTAAATCAACGTATACAAGGGGCATAGAGGGAGGAGCCACATTCTCAAACTCTTAAAGTGCCAATGGCTCCTAGTGGACCCGTCTATACCCCATGGTACTAATGTGGACCCCAGCATCCTCTAGGACGTAAGAGAAATATACGTTATGGTAAGAACTTACCGTTGATAACGTGATTTCTCTTATGTCCACAGGTATCCACAGGATAACATTGGGATATGGTTGAGCGACAGCGGAAATGGCACCAACACGGTCACGAGCTTTCTGGCCTCCCAGGATGCATAGGGGCCTTCACCATATAGTCCCGCCCACTGACTCAGTCAAATCAGTTCTTTCCACAGCGATTTTAGGCAGGAACATCAGGTAGAGACCTGTTTAGGCGATAAGAACACACATGCACACCCTTCCATACAAGAAGGAAGAGGTTTTAGTGATTGTCTAGATCCTCAAATCAGATGCGTCAGGGTGGGATCCCTGTGGATACCTGTGGACATAAGAGAAATCACGTTATCAACGTATATTTCTCTGGCTGGGTCCACAGGATTATCCACAGGATAACATTGGGATTCCCAAAGCCATTTTAGTGGTGGGGACGCTCCTGATTGCACAGGAGGACCTTTCGCCCGAAGTCTGCGTCATGAGAGGCAAAAGTATCCAAGGCATAATGTCTAATGAATGTGTTTATGGAAGACCATGTGGCTGCCTTACATATCTGTTCTGCTGAAGCACCTTGTTGTGCTGCCCAAGAAGGACCTACCTTACGTTTAGAGTGTGCAGAGGCATTAGCCGGAGAAGGGAGATCTGCATGAGAATAAGCTTCTGATATTACCATTCGGAGCCATCTCGTCAGCGTCTGTTTACTAGCAGGCCATCCTCTTCTATGGAATCCGTAGATGATGAAGAGAGAATCTGTTTTTCTGATGGCACTAGTACGATCTATGTAGATTCTTAAAGCCCGGACCACGTCCAGTGACGCTTCTCCCGCAGATAGTCCCGATACCTGAAAAGCTGGGACTACAATCTCTTCATTCAGGTGAAACTTTGATACCACCTTTGGAAGATAACTAGATCTCGTTCTGAGAACTGCTCTGTCTGGAAAAAAACTTAGGAAAGGAGACTTACACGATAATGCTCCTAAATCTGACACTCTTCTGGCTGACGCTATTGCCAGTAAAAAAAGCACTTTAGCCGTTAACCATTTAAGATCTGCTCTCTTAAGTGGTTCAAACAGAGGACCCTGGAGAAATTTAAGAACTAAATTCAAATCCCAGGGAGCTGCAGGAGGAACAAATGGAGGTTGAATATGTACTACTCCTTGAAAAAACGTACGTACATCTTGTAAATCAGCAATCTTTTGCTGAAACCATACAGTTAACGCTGATACTTGAACCCTCAAGGAAGCAACTTTCAAACCTTTATCCAATCCTGCTTGAAGGAAATCCAAAATCCTGGACACTTTAAAACAGGGCCAAACCGGTCCTCGAGATCTACCAACAGTTTATATTTTCCAGGCCTCCTGGAGATCTGCAGAATTGTCAGAATCTTAATTAGTAATGACTACACCTGTGCACCAGCTAGGTGGTCTGGAAAATGTGTACTGTTGGTAGATCTCGAGGACTGGTTTGGCCAGCCCTGCTTTAAAAGATCTCGGATTGAAAATTTTTCCAGTACACCAATGAATATAGGCTTGCCATATTCTATGATACACACGGGCCGAAGAAGGCTTTCTTGCTCTAAGCATAGTTTGGATTACTTGTTTCGAAAATCCTTTAGCCTCTAAGATAGAGGTTTCAACAGCCACGCCGTCAAAGACAGGCGATCCAGATGACTGTGACAACAAGGACCCTGCATTAGTAGATCTGGACGTTGAGGGAGCAGTATCGGTGCTTCCACGGACATTCTCAACAGATCTGTGTACCAATGCCTTCTTGGCCAAGCTGGAGCTATTAGAATCATTGCTCCTTTTGCTTTTTTTATCTTTCTCACTACTCTGGGTAACAGAGATATTGGACGGAACAGATACGCCAGCTGAAACCTCCATTCTACTGACAGTGCGTCTGCAAGGACCGCTCCTGGGTCCCTTGTTCTCGATCCGTACCTTGGAACTTTGTTGTTTAGATGAGACGCCATAAGGTCTATCTCTGGTAGACCCCATCTGTTCACCAGTGTCTGAAACACTTCTGGGTGTAGTGCCCATTCGGTTTCCTGAATGGTGTGCCGACTGAGAAAATCCGCTTCCCAGTTTAGTACACCCGAGACAAATACTGCTGGCAATGCTGGGAGATGGAGTTCCGCCCATTTTAAAATGGGAGTTACTTCCACAATCAGTCTCTTGCTGGGAGTTCCGCCTTGATGATTGAGGTATGCTACTGCTGTCGCATTGTCTGAGCGAATCTGGACTGGTCTTCCTTGCAGACTGTCCTTTGCCTGAACTAGAGCCAAGTAAATGGCCCTTATCTCCAACAGATTTATTGGCAGGCGACTTTCCCTTGCGGTCCATTTTCCCTGGAACCATAGGCTTCCGAGTACCGCCCCCCAGCTTTGCAAGCTGGCATCTGTTGTCAGGACTTGCCACTCTTTTATCCAAAACGGTCTCCCCTTGTTTAAATGGTCTGTCTGTAGCCACCACGCTAGAGACCTTTTTACGTTTACTGGAATCTTTATCATCTGCTTCTTTATTGTCTGATGATTTCCGTTCCATTTGGTCAGAATAAGGTGCTGCAATGGTCTGGAGTGGAATTGCGCATATTCCACCATGTCGAAGGTTGATACCATCAGACCCAACAGTCGCATTGCTGCATGGACTGACATTGTCTGGACGTGCAACGCTTCCTGAGCCATGACCTGCACCTTGACTATCTTTTTCTCTGGTAAGAGAACTTTCTGTAGGTCTGAATCCAATATGGCCCCCAAATGAACCATCCGCTGTGACGGATTCAGAGACAACTTTTCCCAATTTATGAGCAACCCGTGTCTCTGTAAACAAACTATTGTTTGTTGAAGATGGCTCAAAAGTACATCCTGCGAATGTGCTAGGATTAACAGGTCGTCGAGGAATGGGAATATTCTTATCCTCTGTTTGCGCAGACAAGCTGCCATAACCACCATGATCTTGGTAAACACCCTGGGTGCTGTAGCTAGCCCGAAGGGCAGAGCTTGGAACTGAAAATGTTCCTGGAGGATAGCAAACCTGAGGTAACACTGATGCGACAGTACTATAGGCACATGTAGGTAAGCATCCCGTACATCCAGAGAAACCATGTAATCTCCCGGTTCCATAGCCAACATTATGGAGCGTAACGTCTCCATGTGGAACTTTGGGATCCAAATGTATTTGTTCAACATTTTCAGATTGAGAATTGGCCGATATGACCCATTTGGCTTCTGGATTAGAAATAGATTGGAGTAAAACCCCTGTCCCCTTTGTGATGAAGGTACTGGGACAATCACACCTGACTGCAGTAATTTTTGGACTGCTTCTTGCAGGGCATTGGCCTTCGACTCTATACGAGACGGGCTGGTGCAAAAAAATCTTTGAGGAGGCTGCCTCCTGAATGGGAACCCATACCCCTGAGACACTACCTTCTGCACCCAAGCATCTGCTGTTGACTGTTGCCATATGTGTGCAAAATGAAGGAGTCGGCCCCCAACCCTGGAATCCTCCAGGCGGAGGCCCGTCTCTTCAGGCTGACTGTTTCTGGAAGCTGGCTTTTTGCTAGCCCACTGCTTCCTACCCCTGGATTTAAACTGGGGCTGCTTAGGCTCCTCTTTAGCTTTCGCTTTGCTTTGCCAACGAAAAGAGCAAAATTTTAAACCCTTGGACTTAGGGTTATAGGTAGCCGGAAATCTGACCTTTTTCGATTCAGCCTCTGATTCTAGGATATCCGATAAAGGTTTTCCAAATAATATATTACCAACAATAGGCAATGCTTCCAATTCTTTCTTGGATTCCGCATCTGCCTTCCAGGTACGTAGCCTACTGACAAGGCTGAAGCTTTAGAAGCTACTGTACCTACATCAATTGCTGCTTCTTCCAAATACTGGGCAGATTGTTTTAAACGGTAAAAATGATCCTCTTGCTCCCTAGTAGGAGAAGGGAAGTCATTCTCTAGTTCCTCTATCCATTCGCCCATTGCCTTTGCTACCCAGGCCGAAGCCATAGCAGGTCTTACCACTGCTCCTACTAGAGAAAATATATTTTTCAAAAGGCTATCTACCCTTCTGTCTGTGACATCATTTAGTGAGGTAGATGACAGTGGTAAAGCAGATTTATGCACGAGTCGCAGAACATGTGCATCTACTTTTGGAGGAACTTCTCTTTTCGAACAGTCCACAGCTGGAAATGGATAATAAGAATCCCATCTTTTAGGAATCTTATACTTTTTACTGGGCGCCGCCCAAGACTCATCCATCATTTCCGTCAGCTCATCTGACGCTGGGAATTCAGCTTTCACTGATTTTGTTCGTTTAAATACAGGTGCTTTAGCTTTTAACACTGTCTTGGCTGGCTCTTCCAATGAGAGAACAGCCTTCACAGCATTAATAAGTTCAGCTACATCTTCTGAACTAAAACTCTGCGACTGATCATCATACGGATCTATTGTATCATCATCCGATGTATCATCTTGTGTAGTCTGCCACATAGACGTATCTGTCTTAGTTTTACCTGTCCCTTGGTTGCTTGTAGAGGCTACTGGAACCAAGCCATAGGAAGGGAGCTGCATGTATGGGTTCATAGTGTAGCCTAACCCTTGAGGTGGTGCTACCGGAGTTAACCTGTCCGCTATAGAAGATAGAGTCTTTGCGAACATATTCCATGGTGGCTCTACTGGAGGTTGAACCAACTCCTGTTTTTTACTTCGCTGAAAAGCGAAACAGTTTGCACACAAACCCTCATAAGTGACCAATTGATTCATATCAATTACCCTTGACTTACAAGATAAGCATGTTAGGGCTGTAGGAGTGCTTGATAAATTCTCCTCATCACTTTTGCCGCTCACAGACATGGTAATATTCTGTTATTGACTACACAATTTGTGACTGAAAATCACCCTATATGTAAATATATAGAGGTGAGATCAATCTGACCACAGTGCACCTGATTTGAGGGTCAGAACAGGACTGACATTACACAGAAAAGTCAGCACACATACTAGCAGTCAGTCACATGTTAAAGCATTAGACATTGCCATATGAGAATACAACCTCCATAATAACTTACACATAAGTAGGAAAATTGTACTTCTGTTTTTAACTGGTTCTTTTTTCTACATAACATGCAGAAAACACCGTAATATACAGGTCTCATATGCAATAGGTACTAAAAATTAACTATTCATACTAAGAAGTAGAGAGAATTTTTAGTACTGTATACCCTGCCTACGGAGAGCGGGATACAGGGAGACTCACCACACTTCCATATCCAAGCAAAGACGCTCATAAGACGCTGAGTGGATTCAGACGCTACTGATGTACAATACCGCTCTTGATAACTGATCACGGACACGGACGCTCACTGCGAACACGGACGCTGAGCGATATCCACGTGTATGAGGACGCTAAGGCCTGCGACTCGATCTGGGCGGGATCTCTAGTGTACACAACCGCAGCATCTAAGCTGCGACGAGTACCCTTGTGGTAGCGTCTAAGCCGGAAGTGAGGTCATTCAGTTCACGAAACGAGAGATGCGCGGAAACTGGCTATGAACTCTGAGGAGGGATGGCCAGGAGAGCGTCTGAATCCCCCTGTTGACTTAAACTCCCAGGATCGCGGCCTCTACCTACTCCTGGCGCCTATGATCCCTGGAGCGTAGCGCTGTCGCACTCGAGATGTTCAGCGCATCAACACACTGTGTGTAGTCTCCACCAAATCAGTGTAGCTGTGTCCTGACCCCTCTAGTAAGAGGGAGTCCATAGACTCACCGTCTCCCCATGCTCCGGCCACAGCCTGGTTACGTCTGCTGGACCAGCTAGAACATCCGACACAGACGCCCGTCGAGACAGCACTAATACCCGAAGGTAAGCGTTGTTGCGACCCGGTGAGGAGTTGTTGGAGGGACTCTTTCTAGTATGCGTTTAAGACGCTGTTAAAAGAAGTCGCTCAAAAAAAAACAATATAGTAAGTCTATAACAATAAAATAATAAAAGCTTGAGGCTGCTCTCTCAGCAGCCCTGTGACCATGCGGATTCCTGCCGCACCAAGCAAAAAACTGATTTGACTGAGTCAGTGGGCGGGACTATATGCTGAAGGCTCCGATGCATCCTGGGAGGCCAGAAAGCTCGTGACCGTGTTGGTGTCATTTCCACTGTCGCTCAACCATATCCCAATATTATCCTGTGGATAATCCTGAGGACCCAGCCAGAGAAAAAGGTAATAACAAAACACACAATACAACTGTAAACAGACAGTACAGGGGGAACAAGTCAGACAGTGCGATTTCTATACAACTGATACAGAGTAACATTAGTAGTCAGGGACCAAGTGTCCTGGGAGAGGAGTGCACTGGGGACCAGGATAGTAGTAAGAACCAAGGGGAAGGGGAAGTGGCCCTACCGGAGAGCTTACAGTCTAGAAGAGTGGGGGTGAACTGAGAAGTTAATTAGATGGGTAGAGGACATGAGTTAAGAGTGAGAATAGTTTTGGATGCTGGATTTAGAGAAGGTAATTATAGTGGAGGAGAGGCGAAGTCAGATGGAGTGTGGATTGAGAGATTGAGATGTGTTTAGAAATGGCACCAGTGAGGAAGTCGTAGATATAAGACAGGAAGCAGCATTGAAGATATAGGAGGGGTCATTCCGAGTTGATCGCTCGCTAGCTATTTTTAGCAGTCGTGCAAAAGCTATGCCGCCTCTCACTGGGAGTGTATTTTAGCTTAGTAGAAGTGCGAACGAAAGGATCGCACAGCGGCTACAAAATAATTTTGTGCAGTTTCAGAGTAGCTTCACACCTACTCAGCGCTTGCGATCACTTCAGACTGTTCAGTACCTGTTTTGACATCACGAACACGCCCTGCGTTCGGCCAGCCACGCCTGCGTTTTTCCTGGCACGCCTGCATTTTTCCGATCACTCCCTGAAAACGGTCAGTTGACACCCAGAAACGCCCACTTCCTGTCAATCACTCTGCGGCCAGCAGTGCGACTGAAAAGGTTCGCCAGACCTTGTGTGAAAGTACATCGGCCGTTGTGAAAGTATGTCGCGCGTGTGCATTGCGCCGCATACACATGGGCAGAAGTGCCTTTTTTTGCATCATCGCTGCAAACATTTTCAGCTAGCTAGGGGTCATTCTGAGTTGATCGCACGTAGCAACTTTTTGCTGCTCGTGCGATCAACCTGACGCTGCCTATGGGGGTTATTCCGACCCGTTCACACGCAGCGGTTCTTCGCTGTGGTGTGAACGTGTCGGAAATGCGCATGCACGGTGGACGCATTGCGCACACAGGATCGTCGCCGGGCAACAAAGCCTCCAGCGAGAAATGTGATCGCAGAGGCGACTGCAAGAAGACGGACAGGCGGGAGGCGTTCCGGGGCAGATACTCATCATTTTCCAGGCGTGGTGAGTCCAACGCAGGCAGATCCAGGCGGTGTCAGGTTGATCGCACGAGCAGCAAAAAGTTGCTACGTGCGATCAACTCAGAATGACCCGCTATGGGGGAGTGTATTTTAGCATAGCAGGGCTGCGAACGCTCGTGCAGCCCTGCTATGTTAAAAAAGTTTCAAGTAAAACAAGACCAGGGCTGCAGTTACTCACCCAGTGCCACGGATCCAGCGATGAAGGTCCCGGTCCTGACGTCAGACATCCGCCCTCCAAATGCCTGGACACACCTGCATTGGACTCACCACGACTGGAAAACGGTGAGTATCCGCCCCGGAACGCCTCCCGCCTGTCTGTCTTCTTGCGATTGCTGCTGCGATCACATTTCTCGCTGGCAGCGTCGTTGCCTGGCAACGATCGTCGCCAGGCAACGACGCGCGTGCGCAATGTGTCCGCCGTACATGCGCATTTCCGACCCGTTCGCACCACACCGAAAAACCGCTGTGTGCGAACGGGTTGGAATGACCCCCATAATGAGGGAAGAGGCATAATAGAGGAAGACCAGAGAGTAATACTACTTTCACAGTGAAACTTAGATTCAACCCAGTTTCTGCCCAGATAACTGAACTTGGCAGAGGTTCTCAATTGCGGTCCTCAAGGCACCCCAACAGTCCAGGATTTAGTTATATCCATGGCTCAGCATAGATGGTTACATCAAATTGACTGAGGTGCTGATTAAGTCACCTGTGGCCAAGCATGAATAAACTAAATCCTAGACTGTTGGGGTGCCTTGAGGACCACGATTGAGAACCTCTGGAACACTGGTTGATGCCAGGCTGCTGGATGGTCCTGAGTTGTTGCCGTTCACACTTGATGCTTGGAGATGATGTCATCTTCAAGCATTCCTAAGTCCATCAATCAGCTCCTTTTAGGTATGATGCGGGTCATGCCTTTCACACTGCAGGCTACCTGGGTCGTCCCCATCACACTGAGTCAGGACGCAATGGCTTGCCCTGGCAATATCCCGGGTTCTCCACTTGGTGATAAAAAGGTATAATAGGTTGCAATAGTCCAGGCAGAAAATGACATGGGCATCAACATAGGAGAGTATTTGCAACAGAAAGAGAGGTGGGGAAAAGGGGGATACAGTGAGCTCAGTTTTAGACATGTTAAATGTATAACTACTGAGATGGGTGTGGTATAACTAGCTGAAAGTTATCAGGTCAACAAGAGAATGTAGACAGGGTGGAACTGTCGGCATGCAGCATGCTCAGCATGTCAATGTTCATCATGTCTACCTGGATGATAAGGAGATTTATGGTAAGAACTTACCTTTGTTAAATCTCTTTCTGCGAGGTACACTGGATTCCACAGGGATAACATTGGGGTGTAGAGATGGATCTTGATCCGAGGCACCAACAGGCTAAAAGCTTTGACTGTTCCCAGGATGCATAGCGCCGCCTCCTCTATATCCCCGCCTCCAGGCACTGGAGCACAGTTTTGCTAACCAGTCCAATGCAGTAGCAGGTAAAAGAGATGACAACAGTTAGTAGCCACATACACTACATTCTCACAACAGGAGAAGGTACCAGCGGTACCAGCGGCTAAAGTCATACAAACCCAAAGAAGCTAAGTGCGTCAGGGTGGGCACCCTGTGGAATCCAGTGTACCTCGCAGAAAGAGATTTAACAAAGGTAAGTTCTTACCATAAATCTCCTTTTCTGCAGCGGGGTACACTGGTATTCCACAGGGATAACATCGGGGATGTCCTAAAGCAGTTCCTTATGGGAGGGGATGCACTGTAGCGGGCACAAGAACCCGGCGTCCAAAGGAGGCATCCTGGGAGGCGGAAGTATCGAAGGCATAGAACCTTATGAACGTGTTCACTGAGGACCACGTAGCCACCTTGCACAATTGTTCAAGGGTTGCACCACGGCGGGCCGCCCAAGAAGGTCATTAGCGATTAGACTCAGGAAGTCCGCTTCCCAGTTGAGGACTCCCGTAATGAACACTGCCGATATGGCTGGCAGATGGCGATTCCGCCCATTGAAGGATTTTTGACACTTCCAACATTGCCATGCGGCTTCGAGTGCTGCCCTGATGATTAATGTACGCCACCGTGGTGGCGTTGTCCGACTGTACTTGAACAGGCCTATTCTGTACCAGAGGCAGGGCTAGTGTCAATGCATTGAACACTGCTCGCAATTCCAGAATGTTTATCAGGAGGAGAGACTCCTCCCTGGTCCACCGACCCTGAAGAGAGTGTTGCTCCAACACCGCGCCCCAACCCCGCAGACTAGCATCCATCGTTAGAAGCACCCAGTTGGAGATCCAGAAGGGACGACCCCTGTTCAGTGCTGGTCCTGTAGCCACCAGGTCAGTGACAGGCGGACCTTCGGAGTCAAGGAGATCATGTGATTCCTGATCCGGTGAGGCAGGTCATCCCATTTGGAAAGGATTAACCTCTGTAGAGGGCGGGAGTGAAATTGAGCGTACTCCACCATGTCGAAAGCCGACACCATGAGACCTAGTACTTGCATCGCCGAGTGTATCGACTCACGTGGGCGAGATAGGAAGAATCTTATCTTGTCCTGAAGTTTCAGGACCTTCTCCGGAGACAGAAACAACCGCTGGTTGTGGGTGTCCAATAGTGGTCCCAGGTGCACCATGCTCTGAGCAGGGACCAGGGGCTTGCAGGAATTGGACTGTCAGTTCCAGATGACGAATGAGAACCTCTGGAGAGCTCGCCAGGATCAACAAGTCATCCAGATACGGCAGGATCCTGATACCCTGATGGTGGAGCAGAGCCGTCATGACCTTGGTGAAAATTCTTGGAGCGGGGGTCAGACCAAAAGGTAAGGCCTGGAATTGAAAATGTAGGTTGCCAATAGCAAACTGCAGGTATTGCTGATGAGACACTGCAATAGGTATATGCAGGTAATTAAGGTGATGAACTCTTACATGTATGCTTACTTCTAGAAGCGTATTGAAGGCCCATAAAAGGTTTCTTTAATGATCTTCAAGACTCTCCTCACACACACGGATGAATCACGTTATTTCCCGTGTACAATGAAAAGCCAGAAATAAATTCCAGTTAGGAAAAAAACTCTTTTTAATATCAGAGTGAACAAAAGTAGGAAGCAAAACAGTCATACCATATGGGGAAAAGAGTTGGTATTCAGTGAACAGCAAAAGATCCGGATAACAATTGCTGATATGACCCCACTATGGTTGGCTGCTGTGAGACCCACCAAAAGCACTGTGTCGACGCGTTTCGAGTTTCGACGCTATGCAGCGTCTTTTTCAAGATTCACAGTGTAACAAACTATAAACATAAATACAATCCATAGTTTAAAAAATTTTGTTGAAAAATTGTGAATGCAAACCATAATTAAAAAATTGTCATTAAACAATATTTCATAATGATTAAAAATTCATATGTCATTTAAAAACTCATAATAGAGATTCCAAATATGTTTCTACATTGCAATCCTAATTGACAAGAAAAAGTTACCATGCATCAAAAAAGTTACATACCCCTGGAGCGTAGTGTGTCCTGTCTGATCTGCTCACAAACAAACATACCTCAGGGCTAGGTATTAAAATAGGCACAAGCCTGATTGGTGTAAGTTTGTTCCACCAATCAGGGGGAAAAACGGGGTGATTGATTTATATTTTGGCCAATATGGACTCACTTAAATGGCGCCAGTGTGTTAAGACATTATCCTCCGTTTAAATTCAGAATCATATGACTCACAGGTCACGTGTTCCGCTAAGAACACGTGACTGCTCTGGTTGTCAAGGCGCCGTATATGTGTATACACGGTGCCTTTGAAAAAAGAGGTGGATGTATGATCTTCTTCTCTGGGACTATATCAACACCTTCATCCTACGTGGCACACAGTGGTGAAAGATCAATCTTCCATACAGGATTACATACAGGATTACAGGATTACACTATGTTGCATTTCTATTTTTATTTTTCATGTTGATTGGATGATACCTGTCCATTGGGACATACTTGGACTTCTGGGACTTTGAGCGCAAAAGTGAGAGTATCTTTTTCTTTTCTGCAATTTGTTATAGATTGGTGGTCTATCTGGTACTTTTTATTTGCAGCTCTTTTTGTGCAGCGCCAGGAGAGGGATTATTTTCTATTGATATGCAGGTAAGCATCCTGTATGTCCAGGGATACCATATAGTCCTTGGGCTCCAAAGCCAGAACAATAGAGCGAAGAGGTTCCATACGGAATTTGGAAACTTTCACAAATTTGTTCAAAGACTTGAGGTTGAGAATGGGCCAGGAAGACCCATTCGGTTTCGGAACTAGGAACAGCGTGGAATAGTACCCCCTGCCTCTCTGAGACAGAGGCACCGGCACTATCACTCCCGTGTCCAGGAGGGATTGTACCACCAGATGGAGAGTTTTTGCTTTTACCGGATCCGAAGGGATGTTTGTTGAGCAAAACTGACGAGGGGGACGTTTCTTAAAAGAGATGGCTTATCCGTGAGCGACGACTTCCCTTACCCAGGCGTCCGAAGAGGTCTGTAACCATACCTGGGCAAACTGTAGAAGTCAGCCTCCCACCCTGGGATCCCCCAGGGGGAGGCCTGCCCCATCATGCAGCAAGCTTATCTGTTTTGGATGCAGGCTGACGGGCAGCCCAGGCACGTTTAGGTTTGGGCTTAGTGGATTTGGAAGTGCGAGCCTGTTTTGGGTACGCCTAACCCTTTGCTTTACCTGGAGGTCGAAAGGAACGAAAGGAAGTACTCTTAGCCTTCGGAGTCAAAGGAGTAGTACTAGGCAGACATGCAGTCTTAGCGGATGCTAAGTCAGCAACAATCTTATTGATGTCTTCCCAAAAAGTATGTTTCCCTTAAAAGGGATCACCTCCAAGGTCTTTTTAGAGTCCAGATCAATGGACCAGGACCGCAACCACAGAATCCGGCGACCCAGAATGGACGTAGTAGACGCTTTGGCCACCAGGACACTTGCATCAGATGCTGCCTCCTGAATATAATGAGAGGCTGTAATAATACATGAAAGACACTGTCTAGAATTATCAGGAAAATCAGACGGTAGCTCCGATTCAACTTCCTGAACCCAGGCTTCAATAGCTTTTGCAGCCCAAGAAGCCGCAATAGTGGGCCGACGCACAGCTCCAGTCAGAGTGTAATTGGACTTCAAGCAACCCTCCACACGCTTATCCGTCGTGTGGAGGGTTGAGCAGAGCAGATGACACCACCGGCGGCGGTGTTTCCCAATTTTTACTTAACTCTGCAGCGAGGGGATAACGAGCTAACATCTTTTTAGACAGGGATAATTTCTTTCCTGGATATTCCCAGGATTCCTGACATATGGCAACTAAGTTGTCAGAATGAGGTAAAACTAATTTAATGACCTTCTGACGCTTGAATTTATCAGGTTTTTTAGAGGTAGCTGGATGTTGTTCGTCATCATCAATTTGAAGAATCAGCCTGATAGCCTCCAAGAGGTCAGGAACATCCACTTGTGTCATAGATTCCGCATCAGAAGCATCTGCATCAGTGTCTGAGGGGTCAGTATATGCACCATCTTCTTCCGATGAAGTATCCGAAACGTGTGGATTGTGAGGAAGTAATGGCCCGCTTAGATGACCCTTTGGTCCTAGGCTGGCGAGGGTTAGGATTTTGCTTAGTTAAAGACTGATTTAATTGCTGTAACTGAGAGGACAGAGTATCTGCCCATGGCAGATTAACTGCAGGGACTATATGCTGCTGTAATGGCACAGGAGGTCCCACAGGAGGCGCAAGTCTAGTAACTAGCATAGTCAGTAAATTAGAGAAAACAGCCCAGGGTGGGTCTTGATGTGCCCCCGTTGCTTCAGACTAACTGGGGGGTATAGAACCCCCAGCACCTGAACCCTTAGCTGCTATATTTTCCTCAGAGTAAACCATGGCATCCTGCATGTTGCAGGATCGGCCATGGATCTATCGCCCCGTTTAGCCGACATTATATGAAAGCGTAACCTTAGGGCGTAATAGTACAATATAAGCAGACAAATTACCTGACAAAAAACACCTGTATAGTGTGACTGCAAGCAGAGCACAAACAGAAGATTTAAGAGGTATATGGTGACTGTAATACACAGAGAAAAATACCAAAAATAGTATATCCTGTGAAACACTATATTATATGAGAACCCTGATGCACTTAGCCCCCTTCAGGGTACAGAATATAGGGATAGCAATATATGTGAGGTACACGGAATGGAGATCACACAGCAGCTATTGGCACACACACAGTCACATGTACAATGCAGAAATTATTACAAACAACAATAAAACTGCACTGGACTAGCAATACTAAGTAACTGCACTACTAAGTAAAGCTATATATGTATACAGATATAACAATGCACAGTAAAGACTGGATGTATATCACAGGATACTTGTACTAAATATCCCTGTAGAAATGCGCTTGTTCTTAACTAACACTGTCTAAATGACATGTAGAATACTTAAGTGTCCTGTAAATGCACAGCGCTGATGATGCAGGCGGCTTTACAGAGGAGACATTGCCCAGCAGTCCCAGAGTCAGCGCAGCTGTGTGTGTAATGGCGCCTAAACACTGACAGGGAGTGAGGGAGAGAGAGAGATGCAGCTCCAGGGAACATTTGCAGTAAATGGCGACTGGGGCTGGGGGAGGGGCTACAGATCAGAGCCTTATCCCCTTGCTGGACTTCACCACCTTTGTAAAATGGATTATGAGGTAATCCGACCTGTGCCCTTGCCCTGGTGGTCTAGTGGGGTGCCTGTATGGCCACAGTGTCCATGCCAGCGTGCGCGGTCCTTCTCCGATAGACCGCGCTGGATCGCGATTTCAGCGGGTCCCACCTGGGGGACCCTCTTACCTCCTCCCTAGACGTGAGGCCACGCTATCCAGGAGAGCGGCAGCGAGTGTGTGTGCCCTTGAAGTGACCAGAGCCCTCCGCAGCAACCAGGGAGCGGGAGTATACAGCGCCACTGGGGGGGTGAAGAAGCTGCAGCACGATGTCAGTATGACATATAGCACTCCTAAGTGCCTGTGCTGCGGCCCTTGAAGTCTTCTATCTTCATTAAAAGCTCTTTTCAGGGCTGCTCAGAGCAGCCCTCCCTGTTAGCTGCCTGCACTGCAGGCACCAACTTACAAACTGAGCTCCATTGCCTGGAGGCGGGGATATAGAGGAGGCGGCGCTATGCATCCTGGGAACAGTCAAAGCTTTTAGCCTGTTGGTGCCTCGGTTAAAGATCCAACTCTACACCCCCGATGTTATCCCTGTGGAATCCAGTGTACCCCGCTGCAGAAATATCAATATGATGAACTGTAAACAAACCATCCAGTGGTTCTCAAAATGGGGTGCCCTGGACTGGTGGTCCAGGACCAATTAAAATTATTTACTGTCAATGTAATAGACAAAACCAGTGCTTGTGGCTTCCAATAATAAAATGTGGACTAACAAAAGTGAATCCTGTACCTCACCGTATAACTGAACCATACTTGCCTACTCTCCCGGAATGGCCGGGAGGCTCCCGAAAATCAGGTGACCCTCCCGGCCCCACGGAAGAGCAGGCAAGTCTCCCGGAACGAGCTGTCACCCTGCCCGTCCGCCCACTTACTGTGTAAAGTGGGCGGTCCGGGCAGTTGATGACGCGATTCTTGCTGAATCGCGTCATCATAGCCACGCCCCCTGCAGTGTAATGCCGGGGATCGCGGCATTACAGAGCGGGGGCGTGGCTTAAATGATGTGACGTGTAACTCCGCCCCCGGCCTGCCCCTGCTCCGCCTCCGCCCCGCCTCCAGTCCACCTCCTCCCCACGTCAGAGCCTGCCCCTGCCCCCCTGCTGAGCCGACCTGGCTGCTCTCTCCCGCAGAGAGCAGCCAGAATATCGGCAAGTATGAACTGAACCTTAGGATGACATATCAACTATTAAGGGATACAAGGCTGACATAGCCTGGCTGACATAGGCAGGGTGTAGAAATCAAAGTGTAGAAATATAAGTGTTTTTCAGCCTATACTTAGCCTATACTTGTTATCAATCATATTCAACCCCTGCAGAGACTGTGATCTAACTTCTATCTTCATGTTTATCTTCTACAGGTCACTACTGCTCCCAGCAGACACTGCTACATTGGGCTTAGTTAACATTACTCCATTCTTAGGTAACTACTAGAGATGAGCGGGTTCGGTTCTCAGAGAAATGAACAACCCTGAACTTTGCCTTCCGAGTCCGGATCCGAGCCAGGCCCGGATTTTCCCTCTTGACTCGGAAACCCGAACTCGGCAAAACGTCATCATCCCGCTGTCGGATTCTCGCGGGATTTGGATTCCATATAAGGAGCCGCGCGTCGAGGCCATTTTCACTCCAGTCTCGGAGAGTGAGAGGACGTGTATTTACTGTGCTCAGTCTCTGTTTATTGGGGCGGGAAAGTGGGGTGACAAGTGTTGTGCTGCTCAGTCCAGTCCATATAGACAGTGTAGCTGTAAAGTGGTGCTGTGTTGTGCAGACCAGTCCAGTGTAGTCACTCAGTGTATTGTACTGCATCAGTCCAGGCAGTCACAGTGTTGGTGTTCTCTGCTGCCATATATCCAGTGTAACTGTAAAGTGGGGCTGTGTTGTGCAGACCAGTCCAGGTTAGTCAGTGTATTGTGCTTGTCACTATCCGGGTACTGAGACACCAGTTTTTACCTATTAGGTGCCTCCTGAGGTTGGCTCAGCGGGCCAGGGCCGGGCGTTAACTTAGGTTATTGCTCGCAGCGCTGGTCTTAGCTGACCACCTTAGTATACGTACTTATGGAAGTGCAGCGCTTTCGGTCCCACCGCGGCCATCATCGCCGCGCCTGAGGGCTCCTGTCTGGATGCACGTCCTCCATGTACCTCTGCTGCCGCTTCTGTCTCTCTGGCCGCCGCTAGGCGCATGTGATCCTGCTGCTGCGGCCTTCACCACCATTGTGGCATCTTCCCCACAGTAGTTAATTCCCCTTCTGTTACCGTTCATGGACGCAGCCATGTTGGACTCCAGTCACCTGTTTCATTCCTCCAATCCGCAGTGCTGCCTAAAGCTCAGGTATCACGGTCAGCCAATCCCCGCTGGCCATGGGGGATAAATACCCTGTATCCACACCCAGAAGATTGTCAGTGCTTCCATTGTCGTCTGCTACTCCAGCGTGTAGTTCTCTTGTGGATTATCTCTGCAACTCAGCCTGACTCTTCGGTGGTTCCCTCCTGCAGTGTTAATCCAGCTTTCCTGTGGTTATTCTATGGTGCAATCCGTTTCCCTGTCATCCTGCACCTAGTGCTGGTGGTGTGTATACTCTGGCTTCCCAGCAGCCATCCTTCATTCCTCATTTATCTACGAACCCCAGCTTCATTCTTCATTTATCTAAGAACCCCAGCTTCATTTCTCATTTACCAGCGGACTCCAGCTTCATCTTCAGTTTACTCACGAACACTAATATTATTTACAGCTTCACCTTTATTTCCCATCATCACATTATTCCTCACCTGGGCTCCCAAGTCTTATACAGAACTTTGTGTTATTCTGGATTACTGGTTCCAACCAGCACTGTGTTCATTCATCCCCTGTGACATTATTATTTCATGCACCATTTATGACTTTTTCTTTAATAAAACCCATTTAAGTCACTCCAGTTGTCATGGTCACGCCTTCGGGCTCTACATAGTGCTACCTTGCATATGTCTAAGAGTCTACTAACTCCTCCCACATTCCGGTACCCATCAGCCCCTACAACTGAGGCTCCCAGTCACCATCACCAGCCCTCAGTTGTGACAGTAAGCACTGACCTAATGGAGCCGGTAGGAGATCAAGCCCAGGGGACTAGGCCGATGCAAGAACTAGCAGCCCGCCTTGAACATCAGGAGGCTGCTCAAGGCCATGTTATCCAATGTCTCCAGGACCTCTCCTCCCGACTGGATGAAATTCAAGCTACCCTCCGTGGGTCCGGGGCATCCAGTGTACTGACAGTCGTAGTTCCGGTGGTGTCCCCACCCACCATTCCCATTTCTCCTCCACGTCTCCATTTGCCGACGCCTGCCAAATATGATGGATCCCCGAAAGTCTGCAGGGGTTTTCTGAATCAGTGTGAGATCCACTTTGAGCTGCAGCCCAGCAGTTTTCCCACAGCCCGCACTAAAGTGGCATATATCATCTCTCTACTCAGTGGTGCCGCCCTTGACTGGGCCTCACCTTTATGGGAAAAGTCTGACGCCCTGCTGTAATCCTACGCTGACTTCGTGGCAACGTTCAGGCGGATTTTTGATGAGCCAGGTCGAGTGTCGTCAGCTTTTTCAGAGATCCTTCGGCTGCGTCAGGGGACGCGAACTGTTCTGCAGTATTTGGTACAATTCCAGACGTTGGCATCTGAAGTCTCCTGGAATGAAGAGGCCCTCTATGCGGCTTTTTGGCAAGGCCTGTCAGAACGTATCAAAGATGAGCTCGCCACTAGAGACTTACCCTCGAAACTGAATGAGCTCATCTCGCTCTGCACCAAGGTTGACCTACGATTCCGCGAAAGGGCTATAGAACGAGGCAGGTCAACAGTGCATAAGACTCCTTCTACTCCACCTCCTCATCAGCCGTCTCCGTCTAAGGATGAACCTATGCGGATAGGTCATTCACGACTGTCTCCAGCAGAGCGTAGAAGACGCTTATCTAACCGCCTATGCCTCTACTGTGCCGCACCTTCCCACCTCATTAACGCCTGTCCTGAGCGTCCGGGAAACTCCAAATCCTAGCCCACCATGGAGAGGGTCGGCTAGGAGTCATATATGCCTCTCCGCCTTCAAGTGACTGTAACCTCTCAGTTTCCCTTTGGGTGGCTCAGCGTACCAAGCATCTAATTGCCTTATTGGATTCTGGAGCAGCCGGAAACTTCATTACAGAGAGGTTTGTTAAGCAGTGGTCTCTGCCCACTGAGAGACTATTATCCCCAATTTCTTTAACTGCCGTGGACGGCAGTAGGATTCCTGATGCTGTGATTACCCCCAAGACCCTGCCTATCCATCTGAAGGTAGGGGTATTACACACAGAGATGATTTCCTTCCTGGTAATCCCAAGGGCCACCCATCCTGTGGTCCTAGGCCTCCCATGCCTACGTCTGCATAACCCCCAAATTGATTGGAAGACGACCCATATCCTGGCATGGGGTCCTTCCTGTTCCAAGACATGTCTGCAAAAAGTGCTTCCAGTTTGCAAATCCTCCTCTAAGGCTCCTGATGTTCCACCCTCTCCATATCAAGACTTCACGAGGTATTCAGCAAATCCTCAGCTGATATTCTTCCTCCCCATAGGGAATGGGACTGTCCTATAGACCTTATTCCAGGGAAAACTCCTTCTCATGGGCGCACGTATCCGTTATCTCCTGCTGAGACCCACTCCATGAAGGAGTATATTAAAGAAAACCTGGATAAAGGATTCATCCGACCTTCGTCTTCTCCAGCTGGCGCAGGCTTCTTCTTCGTGAAGAAAAAAGATGGCGGTCTGCGGCCTTGTATTGACTACCGGGGTCTGAATGACATCACAGTAAAGAATCAATACCCTCTGCCGCTTGTCACTGAGCTGTTTGACCACGTCAGTGGAGCCACTATCTTCACCAAGTTAGATCTGAGGGGTGCCTATAATCTCATCCGCATCCGAAAGGGTGACGAGTGGAAGACCGCTTTTAACACCCGTGACGGACATTATGAGTACCTCGTCATGCCTTTCGGACTCAGTAACGCTCCAGCGGTATTTCTTCATTTCGTGAACAAAATTTTCAGAGACATCCTGTATCGTCATGTTGTGGTGTATCTCGATGATATCCTTATTTTCGCAAATGATTTGGAGGAACATCGGTTCTGGGTGAAAGAGATCTTGTCCCGTCTCCGCACCAATCATCTATATTGCAAACTGGAAAAATGCGTCTTTGAAGTTAAATCCATTCCGTTCCTAGGGTATATTGTATCCGGTTCGGGTATGGAGATGGACCCTGAGAAACTTCAAGCGATCCAAGAGTGGCCGATTCCTGTAAACCGTAAGGGCATCCAGAGGTTCCTAGGGTTTGGCAACTATTACAGGAAATTTATTCGAGACTTTTCTACTATTGTAGCGCCTATTACGGCTCTTACCAGAAAGGGTGCCAACCCTTCCAAATGGCCAGAAGAAGCAACACAAGCCTTTCATTTGCTGAAACAAAGATTCATCTCCGCTCCAGTGTTGAAACAGCCTGATACCAACTCGCCCTTCATCCTTGAAGTGGATGCCTCTTCTGTCGGAGTGGGGGCAGTACTGTCTCAGAGAGCTAATGATGGACATTTGCATCCTTGTGGCTTCTTTTCACGAAAGTTCTCTGCTGCCGAGCGTAAATACGCCATTGGCGACCAAGAACACTTGGCAATTAAACTTGCTTTGGAAGAGTGGAGGTACTTGCTGGAGGGAGCTTCTCATACCATCACCATTATGACGGATCACAAAAACCTCCTGTACCTAAAAGGCGCTCAATGTCTTAACCCTCGCCAAGCCAGGTGGCCCTTTTCTTTTCTAGATTCTATTTCAATTTACAGTTTTGTACAGGGTCACAGCATCGTAAGGCCGATGCCCTTTCCCGCTCCTGGGAGCAAGAAAATGAGTCTGAGTCTACTGACAAGCATTATATGATTGATCCAGTGGCGTTCTCCGCAGTGAGGATGGACTCTATGACCCCACCAAGGAAAAGTTTCGGAAAACCAGCTCTCAGAAGGAAGCTCTTGCATTGGGCAATTCCTCTCGCTTTGCCGGACACGCGGGCATCCGCAAGACCTTAGAATTTGTTTCCAGAGCATATTGGTGGCCGACCCTAAAGAAGGACATTACTGAATTTGTGGCTTCCTGCCCAAAATGTGCCCAACACAAGGTACCCCGCCAGTCACCCGCTGGGCAACTGGTTCCTTTGTCTGTTCCTCATCATCCGTGGACTCATCTTTTGATGGATTTCGTCACGGATCTCCCTATGAGTAATAAATTTAATACCATCTGGGTGGTAGTTGACTAGTTCACCAAGATGGCTCACTTCATTCCTCTTACCAGCCTTCCATCAGCTTCCAGGTTGGCACAAGTCTTCATTCAAGAGATCTTCAGGCTACATGGCCTCCCTGAGGAGATAATTTCCGATAGAGGTGTGCAGTTTGTGGCCAAGTTCTGGCGAAGTCTTTGTCAAGCACTCCAAGTCAAACTGAAGTTTTCTACAGCCTATCATCCTCAAACCAATGGGCAAACTGAGAGGGTGAATCAGGACTTGGAGGCATTCCTCCGTATTTATGTATCCTCTTCCCAGGATGACTGGGTTCAACTCCTCCCATGGGCTGAATTCTGCCACAACAATCAGTACCACTCTTCGTCTTCCTCCACGCCATTTTTTACTAACTATGGGTTTCACCCAAAAGTCCCCGAGTTCCAGCCGCTTCCAGCAACCTCGGTGCCTGCTACTGATATCACGAGTCAACAGTTTTCAAGTAATTGGAAGAATGTTCGTGCAGCCTTGTTGAAAGCTTCCTCCAGGTACAAAAAATTTGCAGATAGAAAGCGTCGGGCAATCCCTGCCCTTAAAGTTGGTGACCGCGTTTGGCTATCGACGAAGAATCTATGACTGAGGGTTCAGAGTATGAAATTCGCTCCACGTTACATCGGCCCTTTCCCAATTGAGCAAGTCGTCAACCCAGTTTGCTACAAACTTCAACTGCCTCCATTCCTGAAAGTTCCTAAGACGTTCCACATTTCTCTCCTCAAGCCAGTGATTTTGAATCGCTTTCATTCTACGCTTCCTTCTGCTCCCAAAATCCAGACTCATCGCGGCGTTGAGTACGAGGTCGCCAAGATAATGGATTCTCGTATTAGGTATGGTAATCTCCAGTACCTAATAGATTGGAAGGGCTACGGTCCTGAGGAACGTTCCTGGACGAATGCAGCTGATGTTTACGCTCCTAAACTAGTCCGAGAATTTCATTCCAAGATCCCACGTAAACCTAAGAAGTGTCCTGGGGCCACTCCTAAAGGGGGGGGTGCTGTCACGATCCGGGTACTGAGACACCAGTTTTTACCTATTAGGTGCCTCCTGAGGTTGGCTCAGCGGGCCAGGGCCGGGCGTTAACTTAGGTTATTGCTCGCAGCGCTGGTCTTAGCTGACCACCTTAGTATACGTACTTACGGAAGTGCGGTGCTTTCGATCCCGCCGCGGCCGTCATCGCCTCGCCTGAGGGCTCCCATCTGGATGCACATCCTCCATGTACCTCTGCTGTCGCTTCTGTCTCTCTGGCCGCCGCGCGCCGCTGGGCGCATGTGATCCTGCTGCTGTGGCCTTCACCGCCATTGTGGCATCTTCCCACAGTAGTTAATTCCCCTTCTGTTACCGTTCATGGACGCAGCCATGTTGGACTCCAGTCACCTGTTTCATTCCTCCAATCCGCAGTGCTGCCTAAAGCTCAGGTATCACGGTCAGCCAATCCCCACTGGCCATGGGGGATAAATACCCTGTATCCACACCCAGAAGATTGTTAGTGCTTCCATTGTCGTCTGCTACTCCAGCGTGTAGTTCTCTTGTGGACTCTCTCTGCAACTCAGCCCGACTCCTCGGTGGTTCCCTCCTGCAGTGTTAATCCAGCTTTCCTGTGGTTATTCTATGGTGCAATCCGTTTCCCTGTCATCCTGCACCTAGTGCTAGTGGTGTGTATACTCTGGCTTCCCAGCAGCCATCCTTCATTCCTCATTTATCTATGAACCCCAGCTTCATTCTTCATTTATCTACGAATCTCAGCTTCATCTTTCATTTACCTGCGAACCCCAACTTCATTTCTCATTTACCAGCGGACTCCAGCTTCATCTTCAGTTTACTCACGAACACTAATATTATTTACAGCTTCACCTTTATTTCCCATCATCACATTAGAGGATAGCAAGCCAACAGTCTCTTATTCGGTGTAAACTTTGTCCCTGGATTTTCCCAGGATTCCTGACGTATGTCAACCAGGTGTTTAGAGAAGGGCAAAACCTGTTTAACCACCTTCTTACGTTTAAACCTATCCGGTTTCTTGGAGACAGTTTCAGGCTCAGAATCATCAGACACTTGAAGAATGAGCCGAATCACCTCAATCAAATTCGGGACATCCACGGATGACTTTCCTTCCCCATCTGAAACGTCAGCGTCAGTGTCATCGGGGTCAGTATATGCATCTTCCTCCTCCGAGGACGTATCGGTTAAAGCCGTGGATTGGGAGGAGGTAATGGCCCGTTTAGAAGACGACTTAGGCCCTCATTCCGAGTTGATCGCTCGTTAGCTGCTTTTAGCAGCATTGCACACGCTAGGCCGCCGCCCTCTGGGAGTGTATCTTAGCTTAGCAGAATAGCGAACAAAAGATTCGCAAAATAGCGAATAGAAAATTCTGAGCAGTTTTTGAGTAGCTCCGTACTTACTCACAAATAGCGATCAGCTCAGGCAGTTTCGTTCCTGGCTTGACGTCACACACACGCCCAGCGTTCGGCCAGCCACTCCCCCGTTTCTCCAGACACTCCCGCATTTTTCCCTGACACGCCTGCGTTTTTCCGCACACTCCCAGAAAACGGACAGTTTCCGCCCAGAAACACCCACTTCCTGTCAATCACACTACGAACACTTCAGCGTGGAAAAAACGTTGTTCGCTCGTGAGTAAATCTACTAAGTTCTTAGTAAAATAACTAAGCGCATGCGCTCTGCGAACCATGCGCATGCACATTTTCCACCTATTCGCAGCGTAGCGAAAATCGGCAAAGAGCGAACAACTCGGAATGACCCCCTTAGTCTTAGGCGGGCGAGAGTGAGACTTAGATTTAGTCATAGATCGGTTCAAATGCTGCAGCTGAATGGAAAGCTGATCTGCCCATGGTGGGTTCACAGCAGGGACCATAAACTGCTGCAGTGGCACAGGTGGTCCCATAGGGGGCGTCAATTTAGTCACAAGTGTGCTTAGCAATGTGGAGAATGTAGCCCAAGGCGGATCCTGTGATGTCCCAAGCGCTACTGACCCACTGGGGGGTAATGAACCCCCTGAACCTGAACTCTCAGCTGCTAAATTATCCTCAGCAGCCTCACTACCACGCAGTGTGGGAGAGGACCCAATGTCGTTGCCACGTGTAGCAGACATAACTATGTGCACAATAATGGGCAACCCGGTCAAGGTGTAGCAGCACTATACCTAGCAAGAACTCTCAGACGGCACAGACCGGAGGTTCAATAGATATAGAATATATGGTGACTATAAATCACAAGCAAAAATACCCCGACAGTCTATTTTGTGATATAATCCTACATTGAAAATAGCAAAAACCTGAAACACTTGGCCCCCTCAGGTATAGCAATATAGGAATAGCACGCTGAGTGAAATACCCTGCAATAAGGCAACCACGCAGCAGCTACATGCACACACACAGATAGTCACAAATGTACCATGCAGAAATTATGTACCATAAACTGCACTGGACTTGCAATACAAAGTAATACTCAGTATGGCTATATGTGATAACAATAGATATAACAAACACAGTAAGCACTGGATGTATATCACAGGGTGTTTGTTAGAGATGAGCGGGTACGGTTCCTCTGAATCCGATCCCGTCCGAACTTCAGGTTTTTTACACGGGTCCGAGCAGGCTCGGATCTTCCCGCCTTGCTCGGCTAACCCGAGCGCGCCCGAACGTCATCATCACGCTATCGCGAGACTCGGATTCTATATAAGGAGCCGCGCGTCGCCGCCATTTTCACACGTGCATTGAGAGTCATAGGGAGAGGACGTGGCTGGCGTCCTCTCCGTTTAGAGAAGAGAGAGACACAGTATTTTGGGGAGCAGTATTAGGAGGAGTACTACTATACTGTATACTACTATACTACTTGCTGAAGTGATATTTATAGATTAGATAATAGATAGTGTGACTGTAAGTGTATTATCTGACTTGTGGGGGAGACACTGACAGTGGGGAGCAGTTAGTGTCTGAGAGCAGGACTCAGGAGTACATATAACGTACAGTGCACACTTTTGCTGCCAGAGTCAGTGCCACACTGCCATTGTTGTGACCACACTGACCACCAGTATAATAATATATTTTGTGATTGTCTGCTTAGGCCTCGGAGTACTAGTTGCAAGTTGCAACGTGACCTGAAGTGACCACCAGTTTAATAATCAATCACCACCAGTTTAATATATATATATATATATATATATATAATTGTATATAATATATATATATATATATATATAATATTGTATACCACCTACCCGTGGTTTTTTTTTTCCATTCTTCTTTATACATACTACTATAGTAGCTTACTGTAGCAGTCTGCGGTGCTGTGCTGACCTGACAGTGTCCAGCAGGTCCGTCATCAGTCATTACATAATAAATATATATAGTACCTGTCCGGCTGCAGTACTAGTGATATTATATTGATTTCATCTCATTATCAATAATTTATCATCCAGTCTAGACTCTATATTAGCAGCAGACACAGTACGTTAGTCCACGGCTGTAGCTACCTCTGTGTCGGCACTCGGCAGTCCATCCATAATTGTATACCACCTACCCGTGGTTTTTTTTTTTCTTTCTTCTTTGTACATACTGCTATAGAGTATAGTAGCTTACTGTAGCAGTCTGCGGTGCTGCTGAGCTGACAGTGTCCAGCAGGTCCGTCATCAGTCATCATTACCTAATAAATATATTATCTACCTGTCCGGCTGCAGTACTAGTGATATTATATATACATACATATATATATTGATTTCATCTCATTATCAATCATCCAGTCTATATTAGCAGCAGACACAGTACGTTAGTCCACGGCTGTAGCTACCTCTGTGTCGGCACTCGGCAGTCCATCCATAATTGTATACCACCTACCCGTGGTTTTTTTTTTTTCTTTCTTCTTTGTACATACTACTATAGTATAGTAGCTTACTGTAGCAGTCTGCGGTGCTGCTGAGCTGACAGTGTCCAGCAGGTCCGTCATCAGTCATCATTACCTAATAAATATATTATCTACCTGTCCGGCTGCAGTACTAGTGATATTATATATACATACATATATATATTGATTTCATCTCATTATCAATCATCCAGTCTATATTAGCAGCAGACACAGTACGTTAGTCCACGGCTGTAGCTACCTCTGTGTCGGCACTCGGCAGTCCATCCATAATTGTATACCACCTACCCGTGGTTTTTTTTTTCTTTCTTCTTTGTACATACTACTATAGAGTATAGTAGCTTACTGTAGCAGTCTGCGGTGCTGCTGAGCTGACAGTGTCCAGCAGGTCCGTCATCAGTCATCATTACCTAATAAATATATTATCTACCTGTCCGGCTGCAGTACTAGTGATATTATATATACATACTTATATATATTGATTTCATCTCATTATCAATCATCCAGTCTATATTAGCAGCAGACACAGTACGTTAGTCCACGGCTGTAGCTACCTCTGTGTCGGCACTCGGCAGTCCATCCATAATTGTATACCACCTACCCGTGGTTTTTTTCTTTTCTTTCTTCTTTGTACATACTACTATAGTATAGTAGCTTACTGTAGCAGTCTGCGGTGCTGCTGAGCTGACAGTGTCCAGCAGGTCCGTCATCAGTCATCATTACCTAATAAATATATTATCTACCTGTCCGGCTGCAGTACTAGTGATATTATATATACATACATATATATATTGATTTCATCTCATTATCAATCATCCAGTCTATATTAGCAGCAGACACAGTACGTTAGTCCACGGCTGTAGCTACCTCTGTGTCGGCACTCGGCAGTCCATCCATAATTGTATACCACCTACCCGTGTTTTTTTTTTTTTTTTCTTCTTTGTACATACTACTATAGAGTATAGTAGCTTACTGTAGCAGTCTGCGGTGCTGCTGAGCTGACAGTGTCCAGCAGGTCCGTCATCAGTCATCATTACCTAATAAATATATTATCTACCTGTCCGGCTGCAGTACTAGTGATATTATATATACATACATATATATATTGATTTCATCTCATTATCAATCATCCAGTCTATATTAGCAGCAGACACAGTACGTTAGTCCACGGCTGTAGCTACCTCTGTGTCGGCACTCGGCAGTCCATCCATAATTGTATACCACCTACCCGTGGTTTTTTTTTTTCTTTCTTCTTTGTACATACTACTATAGTATAGTAGCTTACTGTAGCAGTCTGCGGTGCTGCTGAGCTGACAGTGTCCAGCAGGTCCGTCATCAGTCATCATTACCTAATAAATATATTATCTACCTGTCCGGCTGCAGTACTAGTGATATTATATATACATACATATATATATTGATTTCATCTCATTATCAATCATCCAGTCTATATTAGCAGCAGACACAGTACGTTAGTCCACGGCTGTAGCTACCTCTGTGTCGGCACTCGGCAGTCCATCCATAATTGTATACCACCTACCCGTGGTTTTTTTTTTTCTTTCTTCTTTGTACATACTACTATAGTATAGTAGCTTACTGTAGCAGTCTGCGGTGCTGCTGAGCTGACAGTGTCCAGCAGGTCCGTCATCAGTCATCATTACCTAATAAATATATTATCTACCTGTCCGGCTGCAGTACTAGTGATATTATATATACATACATATATATATTGATTTCATCTCATTATCAATCATCCAGTCTATATTAGCAGCAGACACAGTACGTTAGTCCACGGCTGTAGCTACCTCTGTGTCGGCACTCGGTAGTCCATCCATAATTGTATACCACCTACCCGTGGTTTTTTTTTTCTTACTTCTTTGTACATGCTACTATAGTATAGTAGCTTACTGTAGCAGTCTGCGGTGCTGCTGAGCTGACAGTGTCCAGCAGGTCCGTCATCAGTCATCATTACCTAATAAATATATTATCTACCTGTCCGGCTGCAGTACTAGTGATATTATATATACATACATATATATATTGATTTCATCTCATTATCAATCATCCAGTCTATATTAGCAGCAGACACAGTACGGTAGTCCACGGCTGTAGCTACCTCTGTGTCGGCACTCGGCAGTCCATCCATAAGTATACTAGTATCCATCCATCTCCATTGTTTACCTGAGGTGCCTTTTAGTTGTGCCTATTAAAATATGGAGAACAAAAATGTTGAGGTTCCAAAATTAGGGAAAGATCAAGATCCACTTCCACCTCGTGCTGAAGCTGCTGCCACTAGTCATGGCCGAGACGATGAAATGCCAGCAACGTCGTCTGCCAAGGCCGATGCCCAATGTCATAGTACAGAGCATGTCAAATCCAAAACACCAAATATCAGTAAAAAAAGGACTCCAAAACCTAAAATAAAATTGGCGGAGGAGAAGCGTAAACTTGCCAATATGCCATTTACCACACGGAGTGGCAAGGAACGGCTGAGGCCCTGGCCTATGTTCATGGCTAGTGGTTCAGCTTCACATGAGGATGGAAGCACTCAGCCTCTCGCTAGAAAACTGAAAAGACTCAAGCTGGCAAAAGCACCGCAAAGAACTGTGCGTTCTTCGAAATCCCAAATCCACAAGGAGAGTCCAATTGTGTCGGTTGCGATGCCTGACCTTCCCAACACTGGACATGAAGAGCATGCGCCTTCCACCATTTGCACGCCCCCTGCAAGTGCTGGAAGGAGCACCCGCAGTCCAGTTCCTGATAGTCAGATTGAAGATGTCAGTGTTGAAGTACACCAGGATGAGGAGGATATGGGTGTTGCTGGCGCTGGGGAGGAAATTGACCAGGAGGATTCTGATGGTGAGGTGGTTTGTTTAAGTCAGGCACCCGGGGAGACACCTGTTGTCCGTGGGAGGAATAGGGCCATTGACATGCCTGGTGAAAATACCAAAAAAATCAGCTCTTCGGTGTGGAAGTATTTCAACAGAAATGCGGACAACATTTGTCAAGCCGTGTGTTGCCTTTGTCAAGCTGTAATAAGTAGGGGTAAGGACGTTAACCACCTCGGAACATCCTCCCTTATACGTCACCTGCAGCGCATTCATCATAAGTCAGTGACAAGTTCAAAAACTTTGGGCGACAGCGGAAGCAGTCCACTGACCAGTAAATCCCTTCCTCTTGTAACCAAGCTCACGCAAACCACCCCACCAACTCCCTCAGTGTCAATTTCCTCCTTCCCCAGGAATGCCAATAGTCCTGCAGGCCATGTCACTGGCAATTCTGACGAGTCCTCTCCTGCCTGGGATTCCTCCGATGCATCCTTGCGTGTAACGCCTACTGCTGCTGGCGCTGCTGTTGTTGCTGCTGGGAGTCGATGGTCATCCCAGAGGGGAAGTCGTACTCGTAAGACCACTTTTACTACTTCCATCAAGCAATTGACTGTCCAACAGTCCTTTGCGAGGAAGATGAAATATCACAGCAGTCATCCTGCTGCAAAGCGGATAACTGAGGCCTTGGCATCCTGGGCGGTGAGAAACGCCTTTCCGGTATCCATCATTACTGCAGAGGCAACTAGAGACTTGTTGGAGGTACTGTGTCCCCGGTACCAAATACCATCTAGGTTCCATTTCTCTAGGCAGGCGATACCGAAAATGTACACAGACCTCAGAAAAAGACTCACCAGTGTCCTAAAAAATGCAGTTGTACCCAATGTCCACTTAACCACGGACATGTGGACAAGTGGAGCAGGGCAGGCTCAGGACTATATGACTGTGACAGCCCACTGGGTAGATGTATGGACTCCCGCCGCAAGAACAGCAGCGGTGGCACCAGTAGCAGCATCTCACAAACGCCAACTCTTTCCTAGGCAGGCTACGCTTTGTATCACCGCTTTCCAGAATACGCACACAGCTAACAACCTCTTACGGCAACTGAGGAAGATCATCGCAGAATGGCTTACCCCAATTGGACTCTCCTGTGGATTTGTGGCATCGGACAACGCCAGCAATATTGTGTGTGCATTAAATCTGGGCAAATTCCAGCACGTCCCATGTTTTGCACATACCTTGAATTTGGTGGTGCAGAATTATTTAAAAAACGAGAGGGGCGTGCAAGAGATGCTGTCGGTGACCAGAAGAATTGCGGGACACTTTCGGCGTACAGGCACCATGTACAGAAGACTGGAGCACCACCAAAAACGCCTGAACCTGCCCTGCCATCATCTGAAGCAAGAAGTGGTAATGAGGTGGAATTCAACCCTCTATATGCTTCAGAGGTTGGAGGAGCAGCAAAAGGCCATTCAAGCCTATACAACTGAGCACGATATAGGAGGTGGAATGCACCTGTCTCAAGCGCAGTGGAGAATGATTTCAACGTTGTGCAAGGTTCTGCAACCTTTTGAACTTGCCACACGTGAAGTCAGTTCAGACACTGCCAGCCTGAGTCAGGTCATTCCCCTCATCAGGCTTTTGCAGAAGAAGCTGGAGACATTGAAGGAGGAGCTAACACAGAGCGATTCCGCTAGGCATGTGGGACTTGTGGATGGAGCCCTTAATTCGCTTAACAAGGATTCACGGGTGGTCAATCTGTTGAAATCAGAGCACTACATTTTGGCCACCGTGCTCGATCCTAGATTTAAAACCTACATTGGATCTCTCTTTCCGGCAGACACAAGTCTGCTGGGGTTCAAAGAACTGCTGGTGACAAAATTGTCAAGTCAAGCGGAACGCGACCTGTCAACATCTCCTCCTTCACATTCTCCCGCAACTGGGGGTGCGAGGAAAAGGCTCAGAATTCCGAGCCCACCCGCTGGCGGTGATGCAGGGCAGTCTGGAGTGACTGCTGATGCTGACATCTGGTCCGGACTGAAGGACCTGACAACGATTACGGACATGTCGTCTACTGTCACTGCATATGATTCTCTCCCCATTGAAAGAATGGTGGAGGATTATATGAGTGACCGCATCCAAGTAGGCACGTCAGACAGTCCGTACTTATACTGGCAGGAAAAAGAGGCAATTTGGAGGCCCTTGCACAAACTGGCTTTATTCTACCTAAGTTGCCCTCCCACAAGTGTGTACTCCGAAAGAGTGTTTAGTGCCGCCGCTCACCTTCTCAGCAATCGGCGTACGAGGTTACATCCAGAAAATGTGGAGAAGATGATGTTCATTAAAATGAATTATAATCAATTCCTCCGTGGAGACATTGACCAGCAGCAATTGCCTCCACAAAGTACACAGGGAGCTGAGATGGTGGATTCCAGTGGGGACGAATTGATAATCTGTGAGGAGGGGGATGTACACGGTGATATATCGGAGGATGATGATGAGGTGGACATCTTGCCTCTGTAGAGCCAGTTTGTGCAAGGAGAGATTAATTGCTTCTTTTTTGATGGGGGTCCAAACCAACCCGTCATTTCAGTCACAGTCGTGTGGCAGACCCTGTCACTGAAATGATGGGTTGGTTAAAGTGTGCATGTCCTGTTTATACAACATAAGGGTGGGTGGGAGGGCCCAAGGACAATTCCATCTTGCACCTCTTTTTTCTTTAATTTTTCTTTGCGTCATGTGCTGTTTGTGGGATGTTTTTTGGAAGGGCCATCCTGCGTGACACTGCAGTGCCACTCCTAGATGGGCCCGGTGTTTGTGTCGGCCACTAGGGTCGCTTATCTTACTCACACAGCTACCTCATTGCGCCTCTTTTTTTCTTTGCGTCATGTGCTGTTTGGGGAGGGTTTTTTGGAAGGGCCATCCTGCGTGACACTGCAGTGCCACTCCTAGATGGGCCCGGTGTTTGTGTCGGCCACTAGGGTCGCTTATCTTACTCACACAGCTACCTCATTGCGCCTCTTTTTTTCTTTGCGTCATGTGCTGTTTGGGGAGGTTTTTTTGGAAGGGCCATCCTGCGTGACACTGCAGTGCCATTCCTAGATGGGCCCGGTGTTTGTGTCGGCCACTAGGGTCGCTTATCTTACTCACACAGCTACCTCATTGCGCCTCTTTTTTTCTTTGCGTCATGTGCTGTTTGGGGAGTGTTTTTTGGAAGGGCCATCCTGCGTGACACTGCAGTGCCACTCCTAGATGGGCACGGTGTTTGTGTCGGCCACTAGGGTCGCTTAGCTTAGTCATCCAGCGACCTAGGTGCAAATTTTAGGACTAAAAATAATATTGTGAGGTGTGAGGTATTCAGAATAGACTGAAAATGAGTGGAAATTATGGTTTTTGAGGTTAATAATACTTCGGGATCAAAATGACCCCCAAATTCTAGGATTTAAGCTGTTTTTTAGTGTTTTTAAAAAAAAACACCCGAATCCAAAACACACCCGAATCCGACAAAAAAAATTCGGTGAGGTTTTGCCAAAACGCGGTCGAACCCAAAACACGGCCGCGGAACCGAACCCAAAACCAAAACACAAAACCCAAAAAATTTCAAGTGCACATCTCTAGTGTTTGTACCACACAACCCTGAAGGTATGCACTCTTTCTTAACTAACACAGTCCCAGTGACAGGTAGAATACTCAAGTGTCCTGTAGGAAGCACAGCACTGGCAGTCAGGCGGTTCCACAGAGGTGGATTTGCCCCAGCAATCCCAGGAACAGCAAAGCTCAAGCTGAAATGGCCGCTGACTAGGAGTGAAGGAGAAGGAGGCATCTCCAGGGCGGGAACATTGTAGAAATGGCGCCCTGGGGCTGGGGGAAGGGGCCTCAGGTCCGACCTGCTCCCCCTGCTGGCATCCCCACCGGGTGTGCGGGCAGAATATAAAACGAGGGAATTATACTAAATCCCCCTGACCTGTGCCCTGAATAATACCCTGGTGGCTAGTGGAGCAAGCTGCCCAGTAATCAGTGCCCACACCAGCGCGCGTGCGGCCCACCTCCTACGGCCACGCTGGATCACGGTAAAGTGCGGCACAGGAGCCCCTTACCTCCTTTGTCTGCGGCCCCGCAATCCCGGAGACGGCGGCGTGTGTGTGACTCACATTTAGAAGAAGAAGCCTCCGTCTCCGCTGCAGTGACCCAGCAACTCCGGCGCGGGAGTATACAGCGCCGCTGGGGGTGATGGAGCTGTACGCTGAAAAGTCTCTAAGACTTTACCAGCAGCAGCCCTTGAAGTCTTCAAACAGAATCCACTGTTCAGTCTATTATAAATACTTTGAAAAATGCTGCTTAAGGCAGCCACCTGTAAAGTGCCTGCATATTGCAAGGCACAATCTTACAAACTGAGCTCATTGGCATTGAGGTGGGGTTATAGAGGAGGAGGCACTGTGCATCTTGGGAACAGTCAAAAGCTTTGAGCCTGTTGGTGCCTCGGATCAAGATCCTACTCTACACGCCAATGTAATTCCTTGTGGAGCTCAGTGTACCCCGCAGCAGAAATACATTATATTGGATTTATCTGGGATTCTGTGTTGCTGGAAGAGATTCTCTGCTCAAAGCTTAAGAAGTAATGCTCTGTCAGGAGTTTGTGGTGGGAATTGTCATGTGAAATTGGATTACAGAAGTGTGCTGAACTGTTTATAACACATTCTGTTCAATAAACCACTGTTGGTTTTTCATCTACCACCGTGCCTGAGTGATTTGGAACCCGGTATCTTCACACAGGGTTTATAGGGGAGGCCCCAATGCATCCTGAGACAGCCTAAAGCTTTAGCCTGTTGGTGCCTCTGGATCAAGATCCACTCTACATCCCAATGTTTTTCTGTGGAACCAATGTACATCGCAGAAAGAGAGTTAACAATGGTAAGTCTACCATAACTCTCCTTTATTTTGTGTATTTTTCTGGGTTCTTTACAATGTTTTGCATTTATGTGCTGTACACATCTGCTTCTCCATCATTCCTCCTTTTTGCTCCTTCTTTCCTTACTGCCCATACTGGGTTTATTGGCCATCCTTCCCCGTATTCCCCTTTCTTGCTGTATACTGTTGTTTTTGAACATATGGCAGTCCATTGGATTTTTCTCCTGGGTATATCAAACATTAAAATGGTCTTCGAAAGTTTTTTTTTTCTTTCTTGCACTCTGCGTACTGCAGTTATGCTGCCCTGGCCTATTATTGTTTCCCGTGTGCCTGAAGTGGTAGGGATTTTGTGTTACTAGATTCTATTTGTGTTGTTTGGCCTAGGGCTGGTGTTGGTTGACTATGTCTGCTGTTAGTTCCACAAGGGTAAATCTAAATGATGTTCTTAAATTTGGTACTTGGAATGTGGTGGGGTTGAACACCTTTTATTAAAAGGAAGAAAGTGCTTTCTTCCCTTAAACGTTTAAATCCAGATGTATAGTAGCATTTTTACAGGAGAAATCCTCTGACCCCATTATGGTCCGTGATACTTGTATAGATTAGAGATGAGCGGGTTCGGTTCTCAGAGAACCGAACCCTACCGGACTTCACGCTTTGAGCCCGTTTCCGAGTCAGGCTCGGTTTTTCCCACCTGACTTTGAAAACCGAACGAGGCAAAACGTCATCATCCCGCTGTCGGATTCTCGCGGGATTTGGATTCCATATAAGGAGCCGCGCGTCGCGCCCATTTTCACTCCGGTCTCGGAGAGTGTATTGAGAGAACGTGTCCTCAGTGTCTGTGTGGGCAGGAAAGTGGGGTGGCGAGTCTTGTGCTGTGTTGTGTTGCTCAGTCCAGTCCAGTGTAGTCAGTGTATTGTGCTGCATCAGTCCAGCCAGTAAGAGTGTTGGTGTCCTCTGCTGCTATATGTCCCCAGGGGTAGTCTTCAGTATGCCGGCGGTCGGCCTCCCGGCGACCAGCATACCGGCGCCGGGAGCCCGACAGCCGGCATACCGACACTTATTCTCCCTCGTGGGGGTCCACGACCCCCCTGGAGGGAGAATAAAATAGTGTCCGTGCCCGTAGCGTGGCGAGCGCGGCGAGCCCGCAAGGGGCTCATTTGCGCTCGCCACACTGTCGGTAAGCCGGCGGTTGGGCTCCCGGCGCCGGTATGCTGGTCGCCGGGAGCCCGACCACCGGCATATCGTAGTGAACCCGTCCCCAGTGCTGCTGGCTGCTGTATAAGTCCCTTGCATTTTTGCTGTGTTGTCTTGCATCAGACCGGGGGTAGTGTCTCTCTTGTGCAGCATCAGTCCAGTGAAAAGTCACAGTGGTGGTGTCCTCTGCTGCCATATATCCAGTGTAGCTGTATAAGTCCTTTCAGTGGTGCTGTGTTGTCCTGCATTAGACCAGGGGAAGTGTCCTGGCCATCAGTCATTCCAGTGACGAGGCAGTCACAGTGGTATACGCTGCTGCTATATGTCCACTGCTGCCGTATAAGAATAACAACAAGTCCCTTACAATGTTGTTGTGTTGTGCTGCATCAGACCAGTGGTAGTGTCCTGGCCATCAGTCATTCCAGTCATTCCTGTGCCGCATATTGTCTTATATAACTCCCAAAAAATAATGGAGAACAAAAATTTGGAGGATAAAATAGGGAAAGATCAAGAACCACTTCCTCCTAGTGCTGAAGCTGCTGCCACTAGCCATGACATAGACGATGAAATGCCATCAACGTCGTCTGCCAAGGCCGATGCCCAATGTGATAGTAGAGGGCGTGTAAAATCCAAAAAGCCAAAGTTCAGTAAAAAGAACCAAAAAAAGAAATTTAAATGGTCTGAGGAGAAACGTAAACTTGCCAATATGCCATTTACGACACGGAGTGGCAAGGAACGGCTGAGGCCCTGGCCTATGTTCATGACTAGTGGTTCAGCTTCACATGACGATGAAAGCCCTCATAACTGAGGCCTTGACACTTATGTTAGTGTTAGACGTGCGTTCGGTATCCGCCATTAGTGCAGTGGGATTTAGACAATTGATGGAGGTATTGTGTAGTGATGAGCGGGTTCGGTTTCTCGGAAACCGAACCCCCCCGAACTTCACGCTTTTTACACGGGTCCGAGGCAGACTCGGATCTTCCCGCCTTGCTCGGTTAACCTGAGCGCGCCCGAACGTCATCATCCCGCTGTCGGATTCTCGCGAGGCTCGGATTCTATTGCGAGACTCGGATTCTATATAAGGAGCCGCGCGTCGCCGCCATTTTCACACGTGCATTGAGATTGATAGGGAGAGGACGTGGCTGGCGTCCTCTCCGTTTAGAGTAGACTAGAGAGTAGGAGAGACACTTGATTTACTAATTTTGGGGAGCATATTAGGAGTACTACTTGCTGATAGTGTGACCAGTGACCACCAGTTTAATTAATCCGTTCTCTGCCTGAAAAAAAATGATACACAGTGTGACACAGTCACATACCATATCTGTGCTCAGCCTCAGTGTGCCCTCAGTGTGCTGCATCATCTATGTAATACTGTATATCTGACTGTGCTGAGTGCTCACTGCTCACACAGCTTAATTGTGGGGGAGACTGGGGAGCAGTTATAGCAGGAGTACATATTTTAACAGTGCACACTTTTGCTGCCAGAGTGCCACTGCCAGTGTGACTGACCAGTGACCACTGACCACCAGTATATTGTGATTGTCTGCCTGAAAAAGTTTAACACTCGTTGTGTGGTGTTTTTATTCTATAAACGCATTCTGCTGACAGTGTCCAGCAGGTCCGTCATTATATAATATATACCTGTCCGGCTGCAGTAGTGATATATATATATTTTTTATATCATTATCATCCAGTCTATATTAGCACTGCAGCAGACGCAGTACGGTAGTCCATGGCTGTAGCTACCTCTGTGTCGGCAGTCGCTCGTCCATCCATAATTGTATACCACCTACCCATGGTGTTTTTTTTTATTTCTATCTTCTTGATACTAGTAGCTTACTTTAGGAGTCTGCAGTGCTGAGCTGACAGTGTCCAGCAGGTCCGTCATTATATAATATATACCTGTCCGGCTGCAGTAGTGATATATATATTTTTTTATATCATTATCATCCAGTCTATATTAGCAGCAGACGCAGTACGGTAGTCCACGGCTGTAGCTACCTCTGTGTCGGCAGTCGCTCGTCCATCCATAATTGTATACCACCTACCCGTGGTGTTTTTTTTTTTTATCTATCTTCTTGATACTAGTAGCTTACTTTAGGAGTCTGCAGTGCTGAGCAGACAGTGTCCAGCAGGTCCGTCATTATATAATATATACCTGTCCGGCTGCAGTAGTGATATATATATATTTTATATCTCATTATCATCCAGTCTATATTAGCAGCAGACGCAGTACGGTAGTCCACGGCTGTAGCTACCTCTGTGTCGGCAGTCGCTCATCCATCCATAATTGTATACCACCTACCCGTGGTGTTTTTTTTTTTATATCTTCTTGATACTAGTAGCTTACTTTAGGAGTCTGCAGTGCTGAGCTGACAGTGTCCAGCAGGTCCGTCATTATATAATATATACCTGTCCAGCTGCAGTAGTGATATATATATATTTTTTATATCATTATCATCCAGTCTATATTAGCACTGCAGCAGACGCAGTACGGTAGTCCACGGCTGTAGCTACCTCTGTGTCGGCAGTCGCTCGTCCATCCATAATTGTATACCACCTACCCGTGGTGTTTTTTTTTTTTCTATCTTCTTGATACTAGTAGCTTACTTTAGGAGTCTGCAGTGCTGAGCTGACAGTGTCCAGCAGGTCCGTCATTATATAATATATACCTGTCCGGCTGCAGTAGTGATATATATATATTTTATATCTCATTATCATCCAGTCTATATTAGCAGCAGACGCAGTATGGTAGTCCACGGCTGTAGCTACCTCTGTGTCGGCAGTCGCTCGTCCATCCATAATTGTATACCACCTACCCGTGGTGTTTTTTTTTCTTTCTATCTTCTTGATACTAGTAGCTTACTTTAGGAGTCTGCAGTGCTGAGCTGACAGTGTCCAGCAGGTCCGTCATTATATAATATATACCTGTCCGGCTGCAGTAGTGATATATATATATTTTTTATATCATTATCATCCAGTCTATATTAGCAGCAGACGCAGTACGGTAGTCCGTGGCTGTAGCTACCTCTGTGTCGGCAGTCGCTCGTCCATCCATAAGTATACTAGTATCCATCCATCTCCATTGTTTACCTGAGGTGCCTTTTAGTTGTGCCTATTAAAATATGGAGAACAAAAATGTTGAGGTTCCAAAAATAGGGAAAGATCAAGATCGACTTCCACCTCGTGCTGAAGCTGCTGCCACTAGTCATGGCCGAGACGATGAAATGCCAGCAACGTCGTCTGCCAAGGCCGATGCCCAATGTCATAGTACAGAGCATGTAAAATCCAAAACACCAAATATCAGTAAAAAAAGGACTCAAAAATCTAAAATAAAATTGTCAGAGGAGAAGCTTAAACTTGCCAATATGCCATTTACCTCACGGAGTGGCAAGGAACGGCTGAGGCCCTGGCCTATGTTCATGGCTAGTGGTTCAGCTTCACATGAGGATGGAAGCACTCAGCCTCTCGCTAGAAAAATGAAAAGACTCAAGCTGGCAAAAGCACAGCAAAGAACTGTGCGTTCTTCGAAATCACAAATCCACAAGGAGAGTCCAATTGTGTCGTTTGCGATGCCTGACCTTCCCAACACTGGACGTGAAGAGCATGCGCCTTCCACCATTTGCACGCCCCCTGCAAGTGCTGGAAGGAGCACCCGCAGTCCAGTTCCTGATAGTCAGATTGAAGATGTCAGTGTTGAAGTACACCAGGATGAGGAGGATATGGGTGTTGCTGGCGCTGGGGAGGAAATTGACCAGGAGGATTCTGATGGTGAGGTGGTTTGTTTAAGTCAGGCACCCGGGGAGACACCTGTTGTCCGTGGGAGGAATAGGGCCATTGACATGCCTGGTGAAAATACCAAAAAAATCAGCTCTTCGGTGTGGAAGTATTTCAACAGAAATGCGGACAACATTTGTCAAGCCGTGTGTTGCCTTTGTCAAGCTGTAATAAGTAGGGGTAAGGACGTTAACCACCTCGGAACATCCTCCCTTATACGTCACCTGCAGCGCATTCATCATAAGTCAGTGACAAGTTCAAAAACTTTGGGCGACAGCGGAAGCAGTCCACTGACCAGTAAATCCCTTCCTCTTGTAACCAAGCTCACGCAAACCACCCCACCAACTCCCTCAGTGTCAATTTCCTCCTTCCCCAGGAATGCCAATAGTCCTGCAGGCCATGTCACTGGCAATTCTGACGAGTCCTCTCCTGCCTGGGATTCCTCCGATGCATCCTTGCGTGTAACGCCTACTGCTGCTGGCGCTGCTGTTGTTGCTGCTGGGAGTCGATGGTCATCCCAGAGGGGAAGTCGTACTCGTAAGACCACTTTTACTACTTCCATCAAGCAATTGACTGTCCAACAGTCCTTTGCGAGGAAGATGAAATATCACAGCAGTCATCCTGCTGCAAAGCGGATAACTGAGGCCTTGGCATCCTGGGCGGTGAGAAACGCCTTTCCGGTATCCATCATTACTGCAGAGGCAACTAGAGACTTGTTGGAGGTACTGTGTCCCCGGTACCAAATACCATCTAGGTTCCATTTCTCTAGGCAGGAGATACCGAAAATGTACACAGACCTCAGAAAAAGACTCACCAGTGTCCTAAAAAATGCAGTTGTACCCAATGTCCACTTAACCACGGACATGTGGACAAGTGGAGCAGGGCAGGCTCAGGACTATATGACTGTGACAGCCCACTGGGTAGATGTATGGACTCCCGCCGCAAGAACAGCAGCGGTGGCACCAGTAGCAGCATCTCACAAACGCCAACTCTTTCCTAGGCAGGCTACGCTTTGTATCACCGCTTTCCAGAATACGCACACAGCTAACAACCTCTTACGGCAACTGAGGAAGATCATCGCAGAATGGCTTACCCCAATTGGACTCTCCTGTGGATTTGTGGCATCGGACAACGCCAGCAATATTGTGTGTGCATTAAATCTGGGCAAATTCCAGCACGTCCCATGTTTTGCACATACCTTGAATTTGGTGGTGCAGAATTATTTAAAATCGAGAGGGGCGTGCAAGAGATGCTGTCGGTGGCCAGAAGAATTGCGGGACACTTTCGGCGTACAGGCACCACGTACAGAAGACTGGAGCACCACCAAAAACGCCTGAACCTGCCCTGCCATCATCTGAAGCAAGAAGTGGTAATGAGGTGGAATTCAACCCTCTATATGCTTCAGAGGTTGGAGGAGCAGCAAAAGGCCATTCAAGCCTATACAACTGAGCACGATATAGGAGGTGGAATGCACCTGTCTCAAGCGCAGTGGAGAATGATTTCAACGTTGTGCAAGGTTCTGCAACCTTTTGAACTTGCCACACGTGAAGTCAGTTCAGACACTGCCAGCCTGAGTCAGGTCATTCCCCTCATCAGGCTTTTGCAGAAGAAGCTGGAGACATTGAAGGAGGAGCTAACACAGAGCGATTCCGCTAGGCATGTGGGACTTGTGGATGGAGCCCTTAATTCGCTTAACAAGGATTCACGGGTGGTCAATCTGTTGAAATCAGAGCACTACATTTTGGCCACCGTGCTCGATCCTAGATTTAAAACCTACATTGGATCTCTCTTTCCGGCAGACACAAGTCTGCTGGGGTTCAAAGAACTGCTGGTGACAAAATTGTCAAGTCAAGCTGAACGCGACCTGTCAACATCTCCTCCTTCACATTCTCCCGCAACTGGGGGTGCGAGGAAAAGGCTCAGAATTCCGAGCCCACCCGCTGGCGGTGATGCAGGGCAGTCTGGAGCGACTGCTGATGCTGACATCTGGTCCGGACTGAAGGACCTGACACCGATTACGGACATGTCGTCTACTGTCACTGCGTATGATTCTCTCCCCATTGAAAGAATGGTGGAGGATTATATGAGTGACCGCATCCAAGTAGGCACGTCAGACAGTCCGTACTTATACTGGCAGGAAAAAGAGGCAATTTGGAGGCCCTTGCACAAACTGGCTTTATTCTACCTAAGTTGCCCTCCCACAAGTGTGTACTCCGAAAGAGTGTTTAGTGCCGCCGCTCACCTTGTCAGCAATCGGCGTACGAGGTTACATCCAGAAAATGTGGAGAAGATGATGTTCATTAAAATGAATTATAATCAATTCCTCCGTGGAGACATTGACCAGCAGCAATTGCCTCCACAAAGTACACAGGGAGCTGAGATGGTGGATTCCAGTGGGGACGAATTGATAATCTGTGAGGAGGGGGATGTACACGGTGATATATCGGAGGATGATGATGAGGTGGACATCTTGCCTCTGTAGAGCCAGTTTGTGCAAGGAGAGATTAATTGCTTCTTTTTTGGTGGGGGTCCAAACCAACCCGTCATTTCAGTCACAGTCGTGTGGCAGACCCTGTCACTGAAATGATGGGTTGGTTAAAGTGTGCATGTCCTGTTTATACAACATAAGGGTGGGTGGGAGGGCCCAAGGACAATTCCATCTTGCACCTCTTTTTTCTTTCATTTTTCTTTGCGTCATGTGCTGTTTGGGGGGTGTTTTTTGGAAGGGCCATCCTGCGTGACACTGCAGTGCCACTCCTAGATGGGCCAGGTGTTTGTGTCGGCCACTAGGGTCGCTTAGCTTACTCACACAGCTACCTCATTGCGCCTCTTTTTTTCTTTGCGTCATGTGCTGTTTGGGGAGTGTTTTTTGGAAGGGCCATCCTGCGTGACACTGCAGTGCCACTCCTAGATGGGCCAGGTGTTTGTGTCGGCCACTAGGGTCGCTTAGCTTACTCACACAGCTACCTCATTGCGCCTCTTTTTTTCTTTGCGTAGTGTGCTGTTTGGGGAGTGTTTTTTGGAAGGGCCATCCTGCGTGACACTGCAGTGCCACTCCTAGATGGGCCAGGTGTTTGTGTCGGCCACTAGGGTCGCTTAGCTTACTCACACAGCTACCTCATTGCACCTCTTTTTTTCTTTGCGTCATGTGCTGTATGGGGAGTGTTTTTTGGAAGGGCCATCCTGCGTGACACTGCAGTGCCACTCCTAGATGGGCCAGGTGTTTGTGTCGGCCACTAGGGTCGCTTAGCTTACTCACACAGCTACCTCATTGCGCCTCTTTTTTTCTTTGCGTAGTGTGCTGTTTGGGGAGTGTTTTTTGGAAGGGCCATCCTGCGTGACACTGCAGTGCCACTCCTAGATGGGCCAGGTGTTTGTGTCGGCCACTAGGGTCGCTTAGCTTACTCACACAGCTACCTCATTGCGCCTCTTTTTTTCTTTGCGTCATGTGCTGTTTGGGGAGTGTTTTTTGGAAGGGCCATCCTGCGTGACACTGCAGTGCCACTCCTAGATGGGCCAGGTGTTTGTGTCGGCCACTAGGGTCGCTTAGCTTACTCACACAGCTACCTCATTGCGCCTCTTTTTTTCTTTGCGTCATGTGCTGTTTGGGGAGTGTTTTTTGGAAGGGCCATCCTGCGTGACACTGCAGTGCCACTCCTAGATGGGCCAGGTGTTTGTGTCGGCCACTAGGGTCGCTTAGCTTACTCACACAGCTACCTCATTGCGCCTCTTTTTTTCTTTGCGTCATGTGCTGTTTGGGGAGTGTTTTTTGGAAGGGCCATCCTGCGTGACACTGCAGTGCCACTCCTAGATGGGCCAGGTGTTTGTGTCGGCCACTAGGGTCGCTTAGCTTACTCACACAGCTACCTCATTGCGCCTCTTTTTTTCTTTGCGTCATGTGCTGTTTGGGGAGTGTTTTTTGGAAGGGCCATCCTGCGTGACACTGCAGTGCCACTCCTAGATGGGCCAGGTGTTTGTGTCGGCCACTTGGGTCGCTTAGCTTAGCCATCCAGCGACCTCGGTGCAAATTTTAGGACTAAAAATAATATTGTGAGGTGTGAGGTGTTCAGAATAGACTGAAAATGAGTGGAAATTATGGTTATTGAGGTTAATAATACTTTGGGATCACCCCAAATTCTATGATTTAAGCTGTTTTTTAGGGTTTTTTGAAAAAAACACCCGAATCCAAAACACACCCGAATCCGACAAAAAAAATTCGGTGAGGTTTTGCCAAAACGCGTTCGAACCCAAAACACGGCCGCGGAACCGAACCCAAAACTAAAACACAAAACCCGAAAAATTTCCGGTGCTCATCACTAGTATTGTGTCCCCGGTAACAAATCCCATCTAGATTCAACTTCACTAGGCAGGCGATGCTGAGATTTTGCCAATTAATTCCAGTGATTTGGACATATGATTACAGTGATTTTGCCAATTAACTCCAGTGATTTTGACGTATAATTATTAATTACAGTGATCTTGCCACTTAATTCCAGTGATTCGGACGTATAATTACAGTGATTTTGCATCCATGTGAGTTTACACATGGATCCTCTTTCCCCGAATGTCGGGACCCCCCGTGACTCCTGTCAAAGAGGGTCCCTTCAGCCAATCAGGGAGCGCCACGTCGTGGCACTCTCCTGATTGGCTGTGCGCTCCTGCACTGTCAGTCAGGCGGAGCACTGTGGATACAATGTAGCGTAGTGGCGCTACATTATATCCAATTGTGGGAACTTTGCGGTCTGCGGTAGACCACGAGGTTAAGTGGGGCCACCCACAAGAGTGACCCCACTTAACCTCGCGGTCTACCGCCGACCAGGCGCAGAGCCCGGTGCTGGTTGTTTAAATATGGGGTACCCCAGTCAATTTTTTCCCTGTATTTTTACAACCAGGTCCGGCTCAAAGAGCCCGAGGCTGGTTATGCTTAGGAGGGGGGACCCCACGCAAATTATTTTTATGATTTTTAACTCTTTCTTCACTTCTCATAATATACACAATGAAGCCCTGCACGGATCTCACAGATCCGGCCGGGATTCATTGCATTTTGTCAGGCAGTGTTTTACTAATCACTCCCATAAAACACTGCCTGACATTACGAATGACATCGACCTCGGAAAAAACGAAAATGCAGAATACGACAGCATAGTAAATGACTAGTGATGTGCACCGGAAATTTTTCGGGTTTTGTGTTTTGGTTTTGGGTTCGGTTCCGCGGCCGTGTTTTGGGTTCGAACGCGTTTCGGCAAAACCTCACCGAAATTTTTTTGTCGGATTCGGGTGTGTTTTGGATTCGGGTGTTTTTTTTCAAAAAACCCTAAAAAACAGCTTAAATTATAGAATTTGGGGGTCATTTTGATCCCATAGTATTATTAACCTCAATAACCATAATTTCCACTCATTTTCAGTCTATTCTGAACAACTCACACCTCACAATATTATTTTTAGTCCTAAAATTTGCACCGAGGTAGCTGTGTGACTAAGAAAAGCGACCCAAGTGGCCGACAAAAACACCTGGCCCATCTAGGAGTGGCACTGCAGTGTCACGCAGGATGGCCCTACAAAAAAATACTCCCCAAACAGCACATGACGCAAAGAAAAAAAGAGGTGCAATGAGGTAGCTGTGTGACTAAGATAAGCGACCCAAGTGGCCGACACAAACACCTGGCCCATCTAGGAGTGGCACTGCAGTGTCACGCAGGATGGCCCTTCAAAAAAATACTCCCCAAACAGCACATGACGCAAAGAAAAAAAGAGGCGCAATGAGGTAGCTGTGTGACTAAGCTAAGCGACCCTAGTGGCCGACACAAACACCTGGCCCATCTAGGAGTGGCACTGCAGTGTCACGCAGGATGGCCCTTCAAAAAAATACTCCCCAAACAGCACATGACGCAAAGAAAAATGAAAGAAAAAAGAGGTGCAAGATGGAATTGTCCTTGGGCCCTCCCACCCACCCTTGTGTTGTATAAACAGGACATGCACACTTTAACGAACCCATCATTTCAGCGACAGGGTCTGCCACACGACTGTGACTGAAATGACTGGTTGGTTTGGGCCCCCACCAAAAAAGAAGCAATTAATCTCTCCTTGCACAAACTGGCTCTACGGAGGCAAGATGTCCACCGCATCATCAGAATCCTCCTTGTCAATTTCCTCCCCAGCGCCAGCAACACCCATATCCTCATCCTGGTATACTTCAACACTGACATCTTCAATTTGACTATCAGGAACTGGACTGCGGGTGCTCCTTCCAGCACTTGCATGGGGCGTGCAAATGGTGGAAGGCGCAAGCTCTTCCCGTCCAGTGTTGGGAAGGTCAGGCATCGCAACCGACACAATTGGACTCTCCTTGGGGATTTGCATAGGCGTGCGCAGGGGGGGGTGCCTGGTGCGCACAGGCACCCCCTAATGTCCGGCAATCCGATCTCACATGCCTGATGCAGCGATCGTTGAGCAGGCTGAATACTGTCCCCTCTGCTTTGCACCCTGTCAGGACTGCATTACTGACTGGACGCCTGGGTTAATCAAGGGTGCCACTGCCACTGGCTTTCAAACTCCTGGCTCCACCTCAATGTACAAAAACAGCGTGATGTGATGTGAATACATCATGCTGCTCGCATGCCCACCCGTCACACGCCCACCTCACTCCTTCTATTCTATGCCAACGCCAGCCACTGATGAGGAAGACAAATTCAATACTGGCAGGCGGTCGGTAGTAGCATTGACACATAACGCATTTTTGTAGCAGTAACTAGTCTGCGACTGTCAGTGTCAGTGAGTGACTGCAGCTTGCAGGGGAAAGAGAGGGTGAGCCAGACCAGGCTGAGGAGAAGCAGTGTAACTGCAGTGAGTGCAGCTTGGTGCACACCACAACATCTGACAATGCATCTGCATTATTAGGAATGGTACAAGGGTGGATATTTTATATTACGTTGACAGTCAATAGATGGTGCTAGATATGCCCAAAAGGCGGTGCTAGACACACCCCTCCAACAGTGCACCCCCTAATAAAATGTGCTGCGCACGCCTATGGGGATTTGTGATTTAGAAGAACGCACAGGTCTTTGCTGTGCTTTTGCCAGCTTAAGTATTTTCATTTTTCTAGCGAGAGGCTGAGTGCTTCCATCCTCATGTGAAGCTGAACCACTAGCCATGAACATAGGCAAGGGCCTCAGCCATTCCTTGCCACTCCGTGTCGTAAATGGCATATTGGCAAGTTTACGCTTCTCCTCAGACGCTTTTAATTTTGATTTTTGGGTCATTTTTTTACAGATCTTTTGTGTTTTGGATTTTACATGCTCTGTACTATGACATTGGGCATTGGCCTTGGCAGACGACGTTGATGGCGTTTCATCGCCTCGGCCATGACTAGTGGCAGCAGCTTCAGCACAAGGTGGAAGTGGATCTTGATCTTTCCCTATTTTTTTAACCTCCACATTTTTGTTCTCCATATTTTAATGCGCACAACTAAAAGGCACCACAGGTATACAATGTAGATGGATAGTATACTTTATGTATGATGATGAGTGACTGAAGACACAGAGGTAGGTACAGCAGTGGCCTACCGTACTGCTATATACAGTATAATGGACCTGGTGGACACTGTCAGCAGACTGCGTTTATAGTATAAAGAAAAAAAGACACCACAGGTATACAATGTAGATGGATGGATATACTACTTGTATACTTTATGTATGACGACGAGTGACGACACAGAGGTAGGTACAGCAGTGGCCTACCGCACTGCTATATACAGTATAATGGACCTGGTGGACACTGTCAGCAGACTGCGTTTATAGTATAAAGAAAAAAAAGACACCACAGGTATACAATGTAGATGGATGGATAGTATACTTTATGTATTGACGACGAGTGACGACACAGAGGTAGGTACAGCAGTGGCCTACCGTACTGCTATATACAGTATAATGGACCTGGTGGACACTGTCAGCAGACTGCGTTTATAGTATAAAGAAAAAAAGACACCAAAGGTATACAATGTAGATGGATGGATAGTATACTTTATGTATTGACGACGAGTGACGACACAGAGGTAGGTACAGCAGTGGCCTACCGTACTGCTATATACAGTATAATGGTCCTGGTGGACACTGTCAGCAGACTGCGTTTATAGTATAAAGAAAAAAAGACACCACAGGTATACAATGTAGATGGATGGATAGTATACTTTATGTATTGACGACGAGTGACGACACAGAGGTAGGTACAGCAGTGGCCTACCGTACTGCTATATACAGTATAATGGTCCTGGTGGACACTGTCAGCAGACTGCGTTTATAGTATAAATAAAAAAAGACACCACAGGTATACAATGTAGATGGATGGATAGTATACTTTATGTATTGACGACGAGTGACGACACAGAGGTAGGTACAGCAGTGGCCTACCGTACTGCTATATACAGTATAATGGACCTGGTGGACACTGTCAGCAGACTGCGTTTATAGTATAAAGAAAAAAAGACACCACAGGTATACAATGTAGATGGATGGATAGTATACTTTATGTATTGATGACAAGTGACGACACAGAGGTAGGTACAGCAGTGGCCTACCGTACTGCTATTTACAGTATAATGGACCTGGTGGACACTGTCAGCAGACTGCGTTTATAGTATAAAGAAAAAAAGACACCACAGGTATACAATGTAGATGGATGGATAGTATACTTTATGTATTGACGACGAGTGACGACACAGAGGTAGGTACAGCAGTGGCCTACCGTACTGCTATATACAGTATAATGGACCTGGTGGACACTGTCAGCAGACTGCGTTTATAGTATAAAGAAAAAAAGACACCACAGTTATACAATGTAGATGGATGGAGAGTATACTTTATGTATTGACGACGAGTGACGACACAGAGGTAGGTACAGCAGTGGCCTACCGTACTGCTATATACAGTATAATGGACCTGGTGGACACTGTCAGCAGACTGCGTTTATAGTATAAAGAAAAAAAAGATACCACAGGTATACAATGTAGATGTATGGATATACTAGTATACTTTATGTATGTCGACGAGTGACGACACAGAGGTAGGTACAGCAGTGGCCTACCGTACTGCTATATACAGTGTAATGGACCTGGTGGACACTGTCAGCAGACTGCGTTTATAGTATAAAAAAAAGACACCACAGGTATACAATGTAGATGGATGGATAGTATACTTATGGACGACGAGTGACGACACAGAGGTAGGTACAGCAGTGGCCTACCGTACTGCTATATACAGTATAATGGACCTGGTGGACACTGTCAGTAGACTGCGTTTATAGTATAAAGAAAAAAAGACACCACAGGTATACAATGTAGATGGATGGATAGTATACTTTATGTATTGACGACGAGTGACGAGTCTGACGACACAGAGGTAGGTACAGCAGTGGCCTACCGTACTGCTATAAACAGTATAATGGACCTGGTGGACACTGTCAGCAGACTGCGTTTATACTTATAGTATAAAGAAAAAAAGACACCACAGGAGTGTTTTTCAGGCAGACAAATGTATACTGGTGGTCACTGTCAGCAAAACTGTGCACTGTACTCCTGCTATAGCTGCTCCCCAGTCTCCCCCACAATTAAGCAGTGTGAGCACTCAGCACAGTCAGATATATCATGCAGCACACTGAGGCTGAGCACAGATATGGTATGGAGCGTTTTTTTCAGGCAGAGAACGGATAGCAAAACTCTGCACTGTACTCCTCCTAACAGCTGCTCCCCAATCCTCCCCACAATAAGCTAAGCATAAGCAATCAGATCAACTGTAAGTGTGTATAATTAATTATTATCAACTATATAAATGGAGAGGACGCCAGCCACGTCCTCTCCCTATCAATCTCAATGCACGTGTGAAAATGGCGGCGACGCGCGGCTGCTTATATAGAATCCGAATCTCGCGAGAATCCGACAGCGGGATGATGACGTTCGGGCGCGCTCGGTTTACCCGAGCCACACGGGAGAATCCGAGCACGGCTCGGACCCGTGTAAAAAGGCTGAAGTTCGGGGGGGTTCGGTTTCCGAGAAACCGAACCCGCTCATCACTATAAATGACACGTAAAAAAAACAAAAAGTTGCAAATTCACACTACCGATGTCATTCGTGTTTAATCTCCCACCAAATTCCGACAATTACGAATCTTAGTAAATATACCCCCTAGACTGCACGTCTCTCTGAATTCTCCTTCAATGTCAGCTAGCTGGATGCAACAATGGCACACATACACAATTGTGATGAAAAGTTTGCATTTAGGGGGTAATTCTGAGTTGATCGCAGCAGGAACTTTGTTAGCAGTTGGGCAAAACCATGTGCACTGCAGGGGAGGCAGATATAACATGTGCAGAGAGAGTTAGATTTGGGTGGGTTATTTTGTTTCTGTGCAGGGTAAATACTGGCTGCTTTATTTTTACACTGCAATTTAGATTGAACACACCCCACCCAAATCTAATAGGCCCTACACACTGGCCGACATCACTGCACGATATGAACGATCTCGTTCATTAAGTGCAGTGTGGAGGCCCCAGCGATGAACGATGCGCGGCCCCGTGCTCGTTCATCGCTGGTGCCCCGTCGGCTGTGCATGTAGGCCAATAAGGACGATCTCGTCCATATTTGCCTGCAGGTCTATGGAGCCGCGTGACGGGGGGAGTGAAGTAACTTCACTCCCCCCGTCACTGCCCCCTCGCCGCCGGGTCGCCCGTCGGCAGTTTCCGCCGTCGGGCAGCTCAGCGGCGGATAGGCCAAAGTGTAGGGCCCATGACTCTCTCTGCACATGTTATATCTGCCTCCCCTGCAGTGCACATGGGGGGTAATTCCAAGTTGATCGCAGCAGGATTTTTGTTAGCAAATGGGCAAAACCATGGAGGTCATTCCGAGTTGATCGCTCGCAAGGCGATTTTAGCAGAGTTGCTCACGCTAAGCCGCCGCCTACTGGGAGTGAATCTTAGCATCTTAAAAATGCGAACGATGTATTCGCAATATTGCGATTACACACCGCGTAGCAGTTTCTGAGTAGCTTCAGACTTACTCGGCATCTGCGATCAGTTCAGTGCTTGTCGTTCCTGGTTTGACGTCACAAACACTCCCAGCGTTCGCCCAGACACTCCTCCGTTTCTCCGGCCACTCCTGCGTTTTTTCCGGAAACGGTAGCGTTTTTTCCCACACGCCCATAAAACGGCCAGTTTCCGCCCAGTAACACCCATTTCCTGTCAATCACATTACGATCGCCTGAGCGAAGAAAAAGCCGTGAGTAAAAATCCAAACTTCATAGCAAATTTACTTGGCGCAGTCGCAGTGCGGACATTGTGCATGCGCACTAAGCGGAAAATCGCTGCGATGCGAAGATTTTTACCGAGCGAACAACTCGGAATGAGGGCCTATGTGTACTGCAGGGGAGGCAGATATAACATGTGCAGAAAGAGTTAGATTTGGGAGGGTTATTTTGTTTCTGTGCAGGGTAAATACTGGCTGCTTTATTTTGGCTGCTTTATTTTTACACTGCAAATTAGATTGCAGATTGAACACACCCCACCCAAATCTAACTCTCTCTGCACATGTTAAATCTGCCTCCCCTGCAGTGCACATGGTTTTGTCCATTTGCTAACAAAAATCCTGCTGCGATCAACTTGGAATTACCCCCCATGTTTTTGCCCAACTGCTAACAAAGTTCCTGCTGCGATCAACTCAGAATTACCCCCTTAATTTCTACATGTCAATCAGCATTTTCATTGGTCCAACAAAGCAAAATTGAACTACTGTATGCTTTTCACCTAATTTACAGGACAAATGCAATATTATTTTTTCTTCTCACATCTGTGTTTCAAGGCTGAGAACCGAAGGTCACTTGAGTCTGTACATATCTGATTAGCGTATTTGCAACATGTAACTTGTGAAAGAATTTGAACTTAATTAAAGACTATTCAAGTGCCATCAATCTGAAATGGATTGGGGGTTGGGCCAGGCATACTGTATGTTGTGTGAACTCCAAAATTCACAATTCAAGCGCTGTATGTGCACCATACTTGCCTAGCTGACCCTCTCCATGAGGGAGAAAATGCTCTGTTCCTGGACTTTCCTGGTAATGTATGATTGCCATCACCTGTGGTGAGCTAGTTAATTGATAAGAAAGGTGTTTCACCACAGGTGATGGCAATCATACATTACCAGGAAAGTCCAGGAACAGAGCATTTTCTCCCTCATGGAGAGGGTCAGGTAGGCAAGTATGATGTGCACACAGCTATATTAATTAGTGATGATGAAGAGCCACAGATCTCCACCTCAGAAATTAAAGCAAACCAAGAACCAAAAATGACTATTTTGCGCTATAATACTAAATGGTGCATATATGAATGAAAACTCCTGTATAATATATAACCATCTGATTCATTTATTCAATAAAAATAAAATATATAAAAAGATTGGGTAACGGTCTGCTTTTACTATATAGAATAGAGATGTGCACCAGAAATTTTTCGGGTTTTGTGTTTTGGTTTTGGGTTCGGTTCCGCGGCCGTGTTTTGGGTTCGAACGCGTTTTGGCAAAACCTCACCGAATTTTTTTTTGTTGGATTCGGGTGTGTTTTGGATTCGGGTGTTTTTTTAAAAAAAAAACTAAAAAACAGCTTAAATCATAGAATTTGGGGGTCATTTTGATCCCAAAGTATTATTAACCTCAATAACCATAATTTCCACTCATTTTCAGTCTATTCTGAACACCTCACACCTCACAATATTATTTTTAGTCCTAAAATTTGCACCGAGGTCGCTGGATGACTAAGCTCAGCGACCCAAGTGGCCGACACAAACACCTGGCCCATCTAGGAGTGGCACTGCAGTGTCACGCAGGATGGCCCTTCCAAAAAACACTCCCCAAACAGCACATGACGCAAAGAAAAAAAGAGGCGCAATGAGGTAGCTGTGTGACTAAGCTCAGCAACCCAAGTGGCCGACACAAACACCTGGCCCATCTAGGAGTGGCACTGCAGTGTCAGGCAGGATGGCCCTTCCAAAAAATACTCCCCAAACAGCACATGACGCAAAGAAGAAAAAAAAGAGGCGCAATGAGGTAGCTGTGTGAGTAAGCTAAGCGACCCTAGTGGCCGACACAAACACCTGGCCCATATAGGAGTGGCACTGCAGTGTCACGCAGGATGGCCCTTCCAAAAAACACTCCCCAAACAGCACATGACGCAAAGAAAAAAAGAGGCGCAATGAGGTAGCTGTGTGACTAAGCTCAGCGACCCAAGTGGCCGACACAAACACCTGGCCCATCTAGGAGTGGCACTGCAGTGTCAGGCAGGATGGCCCTTCCAAAAAATACTCCCCAAACAGCACATGACGCAAAGAAGAAAAAAAAGAGGCGCAATGAGGTAGCTGTGTGAGTAAGCTAAGCGACCCTAGTGGCCGACACAAACACCTGGCCCATCTAGGAGTGGCACTGCAGTGTCACGCAGGATGGCCCTTCCAAAAAACACTCCCCAAACAGCACATGACGCAAAGAAAAAAAGAGGCGCAATGAGGTAGCTGTGTGACTAAGCTCAGCGACCCAAGTGGCCGACACAAACACCTGGCCCATCTAGGAGTGGCACTGCAGTGTCAGGCAGGATGGCCCTTCCAAAAAATACTCCCCAAACAGCACATGACGCAAAGAAGAAAAAAAAGAGGCGCAATGAGGTAGCTGTGTGAGTAAGCTAAGCGACCCAAGTGGCCGACACAAACACCTGGCCCATCTAGGAGTGGCACTGCAGTGTCACGCAGGATGGCCCTTCCAAAAAACACTCCCCAAACAGCACATGACGCAAAGAAAAAAAGAGGCGCAATGAGGTAGCTGTGTGACTAAGCTCAGCGACCCAAGTGGCCGACACAAACACCTGGATCATCTAGGAGTGGCACTGCAGTGTCAGGCAGGATGGCCCTTCCAAAAAATACTCCCCAAACAGCACATGACGCAAAGAAAAAAAGAGGCGCAATGAGGTAGCTGTGTGAGTAAGCTAAGCGACCCTAGTGGCCGACACAAACACCTGGCCCCTCCAGGAGTGGCACTGCAGTGTCACGCAGGCTGGCCCTTCCAAAAAACACTCCCCAAACAGCACATGACGCAAAGAAAAATGAAAGAAAAAAGAGGTGCAAGATGGAATTGTCCTTGGGCTCTCCCACCCACCCTTATGTTGTATAAACAGGACATGCACACTTTAACCAACCCATCATTTCAGTGACAGGGTCTGCCACACGACTGTGACTGAAATGACGGGTTGGTTTGGACCCCCACCAAAACAGAAGCAATTAATCTCTCCGTGCACAAACTGGCTCTACAGAGGCAAGATGTCCACCTCATCATCATCCTCCGATATATCACCGTGTACATCCCCCTCCTCACAGATTATCAATTCGTCCCCACTGGAATCCACCATCACAGCTCCCTGTGTACTTTGTGGAGGCAATTGCTGCTGGTGAATGTCTCCATGGAGGAATTGATTATAATTCATTTTAATGAACATCATCTTCTCCACATTTTCTGGAAGTAACCTCGTACGCCGATTGCTGACAAGGTGAGCGGCGGCACTAAACACTCTTTCGGAGTACACACTTGTGGGAGGGCAACTTAGGTAGAATAAAGCCAGTTTGTGCAAGGGCCTCCAAATTGCCTCTTTTTCCTGCCAGTATACGTACGTACTGTCTGACGTGCCTACTTGGATGCGGTCACTCATATAATCCTCCACCATTCTTTCAATGGTGAGAGAATCATATGCAGTGACAGTAGACGACATGTCCGTAATCGTTGTCAGGTCCTTCAGTCCGGACCAGATGTCAGCATCAGCAGTCGCTCCAGACTGCCCTGCATCACCGCCAGCGGGTGGGCTCGGAATTCTGAGCCTTTTCCTCGCACCCCCAGTTGCGGGAGAATGTGAAGGAGGAGATGTTGACAGGTCTCGTTCCGCTTGACTTGACAATTTTCTCACAAGCAGTTCTTTGAACCCCTGCAGACTTGTGTCTGCCGGAAAGAGAGATACAACGTAGGTTTTAAATCTAGGATCGAGCACGGTGGCCAAAATGTAGTGCTCTGATTTCAACAGATTGACCACCCGTGAATCCTTGTTAAGTGAATTAAGGGCTCCATCCACAAGTCCCACATGCCTAGCGGAATCGCTCTGTGTTAGCTCCTCCTTCAATGTCTCCAGCTTCTTTTGCAAAAGCCTGATGACGGGAATGACCTGACTCAGGCTGGCAGTGTCTGAACTGACTTCACGTGTGGCAAGTTCAAAAGGTTGCAGAACCTTGCACAACGTTGAAATCATTCTCCACTGCGCTTGAGACAGGTGCATTCCACCTCCTATATCATGGTCAGTTGTATAGGCTTGAATGGCCTTTTGCTGCTCCTCCAACCTCTGAAGCATATAGAGGGTTGAATTCCACCTCGTTACCACTTCTTGCTTCAGATGATGGCAGGGCAGGTTCAGGCGTTTTTGGTGTTGCTCCAGTCTTCTGTACGTGGTGCCTGTACGCTGAAAGTGTCCCGCAATTCTTCTGGCCACCGAGAGCATCTCTTGCACGCCCCTCTCGTTTTTTAAATAATTCTGCACCACCAAATTCAAGGTATGTGCAAAACATGGGACGTGCTGGAATTTGCCCATATTTAATGCACACACAATATTGCTGGCGTTGTCCGATGCCACAAATCCACAGGAGAGTCCAATTGGGGTAAGCTATTCTGCAATGATCTTCCTCAGTTGCCGTAAGAGGTTTTTAGCTGTGTGCGTATTCTGGAAAGCGGTGATACAAAGCGTAGCCTGCCTAGGAAAGAGTTGGCGATTGTGAGATGCTGCTACTGGTGCCGCCACTGCTGTTCTTGCGGCGGGAGTCAATACATCTACCCAGTGGGCTGTCACAGTCATATAGTCCTGAGTCTGCCCTGCTCCACTTGTCCACATGTCCGTGGTTAAGTGGACATTGGGTACAACTGCATTTTTTAGGACACTGGTGAGTCTTTTTCTGAGGTCTGTGTACATTTTCGGTATCGCCTGCCTAGAGAAAAGGAACCTAGATGGTATTTGGTACCGGGGACACAGTACCTCAATCAAGTCTATAGTTGGCTCTGCAGTAATTATGGATACCGGAACCACGTTTCTCACCGCCCAGGATGCCAAGGCCTCAGTTATCCGCTTTGCAGCAGGATGACTGCTGTGAAAAATTCATCTTCCTCGCAAAGGACTGTTGGACAGTCAATTGCTTGGTGGAAGTAGTAAAAGTCGTCTTACGACTTCCCCTCTGGGATGACCATCGACTCCCAGCAGCAACAACAGCAGCGCCAGCAGCAGTAGGCGTTACACGCAAGGATGCATCGGAGGAATCCCAGGCAGGAGAGGACTCGTCAGAATTGCCAGTGACATGGCCTGCAGGACTATTGGCATTCCTGGGGAAGGAGGAAATTGACACTGAGGGAGTTGGTGGGGTGGTTTGCGTGAGCTTGGTTACAAGAGGAAGGGATTTACTGGTCAGTGGACTGCTTCCGCTGTCGCCCAAAGTTTTTGAACTTGTCACTGACTTATGATGAATGCGCTGCAGGTGACGTATAAGGGAGGATGTTCCGAGGTGGTTAACGTCCTTACCCCTACTTATTACAGCTTGACAAAGGCAACACACGGCTTGACAAATGTTGTCCGCATTTCTGTTGAAATACTTCCACACCGAAGAGCTAATTTTTTTGGTATTTTCACCAGGCATGTCAATGGCCATATTCCTCCCACGGACAACAGGTGTCTCCCCGGGTGCCTGACTTAAACAAACCACCTTACCATCAGAATCCTCCTGGTCAATTTCCTCCCCAGCGCCAGCAACACCCATATCCTCCTCATCGTGGTGTACTTCAACACTGACATCTTCAATCTAACTATCAGGAACTGGACTGCGAGTGCTCCTTCCAGCACTTGCAGGGGGCGTGCAAATGGTGGAAGGCGCATGCTCTTCACGTCCAGTGTTGGGAAGGTCAGGCATCGCAACCGACACAATTGGACTCTCCTTGTGGATTTGTGATTTCGAAGAACGCACAGTTCTTTGCTGTGCTTTTGCCAGCTTAAGTCTTTTAATTTTTCTAGCGAGAGGCTGAGTGCTTCCATCCTCATGTGAAGCTGAACCACTAGCCATGAACATAGGCCAGGGCCTCAGCCGTTCCTTGCCACTCCGTGTGGTAAATGGCATATTGGCAAGTTTACGCTTCTCCTCCGACGATTTTATTTTAGATTTTTGAGTCCTTTTTTTACTGATATTTGGTGTTTTGGATTTTACATGCTCTGTACTATGACATTGGGCATCGGCCTTTGCAGACGACGTTGATGGCATTTCATCGTCTCGGCCATGACTAGTGGCAGCAGCTTCAGCACGAGGTGGAAGTCGATCTTGATCTTTCCCTATTTTTGGAACCTCAACATTTTTGTTCTCCATATTTTAATAGGCACAACTAAAAGGCACCTCAGGTAAACAATGGAGATGGATGGATACTAGTATACTTATGGATGACGAGTGACTGCCGACACAGAGGTAGCTACAGCCGTGGACTACCGTACTGCGTCTGCTAGTATAGACTGGATGATAATGATATAAAAAATATATATATATCACTACTGCAGGACAGGTATATATTATATAATGACGGACCTGCTGGACACTGTCAGCAGACTCCTAAACTACTAGTATGAAGAAGATAGAAAAAAAAAAACCACCACATGTAGGTATACAATTATGGACGAGCGACTGCCGACACAGAGGTAGCTACAGCCGTGGACTACCGTACTGCGTCTGCTAGTATAGACTGGATGATAATGATATAAAAAATATATATATATCACTACTGCAGGACAGGTATGTATTATATAATGACGGACCTGCTGGACACTGTCAGCAGACTCCTAAACTACTAGTATGAAGAAGATAGAAAAAAAAACCCACCACAGGTAGGTATACAATTATGGACGAGCGACTGCCGACACAGAGGTAGCTACAGCCATGGACTACCGTACTGCGTCTGCTAGTATAGACTGGATGATAATGATATAAAAAATATATATATATCACTACTGCAGGACAGGTATATATTATATAATGACGGACCTGCTGGACACTGTCAGCAGACTCCTAAACTACTAGTATGAAGAAGATAGAAAAAAAAAAACCCACCACAGGTAGGTATACAATTATGGACGAGCGACTGCCGACACAGAGGTAGCTACAGCTGTGGACTACCATACTGCGTCTGCTAGTATAGACTGGATGATAATGATATAAAAAATATATATATATCACTACTGCAGGACAGGTATATATTATATAATGACGGACCTGCTGGACACTGTCAGCAGACTCCTAAACTACTAGTATGAAGAAGATAGAAAAAAAAACCCCACCACAGGTAGGTATACAATTATGGACGAGCGACTGCCGACACAGAGGTAGCTACAGCCGTGGACTACCGTACTGCGTCTGCTAGTATAGACTGGATGATGATATAAAATATATATATATATCACTACTGCAGGACAGGTATATATTATATAATGACGGACCTGCTGGACACTGTCAGCAGACTCCTAAACTACTAGTATGAAGAAGATAGAAAAAAAAACCCACCACAGGTAGGTATACAATTATGGACGAGCACTGCTGACAAAGAGGTAGCTACAGCCGTGGACTACCGTACTACGTTTGCTAGTATAGACTGGATGATAATGATATAAAATATATATATATATATCACTACTGCAGGACAGGTATATATTATATAATGACGGACCTGCTGGACACTGTCAGCAGACTCCTAAACTACTAGTATGAAGAAGATAGAAAAAAAAAAACCACCACAGGTAGGTATACAATTATGGACGAGCGACTGCCGGCACAGAGGTAGCTACAGCCGTGGACTACCGTACTGCGTCTGCTAGTATAGACTGGATGATAATGATATAAAAAATATATATATATCACTACTGCAGGACAGGTATATATTATATAATTACGGACCTGCTGGACACTGTCAGCCGACTCCTAAACTACTAGTATGAAGAAGATAGAAAAAAAAAACCCACCACAGGTAGGTATACAATTATGGACGAGCACTGCCGACACAGAGGTAGCTACAGCCGTGGACTACCGTACTGCGTCTGCTAGTATAGACTGGATGATAATGATATAAAATATATATATATATATATCACTACTGCAGGACAGGTATATATTATATAATGACGGACCTGCTGGACACTGTCAGCAGACTCCTAAACTACTAGTATGAAGAAGATAGAAAAAAAAACCCACCACAGGTAGGTATACAATTATGGACGAGCGACTGCCGACACAGAGGTAGCTACAGCCGTGGACTACCGTACTGCGTCTGCTAGTATAGATTGGATGATGATATAAAAAATATATATATATATCACTACTGCAGGACAGGTATATATTATATAATGACGGACCTGCTGGACACTGTCAGCAGACTCCTAAACTACTAGTATGAAGAAGATAGAAAAAAAAAAACCACCACAGGTAGGTATACAATTATGGACGAGCGACTGCCGACACAGAGGTAGCTACAGCCGTGGACTACCGTACTGTGTCTGCTAGTATAGATTGGATGATGATATAAAAAATATATATATATCACTACTGCAGGACAGGTATATATTATATAATGACGGACCTACTGGACACTGTCAGCAGACTCCTAAACTACTAGTATGAAGAAGATAGAAAAAAAAAACCCACCACAGGTAGGTATACAATTATGGACGAGCACTGCCGACACAGAGGTAGCTACAGCCGTGGACTACCGTACTGTGTCTGCTAGTATAGACTGGATGATAATGATATAAAAAATATATATATATCACTACTGCAGGACAGGTATATATTATATAATGACGGACCTGCTGGACACTGTCAGCAGACCCCTAAACTACTAGTATGAAGAAGATAGAAAAAAAAAACCCCACCACAGGTAGGTATACAATTATGGACGAGCACTGCCGACACAGAGGTAGCTACAGCCGTGGACTACCGTACTGCGTCTGCTAGTATAGACTGGATGATAATGATATAAAAAATATATATATATCACTACTGCAGGTATATATTATAATATAATGAATGACGGACCTGCTGGACACTGTCTGTCAGCAGAATGCGTTTATAGAATAAATAAAAAAAACACCACACGAGTGTTTAACTTTTTCAGGCAGACAATATACTGGTGGTCACTGGTCAGTCACACTGGCAGCAAAAGTGTGCACTGTTATGTACTCCTGCTATAACTGCTCCCCAGTCTCCCCCACAATTAAGCTGTGTGAGCAGTGAGCACTCAGCACAGTCAGATATACATAGATGATATTATCATGCAGCACACTGAGGCTGAGCACAGATATGGTATGTGACTGTGTATCGTTTTTTTTCAGGCAGAGAACGGATTTTAAATAATAAATAAAACTGGTGGTCACTAGTATAACTATCAGCAAAACTCTGCACTCTCTGAGTACTCCAGTCCTAATGCTCCCCAAAATTACTAAAATTAAATTACTAGTAAATCAAGTGTCTCACTCTCTATCTAAATGGAGAGGACGCCAGCCACGTCCTCTCCCTATCAATCTCAATGCACGTGTGAAAATGGCGGCGACGCGCGGCTCCTTATATAGAATCCGAGTCTCGCGATAGAATACGAGCCTCACGAGAATCCGACAGCGGGATGATGACGTTTGGGGCGCGCTCGGGTTAACCGAGCAAGGCGGGAAGATCCGAGTCTGCCTCGGACCCGTTTAAAAAGGCTGAAGTTCGGGGGGGTTCGGATTCCAGGAACCGAACCCGCTCATCTCTAATATAGAATTCATGTGTACAAGTCATCAAATACTTTTCCTAATTGCTATAACAATAGAAAACACCTGATATATATTACCACATGTAGTATGAATACTTATATACACTCTAGATAGTATCCAATCTTAAGTATACATCTTTCATAAAAAAGTGCAAGTTAACTTTAAAATGTTATCCATATAGATATTGTAGAAACAACTGTGTTTAAAGATGCTGTCCCAAATTGTGGTTACCACTCATATGCTGTATGCACACAGTTTATTGTTCCATGATACATGTTTCTTAAAATGGTATGAAAACTTTTGCACACTCGTTTGCTTTTCAGTTTTAAGGTGCAGTCTCTTGTAAATACAAGCAGTGGCACTAAGTATGGTGTCCCACGTTATGTGCAAACGATCCTGAGAGCACTTGTCCCGTAATATGAATGCTGCTTATGTGCCGGGAAGCTGGAGCCGTTTGTATACGAACGGCTGTGTTAAATGCCGGGCACTTCATTTAACAGACACGCCGCTGCTGCCGAAGACCCAGGAGGGACACACAGGAGAGGCGCGCGCTGTGCCCTCAGTGCCCCTCCTTCCCAGCAAAAATCAGTGGCGGCGGCTAGGGCGCCCCGCAGCCCTGCGCGCCTCCAAGCGATCGCAGGGGCTGCGGGCCCCTAGTTACGCCACTGTGTGAAAGTGATATTATTTAGTCACCTTGCCTTAGACAAGCGGTCAATATGGCTACATGGTAAAACATAGAGGTGGTTGTCACAGGATGCCAACCATTTTAGATTGGGCTGGTGTTTATGTTACAGGTCCGGCTTTGATACCTCTTATTGGATCCTTGGTCTCCTGGTACTACTAATGTCATGTGCAATTTGAGCATATTTTGTGTATTATTCCATTCTCATGTATTGATACCCTGTTTGATTATATCTTGATATACTGTTTGTTGTATATTACTGTGTTTATTGTACTTATGTGGTGTGTTTCTTTTTAATAAATATATTTTAATAAAATAAAATATCCATAATCCTCTGAGAAACTCTTTGTAATTATTCACCAAAGCTGCATCTCTCCATTAAAATAAAAAATAAAAAAATAAATAAATAATATATATATATATATATATATATATATATATATATATATTCCATAGACAAAAAACCTTATGGTTTCACATGTCCCATTAAGGCCTCTTATGCTGCTTTCACATCGCAAACCCTGCTTTTGAAATGGTTCTTTAAACGGTTCTTAAAACGGGTCTGAGCAGTTAAACCCCCTTCACATCGCATGTTGTAACCAGTATACGTATTACCATTTCATTACCGTTTTGGTACCTTTCACACTGAACCTGTTTCACCCATAGAAAACAGTGGTTGTCATTTTAAATTAGTGATGTGCACCGGAAATTTTTCGGGTTTTGTGTTTTGGTTTTGGGTTCGGTTCCGCGGCCGTGTTTTGGGTTCGAACGCGTTTTGGCAAAACCTCACCAAAATTTTTTTGTCCGATTCGGGTGTGTTTTGGATTCGGGTGTTTTTTTCAAAAAAACCTAAAAAACAGCTTAAATCATAGAATTTGGGGGTCATTTTGATCCCATAGTATTATTAACCTCAATAACCATAATTTCCACTAATTTTCAGTCTATTCTGAACACCTCACACCTCACAATATTATTTTTAGTCCTAAAATTTGCACCGAGGTAGCTGTGTGACTAAGATAAGCGACCCAAGTGGCCGACACAAACACCTGGCCCATCTAGGAGTGGCACTGCAGTGTCAGGCAGGATGGCCCTTCAAAAAAATACTCCCCAAACAGCACATGACGCAAAGAAAAAAAGAGGCGCAATGAGGTAGCTGTGTGACTAAGATAAGCGACCCAACTGGCCGACACAAACACCTGGCCCATCTAGGAGTGGCACTGCAGTGTCACACAGGATGGCCCTTCAAAAAAATACTCCCCAAACAGCACATGACGCAAAGAAAAAAAGAGGCACAATGAGGTAGCTGTGTGACTAAGCTCAGCGACCCTAGTGGCCGACACAAACACCTGGCCCATCTAGGAGTGGCACTGCAGTGTCACGCAGGATGGCCCTTCAAAAAAATACTCCCCAAACAGCACATGACGCAAAGAAAAAAAGAGGCGCAATGAGGTAGCTGTGTGACTAAGCTAAGCGACCCTAGTGGCCGACACAAACACCTGGCCCATCTAGGAGTGGCACTGCAGTGTCACGCAGGATGGCCCTTCAAAAAATACTCCCCAAACAGCACATGACGCAAAGAAAAATGAAAGAAAAAAGAGGTGCAAGATGGAATTGTCCTTGGGCCCTCCCACCCACCCTTATGTTGTATAAACAGGACATGCACACTTTAACCAACCCATCATTTCAGCGACAGGGTCTGTCACACGACTGTGACTGAAATGACTGGTTGGTTTGGGCCCCCACCAAAAAAGAAGCAATCAATCTCTCCTTGCACAAACTGTCTCTACGGAGGCAAGATGTCCACCTCATCATCATATTCCGATTCATCACCCCTTTCACTGTGTACATCCCCCTCCTCACAGATTATTAATTCGTCCCCACTGGAATCCACCATCTCAGGTCCCCGTGTACGTTTTGGAGGCAATTGCTGCTGGTGAATGTCTCCACGGAGGAATTGATTCTAATTCATTTTAATGAACATCATCTTCTCCACATTTTCTGGAAGTAACCTCGTACGCCGATTGCTGACAAGGTGAGCAGCGGCACTAAACACTCTTTCGGAGTACACACTGGAGGGAGGGCAACTTAGGTAGAATAAAGCCAGTTTGTGCAAGGGCCTCCAAATTGCCTCTGTTTCCTGCCAGTATACGTACGGACTGTCTGACGTGCCTACTTGGATGCAGTCACTCATATAATCCTCCACCATTCTTTCAATGGTGACAGAATCATATGCAGTGACAGTAGACGACATGTCAGTAATCGTTGGCAGGTCCTTCAGTCCGGACCAGATGTCAGCACTCGCTCCAGACTGCCCTGCATCAGCGCCAGCAGGTGGGCTCAGAATTCTTAGCCTTTTCCTCGCACCACCAGTTGCAGGAGAATGTGAAGGAGGAGCTGTTGACGGGTCGCATTCCGCTTGACTTGACAATTTTCTCACCACAAGTCTTTGAACCTCTGCAGACTTGTGTCTGCCGGAAAGAGAGATACAACGTAGGTTTTAAATCTAGGATCGAGCACGGTGGCCAAAATGTAGTGCTCTGATTTCAACAGATTGACCACCCGTGAATCCTGGTTAAGCGAATGAAGGGCTCCATCCACAAGTCCCACATGCCTAGCGGAATCGCTCTGTTTTAGCTCCTTCTTCAATGCCTCCAGCTTCTTCTGCAAAAGCCTGATGAGGGGAATGACCTGACTCAGGCTGGCAGTGTCTGAACTGACTTCACGTGTGGCAAGTTCAAAAGGTTGCAGAACCTTGCACAACGTTGAAATCATTCTCCACTGCGCTTGAGACAGGTGCATTCCACCTCCTTTGCCTATATCGTGGGCAGATGTATAGGCTTGAATGGCCTTTTGCTGCTCCTCCATCCTCTGAAGCATATAGAGGGTTGAATTCCACCTCGTTACCACCTCTTGCTTCAGATGTTGGCAGGGCAGGTTCAGGTGTTTTTGGTGGTGCTCCAGTCTTATGTACGCGGTGCCTGTACGCCGAAAGTGGCCCGCAATTCTTCTGGCCACCGACAGCATCTCTTGCAAGCCCCTGTAGTTTTTTAAATAATTCTGCACCACCAAATTCAAGGTATGTGCAAAACATGGGACGTGCTGGAATTTGCCCAGATGTAAGGCACGCACAATATTGCTGGCGTTGTCCGATGCCACAAATCCCCAGGAGAGTCCAATTGGGGTAAGCCATTCTGCGATGATCTTCCTCAGTTGCCGTAAGAGGTTTTCAGCTGTGTGCGTATTCTGGAAAGCGGTGATACAAAGCGTAGTCTACCTAGGAACGAGTTGGCGTTTGCGAGATGCTGCTACTGGTGCCGCCGCTGCTGTTCTTGCAGCGGGAGGCAATACATCTACCCAGTGGGCTGTCACAGTCATGTAGTCCTGAGTCTGCCCTGCTCCACTTGTCCACATGTCCGTGGTTAAGTGGACATTGGGTACAACTGCATTTTTTAGGACACTGGTGACTCTTTTTCTGAGGCCTGTGTACATTCTCGGTATGCCTGCCTAGAGAAATGGAACCTAGATGGTATTTGGTACCGGGGACACAGTACCTCAATCAAGTCTATAGTTGCCTCTGAAGTAACGATGGATACCGGAACCACGTTTCTCACCGCCCAGGCTGCCAAGGCCTCAGTTATCCGCTTTGCAGCAGGATGACTGCAGTGATATTTCATCTTCCTCGCAAAGGACTGTTGGACAGTCAATTGCTTACTGGAAGTAGTACAAGTGGTCTTCCAACTTCCCCTCTGGGATGGCGATCGACTCCCAGCAGCAACAACAGCAGCGCCAGCAGCAGTAGGCGTTACACTCAAGGATGCATCGGAGGAATCCCAGGCAGGAGAGGACTTGTCAGACTTGCCAGTGAAATGGCCTGCAGGACTATTGGCTTTCCTGGGTAAGGAGGAAATTGACACTGAGGGAGTTGGTGGTGTGGTTTGCGTGAGCTTGGTTACAAGAGGAAGGGATTTACTGGTCAGTGGACTGCTTCTGCTGTCGCCCAAAGTTTTTGAACTTGTCACTGACTTATGATGAATGCGCTGCAGGTGACGTATAAGGGAGGATGTTCCGAGGTGGTTATCGTCCTTACCCCTACTTACTACAGCTTGACAAAGGCAACACACGGCTTGACACCTGTTGTTCGTATTTGTGTTGAAATAATTCCACACCGAAGAGCTGATTTTTTTTTGTATTTTGACCAGGCATGTCAATGGCCATATTCCTCCCACGGACAACAGGTGTCTCCCCGGGTGCCTGACTTAAACAAACCACCTCACCATCAGAATCCTCCTTGTCAATTTCCTCCCCAGCGCCAGCAACACCCATATCCTCATCCTGGTGTACTTCAACACTGACATCTTCAATTTGACTATCAGGAACTGGACTGCGGGTGCTCCTTCCAGCACTTGCAGGGGGCGTGCAAATGGTGGAAGGCGCAAGCTCTTCCTGTCCAGTGTTGGGAAGTTCAGGCATCGCAACCGACACAATTGGACTCTCCTTGGGGATTTGTGATTTAGAAGAACGCACAGTTCTTTGCTGTGCTTTTGCCAGCTTAAGTCTTTTCATTTTTCTAGCGAGAGGCTAAGTACTTCCATCCTCATGTGAAGCTGAACCACTAGCCATGAACATAGGCCAGGGCCTCAGCCGTTCCTTGCCACTCCGTGTCGTAAATGGCATATTGGCAAGTTTACGCTTCTCCTCAGACGCTTTTAATTTTGATTTTTGGGTCATTTTTTTACTGATCTTTTGTGTTTTGGATTTTACATGCTCTGTACTATGACATTGGGCATTGGCCTTGGCAGACGACGTTGATGGCATTTCATCGTCTCGGCCATGACTAGTGGCAGCAGCTTCAGCACGAGGTGGAAGTGGATCTTGATCTTTCCCTATTTTTTTAACCTCCACATTTTTGTTCTCCATATTTTAATGCGCACAACTAAAAGGCACCACAGGTATACAATGTAGATGGATGGATAGTATACTTTATGTATGACGACGAGTGACTGAAGACACAGAGGTAGGTACAGCAGTGGCCTACCGTACTGCTATATACAGTATAATGGACCTGGTGGACACTGTCAGCAGACTGCGTTTAAAGTATAAAGAAAAAAAGACACCACAGGTATACAATGTAGATGGATGGATAGTATACTTTATGTATTGACGACGAGTAATGACACAGAGGTAGGTACAGCAGTGGCCTACCGTACTGCTATATACAGTATAATGGACCTGGTGGACACTGTCAGCAGACTGCGTTTACAGTATAAAGAAAAAAAGACACCACAGGTATACAATGTAGATGGATGGATAGTGTACTTTATGTATTGACGACGAGTGACGACACAGAGGTAGGTACAGCAGTGGCCTACCGTACTGCTATATACAGTATAATGGACCTGGTGGACACTGTCAGCAGACTGTGTTTATAGTATAAAGAAAAAAAGACACCACAGGTATAAAATGTAGATGGATGGATAGTATACTTTATGTATTGACGACGAGTGACGACACAGAGGTAGGTACAGCAGTGGCCTACCGTACTGCTATATACAGTATAATGGACCTGGTGGACACTGTCAGCAGACTGCGTTTATAGTATAAAGAAAAAAAGACACCACAGGTATACAATGTAGATGGATGGATAGTATACTTTATGTATTGACAACGAGTGATGACACAGAGGTAGGTACAGCAGTGGCCTACCGTACTGCTATATACAGTATAATGGACCTGGTGGACACTGTCAGCAGACTGCGTTTATAGTATAAAGAAAAAAAAAGACACCACAGGTATACAATGTAGATGGATGGATAGTATACTTTATGTATTGACGACGAGTGACGACACAGAGGTAGGTACAGCAGTGGCCTACCGTACTGCTATATACAGTATAATGGACCTGGTGGACACTATCAGCAGACTGCGTTTAGAGTATAAAGAAAAAAAGACACCACAGGTATACAATGTAGATGGATGGATAGTATACTTTATGTATTGACGACGAGTGACGACACAGAGGTACGTACAGCAGTGGCCTACCGTACTGCTATATACAGTATAATGGACCAGGTGGACACTGTCAGCAGACTGCGTTTATAGTATAAAAAAAAAAGACACCACAGGTATACAATGTAGATGGATGGATAGTATACTTTATGTATTGACGACGAGTGACGACACAGAGGTAGGTAAGGCAGTGGCCTATTGTACTGCTATATACAGTATAATGGACCTGGTGGACACTGTCAGCAGACTGCATTTATAGTATAAAGAAAAAAAGACACCACAGGTATACAATGTAGATGGATGGATAGTATACTTTATGTATTGACGACGAGTGACGACACAGAGGTAGGTACAGCAGTGGCCTACCGTACTGCTATATACAGTATAATGGACCTGGTGGACACTGTCAGCAGACTGCGTTTATAGTATAAAGAAAAAAAGACACCACAGGTATACAATGTAGATGGATGGATAGTATACTTTATGTATTGACGATGAGTGACGACACAGAGGTAGGTAAGGCAGTGGCCTACCGTACTGCTATATACAGTATAGTGGACCTGGTGGACACTGTCAGCAGACTGCGTTTATAGTATAAAGAAAAAAAGACACCACAGGTATACAATGTAGATGGATGGATAGTATACTTTATGTATTGACGACGAGTGACGACACAGAGGTAGGTACAGCAGTGGCCTACCGTACTGCTATATACAGTATAATGGACCTGGTGGACACTGTCAGCAGACTGCGTTTATAGTATAAAGAAAAAAAAGACACCACAGGTATACAATGTAGATGTATGGATATACTAGTATACTTTATGTATGTCGACGAGTGATGACACAGAGGTAGGTACAGCAGTGGCCTACCGTACTGCTATATACTGTATAATGGACCTGGTGGACACTGTCAGCAGACTGCATTTATAGTATAAAGAAAAAAAGACACCACAGGTATACAATGTAGATGTATGGATATACTAGTATACTTTATGTATGTCGACGAGTGACGACACAGAGGTAGGTACAGCAGTGGCCTACCGTACTGCTATATACAGTATAATGGACCTGGTGGACACTGTCAGCAGACTGCATTTATAGTATAAAGAAAAAAAGACACCACAGGTATACAATGTAGATGGATGGATAGTATACTTTATGTATTGACGACGAGTGACGACACAGAGGTAGGTACAGCAGTGGCCTACCATACTGCTATATACAGTATAATGGACCTGGTGGACACTGTCAGCAGACTGCGTTTATAGTATAAAGAAAAAAAGACACCACAGGTATACAATGTAGATGGATGGATAGTATACTTTATGTATTGACGACGAGTGACGACACAGAGGTAGGTACAGCAGTGGCCTACCGTACTGCTATATACAGTATAATGGACCTGGTGGACACTGTCAGCAGACTGCGTTTATAGTATAAAGAAAAAAAGACACCACAGATATACAATGTAGATGGATGGATAGTATACTTTATGTATTGACGACGAGTGACGAGTCTGACGACACAGAGGTAGGTACAGCAGTGGCCTACCGTACTGCTATATACAGTATAATGGACCTGGTGGACACTGTCAGCAGACTGCGTTTATACTTATAGTATAAAGAAAAAAAGACACCACAGGAGTGTTTTTCAGGCAGACAAACGTATACTGGTGGTCACTGTCAGCAAAACTGTGCACTGTACTCCTGCTATAGCTGCTCCCCAGTCTCCCCCACAATTATGTAGTGTGAGCACTCAGCACAGTCAGATATATCATGCAGCACACTGAGGCTGAGCACAGATATGGTATGGAGCGTTTTTTTCAGGCAGAGAACGGATAGCAAAACTCTGCACTGTACTCCTCCTAACAGCTGCTCCCCAATCCTCCCCACAATAAGCTAAGCATAAGCAATCAGATCAACTGTAAGTGTATATCATTAATTATTATCAACTATATAAACGGAGAGGACGCCAGCCACGTCCTCTCCCTATCAATCTCAATGCACGTGTGAAAATGGCGGCGACGCGCGGCTGCTTATATAGAATCCGAATCTCGCGAGAATCCGACAGCGGGATGATGACGTTCGGCCGCGCTCGGTTTACCCGAGCCACACGGGAGAATCCGAGCACGGCTCGGACCCGTGTAAAAAGGCTGAAGTTCGGGGGGGTTCAGTTTCCGAGAAACCGAAACCGCTCATCACTATTTTAAATGGACTTTTCTGGCCCACACATTATTAATAATTATTAATTAATTAATTATTAATAATTTGGCTAGTCGTACGATGAAACCCAGCAGCTTCAAGCATCTTTACCATGTTTTTGTAGATTACTGCATCCTTCACTGTCCCCGTGATTTGTCTACATATTTCTTCATCACCTCTGGTCCTTAGCAGCTCCCTCACCTCCTCATCACTCCAATTTGCCATTGTATAATATATTTTGAGTAATAAAACGCTTCTAAAGTCACTCTCATGTGTATCGTGTTTTTCCACCAGTTTCCTGCTTCTGCCTGGTGACATCACACATGGAGACAGCCTATCACCTTCTGTGGCTTGGAAATACCGTTTCTGAGCCTTTCACACTGCACAATGAAACGGGTCTTTAACCGTTTCAAAATACCAGTATTTTGAAAATGGTAAATTCAAGGTGGCCCTTTCACACCGCAGCTAGAACCGTTTAGGAAGGTTTAAAAATCAGCAATTTACCGGGTTAAAGCTCCGGTGTGAAAGGGGTATTAGACATGATCGAAATTTCAGAAACCTGTTGTAACTCTTCCACTCAAACTCCAAAAAGCAATGAAATTCCGATCATTAAGGCTGACGCCTTAATGGACGTGTTCCTTGCGCAATACAGATATGGTATGCCATCACAGCCTGTGGGTAAGTGCAGATTCAGCACTCTCACAGAGTGAGATTGCTGCCACTCACACAATGGTGGAGCTGCTAATTCACAGATTTGTGTGCTCATTGAAATTAGTGATGAGCGGGTTCGGTTCCTCGGAATCCGAACCCGCCCGAACTTCACCCTTTTTTGCACGGGTCCGAGCAGACTCGGATCCTCCCGCCTTGCTCGGTTAACCCGAACGCGCCCGAACGTCATCATCCCGCTGTCGGATTCTCGCGAGACTCGGATTCTATATAAGGAGCCGCGCGTCGCCGCCATTTTCACACGTGCATTGAGATTGATAGGGAGAGGACGTGGCTGGCGTCCTCTCCGTTATAGTAGAACTATAGTAGAACTTAGTTAGTTATAAATTGTGGGGAGGATTGGGGACGGGGAGCAGCTGTTAGGGAGTGCAGGGTTTTGAGTTTAATTAATCCGTTGTTTCTCTGCCTGAAAAAAAAACGCTCCACCATATCTGTGTTCACTCAGTGTGCTGCACTGCTGCATGATATATCTGTGCTGAGTGCACTGCTCACACTGCCTAATTGTGGGGACTGGGGAGCAGTTATAGCAGGAGTACAGTGCACAGTTTTGCTGACAGTGACCACCAGTCCAGTATACGTTTGTCTGCCTGAAAAACACTGTGGTGTTTTTTTTTTCTTTCTTCATGCTAGTTTGTTTAGCAGTCTGCTGACACTAGTGTCCACCAGGTCCGTTATACAGTATATTATATATATAATTAAGCAGTAAGCAGCAGTACAGTAGGCCACGGCTGTACCTACCTCTGTGTCGACTCGTCACTCGTCGTCCATAAGTATAAGTAATACTATCCATCCATCTACATTGTATACCTGTGGTGTTTTTTTTTCTTTCTTCATACTAGTTTAGCAGTCTGCTGACACTGTCCACCAGGTCCGTTATACAGTATATTATATTTATATATAAGCACTAAGCAGCAGTACGGTAGGCCACGGCTGTACCTACCTCTGTGTCGACTCGTCACTCGTCGTCCATAAGTATAAGTAATACTATCCATCCATCTACATTGTATACCTGTGGTGTTTTTTTTTCTTTCTTCATACTAGTTTAGTAGTTTAGCAGTCTGCTGACACTGTCCACCAGGTCCGTTATACAGTATATTATATTTATATATAAGCACTAAGCAGCAGTACGGTAGGCCACGGCTGTACCTACCTCTGTGTCGACTCGTCACTCGTCGTCCATAAGTATAAGTAATACTATCCATCCATCTACATTGTATACCTGTGGTGTTTTTTTTTCTTTCTTCATACTAGTTTAGCAGTCTGCTGACACTGTCCACCAGGTCCGTTATACAGTATATTATATTTATATATAAGCACTAAGCAGCAGTACGGTAGGCCACGGCTGTACCTACCTCTGTGTCGACTCGTCACTCGTCGTCCATAAGTATAAGTAATACTATCCATCCATCTACATTGTATACCTGTGGTGTTTTTTTTTCTTTCTTCATACTAGTTTAGCAGTCTGCTGACACTGTCCACCAGGTCCGTTATACAGTATATTATATTTATATATAAGCACTAAGCAGCAGTACGGTAGGCCACGGCTGTACCTACCTCTGTGTCGACTCGTCACTCGTCGCCCATAAGTATAAGTAATACTATCCATCCATCTACATTGTATACCTGTGGTGGCTTTTACTTGTGCGCAAAATATGGAGAACAAAAATGTGGAGGTTAAAAAAATAGGGAAAGATCAAGATCCACTTCCACCTCATGCTGAAGCTGCTGCCACTAGTCATGGCCGAGACGATGAAATGCCATCAACGTCGTCTGCCAAGGCCGATGCCCAATGTCATAGTACAGAGCATGTAAAATCCAAAACACAAAAGATCAGTAAAAAAATGACCCAAAAATCCAAATTAAAAGCGTCTGAGGAGAAGCGTAAACTTGCCAATATGCCATTTACGACACGGAGTGGCAAGGAACGGCTGAGGCCCTGGCCTATGTTCATGGCTAGTGGTTCAGCTTCACACGAGGATGGAAGCACTCATCCTCTCGCTAGAAAAAAGAAAAGACTTGCTGCAAAAGCACAGCAAAGAACTGTGCATTCTTCGAAATCACAAATCCCCAAGGAGAGTCCAATTGTGTCGGTTGCGATGCCTGACCTTCCCAACACTGGACGGGAAGAGCTTGCGCCTTCCACCATTTGCACGCCCCCTGCAAGTGTTGAAAGGAGCACCCGCAGTCCAGTTCCTGATAGTGAAATTGAAGATGTCAGTGTTGAAGTACACCAGGATGAGGATATGGGTGTTGCTGGCGCTGGGGAGGAAATTGACAAGGAGGACTCTGATGGTGAGGTGGTTTGTTTAAGTCAGGCACCCGGGGAGACACCTGTTGTCCGTGGGAGGAATATGGCCATTGACATGCCTGGTGAAAATACCAAAAAAATCAGCTCTTCAGTGTGGAAATATTTCAACAGAAATGCGGACAACAGGTGTCAAGCCGTATGTTGCCTTTGTCAAGCTGTAATAAGTAGGGGTAAGGACGTTAACCACCTCGGAACATCCTCCCTTATACGTCACCTGCAGCGCATTCATAATAAGTCAGTGACAAGTTCAAAAACTTTGGGCGACAGCGGAAGCAGTCCACTGACCAGTAAATCCCTTCCTCTTGTAACCAAGCTCGCGCAAACCACACCACCAACTCCCTCAGTGTCAATTTCCTCCTTACACAGGAAAGCCAATAGTCCTGCAGGCCATGTCACTGGCAAGTCTGACGAGTCCTTTCCTGTCTGGGATTCCTCCGATGAATCCTTGAGTGTAATGCCTACTGCTGCTGGCGCTGCTGTTGTTGCTGCTGGGAGTCGATCGTCATACCAGAGGGGAAGTCGGAAGACCACTTGTACTACTTCCAGTAAGCAATTGACTGTCCAACAGTCCTTTGCGAGGAAGATGAAATATCACAGCAGTCATCCTGCTGCAAAGCGGATAACTGAGGCCTTGACAACTATGTTGGTGTTAGACGTGCATCCGGTATCCGCCGTTAGTTCACAGGGAACTAGACAATTTATTGAGGCAGTGTGCCCCTGTTACCAAATACCATCTAGGTTCCACTTCTCTAGGCAGGCGATACCGAGAATGTACACGGACGTCGGAAAAAGACTCACCAGTGTCCTAAAAAATGCAGTTGTACCCAATGTCCACTTAACCACGGACATGTGGACAAGTGGAGCAGGGCAGACTCAGGACTACATGACTGTGACAGCCCACTGGGTAGATGTATTGCCTCCCGCTGCAAGAACAGCAGCGGCGGCACCAGTAGCAGGATCTCGCAAACGCCAACTCGTTCCTAGGCAGGCTATGCTTTGTATCACCGCTTTCCAGAATACGCACACAGCTGAAAACCTCTTACGGCAACTGAGGAAGATCATCGCAGAATGGCTTACCCCAATTGGACTCTCCTGGGGATTTGTGACATCGGACAACGCCAGCAATATTGTGCGTGCATTACATGTGGGCAAATTCCAGCACGTCCCATGTTTTGCACATACAATGAATTTGGTGGTGCAGAATTATTTAAAAAACGACAGAGGCGTGCAAGAGATGCTGTCGGTGGCCAGAAGAATTGCGGGCCACTTTCGGCGTGCAGGCACCGCGTACAGAAGACTGGAGCACCACCAAAAAAACCTGAACCTGCCCTGCCATCATCTGAAGCAAGAGGTGGTAACGAGGTGGAATTCAACCCTCTATATGCTTCAGAGGATGGAGGAGCAGCAAAAGGCCATTCAAGCCTAGACATCTGCCCACGATATAGGCAAAGGAGATGGAATGCACCTGTCTCAAGCGCAGTGGAGAATGATTTCAACGTTGTGCAAGGTTCTGCTGCCCTTTGAACTTGCCACACGTGAAGTCAGTTCAGACACTGCCAGCCTGAGTCAGGTCATTCCCCTCATCAGGCTTTTGCAGAAGAAGCTGGAGGCATTGAAGGAGGAGCTAAAACAGAGCGATTCCGCTAGGCATGTGGGACTTGTGGATTTAGCCCTTCATTCGCTTAACCAGGATTCACGTGTGGTCAATCTGTTGAAATCAGAGCACTGCATTTTGGCCACCCGTGCTCGATCCTAGATTTAAAACCTACGTTGGATCTCTCTTTCCGGCAGACACAAGTCTGCAGGGGTTTAAAGAACTGCTGGTGAGAAAATTGTCAAGTCAAGCGGAACGCGACCTGTCAACATCTCCTCCTTCACATTCTCCCGCAACTGGGGGTGCGAGGAAAAGGCTCAGAATTCCGAGCCCACCCGCTGGCGGTGATGCAGGGCAGTCTGGAGCGACTGCTGATGCTGACATCTGGTCCGGACTGAAGGACCTGCCAACGATTACTGACATGTCGTCTACTGTCACTGCATATGATTCTCTCACCATTGAAAGAATGGTGGAGGATTATATGAGTGACCGCATCCAAGTAGGCACGTCAGACAGTCCGTACGTATACTGGCAGGGAAAAGAGGCAATTTGGAGGCCCTTGCACAAACTGGCTTTATTCTACCTAAGTTGCCCTCCCTCCAGTGTGTACTCCGAAAGAGTGTTTAGTGCCGCCGCTCACCTTGTCAGCAATCGGCGTACGAGGCTACTTCCAGAAAATGTGGAGAAGATGATGTTCATTAAAATGAATTATAATTAATTACTCCTTGGAGACATTCACCAGCAGCAATTGCCTCCAGAAAGTACACATGGATCTGAGATGGTGGATTCCAGTGGGGATGAATTAATAATCTGTGAGGAGGGGGATGTACACAGTGAAAGGGGTGATGAATCGGACGATGATGATGAGGTGGACATCTTGCCTCTGTAGAGCCAGTTTGTGCAAGGAGAGATTGATTGCTTCTTTTTTGGTGGGGGCCCAAACCAACCAGTCATTTCAGTCACAGTCGTGTGGCAGACCCTGTCGCTGAAATGATGGGTTGGTTAAAGTGTGCATGTCCTGTTTATACAACATAAGGGTGGGTGGGAGGGCCCAAGGACAATTCCATCTTGCACCTCTTTTTTCTTTCATTTTTCTTTGCGTCATGTGCTGTTTGGGGGGTGTTTTTTGGAAGGGCCATCCTGCGTGACACTGCAGTGCCACTCCTAGATGGGCCAGGTGTTTGTGTCGGCCACTAGGGTCGCTTAGCTTACTCACACAGCTACCTCATTGCGCCTCTTTTTTTTCTTCTTTGCGTCATATGCTGCTGTTTGGGGAGTGTTTTTTGGAAGGGCCATCCTGCGTGACACTGCAGTGCCACTCCTAGATGGGCCAGGTGTTTGTGTCGGCCACTAGGGTCGCTTAGCTTACTCACACAGCTACCTCATTGCGCCTCTTTTTTTCTTTGCGTCATGTGCTGTTTGGGGAGTGTTTTTTGGAAAGGCCATCCTGCGTGACACTGCAGTGCCACTCCTAGATGGGCCAGGTGTTTGTGTCGGCCACTAGGGTCGCTTAGCTTACTCACACAGCTACCTCATTGCGCCTCTTTTTTTTCTTCTTTGCGTCATGTGCTGTTTGGGGAGTAGTTTTTGGAAGGGCCATCCTGCGTGACACTGCAGTGCCACTCATAGATGGGCCAGGTGTTTGTGTCGGCCACTAGGGTCGCTTAGCTTACTCACACAACTTCCTCATTGCGCCTCTTTTTTTCTTTGCATCATGTGCTGTTTGGGGAGTATTTTTTGGAAGGGCCATCCTGCCTGACACTGCAGTGCCACTCCTAGATGGGCCAGGTGTTTGTGTCGGTCACTTGTGTCGCTTAGCTTAGCCATCCAGCGACCTCGGTGCAAATTTTAGGACTAAAAATAATATTGTGAGGTGTGAGGTGTTCAGAATAGACTGAAAATGAGTGGAAATTATGGTTATTGAGGTTAATAATACTATGGGATCAAAATTACCCCCACATTCTATGATTTAAGCTGTTTTTTAGGGTTTTTTGAAAAAAACACCCGAATCCAAAACACACCCGAATCCGCCAAAAAAAAATCGGTGAGGTTTTCCCAAAACGCGTTCGAACCCAAAACACGGCCACGGAACCGAACCCAAAACCAAAACACAAAACCCAAAAAATTTCAGGTGCACATCCCTAATTGAAATACACACATGCAGTCTATGCAACTGAAGGTCTGAGCAGAAGACAAAGCTGCTCGGATGAGGTAAGAGTTGTTGATTGGAGGGAGGAGACAGAGCATTGTGGATGGGGGAACAGAAGTGTGTGGATAGAGGGAACACTAAGCAGCACTGTTGGGGGGGGGACACAAAGAAACACAGGGGATAATTCAGACCGCAGCAGCGTTCGCAGTCTGAATTAGTTTGGAGTGCGCAGGCGCAATGGCCGCACTGCGCATGCGTACCCTGGGAGACCAGAAAGATGCTATCAGCATCTCACTGGCTGCGATCGCCCTGTCTGATTGACATGCAGAGACGGTTGCGGGGAAGGAGGGGTGCATGCCAACGGCATAAGAACGTCATTGGCTGGGCATGGTCAGCACAACGGAGGCGTTTCCGGACCATTGGGGGGCGGGCTGCAGCGGTTATCTCCCTGCTAAGAGTGCAGGAGCTGCACTGCCAGGGAGCTACTTTTCAGGTACAAAAGCATCGCCGCCGTGCAATGCTTTTATACCTGTGGATGGGGGGGGTAGGGCCTGACATGTGTAGTGGACTATCCCTGTGCGTCCCCACCCACATGTCAGAGTAAATGATCGTAGATGTGCTAAATTTACCACCTCTACGATCAACTCTGAATTACCCCCACAGATGGGGGGAGGTAAGACAGAGTGCAACAGATGGGGGAAAGACAGTGGCACAGATGGTGGGAAGACAGAGCTGTGTGGATGGGTGGACAGTGCCGTGTGGATGAGGGGGAAAGAGCAGCACAGATCAGGGAGGGGTAAGAGCAGTACAGATGGAAAGAAACGGCGCGGATGAGGAAGGCAGAGCAGCATGGATGAGGGGAATACAGTCCCAACATCGGAGGGGATAAGTATTTTTACCTTCCCTTGGGGGGTGGCAGCTAGGCCTAATCCTTGGGTGGGTTGGATAGGGCAAACCCTCCCCCCCCCCAATAGTGACCCACGAAACTTACCATTAGGATGTCGGCTACATGAATAGGGTAAGAGTGGTATGGATAGGGGGTAGATTAAGCAGCAAGTATGGGAAGGGAGACAGAGTGGTGCGGATGGGGGCAAAGATGCAGATGGGTTGAAAACACTGGCATGGATGAGTAGAAAACTGGTGTAGATGGGAGAGAAGACAGTGTGCCATGTATTGGAGGAGGCAGAGTGACATTGAAGAGGGAAACACTGAGCAGCATAGAGAGAAGGAAACGGTGGTACAGACAAGGCACAGGTGCGGAAAGACAGATGGTACAGTTAAGTGAATACAGACTAGCACAGATGGGAGAACACAGCAGTAGGGATTGGGGAAGACAGGGCAGCATGGAAGTGAATAGTGGAAGTGTAGATGCATAGACCGTAGATGGGGTATTATAGTTTTAGCAATTAACCAAGATGTTTGAGGGAGCGAAATATGTATACTAAATGAGATGGATGTATGGAGTGAGAAGGCTGTTGTAACAAGGTGGGATTGTTGTGGTGACCGAATGGGATAGTTGGGGGCACTGTGTGGGATGAGGGCACCACAAAACTGCTCAGACCTATGTACATACCGCCAGATGTTAGAAATATGTTAAATTGCTGCGCTTGAATAAAAGCTGCTTTCTTAATAGTTGAATTTGATTTTTTTGGGTGGAAAGCGCTAATTAAATTATAAAGTATTAATAGTGGGTGGTATATAAAACTAATAAAAATAAAAAAAAAGAAGGGATTATATAAGTATATAAACAGCGGTACCTGTGAAAAAAGAAAAGTGTTAGTAAAATAATGTTTACACTCTTTTGAGTGAACTGGTAAGGAGTGGCCCGTGCAGATGTTATTAGTCCCGGTTATCCTACCTGTCCCTGCGCTATGATGTTCCGGAGCTGCTGGTGAGCACAGCGGCTCTGATCCTGAGTGCAGCGGATGGTAAGGATTGATGGCGCTGAGTCCCGCTGCGTCCAGCTGGGCTGTGTGCGCACTGATATTCTCCGGCTCCCGTGACCGCTGCTGACAGCGGGTGGTGTTGCGGCCAATGTCCTGTGGGCTTGCTTTCTCCTTAGTGAACGGTCTCCATCGCGTTTCATGCGGTTTGCACTCACTGTGACTGACCGGCGCAACGTCCCACTTCCGGGTCTGGAAGTGGGACGTTGCGCCGGCACAGGGGTGGGGGAGCCAGGTACACAGAACAGGAGGGTGTTTCCGGGCACACAGCACATGGGGTAGGAGCGGGGGAGCCAGGCACACAGCACGGGGGGGAGGAGTGGGGGAGCCGGGCACACAGCACAGGGGGGAGGAACGGGGGAGCTGGGCACACAGCGGGAGGGGGGGTAGGCACACAGCAGGGGGGGAGTGCACACAGCGGGAGGGGAGGTAAGGGGAGCAGAGCCGTCTTAACAGCAGTGTAGGCCCCTGGGCACAGCAATGCACTGGGGCCCCTACCCACCCATCAGCGGTAGGGGTGGGGGGTGCTATCAGCGGCAGCTTTGATGTCCCGCGGGGGGTAGGCGGTGTTCTATCTTTCGCTCAGCATGTAGGACCTGGAGAAATAATTTCTGCTAATTACTCCTTTACCGCACAAATGGGGCGGGAAGGAGAACGCTAAACTGTAGAAGGGAACATTGTGCTGAATGAAGGGGCCCTGGTACATGACTTCCAGGGTGGTAGGCGGTGTTTAATACACAGGGGAGGGGTGGACTGGATAGTGGAGTGGGCTTAATATTCATAATTTTCTAGGGGTCAGGGCAGCTTGCTTTACTGCAGATATCTCCAGTTCCTGGAAATAGATTTCAGGAGGTACTGGGGACTTGGGGATCAGACTTCAGTAGCCAGAGCAATCCACCAACAAAAATATAAAACTGCATATTAGGTGTGTGGAGCTGGAGCAGGGACCAGCTGCTTGAAGGCTGATATCTCTGGTTCTGGGCATAGTAGAGGCAAGATGCCAGTGTCCACTGAAAGGGGAGAGTCCCAGCTTTTGGAGTATACCCTCATAAAAACGCTAAGTCAAACAGAACCCGAGATATCTGGCTGGGAAGAACAATTGACAGGCTTGGATGGGGACTACTGCTTTGAAGTCGGATATCTACGGTTCCCCAGGGCCAATTTTCAAAAATCTGGTACCCCTGGAAAGAGGGGACCCTCAGCTATCAGCCTATGGCCCTTTTACTCCTAGGGCCCTTGGGCAAGAGCCCATTGAGCCCATACGAAAAGATGGCACTGAAGGGGAGCCGGGCACACAGCGGGAGAGGGGAGCCGAGAAGCTATGAGAAATATATGACAAAAAAAAATCTGTCACCATTTCTAATAATAATAATAATAATAATAATAATAATAATAATATATATACAGTATATATATATATATATATATAAGCTTTAGTGGATGGACCGGCACTCCCTCTATGTTACGCAAGTGTGCCCAGGTGCCCTCTGATACGGTAAGGTAAAGCTGTAGGCAACGAAATGAACGAAGCAGGCAGCGGCACTCAGGGTCTTATGCAAAAGTTCAAGTGTATTTAAAATCACTCCAAAAGCTCCAACGTTTCGGGACACGCAAGTCCCGTTGTCAAGGTGAGTAACGTTGCCTACAGCTTTATATATATATATATATATATATATATATATAAAAATAGGATTTTATATACCTAGCGGTAAATCCTTCTCTCGTAGTCCGTATAGGATGCTGGGGTCCATATTAGTACCATGGGGTATAGACGGGTCCACCAGGAGCCATTGGCACTTTAAGAGATTAACAGTGTGGGCTGGCTCCTCCCTCTATGCCCCTCTTACCTACCAAACTCAGTCTAGAAACTGTGCCCGAGGAGACGACATACTTCGAGAGAAGGAATTACACAGATAGTGGCGAGATTCATACCAGCTCACACAACAAGGCAAATCCGGCAACAGGCCGGAAAACTCAGCAACAGCTGAAACAGTACTGAAACAGTAACCTAGGAACTTACCTAGGAACCAGGCAGTACTGAACCACTGCAGGATAAGAAGCGCTGGGCGGGCGCCCAGCATCCTCTACAGACTACGAGAAAATGATTTACCGGTAGGTATATAAAATCCTATTTTCTCTTACGTCCTAGAGGATGCTGGGTTCCATATTAGTACCATGGGGTTGTACAAAAGCACCCAGAACGGGCGGGAGAGCGCGGAGGCTCCTGCAGAACTGCTTGACCAAACTTGAGGTCCTCAGAGGCCAAAGTATCGAACTTGTAAAACTTAGCAAACGTGTTCGACCCAGACCAAGTAGCCGCTCGGCAAAGCTGCAAAGCCGAGACACCCCGCGCAGCCGCCCAGGAAGAGCCCACCTTACGAGTAGAGTGGGCCTTAACAGATTTTGGACACGGCAATCCTGCCGTAGAATATGCATGCTGGGTAGTGAACCTGATCCAGCGAGAAATCGTCTGCTTAGAAGCAGGACACCCAATCTACTTGGGATCATACAGGACAAACAGAGAGTCCGATTTTCTGTGACGAGCCGTCCTCTTCACATAGATCTTCAAAGCCCTCACAACATCCAAGGTCTTTGAAGCAATTGAGGAGTCAGTAGCCACTGGCACCACAATAGGTTGGTTGATATGAAAAGCTGACACAACCTTAGGAAGGAACTGTGGAAGACCAAATAGGGACTTTTACAGTACAAGGCCCCCAATTCTGACACACGTCACGCAGAAGCTAAGGCCAACAAAGTGACAGCCTTCCACGTGAGAAACTTGACTTCAACCTCCTGTAGAGGCCCAAACCAATCCGATTGCAGGAAATGCAACACCACGTCCAAATCCCAGGGTGCCGTTGGCGCCGCAAAGGGAGGCTAGATATGCAGAACCCCTTTCAAAAAGGTCTGAACCTCAGGGAGGGCAGCCAATTGTTTCTGGAAGAAAATGGATAAAGCCGAAATCTGGACCTTGAGGGATCCCAATCTCAGGCCCATATCCACACCTGCTTGCAGGAACAGGAGAAAATGCCCAAGTTGAAACTCCACCACAGGAAACTTCTTGGATTCACACCAAGACACATTTTTTCCAAATGTGATGGTAATGTTTAGACGTTACCCCCTTCCTAGCCTGTATCAGGGTAGGAATGACTGCGCTCGGAATACCCTTCCGGGCTTAGATCTGGCACTCAACCGCCATGCCGTCAAACGTAGCCGTGGTAAGTCCTGATAGGCGAACGGCCCCTGTACTAGAAGATCCTCCCGAAGAGGCAGAGGCCTTGGATCTTCCAACAGTATATCCACGTACCAAGCCCTCCTTGGCCAGTCCGGAGCAATGAGGATTGCCAGAACCCTTGTTCTATTTACCAGGTGAAGAATTCTTGGAATGAGAGGAAGTGGAGGGAACACATACACTGACGGGAACACCCAGGGTGTCACCAGTGCGTCCACTGCCACTGCCTGCGGGTCCCTTGACCTGGAACAGTACCTCCGCAGCTTCTTGTTGAGGCGTGAGGCCATCATGTCTATGTGAGGAACCCCCCACCTACCGGTTACCTCCACGAACACCTCCGGGTGGAGGCCCCATTCTCCTGGATGGAGATTGTGTCTGCTGAGGGAGTCTGCTTCCCAGTTGTCCACTCCCGGAATGAAGATTGACGACAACGCCACTGCATGCTTTTCCGCCCAAAGGAGGATCCTTGTCACCTCTGACATTGCAGCTCTGCTCTTCGTTCCGCCTTATCGGTTTATGTAGGCCACCGTGGTCACGTTGTCCGACTGCACCTGGACCGCCCGATCCTGTAGAAGGCGTGCTGCTTGAAGAAGACCGTTGTACACGGCTCTTAGCTCCAGGATGTTTATTGGAAGAAGGGACTCCTGACTCGACCATCTTCCTTGGAAGGTTTCCCCTTGAGTGACTGCTCCCCAACCTCTGAGACTTGCATCCGTGGTCAGAAGGATCCAGTCCTGAACTCCGAACCGTCGGCCCTCCAGAAGGTGAGGCAGCTGAAGCCACCAGAGGAGTGAAATCCGTGTTTTCGGCGACAGACGTATCCTCTTCTGCATGTGTAGATGAGAGTCCGACCACTGGTCTAGGAGATCTAGTTGAAAAGGCCTTGCATGAAACATTCCGTACTGCAGGGCCTCGTAGGAGGCAACCATCTTTCCCAGAAGGTGGATGCACTGATAAACCGACACCGGGGTAGGCTTCAAGACATCCCGGACCATAGATTGTATCACCAACGCTTTCTCCTCCGGGAGAAATACCCTTTTCACCTCCGTGTCGAGGATCATTCCCAGGAAAGACAGCCTTGTTGTCGGTTCCAGATGAGACTTGGGAAGGTTGAGGATCCAACCGTGCTCCTTGAGCAGCTGCGTCGTGAGAGCAATGGACCGCAACAACCTTTCCCTGGAGGACGCCTTGATCAGGAGATCGTCCAGATATGGAATTATGTTCACCCTCTGCTTGTGTAGGAGAACGATAATCTCTGCCATCACCTTGGTGAAGACTCTCGGGGCTGTGGAGAGACCGAACGGTAGTGCTTGATACTGGTAGTGATCGCCCCGTAGTGCAAACCAGAGAAACGCCTGATGCGGCGACCAGATTGGAATGTGGAGGTATGCATCCTTGATATCCAGGGATACCAGGAATTCCCCCTCTTCCAGACCTGCTATCACTGCTCTGAGAGACTCCATCTTGAACTTTAACTCCTTCAGAAAAGGGTTCAGCGATTTGAGGTTCAGAATGGGTCTGACCGAACCATTCGGCTTCGGTACCACAAAAAGGTTTGAATAGTAGCCATTGGTTTGCAGGAGAGGAGGTACCGGTACAATAACCTGTGCCTCCACTAGCTTTCTGACAGCGTCTTGTAACACAGCACTGTCCTCCAACAGAGTTGGTATGCCTGATGTGAAGAAACGATGAGGGGTGGGGGTGGGGGGGGGGATTCTGAAATTCCAACCTGTACCCCTGGGATACAATATTCAACGCCCAGGAATCCTGGCCAGACGAAACCCAACTGAAGTGTCTGAGTCTCGCACCTACCGGCCCCACCTCCCGGGCGCGCGGTCCACCGTCATGCGGAGGACTTTGGCGCAGCAGATGCTGGCTTCTGTTCCTGTGAACCAGTAGCGGCAGGCTTCTTGGACTTGACTCGACCGCCTTTAAAAAAGGTATTGGACGGTTTGGCCTTTCTAGACTTGTGAGGCCGAAAGGACTGCGTAGCAGAAGAGGAAAAATACTTTGTCTGCGCAGGTGCGGCGGAGGGAAGAAATGGAGACTTACCCGCCGTAGCGTGGATATCCATGTGTCCAGAGCCTCTTCAAAGAGGGCCTGACCTGTATATGGGAGGGACTCCACACTTTTCCGGGACTCCACGTCAACAGACCACTGGCGTAGCCACAGACACAGACGAACAGACATGGAAGAAATTCCCGCCGCCATGGAACCCAGGTCCTTCATGGACTATCATAAAACCTGCGGAATCATGTATGTTGCGTAAATGCAACACCACATCATCCTTATCCATCGTATCCAGAACCTCAAGCAAGGTAGCCGACCACATTACAATCGCCTTGGCAATCCACGTGTCAGCAATAGTGGGACGCAAGATGGCTCCCGCGGCCATGTACATTGATTTAAGCGTGCTATCAATTTTCCTGTCAGCCGGCTCCTTTAAAGCGGTAGAACCTGGTACAGGTAAAACCACCTTCTTTGAGAGTCTGGACATAGATGCATCAACAATCGGCGGGTTCTCCCATTTTTTTCTATCCACTTCAGGGAAAGGAAAAGCCACCAGAACCCTCTTGGGGATCAGGAATTTTTTCTCAGGGTTTTCCCATGCTTTTTCAAAGAGAGCATTGAATTATTTTTAACGCAGGGAAGGTTAGTGAGGTCTTTTTATTATCAGTGAAAAAGGCCTCCTCAGCTTGCTCAGGAGTGGAAACATTAATATTTAACACGTCCCTGACAGCCTCTATCAACAGCTGCACCCCCTTTGCTAGAGATGCAGACCCCTTCAACGCGTCACCATTATCATCTGAATCAGATTCGGTATCCTTGTCGTCTTGCGCGACCTGGCCCAGCGTACGTTTATGGGGGTATATAGTGGGGCGTCCAGCGGTATCAGAACACGGCCATACTGCCACAGAGCCCTGTAACACCTGGGTGGCTGATTCAGTACTAGCAACCCTGTCAGAAATCTGAGAAATATACGTTATGGTAAGAACTTACCGTTGATAACGTGATTTCTCTTATGTCCACAGGTATCCACAGGATAACATTGGGATATGGTTGAGCGACAGCGGAAATGGCACCAACACGGTCACGAGCTTTCTGGCCTCCCAGGATGCATCGGGGCCTTCACCATATAGTTCCGCCCACTGACTCAGTCAAATCAGTTCTTTCCACAGCAATTTTAGGCAGGAACATCAGGTAGAGACCTGTTTAGGCGATAAGAACACACATGCACACCCTTCCATACAAGAAGGAAGAGGTTTTAGTGATTGTCTAGATCCTCAAATCAGATGCGTCAGGGTGGGATCCCTGTGGATACCTGTGGACATAAGAGAAATCACGTTATCAACGGTAAGTTCTTACCATAACGTATATTTCTCTGGCTAGGTCCACAGAATTATCCACAGGATAACATTGGGATTCCCAAAGCCATTTTAGTGTTGGGGACACTCCTGATTACACAGGAGGACCTTTCGCCCGAAGTCTGCGTCATGAGAGGCAAAAGTATCCAAGGCATAATGTCTAATGAATGTGTTTATGGAAGACCATGTGGCTGCCTTACATATCTGTTCTGCTGAAGCACCTTGTTGTGCTGCCCAAGAAGGACCGACCTTACGTGTAGAGTGTGCAGAGACATTAGCCGGAGTAGGGAGATCTGCATGAGAATAAGCTTCTGATATTACCATTCGGTGCCATCTCGCCAGCGTCTGTTTACTAGCAGGCCATCCTCTTCTATGGAATCCGTAGAGGATGAAGAGAGAATCTGTTTTTCTGATGGCACTAGTACGATCTATGTAGATTCTTAAAGCCCGGACCACGTCCAGCGACGCTTCTCCCGCAGATAGTCCCGATACCTGAAAAGCTGGGACTACAATCTCTTCATTCAGGTGAAACTTTGATACCACCTTTGGAAGATAACTAGATCTCGTTCTGAGAACTGCTCTGTCTGGAAAAAAACTAAGGAAAGGAGAATTACACGATAATGCTCCTAAATCTGACACTCTTCTGGCTGACGCCATTGCCAGTAAAAAAAAGCACTTTAGCCGTTAACCATTTAAGATATGCTCTCTTAAGTGGTTCAAACATAGGACCCTGGAGAAATTTAAGAACTAAGGCCCTCATTCCGAGTTGTTCGCTCGTTAGCTGCTTTTAGCAGCATTGCACACGCTAAGCCGCCGCCCTCTGGGAGTGAATCTTAGCTTAGCAGAATAGCGAACGAAAGATTTGCAAAATAGCGAAAATAAATTTCTTAGCAGTTTCTGAGTAGCTCCAGACCTACTCACAAATAGCGATCAGTTCAGGCCGTTTCATTCCTGGTTTGACGTCACACACACGCCCAGCGTCCGGCCAACCACTCCCCCGTTTCTCCAGACACTCCCGCGTTTTTGCCTGACACGCCTGCGTTTTTCCGCACACTCCCAGAAAACGGCCATTTTCCGCCCAGAAACACCCACTTCCTGTCAATCACACTCCGATCACTTCAACGATGGAAATTCTTCGTTCGGACGTGAGTAAATCTACTAAGTTTTTAGCAAATTTACTTAGCGCATGTGCACTGCGTACCTTGCGCATGCGCATTTTTGCCTTAATCGCTCCGTTGCGAAAATCGGCAACGAGCGAACAACTAGGAATGACCCCCTTAATTTAAATCCCAGGGAGCTGCAGGAGGAACAAATGGAGGTTGAATATGTACTACTCCTTGAAAAAACGTACGTACATCTTGTAAATCAGCAATCTTTTGCTGAAACCATATAGTTAACGCTGATACTTGAACCCTCAAGGAAGCAACTTTCAAACCTTTATCCAATCCTGCTTGAAGGAAATCCAAAATCCTGGACACTTTCAAAGATCTCGGATTGAAATTTTTTCCAGTACACCAATGAATATAGGCTTGCCATATTCTATGATACACACGGGCTGAAGAAGGCTTTCTTGCTCTAAGCATAGTTTGGATTACTTGTTTCGAAAATCCTTTAGTCTCTAAGATAGAGGTTTCAACAGCCACGCTGTCAAAGACAGGCGATCCATTTTACACGGTTCCGAGGCAGACTCGGATCCTCCCGCCTTGCTCGGTTAACCCGAGCGTGCCCGAACGTCATCATCCCGCTGACGGATTCTCGCGAGATTCGTATTCTATATAAGGAGCCGCGCGTCGCCGCCATTTTCACTTGTGCATTGAAGATGATAGTGAGAGGACGTGGCTGGCGTTCTCTCAGTTTCTGTGTTCAGTGTGCTGCAAATATCTGTGCTCAGTGTGCTGCAAATATCTGTGCTCAGTGTGCTGCAAATATCTGTGCTCAATGTGCTGCAAATATCTACGTTCTCTGCCTGAAAAACGCTCCATATCTGTGCTCAGTGTGCTGCAAATATCTGTGCTCAGTGTGCTTTATTGTGGGGACTGGGGACCACCAGTATTATATAGGAGGAGGACAGTGCAGAGCTTTGCTGACCAGTGACCACCAGTATTATACGTTCTCTGCCTGAAAAACGTTCCATATTGTATTATAAAGTAGGAGTACGGTGCACAATTTTGCTGACCACCAGTATATAATATATAGCAGTACGGTACAGTAGGCCACTGCTCTACCTACCTCTGTGTCGTCAAGTATACTATCTATCCATACCTGTGGTGCATTTAAGTTTTTATGCGCAGTATATATATAGTAGTAGGACAGTGCATAATTTTGCTGACCACCAGTATATAATATATAGCAGTACGGTACAGTAGGCGACTGCTCTACCTACCTCTGTGTCGTCAAGTATACTATCCATCCATACCTGTGGTGCTTTTAAGTTTTTGTGCGCAGTATATATATACTTATAGTAGTAGGACGGTGCATAATTTTGCTGACCACCAGTATATAATATATAGAAGTATGGTACAGTAGGCCACTGCTCTACCTACCTCTGTGTCGTCAAGTATACTATCCATCCATACCTGTGGTGCATTTAAGTTTTTGTGCACAGTATATATATAGTAGTAGGACAGTGCATAATTTTGCTGATCACCAGTATATAATATATAGCAGTATGGTACAGTAGGCCACTGCTCTACCTACCTCTATGTCGTCAAGTATATTATCCATCCATACCTGTGGTGCATTTAAGTTTTTGTGCGCAGTATATATAAACTTATAGCAGTAGGACAGTGCATAATTCTGCTGACCACCAGTATATAATATATAGCAGTACGGTACAGTAGGCCACTGCTCTACCTACCTCTGTGTCGTCAAGTATACTATCCATCCATACCTGTGGTGCATTTAAGTTTTTGTGCGCAGTATATATATAGTAGTAGGACAGTGCATAATTTTGCTGACCACCAGTATATAATATATAGCAGTACGGTACAGTAGGCCACTGCTCTACCTACTTCTGTGTCGTCAAGTATACTATCCATCCATACCTATGGTGCATTTAAGTTTTTGTGCGCAGTATATATATAGTAGTAGGACAGTGCATAATTTTGCTGACCACCAGTATATAATATATAGCAGTACGGTACAGTAGGCCACTGCTCTACCTACCTCTGTGTTGTCAAGTATACTATCCATCCATACCTGTGGTGCATTTAAGTTTTTGTGCGCAGTATATATATAGTAGTAGGACAGTGCATAATTTTGCTGACCACCAGTATATAATATATAGCAGTACGGTACAGTAGGCCACTGCTCTACCTACCTCTGTGTTGTCAAGTATACTATCCATCCATACCTGTGGTGCATTTAAATTTTTGTGCGCAGTATATATATAGTAGTAGGACAGTGCATAATTTTGCTGACCACCAGTATATAATATATAGCAGTACGGTACAGTAGGGCACTGCTCTACCTACCTCTGTGTCATCAAGTATACTATCCATCCATACCTGTGGTGCATTTAAGTTTTTGTGCGCAGTATATATATAGTAGTAGGACAGTGCATAATTTTGCTGACCACCAGTATATAATATATAGCAGAACGGTACAGTAGGCCACTGCTCTACCTACCTCTGTGTTGTCAAGTATACTATCCATCCATACCTGTGGTGCTTTTAAGTTTTTGTGAGCAGTATATATATACTTATAGTAGTAGGACAGTGCATAAGTTTGCTGACCACCAGTATATAATATATAGCAGTACGGTACAGTAGGCGACTGCTCTGCCTACCTCTGTGTCATCAAGTATACTATCCATCCATACCTGTGGTGCATTTAAGTTTTTGTGCGCAGTATGTATATAGTAGTAGGACAGTGCATAATTTTGCTGACCACCAGTATATAATATATAGCAGTATGGTACAGTAGGCCACTGCTCTACCTACCTCTGTGTCGTCAAGTATACTATCCATCCATACCTGTGGTGCATTTAAGTTTTTGTGCGCAGTATATATATACTTATAGTAGTAGGACGGTGCATAATTTTGCTGACCACCAGTATATAATATATAGCAGTATGGTACAGTAGGCCACTGCTCTACCTACCTCTGTGTCGTTAAGTATACTATCCATCCATACCTGTGGTGCATTTAAGTTTTTGTGCACAGTATATATATAGTAGTAGGACAGTGCATAATTTTGCTGACCACCAGTATATAATATATAGCAGTATGGTACAGTAGGCCACTGCTCTGCCTACCTCTGTGTTGTCAAGTATACTATCCATCCATACCTGTGGTGCATTTAAGTTTTTGTGCACAGTATATATATATAATAGTAGGACAGTGCATATTTTTGCTGACCACCAGTATATAATATATAGCAGTACGGTACAGTAGGCCACTGCTCTACCTACCTCTGTGTCGTCAAGTATACTATCCATCCATACCTGTGGTGCATTTAAGTTTTTGTGCACAGTATATATATAGTAGTAGGACAGTGCATAATTTTGCTGACCACCAGTATATAATATATAGCAGTACGGTACAGTAGGCCACTGCTCTACCTACCTCTGTGTCGTCAAGTATACTATCCATCCATACCTGTGGTGCATTTAAGTTTTTGTGCACAGTATATATATAGTAGTAGGACAGTGCATAATTTTGCTGATCACCAGTATATAATATATAGCAGTATGGTACAGTAGGCCACTGCTCTACCTACCTCTATGTCGTCAAGTATATTATCCATCCATACCTGTGGTGCATTTAAGTTTTTGTGCGCAGTATATATAAATTTATAGCAGTAGGACAGTGCATAATTCTGCTGACCACCAGTATATAATATATAGCAGTACGGTACAGTAGGCCACTGCTCTACCTACCTCTGTGTCGTCAAGTATACTATCCATCCATACCTGTGGTGCATTTAAGTTTTTGTGCGCAGTATATATATAGTAGTAGGACAGTGCATAATTTTGCTGACCACCAGTATATAATATATAGCAGTACGGTACAGTAGGCCACTGCTCTACCTACCTCTGTGTCGTCAAGTATACTATCCATCCATACCTCTGGTGCATTTAAGTTTTTGCGCGCAGTATATATATAGTAGTAGGACAGAGCATAATTTTGCTGACCACCAGTATATAATATATAGCAGTACGGTACAGTAGGCCACTGCTCTACCTTCCTCTGTGTTGTCAAGTATACTATCCATCCATACCTGTGGTGCATTTAAGTTTTTGTGCGCAGTATATATATAGTAGTAGGACAGTGCATAATTTTGCTGACCACCAGTATATAATATATAGCAGTATGGTACAGTAGGCCACTGCTCTACCTACCTCTGTGTCATCAAGTATACTATCCATCCATACCTGTGGTGCATTTAAGTTTTTGTGCACAGTATATATATATAGTAGGACAGTGCATAATTTTGCTGACCACCAGTATATAATATATAGCAGTACGGTACAGTAGGCCACTGTTCTACCTACCTCTATGTCGTCAAGTATACTATCCATCCATACCTGTGGTGCATTTAAGTTTTTGTGCGCAGTATATATATACTTATAGTAGTAGGACAGTGCATAATTCTGCTGACCACCAGTATATAATATATAGCAGTACGGTACAGTAGGTCACTGCTCTACCTACCTCTGTGTCGTCAAGTATACTATCCATCCATACCTGTGGTGCATTTAAGTTTTTGTGCGCAGTATATATATAGTAGTAGGACAGTGCATAATTTTGCTGATCACCAGTATATAATATATAGCAGTATGGTACAGTAGGCCACTGCTCTACCTACCTCTATGTCGTCAAGTATATTATCCATCCATACATGTGGTGCATTTAAGTTTTTGTGCGCAGTATATATAAACTTATAGCAGTAGGACAGTGCATAATTCTGCTGACCACCAGTATATAATATATAGCAGTACGGTACAGTAGGCCACTGCTCTACCTACCTCTGTGTCGTCAAGTATACTATCCATCCATACCTGTGGTGCATTTAAGTTTTTGTGCGCAGTATATATATAGTAGTAGGACAGTGCATAAATTTGCTGACCACCAGTATATAATATATAGCAGTACGGTACAGTAGGCCACTGCTCTACCTACCTCTGTGTCGTCAAATATACTATCCATCCATACCTGTGGTGCATTTAAGTTTTTGTGCGCAGTATATATATAGTAGTAGGACAGTGCATAATTTTGCTGACCACCAGTATATAATATATAGCAGTACGGTACAGTAGGCCACTGCTCTACCTACCTCTGCGTTGTCAATTATACTATCCATCCATACCTGTGGTGCATTTAAGTTTTTGTGCGCAGTATATATATAGTAGTAGGACAGTGCATAATTTTGCTGACCACCAGTATATAATATATAGCAGTACGGTACAGTAGGCCACTGCTCTACCTACCTCTGTGTCATCAAGTATACTATCCATCCATACCTGTGGTGCATTTAAGTTTTTGTGCGCAGTATATATATAGTAGTAGGACAGTGCATAATTTTGCTGACCACCAGTATATAATATATAGCAGTACGGTAAAGTAGGCCACTGCTCTACCTACCTCTGTGTTGTCAAGTATACTATCCATCCATACCTGTGGTGCTTTTAAGTTTTTGTGAGCAGTATATATATACTTATAGTAGTAGGACAGTGCATAATTTTGCTGACCACCAGTATATAATATATAGCAGTACGGTACAGTAGGCCACTGCTCTACCTACCTCTGTGTTGTCAAGTATACTATCCATCCATACCTGTGGTGCATTTAAGTTTTTGTGCGCAGTATATATATAGTAGTAGGACAGTGCATAATTTTGCTGACCACCAGTATATAATATATAGCAGACCGGTACAGTAGGCCACTGCTCTACCTACCTCTGTGTTGTCAAGTATACTATCCATCCATACCTGTGGTGCTTTTAAGTTTTTGTGAGCAGTATATATATTCTTATAGTAGTAGGACAGTGCATAATTTTGCTGACCACCAGTATATAATATATAGCAGTACGGTACAGTAGGCCACTGCTCTGCCTACCTCTGTGTCGTCAAGTATACTATCCATCCATACCTGTGGTGCATTTAAGTTTTTGTGCGCAGTATATATATAGTAGTAGGACAGTGCATAATTTTGCTGACCACCAGAATATAATATATAGCAGTATGGTACAGTAGGCCACTGCTCTACCTACCTCTGTGTCGTCAAGTATACTATCCATCCATACCTGTGGTGCATTTAAGTTTTTGTGCGCAGTATATATATACTTATAGTAGTAGGACGGTGCATAATTTTGCTGACCACCAGTATATAATATATAGCAGTATGGTACAGTAGGCCACTGCTCTACCTACCTCTGTGTCGTCAAGTATACTATCCATCCATACCTGTGGTGCATTTAAGTTTTTGTGCACAGTATATATATAGTAGTAGGACAGTGCATAATTTTGCTGACCACCAGTATATAATATATAGCAATATGGTACAGTAGGCCACTGCTCTACCTACCTCTATGTCGTCAAGTATACTATCCATCCATACCTGTGGTGCATTTAAGTTTTTGTGCGCAGTATATATATACTTATAGTAGTAGGACAGTGCATAATTCTACTGACCACCAGTATATAATATATAGCAGTACGGTACAGTAGGCCACTGCTCTACCTACCTCTGTGTCGTCAAGTATACTATCCATCCATACCTGTGGTGCATTTAAGTTTTTGTGCGCAGTATATATATAGTAGTAGGACAGTGCATAATTTTGCTGACCACCAGTATATAATATATAGCAGTACGGTACAGTAGGCCACTGCTCTACCTACCTCTGTGTCGTCAAGTATACTATCCATCCATACCTGTGGTGCATTTAAGTTTTTGTGCGCAGTATATATATAGTAGTAGGACAGTGCATAATTTTGCTGACCACCAGTATATAATATATAGCAGTACGGTACAGTAGGCCACTGCTCTACCTACCTCTATGTCGTCAAGTATACTATCCATCCATACCTGTGGTGCATTTAAGTTTTTGTGCGCAGTATATATATAGTAGTAGGACAGTGCATAATTTTGCTGACCACCAGTATATAATATATAGCAGTACGGTACAGTAGGCCACTGCTCTACCTACCTCTGTGTCGTCAAGTATACTATCCATCCATACCTGTGGTGCATTTAAGTTTTTGTGCGCAGTATATATATAGTAGTAGGACAGTGCATAATTTTGCTGACCACCAGTATATAATATATAGCAGTACGGTACAGTAGGCCACTGCTCTACCTACCTCTATGTCGTCAAGTATACTATCCATCCATACCTGTGGTGCATTTAAGTTTTTGTGCGCAGTATATATATACTTATAGTAGTAGGACAGTGCATAATTCTGCTGACCACCAGTATATAATATATAGCAGTACGGTACAGTAGGCCACTGCTCTACCTACCTCTGTGTCGTCTAGTATACTATCCATCCATACCTGTGGTGCATTTAAGTTTTTGTGCGCAGTATATATATAGTAGTAGGACAGTGCATAATTTTGCTGATCACCATTATATAATATATAGCAGTATGGTACAGTAGGCCACTGCTTTACCTACCTCTATGTCGTCAAGTATATTATCCATCCATACCTGTGGTGCATTTAAGTTTTTGTGCGCAGTATATATAAACTTATAGCAGTAGGACAGTGCATAATTCTGCTGACCACCAGTATATAATATATAGCAGTACGGTAAAGTAGGCCACTGCTTTACATACCTCTGTGTCGTCAAGTATACTATCCATCCATACCTGTGGTGCATTTAAGTTTTTGTGCGCAGTATATATATAGTAGTAGGACAGTGCATAATTTTGCTGACCACCAGTATATAATATATAGCAGTACGGTACAGTAGGCCACTGCTCTACCTACCTCTGTGTCATCAAGTATACTATCCATCCATACCTCTGGTGCATTTAAGTTTTTGCGCGCAGTATATATATAGTAGTAGGACAGACAATAATTTTGCTGACCACCAGTATATAATATATAGCAGTATGGTACAGTAGGCCACTGCTCTACCTACCTCTGTGTCGTCAAGTATACTATCCATCCATACCTGTGGTGCATTTAAGTTTTTGTGCGCAGTATATATATAGTAGTAGGACAGTGCATAATTTTGCTGACCACCAGTATATAATATATAGCAGTACGGTACAGTAGGCCACTGCTCTACCTACCTCTGTGTCGTCAAGTATACTATCCATCCATACCTGTGGTGCATTTAAGTTTTTGTGCGCAGTATATATATAGTAGTAGGACAGTGCATAATTTTGCTGACCACCAGTATATAATATATAGCAGTACGGTACAGTAGGCCACTGCTCTACCTACCTCTGTGTCGTCAAGTATACTATCCATCCATACCTGTGGTGCATTTAAGTTTTTGTGCGCAGTATATATATAGTAGTAGGACAGTGCATAATTTTGCTGACCACCAGTATATAATATATAACAGTACGGTACAGTAGGCCACTGCTCTACCTACCTCTATGTCGTCAAGTATACTATCCATCCATACCTGTGGTGCATTTAAGTTTTTGTGCGCAGTATATATATACTTATAGTAGTAGGACAGTGCATAATTCTGCTGACCACCAGTATATAATATATAGCAGTACGGTACAGTAGGCCACTGCTCTACCTACCTCTGTGTCGTCAAGTATACTATCCATCCATACCTGTGGTGCATTTAAGTTTTTGTGCGCAGTATATATATAGTAGTAGGACAGTGCATAATTTTGCTGATCACCATTATATAATATATAGCAGTATGGTACAGTAGGCCACTGCTTTACCTACCTCTATGTCGTCAAGTATATTATCCATCCATACCTGTGGTGCATTTAAGTTTTTGTGCGCAGTGTATATAAACTTATAGCAGTAGGACAGTGCATAATTCTGCTGACCACCAGTATATAATATATAGCAGTACGTTAAAGTAGGCCACTGCTTTACCTACCTCTGTGTCGTCAAGTATACTATCCATCCATACCTGTGGTGCATTTAAGTTTTTGTGCGCAGTATATATATAGTAGTAGGACAGTGCATAATTTTGCTGACCACCAGTATATAATATATAGCAGTACGGTACAGTAGGCCACTGCTCTACCTACCTCTGTGTCATCAAGTATACTATCCATCCATACCTCTGGTGCATTTAAGTTTTTGCGCGCAGTATATATATAGTAGTAGGACAGACCATAATTTTGCTGACCACCAGTATATAATATATAGCAGTACGGTACAGTAGGCCACTGCTCTACCTACCTCTGTGTTGTCAAGTATACTATCCATCCATACCTGTGGTGCATTTAAGTTTTTGTGCGCAGTATATATATAGTAGTAGGACAGTGCATAATTTTGCTGACCACCAGTATATAATATATAGCAGTACGGTACAGTAGGCCACTGCTCTACCTACCTCTGTGTTGTCAAATATACTATCCATCCATACCTGTGGTGCATTTAAGTTTTTGTGCGCAGTATGTATATATATATAGTAGTAGGACAGTGCATAATTTTGTTGACCACCAGTATATAATATATAGCAGTACGGTATAGTAGGCCACTGCTCTACCTACCTCTGTGTTGTCAAGTATACTATCCATCCATACCTGTGGTGCATTTAAGTTTTTGTGCGCAGTATATATATAGTAGTAGGACAGTGCATAATTTTGCTGACCACCAGTATATAATATATAGCAGTACGGTACAGTAGGCCACTGCTCTACCTACCTCTGTGTCATCAAGTATACTATCCATCCATACCTGTGGTGCATTTAAGTTTTTGTGCGCAGTATATATATAGTAGTAGGACAGTGCATAATTTTGCTGACCACCAGTATATAATATATAGCAGAACGGTACAGTAGGCCACTGGTCTACCTACCTCTGTGTTGTCAAGTATACTATCCATCCATACCTGTGGTGCTTTTAAGTTTTTGTGAGCAGTATATATATATATACTTATAGTAGTAGGACAGTGCATAATTTTGCTGACCACCAGTATATAAATTATATAGCAGTACGGTACAGTAGGCCACTGCTCTGCCTACCTCTGTGTCGTCAAGTATACTATCCATCCATACCTGTGGTGCATTTAAGTTTTTGTGCGCAGTATATATATAGTAGTAGGACAGTGCATAATTTTGCTGACCACCAGTATATAATATATAGCAGTACGGTACAGTAGGCCACTGCTCTACCTACCTAAATGTCGGCAAGTATACTATCCATCCATACCTGTGGTGCATTTAAGTTTTTGTGCGCAGTATATATATAGTAGTAGGACAGTGCATAATTTTGCTGACCACCAGTATATAATATATAGCAGTACGGTACAGTAGGCCACTGCTCTACCTACCTCTGTGTCGTCAAGTATACTATCCATCCATACCTGTGGTGCATTTAAGTTTTTGTGCGCAGTATATGTACAGTAGTAGGACAGTGCATAATTTTGCTGACCACCAGTATATAATATATAGCAGTACGGTACAGTAGGCCACTGCTCTACCTACCTCTATGTCGTCAAGTATACTATCCATCCATACCTGTGGTGCATTTAAGTTTTTGTGCGCAGTATATATATACTTATAGTAGTAGGACAGTGCATAATTCTGCTGACCACCAGTATATAATATATAGCAGTACGGTACAGTAGGCCACTGCTCTACCTACCTCTGTGTCGTCAAGTATACTATCCATCCATACCTGTGGTGCATTTAAGTTTTTGTGCGCAGTATATATATAGTAGTAGGACAGTGCATAATTTTGCTGATCACCAGTATATAATATATAGCAGTATGGTACAGTAGGCCACTGCTCTACCTACCTCTATGTCGTCAAGTATACTATCCATCCATACCTGTGGTGCATTTAAGTTTTTGTGCGCAGTATATATATACTTATAGCAGTAGGACAGTGCATAATTCTGCTGACCACCAGTATATAATATATAGCAGTACGGTAAAGTAGGCCACTGCTTTACCTACCTCTGTGTCGTCAAGTATACTATCCATCCATACCTGTGGTGCATTTAAGTTTTTGTGCGCAGTATATATATAGTAGTAGGACAGTGCATCATTTTGCTGACCACCAGTATATAATATATAGCAGTACGGTACAGTAGGCCACTGCTCTACCTACCTCTGTGTCATCAAGTATACTATCCATCCATACCTCTGGTGCATTTAAGTTTTTGCGCGCAGTATATATATAGTAGTAGGACAGACCATAATTTTGCTGACCACCAGTATATAATATATAGCAGTACGGTACAGTAGGCCACTGCTCTACCTACCTCTGTGTTGTCAAGTATACTATCCATCCATACCTGTGGTGCATTTAAGTTTTTGTGCGCAGTATATATATAGTAGTAGGACAGTGCATAATTTTGCTGACCACCAGTATATAATATATAGCAGTACGGTACAGTAGGCCACTGCTCTACAGACCTCTGTGTCGTCAAGTATACTATCCATCCATACCTCTGGTGCATTTAAGTTTTTGTGCGCAGTATATATATAGTAGTAGGACAGTGCATAAATTTGCTGACCACCAGTATATAATATATAGCAGTACGGTACAGTAGGCCACTGCTCTACCTACCTCTGTGTTGTCAAATATACTATCCATCCATACCTGTGGTGCATTTAAGTTTTGTGCGCAGTATATGTATAGTAGTAGGACAGTGCATAATTTTGTTGACCACCAGTATATAATATATAGCAGTACGGTATAGTAGGCCACAGCTCTACCTACCTCTGTGTTGTCAAGTATACTATCCATCCATACCTGTGGTGCATTTAAGTTTTTGTGCGCAGTATATATATATAGTAGTAGGACAGTGCATAATTTTGCTGACCACAAGTATATAATATATAGCAGTACGGTATAGTAGGCCACTGCTCTACCTACCTCTGTGTCATCAAGTATACTATCCATCCATACCTGTGGTGCATTTAAGTTTTTGTGCGCAGTATATATATAGTAGTAGGACAGTGCATAATTTTGCTGACCACCAGTATATAATATATAGCAGAACAGTACAGTAGGCCACTGCTCTACCTACCTCTGTGTTGTCAAGTATACTATCCATCCATACCTGTGGTGCTTTTAAGTTTTTGTGAGCAGTATATATATACTTATAGTAGTAGGACAGTGCATAATTTTGCTGACCACCAGTATATAATATATAGCAGTACGGTAAAGTAGGCCACTGCTCTGCCTACCTCTGTGTCGTCAAGTATACTATCCATCCATACCTGTGGTGCATTTAAATTTTTGTGCGCAGTATTTATATAGTAGTAGGACAGTGCATAATTTTGCTGACCACCAGTCTATAATATATAGCAGTATGGTACAGTAGGCCACTGCTCTACCTACCTCTGTGTCGTCAAGTATACTATTCATCCATACCTGTGGTGCATTTAAGTTTTTGTGCGCAGTATATATATACTTATAGTAGTAGGACGGTGCATAATTTTGCTGACCAACAGTATATAATATATAGCAGTATGGTACAGTAGGCCACTGCTCTACCTACCTCTGTGTCGTCAAGTATACTATCCATCCATACCTGTGGTGCATTTAAGTTTTTGTGCACAGTATATATATAGTAGTAGGACAGTGCATAATTTTGCTGACCACCAGTATATAATATATAGCAATATGGTACAGTAGGCCACTGCTCTACCTACCTCTATGTCGTCAAGTATACTATCCATCCATACCTGTGGTGCATTTAAGTTTTTGTGCGCAGTATATATATACTTATAGTAGTAGGACAGTGCATAATTCTACTGACCACCAGTATATAATATATAGCAGTACGGTACAGTAGGCCACTGCTCTACCTACCTCTGTGTCGTCAAGTATACTATCCATCCATACCTGTGGTGCATTTAAGTTTTTGTGCGCAGTATATATATAGTAGTAGGACAGTGCATAATTTTGCTGATCACCAGTATATAATATATAGCAGTATGGTACAGTAGGCCACTGCTCTACCTACCTCTATGTCGTCAAGTATACTATCCATCCATACCTGTGGTGCATTTAAGTTTTTGTGCGCAGTATATATATACTTATAGCAGTAGGACAGTGCATAATTCTGCTGACCACCAGTATATAATATATAGCAGTACGGTAAAGTAGGCCACTGCTTTACCTACCTCTGTGTCGTCAAGTATACTATCCATCCATACCTGTGGTGCATTTAAGTTTTTGTGCGCAGTATATATATAGTAGTAGGACAGTGCATAATTTTGCTGACCACCAGTATATAATATATAGCAGTACGGTACAGTAGGCCACTGCTCTACCTACCTCTGTGTTGTCAAATATACTATCCATCCATACCTGTGGTGCATTTAAGTTTTTGTGCGCAGTATATATATAGTAGTAGGACAGTGCATAATTTTGTTGAACACCAGTATATAATATATAGCAGTACGGTACAGTAGGCCACTGCTCTACCTACCTCTATGTCGTCAAGTATACTATCCATCCATACCTGTGGTGCATTTAAGTTTTTGTGCGCAGTATATATATACTTATAGCAGTAGGACAGTGCATAATTCTGCTGACCACCAGTATATAATATATAGCAGTACGGTAAAGTAGGCCACTGCTTTACCTACCTCTGTGTCGTCAAGTATACTATCCATCCATACCTGTGGTGCATTTAAGTTTTTGTGCGCAGTATATATATAGAAGTAGGACAGTGCATAATTTTGCTGATCACCATTATATAATATATAGCAGTATGGTACAGTAGGCCACTGCTTTACCTACCTCTATGTCGTCAAGTATATTATCCATCCATACCTGTGGTGCATTTAAGTTTTTGTGCGCAGTATATATAAACTTATAGCAGTAGGACAGTGCATAATTCTGCTGACCACCAGTATATAATATATAGCAGTACGGTAAAGTAGGCCACTGCTTTACCTACCTCTGTGTCGTCAAGTATACTATCCATCCATACCTGTGGTGCATTTAAGTTTTTGTGCGCAGTATATATATAGTAGTAGGACAGTGCATAATTTTGCTGACCACCAGTATATAATATATAGCAGTACGGTACAGTAGGCCACTGCTCTACCTACCTCTGTGTCATCAAGTATACTATCCATCCATACCTCTGGTGCATTTAAGTTTTTGCGCGCAGTATATATATAGTAGTAGGACAGACCATAATTTTGCTGACCACCAGTATATAATATATAGCAGTACGGTACAGTAGGCCACTGCTCTACCTACCTCTGTGTTGTCAAGTATACTATCCATCCATACCTGTGGTGCATTTAAGTTTTTGTGCGCAGTATATATATAGTAGTAGGACAGTGCATAATTTTGCTGACCACCAGTATATAATATATAGCAGTACGGTACAGTAGGCCACTGCTCTACCTACCTCTGTGTTGTCAAATATACTATCCATCTATACCTGTGGTGCATTTAAGTTTTTGTGCGCAGTATGTATATATATATAGTAGTAGGACAGTGCATAATTTTGTTGACCACCAGTATATAATATATAGCAGTACGGTATAGTAGGCCACTGCTCTACCTACCTCTGTGTTGTCAAGTATACTATCCATCCATACCTGTGGTGCATTTAAGTTTTTGTGCGCAGTATATATATAGTAGTAGGACAGTGCATAATTTTGCTGACCACCAGTATATAATATATAGCAGAACGGTACAGTAGGCCACTGCTCTACCTACCTCTGTGTTGTCAAGTATACTATCCATCCATACCTGTGGTGCTTTTAAGTTTTTGTGAGCAGTATATATATATATACTTATAGTAGTAGGACAGTGCATAATTTTGCTGACCACCAGTATATAAATTATATAGCAGTACGGTACAGTAGACCACTACTCTGCCTACCTCTGTGTCGTCAAGTATACTATCCATCCATACCTGTGGTGCATTTAAGTTTTTGTGCGCAGTATATATATAGTAGTAGGACAGTGCATAATTTTGCTGACCACCAGTATATAATATATAGCAGTACGGTACAGTAGGCCACTGCTCTACCTACCTCTATGTCGTCAAGTATACTATCCATCCATACCTGTGGTGCATTTAAGTTTTTGTGCGCAGTATATATATATAGTAGTAGGACAGTGCATAATTTTGCTGACCACCAGTATATAATATATAGCAGTACGGTACAGTAGGCCACTGCTCTACCTACCTCTGTGTCGTCAAGTATACTATCCATCCATACCTGTGGTGCATTTAAGTTTTTGTGCGCAGTATATGTACAGTAGTAGGACAGTGCATAATTTTGCTGACCACCAGTATATAATATATAGCAGTACGGTACAGTAGGCCACTGCTCTACCTACCTCTATGTCGTCAAGTATACTATCCATCCATACCTGTGGTGCATTTAAGTTTTTGTGCGCAGTATATATATACTTATAGTAGTAGGACAGTGCATAATTCTGCTGACCACCAGTATATAATATATAGCAGTACGGTAAAGTAGGCCACTGCTTTACCTACCTCTGTGTCGTCAAGTATACTATCCATCCATACCTGTGGTGCATTTAAGTTTTTGCGCGCAGTACATATATATAGTAGTAGGACAGACCATAATTCTGCTGACCACCAGTATATAATATATAGCAGTATGGTACAGTAGGCCACTGCTCTACCTACCTCTATGTCGTCAAGTATACTATCCATCCATACCTGTGGTGCATTTAAGTTTTTGTGCGCAGTATATATATACTTATAGCAGTAGGACAGTGCATAATTCTGCTGACCACCAGTATATAATATATAGCAGTACGGTAAAGTAGGCCACTGCTTTACCTACCTCTGTGTCGTCAAGTATACTATCCATCCATACCTGTGGTGCATTTAAGTTTTTGCGCGCAGTATATATATAGTAGTAGGACAGACCATAATTTTGCTGACCACCAGTATATAATATATAGCAGTACGGTACAGTAGGCCACTGCTCTACCTACCTCTGTGTTGTCAAGTATACTATCCATCCATACCAGTGGTGCATTTAAGTTTTTGTGCGCAGTATATATATAGTAGTAGGACAGTGCATAATTTTGCTGACCACCAGTATATAATATATAGCAGTACGGTACAGTAGGCCACTGCTCTACAGACCTCTGTGTCGTCAAGTATACTATCCATCCATACCTGTGGTGCATTTAAGTTTTTGTGCGCAGTATATATATAGTAGTAGGACAGTGCATAAATTTGCTGACCACCAGTATATAATATATAGCAGTACGGTACAGTAGGCCACTGCTCTACCTACCTCTGTGTTGTCAAATATACTATCCATCCATACCTGTGGTGCATTTAAGTTTTGTGCGCAGTATATGTATAGTAGTAGGACAGTGCATAATTTTGTTGACCACCAGTATATAATATATAGCAGTACGGTATAGTAGGCCACTGCTCTACCTACCTCTGTGTTGTCAAGTATACTATCCATCCATACATGTGGTGCATTTAAGTTTTTGTGCGCAGTATATATATATAGTAGTAGGACAGTGCATAATTTTGCTGACCACAAGTATATAATATATAGCAGTACGGTATAGTAGGCCACTGCTCTACCTACCTCTGTGTCATCAAGTATACTATCCATCCATACCTGTGGTGCATTTAAGTTTTTGTGCGCAGTATATATATAGTAGTAGGACAGTGCATAATTTTGCTGACCACCAGTATATAATATATAGCAGAACAGTACAGTAGGCCACTGCTCTACCTACCTCTGTGTTGTCAAGTATACTATCCATCCATACCTGTGGTGCTTTTAAGTTTTTGTGAGCAGTATATATATACTTATAGTAGTAGGACAGTGCATAATTTTGCTGACCACCAGTATATAATATATAGCAGTACGGTAAAGTAGGCCACTGCTCTGCCTACCTCTGTGTCGTCAAGTATACTATCCATCCATACCTGTGGTGCATTTAAATTTTTGTGCGCAGTATATATATAGTAGTAGGACAGTGCATAGTTTTGCTGACCACCAGTATATAATATATAGCAGTATGGTACAGTAGGCCACTGCTCTACCTACCTCTGTGTCGTCAAGTATACTATCCATCCATACCTGTGGTGCATTTAAGTTTTTGTGCGCAGTATATATATACTTATAGTAGTAGGACGGTGCATAATTTTGCTGACCAACAGTATATAATATATAGCAGTATGGTACAGTAGGCCACTGCTCTACCTACCTCTGTGTCGTCAAGTATACTATCCATCCATACCTGTGGTGCATTTAAGTTTTTGTGCACAGTATATATATAGTAGTAGGACAGTGCATAATTTTGCTGACCACCAGTATATAATATATAGCAATATGGTAGAGTAGGCCACTGCTCTACCTACCTCTATGTCGTCAAGTATACTATCCATCCATACCTGTGGTGCATTTAAGTTTTTGTGCGCAGTATATATATACTTATAGTAGTAGGACAGTGCATAATTCTACTGACCACCAGTATATAATATATAGCAGTACGGTACAGTAGGCCACTGCTCTACCTACCTCTGTGTCGTCAAGTATACTATCCATCCATACCTGTGGTGCATTTAAGTTTTTGTGCGCAGTATATATATAGTAGTAGGACAGTGCATAATTTTGCTGACCACCAGTATATAATATATAGCAGTACGGTACAGTAGGCCACTGCTCTACCTACCTCTGTGTCGTCAAGTATACTATCCATCCATACCTGTGGTGCATTTAAGTTTTTGTGTGCAGTATATATATAGTAGTAGGACAGTGCATAATTTTGCTGACCACCAGTATATAATATATAGCAGTACGGTACAGTAGGCCACTGCTCTACCTACCTCTATGTCGTCAAGTATACTATCCATCCATACCTGTGGTGCATTTAAGTTTTTGTGCGCAGTATATATATAGTAGTAGGACAGTGCATAATTTTGCTGACCACCAGTATATAATATATAGCAGTACGGTACAGTAGGCCACTGCTCTACCTACCTCTGTGTCGTCAAGTATACTATCCATCCATACCTGTGGTGCATTTAAGTTTTTGTGCGCAGTATATATATAGTAGTAGGACAGTGCATAATTTTGCTGACCACCAGTATATAATATATAGCAGTACGGTACAGTAGGCCACTGCTCTACCTACCTCTATGTCGTCAAGTATACTATCCATCCATACCTGTGGTGCATTTAAGTTTTTGTGCGCAGTATATATATACTTATAGTAGTAGGACAGTGCATAATTCTGCTGACCACCAGTATATAATATATAGCAGTACGGTACAGTAGGCCACTGCTCTACCTACCTCTGTGTCGTCAAGTATACTATCCATCCATACCTGTGGTGCATTTAAGTTTTTGTGCGCAGTATATATATAGTAGTAGGACAGTGCATAATTTTGCTGATCACCATTATATAATATATAGCAGTATGGTACAGTAGGCCACTGCTTTACCTACCTCTATGTCGTCAAGTATACTATCCATCCATACCTGTGGTGCATTTAAGTTTTTGTGCGCAGTATATATAAACTTATAGCAGTAGGACAGTGCATAATTCTGCTGACCACCAGTATATAATATATAGCAGTACGGTAAAGTAGGCCACTGCTTTACCTACCTCTGTGTCGTCAAGTATACTATCCATCCATACCTGTGGTGCATTTAAGTTTTTGTGCGCAGTATATATATAGTAGTAGGACAGTGCATAATTTTGCTGACCACCAGTATATAATATATAGCAGTACGGTACAGTAGGCCACTGCTCTACCTACCTCTGTGTCATCAAGTATACTATCCATCCATACCTCTGGTGCATTTAAGTTTTTGCGCGCAGTATATATATAGTAGTAGGACAGACCATAATTTTGCTGACCACCAGTATATAATATATAGCAGTATGGTACAGTAGGCCACTGCTCTACCTACCTCTGTGTCGTCAAGTATACTATCCATCCATACATGTGGTGCATTTAAGTTTTTGTGCGCAGTATATATATAGTAGTAGGACAGTGCATAATTTTGCTGACCACCAGTATATAATATATAGCAGTACGGTACAGTAGGCCACTGCTCTACCTACCTCTGTGTCGTCAAGTATACTATCCATCCATACCTGTGGTGCATTTAAGTTTTTGTGCGCAGTATATATATAGTAGTAGGACAGTGCATAATTTTGCTGACCACCAGTATATAATATATAGCAGTACGGTACAGTAGGCCACTGCTCTACCTACCTCTGTGTCGTCAAGTATACTATCCATCCATACCTGTGGTGCATTTAAGTTTTTGTGCGCAGTATATATATAGTAGTAGGACAGTGCATAATTTTGCTGACCACCAGTATATTATATATAGCAGTACGGTACAGTAGGCCACTGCTCTACCTACCTCTATGTCGTCAAGTATACTATCCATCCATACCTGTGGTGCATTTAAGTTTTTGTGCGCAGTATATATATACTTATAGTAGTAGGACAGTGCATAATTCTGCTGACCACCAGTATATAATATATAGCAGTACGGTACAGTAGGCCACTGCTCTACCTACCTCTGTGTCGTCAAGTATACTATCCATCCATACCTGTGGTGCATTTAAGTTTTTGTGCGCAGTATATATATAGTAGTAGGACAGTGCATAATTTTGCTGATCACCAGTATATAATATATAGCAGTATGGTACAGTAGGCCACTGCTCTACCTACCTCTATGTCGTCAAGTATACTATCCATCCATACCTGTGGTGCATTTAAGTTTTTGTGCGCAGTATATATATACTTATAGCAGTAGGACAGTGCATAATTCTGCTGACCACCAGTATATAATATATAGCAGTACGGTAAAGTAGGCCACTGCTTTACCTACCTCTGTGTCGTCAAGTATACTATCCATCCATACCTGTGGTGCATTTAAGTTTTTGTGCGCAGTATATATATAGTAGTAGGACAGTGCATAATTTTGCAGACCACCAGTATATAATATATAGCAGTACGGTACAGTAGGCCACTGCTCTACCTACCTCTGTGTTGTCAAATATACTATCCATCCATACCTGTGGTGCATTTAAGTTTGTGTGCGCAGTATATATATAGTAGTAGGACAGTGCATAATTTTGTTGAACACCAGTATATAATATATAGCAGTACGGTATAGTAGGCCACTGCTCTACCTACCTCTGTGTTGTCAAGTATACTATCCATCCATACCTGTGGTGCATTTAAGTTTTTGTGCGCAGTATATATATAGTAGTAGGACAGTGCATAATTTTGCTGACCACCAGTATATAATATATAGCAGTACGGTACAGTAGGCCACTGCTCTACCTACCTCTGTGTCGTCAAGTATACTATCCATCCATACCTGTGGTGCATTTAAGTTTTTGTGCGCAGTATATATATAGTAGTAGGACAGTGCATAATTTTGCTGACCACCAGTATATAATATATAGCAGAACGGTACAGTAGGCCACTGCTCTACGTACCTCTGTGTTGTCAAGTATACTATCCATCCATACCTGTGGTGCTTTTAAGTTTTTGTGAGCAGTATATATATATATACTTATAGTAGTAGGACTGTGCATAATTTTGCTGACCACCAGTATATAAATTATATAGCAGTACGGTACAGTAGGCCACTGCTCTGCCTACCTCTGTGTCGTCAAGTATACTATCCATCCATACCTGTGGTGCATTTAAGTTTTTGTGCGCAGTATATATATAGTAGTAGGACAGTGCATAATTTTGCTGACCACCAGTATATAATATATAGCAGTACGGTACAGTAGGCCACTGCTCTACCTACCTCTATGTCGTCAAGTATACTATCCATCCATACCTGTGGTGCATTTAAGTTTTTGTGCGCAGTATATATATATACTTATAGTAGTAGGACAGTGCATAATTCTGCTGACCACCAGTATATAATATATAGCAGTACGGTACAGTAGGCCACTGCTCTACCTACCTCTGTGTCGTCAAGTATACTATCCATCCATACCTGTGGTGCATTTAAGTTTTTGTGCGCAGTATATATATAGTAGTAGGACAGTGCATAATTTTGCTGATCACCAGTATATAATATATAGCAGTATGGTACAGTAGGCCACTGCTCTACCTACCTCTATGTCGTCAAGTATACTATCCATCCATACCTGTGGTGCATTTAAGTTTTTGTGCGCAGTATATATATACTTATAGCAGTAGGACAGTGCATAATTCTGCTGACCACCAGTATATAATATATAGCAGTACGGTAAAGTAGGCCACTGCTTTACCTACCTCTGTGTCGTCAAGTATACTATCCATCCATACCTGTGGTGCATTTAAGTTTTTGTGCGCAGTATATATATAGTAGTAGGACAGTGCATAATTTTGCAGACCACCAGTATATAATATATAGCAGTACGGTACAGTAGGCCACTGCTCTACCTACCTCTGTGTTGTCAAATATACTATCCATCCATACCTGTGGTGCATTTAAGTTTTTGTGCGCAGTATATATATAGTAGTAGGACAGTGCATAATTTTGTTGAACACCAGTATATAATATATAGCAGTACGGTATAGTAGGCCACTGCTCTACCTACCTCTGTGTTGTCAAGTATACTATCCATCCATACCTGTGGTGCATTTAAGTTTTTGTGCGCAGTATATATATAGTAGTAGGACAGTGCATAATTTTGCTGACCACCAGTATATAATATATAGCAGTACGGTACAGTAGGCCACTGCTCTACCTACCTCTGTGTCGTCAAGTATACTATCCATCCATACCTGTGGTGCATTTAAGTTTTTGTGCGCAGTATATATATAGTAGTAGGACAGTGCATAATTTTGCTGACCACCAGTATATAATATATAGCAGAACGGTACAGTAGGCCACTGCTCTACGTACCTCTGTGTTGTCAAGTATACTATCCATCCATACCTGTGGTGCTTTTAAGTTTTTGTGAGCAGTATATATATATATACTTATAGTAGTAGGACTGTGCATAATTTTGCTGACCACCAGTATATAAATTATATAGCAGTACGGTACAGTAGGCCACTGCTCTGCCTACCTCTGTGTCGTCAAGTATACTATCCATCCATACCTGTGGTGCATTTAAGTTTTTGTGCGCAGTATATATATAGTAGTAGGACAGTGCATAATTTTGCTGACCACCAGTATATAATATATAGCAGTACGGTACAGTAGGCCACTGCTCTACCTACCTCTATGTCGTCAAGTATACTATCCATCCATACCTGTGGTGCATTTAAGTTTTTGTGCGCAGTATATATATAGTAGTAGGACAGTGCATAATTTTGCTGACCACCAGTATATAATATATAGCAGTACGGTACAGTAGGCCACTGCTCTACCTACCTCTGTGTCGTCAAGTATACTTTCCATCCATACCTGTGGTGCATTTAAGTTTTTGTGCGCAGTATATGTACAGTAGTAGGACAGTGCATAATTTTGCTGACCACCAGTATATAATATATAGCAGTACGGTACAGTAGGCCACTGCTCTACCTACCTCTATGTCGTCAAGTATACTATCCATCCATACCTGTGGTGCATTTAAGTTTTTGTGCGCAGTATATATATACTTATAGTAGTAGGACAGTGCATAATTCTGCTGACCACCAGTATATAATATATAGCAGTACGGTACAGTAGGCCACTGCTCTACCTACCTCTGTGTCGTCAAGTATACTATCCATCCATACCTGTGGTGCATTTAAGTTTTTGTGCGCAGTATATATATAGTAGTAGGACAGTGCATAATTTTGCTGATCACCAGTATATAATATATAGCAGTATGGTACAGTAGGCCACTGCTCTACCTACCTCTGTGTCATCAAGTATACTATCCATCCATACCTCTGGTGCATTTAAGTTTTTGCGCGCAGTATATATATAGTAGTAGGACAGACCATAATTTTGCTGACCACCAGTATATAATATATAGCAGTACGGTACAGTAGGCCACTGCTCTACCTACCTCTGTGTTGTCAAGTATACTATCCATCCATACCTGTGGTGCATTTAAGTTTTTGTGCGCAGTATATATATAGTAGTAGGACAGTGCATAATTTTGCTGACCACCAGTATATAATATATAGCAGTACGGTACAGTAGGCCACTGCTCTACAGACCTCTGTGTCGTCAAGTATACTATCCATCCATACCTGTGGTGCATTTAAGTTTTTGTGCGCAGTATATATATAGTAGTAGGACAGTGCATAAATTTGCTGACCACCAGTATATAATATATAGCAGTACGGTACAGTAGGCCACTGCTCTACCTACCTCTGTGTTGTCAAATATACTATCCATCCATACCTGTGGTGCATTTAAGTTTTGTGCGCAGTATATGTATAGTAGTAGGACAGTGCATAATTTTGTTGACCACCAGTATATAATATATAGCAGTACGGTATAGTAGGCCACTGCTCTACCTACCTCTGTGTTGTCAAGTATACTATCCATCCATACCTGTGGTGCATTTAAGTTTTTGTGCGCAGTATATATATATAGTAGTAGGACAGTGCATAATTTTGCTGACCACAAGTATATAATATATAGCAGTACGGTATAGTAGGCCACTGCTCTACCTACCTCTGTGTCATCAAGTATACTATCCATCCATACCTGTGGTGCATTTAAGTTTTTGTGCGCAGTATATATATAGTAGTAGGACAGTGCATAATTTTGCTGACCACCAGTATATAATATATAGCAGAACAGTACAGTAGGCCACTGCTCTACCTACCTCTGTGTTGTCAAGTATACTATCCATCCATACCTGTGGTGCTTTTAAGTTTTTGTGAGCAGTATATATATACTTATAGTAGTAGGACAGTGCATAATTTTGCTGACCACCAGTATATAATATATAGCAGTACGGTAAAGTAGGCCACTGCTCTGCCTACCTCTGTGTCGTCAAGTATACTATCCATCCATACCTGTGGTGCATTTAAATTTTTGTGCGCAGTATATATATAGTAGTAGGACAGTGCATAATTTTGCTGACCACCAGTATATAATATATAGCAGTATGGTACAGTAGGCCACTGCTCTACCTACCTCTGTGTCGTCAAGTATACTATCCATCCATACCTGTGGTGCATTTAAGTTTTTGTGCACAGTATATATATAGTAGTAGGACAGTGCATCATTTTGCTGACCACCAGTATATAATATATAGCAATATGGTACAGTAGGCCACTGCTCTACCTACCTCTATGTCGTCAAGTATACTATCCATCCATACCTGTGGTGCATTTAAGTTTTTGTGCGCAGTATATATATAGTAGTAGGACAGTGCATAATTTTGCTGACCACCAGTATATAATATATAGCAGTACGGTACAGTAGGCCACTGCTCTACCTACCTCTGTGTCGTCAAGTATACTATCCATCCATACCTGTGGTGCATTTAAGTTTTTGTGCGCAGTATATATATAGTAGTAGGACAGTGCATAATTTTGCTGACCACCAGTATATAATATATAGCAGTACGGTACAGTAGGCCACTGCTCTACCTACCTCTGTGTCGTCAAGTATACTATCCATCCATACCTGTGGTGCATTTAAGTTTTTGTGCGCAGTATATATATAGTAGTAGGACAGTGCATAATTTTGCTGATCACCATTATATAATATATAGCAGTATGGTACAGTAGGCCACTGCTTTACCTACCTCTATGTCGTCAAGTATATTATCCATCCATACCTGTGGTGCATTTAAGTTTTTGTGCGCAGTATATATAAACTTATAGCAGTAGGACAGTGCATAATTCTGCTGACCACCAGTATATAATATATAGCAGTACGGTAAAGTAGGCCACTGCTTTACCTACCTCTGTGTCGTCAAGTATACTATCCATCCATACCTGTGGTGCATTTAAGTTTTTGTGCGCAGTATATATATAGTAGTAGGACAGTGCATAATTTTGCTGACCACCAGTATATAATATATAGCAGTACGGTACAGTAGGCCACTGCTCTACCTACCTCTGTGTCATCAAGTATACTATCCATCCATACCTCTGGTGCATTTAAGTTTTTGCGCGCAGTATATATATAGTAGTAGGACAGACCATAATTTTGCTGACCACCAGTATATAATATATAGCAGTATGGTACAGTAGGCCACTGCTCTACCTACCTCTGTGTCGTCAAGTATACTATCCATCCATACCTGTGGTGCATTTAAGTTTTTGTGCGCAGTATATATATAGTAGTAGGACAGTGCATAATTTTGCTGACCACCAGTATATAATATATAGCAGTACGGTACAGTAGGCCACTGCTCTACCTACCTCTGTGTCGTCAAGTATACTATCCATCCATACCTGTGGTGCATTTAAGTTTTTGTGCGCAGTATATATATAGTAGTAGGACAGTGCATAATTTTGCTGACCACCAGTATATAATATATAGCAGTACGGTACAGTAGGCCACTGCTCTACCTACCTCTGTGTCGTCAAGTATACTATCCATCCATACCTGTGGTGCATTTAAGTTTTTGTGCACAGTATATATATAGTAGTAGGACAGTGCATAATTTTGCTGACCACCAGTATATAATATATAGCAGTACGGTACAGTAGGCCACTGCTCTACCTACCTCTATGTCGTCAAGTATACTATCCATCCATACCTGTGGTGCATTTAAGTTTTTGTGCGCAGTATATATATACTTATAGTAGTAGGACAGTGCATAATTTTGCTGACCACCAGTATATAATATATAGCAGTACGGTACAGTAGGCCACTGCTCTACCTACCTCTGTGTCGTCAAGTATACTATCCATCCATACCTGTGGTGCATTTAAGTTTTTGTGCGCAGTATATATATAGTAGTAGGACAGTGCATAATTTTGCTGATCACCATTATATAATATATAGCAGTATGGTACAGTAGGCCACTGCTTTACCTACCTCTATGTCGTCAAGTATATTATCCATCCATACCTGTGGTGCATTTAAGTTTTTGTGCGCAGTATATATAAACTTATAGCAGTAGGACAGTGCATAATTCTGCTGACCACCAGTATATAATATATAGCAGTACGGTAAAGTAGGCCACTGCTTTACCTACCTCTGTGTCGTCAAGTATACTATCCATCCATACCTGTGGTGCATTTAAGTTTTTGTGCGCAGTATATATATAGTAGTAGGACAGTGCATAATTTTGCTGACCACCAGTATATAATATATAGCAGTACGGTACAGTAGGCCACTGCTCTACCTACCTCTGTGTCATCAAGTATACTATCCATCCATACCTCTGGTGCATTTAAGTTTTTGCGCGCAGTATATATATAGTAGTAGGACAGACCATAATTTTGCTGACCACCAGTATATAATATATAGCAGTACGGTACAGTAGGCCACTGCTCTACCTACCTCTGTGTTGTCAAGTATACTATCCATCCATACCTGTGGTGCATTTAAGTTTTTGTGCGCAGTATATATATAGTAGTAGGACAGTGCATAATTCTGCTGACCACCAGTATATAATATATAGCAGTACGGTAAAGTAGGCCACTGCTTTACCTACCTCTGTGTCGTCAAGTATACTATCCATCCATACCTGTGGTGCATTTAAGTTTTTGTGCGCAGTATATATATAGTAGTAGGACAGTGCATCATTTTGCTGACCACCAGTATATAATATATAGCAGTACGGTTCAGTAGGCCACTGCTCTACCTACCTCTGTGTCATCAAGTATACTATCCATCCATACCTCTGGTGCATTTAAGTTTTTGCGCGCAGTATATATATAGTAGTAGGACAGACCATAATTTTGCTGACCACCAGTATATAATATATAGCAGTACGGTACAGTAGGCCACTGCTCTACCTACCTCTGTGTTGTCAAGTATACTATCCATCCATACCTGTGGTGCATTTAAGTTTTTGTGCGCAGTATATATATAGTAGTAGGACAGTGCATAATTTTGCTGACCACCAGTATATAATATATAGCAGTACGGTACAGTAGGCCACTGCTCTACAGACCTCTGTGTCGTCAAGTATACTATCCATCCATACCTGTGGTGCATTTAAGTTTTTGTGCGCAGTATATATATAGTAGTAGGACAGTGCATAAATTTGCTGACCACCAGTATATAATATATAGCAGTACGGTACAGTAGGCCACTGCTCTACCTACCTCTGTATAGTCAAATATACTATCCATCCATACCTGTGGTGCATTTAAGTTTTGTGCGCAGTATATGTATAGTAGTAGGACAGTGCATAATTTTGCTGACCACCAGTATATAATATATAGCAGTACGGTACAGTAGGCCACTGCTCTACCTACCTCTGTGTCGTCAAGTATACTATCCATCCATACCTGTGGTGCATTTAAGTTTTTGTGCGCAGTATATATATAGTAGTAGGACAGTGCATAATTTTGCTGACCACCAGTATATAATATATAGCAGTACGGTACAGTAGGCCACTGCTCTACCTACCTCTGTGTCATCAAGTATACTATCCATCCATACCTCTGGTGCATTTAAGTTTTTGCGCGCAGTATATATATAGTAGTAGGACAGACCATAATTTTGCTGACCACCAGTATATAATATATAGCAGTATGGTACAGTAGGCCACTGCTCTACCTACCTCTGTGTCGTCAAGTATACTATCCATCCATACCTGTGGTGCATTTAAGTTTTTGTGCGCAGTATATATATAGTAGTAGGACAGTGCATAATTTTGCTGACCACCAGTATATAATATATAGCAGTACGGTACAGTAGGCCACTGCTCTACCTACCTCTGTGTCGTCAAGTATACTATCCATCCATACCTGTGGTGCATTTAAGTTTTTGTGCGCAGTATATATATAGTAGTAGGACAGTGCATAATTTTGCTGACCACCAGTATATAATATATAGCAGTATGGTACAGTAGGCCACTGCTCTACCTACCTCTGTGTCGTCAAGTATACTATCCATCCATACCTGTGGTGCATTTAAGTTTTTGTGCGCAGTATATATATAGTAGTAGGACAGTGCATAATTTTGCTGACCACCAGTATATAATATATAGCAGTACGGTACAGTAGGCCACTGCTCTACCTACCTCTATGTCGTCAAGTATACTATCCATCCATACCTGTGGTGCATTTAAGTTTTTGTGCGCAGTATATATATACTTATAGTAGTAGGACAGTGCATAATTCTGCTGACCACCAGTATATAATATATAGCAGTACGGTACAGTAGGCCACTGCTCTACCTACCTCTGTGTCGTCAAGTATACTATCCATCCATACCTGTGGTGCATTTAAGTTTTTGTGCGCAGTATATATATAGTAGTAGGACAGTGCATAATTTTGCTGATCACCATTATATAATATATAGCAGTATGGTACAGTAGGCCACTGCTTTACCTACCTCTATGTCGTCAAGTATATTATCCATCCATACCTGTGGTGCATTTAAGTTTTTGTGCGCAGTATATATAAACTTATAGCAGTAGGACAGTGCATAATTCTGCTGACCACCAGTATATAATATATAGCAGTACGGTAAAGTAGGCCACTGCTTTACCTACCTCTGTGTCGTCAAGTATACTATCCATCCATACCTGTGGTGCATTTAAGTTTTTGTGCGCAGTATATATATAGTAGTAGGACAGTGCATAATTTTGCTGACCACCAGTATATAATATATAGCAGTACGGTACAGTAGGCCACTGCTCTACCTACCTCTGTGTCATCAAGTATACTATCCATCCATACCTCTGGTGCATTTAAGTTTTTGCGCGCATTATATATATAGTAGTAGGACAGACCATAATTTTGCTGACCACCAGTATATAATATATAGCAGTACGGTACAGTAGGCCACTGCTCTACCTACCTCTGTGTTGTCAAGTATACTATCCATCCATACCTGTGGTGCATTTAAGTTTTTGTGCGCAGTATATATATAGTAGTAGGACAGTGCATAATTCTGCTGACCACCAGTATATAATATATAGCAGTACGGTAAAGTAGGCCACTGCTTTACCTACCTCTGTGTCGTCAAGTATACTATCCATCCATACCTGTGGTGCATTTAAGTTTTTGTGCGCAGTATATATATAGTAGTAGGACAGTGCATCATTTTGCTGACCACCTGTATATAATATATAGCAGTACGGTACAGTAGGCCACTGCTCTACCTACCTCTGTGTCATCAAGTATACTATCCATCCATACCTCTGGTGCATTTAAGTTTTTGCGCGCAGTATATATATAGTAGTAGGACAGACCATAATTTTGCTGACCACCAGTATATAATATATAGCAGTACGGTACAGTAGGCCACTGCTCTACCTACCTCTGTGTTGTCAAGTATACTATCCATCCATACCTGTGGTGCATTTAAGTTTTTGTGCGCAGTATATATATAGTAGTAGGACAGTGCATACTTTTGCTGACCACCAGTATATAATATATAGCAGTACGGTACAGTAGGCCACTGCTCTACAGACCTCTGTGTCGTCAAGTATACTATCCATCCATACCTGTGGTGCATTTAAGTTTTTGTGCGCAGTATATATATAGTAGTAGGACAGTGCATAAATTTGCTGACCACCAGTATATAATATATAGCAGTACGGTACAGTAGGCCACTGCTCTACCTACCTCTGTATAGTCAAATATACTATCCATCCATACCTGTGGTGCATTTAAGTTTTGTGCGCAGTATATGTATAGTAGTAGGACAGTGCATAATTTTGCTGACCACCAGTATATAATATATAGCAGTACGGTACAGTAGGCCACTGCTCTACCTACCTCTATGTCGTCAAGTATACTATCCATCCATACCTGTGGTGCATTTAAGTTTTTGTGCGCAGTATGTATATAGTAGTAGGACAGTGCATAATTTTGCTGACCACCAGTATATAATATATAGCAGTACGGTACAGTAGGCCACTGCTCTACCTACCTCTGTGTCGTCAAGTATACTATCCATCCATACCTGTGGTGCATTTAAGTTTTTGTGCGCAGTATATATATAGTAGTAGGACAGTGCATAATTTTGCTGACCACCAGTATATAATATATAGCAGTACGGTACAGTAGGCCACTGCTCTACCTACCTCTATGTCGTCAAGTATACTATCCATCCATACCTGTGGTGCATTTAAGTTTTTGTGCGCAGTATATATATACTTATAGTAGTAGGACAGTGCATAATACTGCTGACCACCAGTATATAATATATAGCAGTACGGTACAGTAGGCCACTGCTCTACCTACCTCTGTGTCGTCAAGTATACTATCCATCCATACCTGTGGTGCATTTAAGTTTTTGTGCGCAGTATATATATAGTAGTAGGACAGTGCATAATTTTGCTGATCACCATTATATAATATATAGCAGTATGGTACAGTAGGCCACTGCTTTACCTACCTCTATGTCGTCAAGTATATTATCCATCCATACCTGTGCTGCATTTAAGTTTTTGTGCGCAGTATATATAAACTTATAGCAGTAGGACAGTGCATAATTCTGCTGACCACCAGTATATAATATATAGCAGTACGGTAAAGTAGGCCACTGCTTTACCTACCTCTGTGTCGTCAAGTATACTATCCATCCATACCTGTGAAGCATTTAAGTTTTTGTGCGCAGTATATATATAGTAGTAGGACAGTGCATAATTTTGCTGACCACCAGTATATAATATATAGCAGTACGGTACAGTAGGCCACTGCTCTACCTACCTCTGTGTCATCAAGTATACTATCCATCCATACCTCTGGTGCATTTAAGTTTTTGAGCGCAGTATATATATAGTAGTAGGACAGACCATAATTTTGCTGACCACCAGTATATAATATATAGCAGTATGGTACAGTAGGCCACTGCTCTACCTACCTCTGTGTCGTCAAGTATACTATCCATCCATACCTGTGGTGCATTTAAGTTTTTGTGCGCAGTATATATATAGTAGTAGGACAGTGCATAATTTTGCTGACCACCAGTATATAATATATAGCAGTACGGTACAGTAGGCCACTGCTCTACCTACCTCTGTGTCGTCAAGTATACTATCCATCCATACCTGTGGTGCATTTAAGTTTTTGTGCGCAGTATATATATAGTAGTAGGACAGTGCATAATTTTGCTGACCACCAGTATATAATATATAGCAGTACGGTACAGTAGGCCACTGCTCTACCTACCTCTGTGTCGTCAAGTATACTATCCATCCATACCTGTGGTGCATTTAAGTTTTTGTGCGCAGTATATATATAGTAGTAGGACAGTGCATAATTTTGCTGACCACCAGTATATAATATATAGCAGTACGGTACAGTAGGCCACTGCTCTACCTACCTCTATGTCGTCAAGTATACTATCCATCCATACCTGTGGTGCATTTAAGTTTTTGTGCGCAGTATATATATACTTATAGTAGTAGGACAGTGCATAATTCTGCTGACCACCAGTATATAATATATAGCAGTACGGTACAGTAGGCCACTGCTCTACCTACCTCTGTGTCGTCAAGTATACTATCCATCCATACCTGTGGTGCATTTAAGTTTTTGTGCGCAGTATATATATAGTAGTAGGACAGTGCATAATTTTGCTGATCACCATTATATAATATATAGCAGTATGGTACAGTAGGCCACTGCTTTACCTACCTCTATGTCGTCAAGTATATTATCCATCCATACCTGTGGTGCATTTAAGTTTTTGTGCGCAGTATATATAAACTTATAGCAGTAGGACAGTGCATAATTCTGCTGACCACCAGTATATAATATATAGCAGTACGGTAAAGTAGGCCACTGCTTTACCTACCTCTGTGTCGTCAAGTATACTATCCATCCATACCTGTGGTGCATTTAAGTTTTTGTGCGCAGTATATATATAGTAGTAGGACAGTGCATAATTCTGCTGACCACCAGTATATAATATATAGCAGTACGGTACAGTAGGCCACTGCTCTACCTACCTCTGTGTCGTCAAGTATACTATCCATCCATACCTGTGGTGCATTTAAGTTTTTGTGCGCAGTATATATATAGTAGTAGGACAGTGCATAATTTTGCTGATCACCATTATATAATATATAGCAGTATGGTACAGTAGGCCACTGCTTTACCTACCTCTATGTCGTCAAGTATATTATCCATCCATACCTGTGGTGCATTTAAGTTTTTGTGCGCAGTATATATAAACTTATAGCAGTAGGACAGTGCATAATTCTGCTGACCACCAGTATATAATATATAGCAGTACGGTAAAGTAGGCCACTGCTTTACCTACCTCTGTGTCGTCAAGTATACTATCCATCCATACCTGTGGTGCATTTAAGTTTTTGTGCGCAGTATATATATAGTAGTAGGACAGTGCATAATTTTGCTGACCACCAGTATATAATATATAGCAGTACGGTACAGTAGGCCACTGCTCTACCTACCTCTGTGTCATCAAGTATACTATCCATCCATACCTCTGGTGCATTTAAGTTTTTGCGCGCAGTATATATATAGTAGTAGGACAGACCATAATTTTGCTGACCACCAGTATATAATATATAGCAGTACGGTACAGTAGGCCACTGCTCTACCTACCTCTGTGTTGTCAAGTATACTATCCATCCATACCTGTGGTGCATTTAAGTTTTTGTGCGCAGTATATATATAGTAGTAGGACAGTGCATAATTCTGCTGACCACCAGTATATAATATATAGCAGTACTTTAAAGTAGGCCACTGCTTTACCTACCTCTGTGTCGTCAAGTATACTATCCATCCATACCTGTGGTGCATTTAAGTTTTTGTGTGCAGTATATATATAGTAGTAGGACAGTGCATCATTTTGCTGACCACCAGTATATAATATATAGCAGTACGGTACAGTAGGCCACTGCTCTACCTACCTCTGTGTCATCAAGTATACTATCCATCCATACCTCTGGTGCATTTAAGTTTTTGCGCGCAGTATATATATAGTAGTAGGACAGACCATAATTTTGCTGACCACCAGTATATAATATATAGCAGTACGGTACAGTAGGCCACTGCTCTACCTACCTCTGTGTTGTCAAGTATACTATCCATCCATACCTGTGGTGCATTTAAGTTTTTGTGCGCAGTATATATATAGTAGTAGGACAGTGCATAATTTTGCTGACCACCAGTATATAATATATAGCAGTACGGTACAGTAGGCCACTGCTCTACAGACCTCTGTGTCGTCAAGTATACTATTCATCCATACCTGTGGTGCATTTAAGTTTTTGTGCGCAGTATATATATAGTAGTAGGACAGTGCATAAATTTGCTGACCACCAGTATATAATATATAGCAGTACGGTACAGTAGGCCACTGCTCTACCTACCTCTGTGTTGTCAAATATACTATCCATCCATACCTGTGGTGCATTTAAGTTTTGTGCGCAGTATATGTATAGTAGTAGGACAGTGCATAATTTTGTTGACCACCAGTATATAATATATAGCAGTACGGTATAGTAGGCCACTGCTCTACCTACCTCTGTGTTGTCAAGTATACTATCTATCCATACCTGTGGTGCATTTAAGTTTTTGTGCGCAGTATATATATATAGTAGTAGGACAGTGCATAATTTTGCTGACCACAAGTATATAATATATAGCAGTACGGTACAGTAGGCCACTGCTCTACCTACCTCTGTGTCATCAAGTATACTATCCATCCATACCTGTGGTGCATTTAAGTTTTTGTGCGCAGTATATATATAGTAGTAGGACAGTGCATAATTTTGCTGACCACCAGTATATAATATATAGCAGAACAGTACAGTAGGCCACTGCTCTACCTACCTCTGTGTTGTCAAGTATACTATCCATCCATACCTGTGGTGCTTTTAAGTTTTTGTGAGCAGTATATATATACTTATAGTAGTAGGACAGTGCATAATTTTGCTGACCACCAGTATATAATATATAGCAGTACGGTACAGTAGGCCACTGCTCTGCCTACCTCTGTGTCGTCAAGTATACTATCCATCCATACCTGTGGTGCATTTAAATTTTTGTGCGCAGTATATATATAGTAGTAGGACAGTGCATAATTTTGCTGACCACCAGTATATAATATATAGCAGTATGGTACAGTAGGCCACTGCTCTACCTACCTCTGTGTCGTCAAGTATACTATCCATCCATACCTGTGGTGCATTTAAGTTTTTGTGCGCAGTATATATATACTTATAGTAGTAGGACGGTGCATAATTTTGCTGACCAACAGTATATAATATATAGCAGTATGGTACAGTAGGCCACTGCTCTACCTACCTCTGTGTCGTCAAGTATACTATCCATCCATACCTGTGGTGCATTTAAGTTTTTGTGCACAGTATATATATAGTAGTAGGACAGTGCATAATTTTGCTGACCACCAGTATATAATATATAGCAGTATGGTACAGTAGGCCACTGCTCTACCTACCTCTATGTCGTCAAGTACACTATCCATCCATACCTGTGGTGCATTTAAGTTTTTGTGCGCAGTATATATATACTTATAGTAGTAGGACAGTGCATAATTCTGCTGACCACCAGTATATAATATATAGCAGTACGGTACAGTAGGCCACTGCTCTACCTACCTCTGTGTCATCAAGTATACTATCCATCCATACCTGTGGTGCATTTAAGTTTTTGTGCGCAGTATATATATAGTAGTAGGACAGTGCATAATTTTGCTGACCACCAGTATATAATATATAGCAGAACGGTACAGTAGGCCACTGCTCTACCTACCTCTGTGTTGTCAAGTATACTATCCATCCATACCTGTGGTGCTTTTAAGTTTTTGTGAGCAGTATATATATACTTATAGTAGTAGGACAGTGCATAATTTTGCTGACCACCAGTATATAATATATAGCAGTACGGTACAGTAGGCCACTGCTCTGCCTACCTCTGTGTCGTCAAGTATACTATCCATCCATACCTGTGGTGCATTTACATTTTTGTGCACAGTATATATATAGTAGTAGGACAGTGCATAATTTTGCTGACCACCAGTATATAATATATAGCAGTACGGTACAGTAGGCCACTGCTTTGCCTACCTCTGTGTTGTCAAGTATACTATCCATCCATACCTGTGGTGCATTTAAGTTTTTGTGCGCAGTATATATATAATAGTAGGACAGTGCATATTTTTGCTGACCACCAGTATATAATATATAGCAGTACGGTACAGTAGGCCACTGCTCTACCTACCTCTATGTCGTCAAGTATACTATCCATCCATACCTGTGGTGCATTTAAGTTTTTGTGCGCAGTATATATATACTTATAGTAGTAGGACAGTGCATAATTCTACTGACCACCAGTATATAATATATAGCAGTACGGTACAGTAGGCCACTGCTCTACCTACCTCTGTGTCGTCAAGTATACTATCCATCCATACCTGTGGTGCATTTAAGTTTTTGTGCGCAGTATATATATAGTAGTAGGACAGTGCATAATTTTGCTGACCACCAGTATATAATATATAGCAGTACGGTACAGTAGGCCACTGCTTTGCCTACCTCTGTGTCGTCAAGTATACTATCCATCCATACCTGTGGTGCATTTAAGTTTTTGGGCGCAGTATATATATAGTAGTAGGAAAGTGCATAATTTTGCTGACCACCAGTATATAATATATAGCAGTACGGTACAGTAGGCCACTGCTCTACCTACCTCTATGTCGTCAAGTATACTATCCATCCATACCTGTGGTGCATTTAAGTTTTTGTGTGCAGTATATATATATACTTATAGTAGTAGGACAGTGCATAATTCTACTGACCACCAGTATATAATATATAGCAGTACGGTACAGTAGGCCACTTCTCTACCTACCTCTGTGTCGTCAAGTATACTATCCATCCATACCAGTGGTGCATTTAAGTTTTTGTGCGCAGTATATATATAGTAGTAGGACAGTGCATAATTTTGCTGACCACCAGTATATAAAATATAGCAGTACGGTACAGTAGGCCACTGCTCTACCTACCTCTGTGTTGTCAAGTATACTATCCATCCATACCTGTGGTGCATTTAAGTTTTTGTGCGCAGTATATATATAGTAGTAGGACAGTGCATAATTTTGCTGACCACCAGTATATAATATATAGCAGTACGGTACAGTAGGCCACTGCTCTACCTACCTCTTTGTCGTCAAGTATACTATCCATCCATACCTGTGGTGCATTGAAGTTTTTGTGCGCAGTATATATATAGTAGTAGGACAGTGCATAAATTTGCTGACCACCAGTATATAATATATAGCAGTACGGTACAGTAGGCCACTGCTCTACCTACCTCTGTGTTGTCAAATATACTATCCATCCATACCTGTGGTGCATTTAAGTTTTGTGCGCAGTATATGTATAGTAGTAGGACAGTGCATAATTTTGTTGACCACCAGTATATAATATATAGCAGTACGGTATAGTAGGCCACTGCTCTACCTACCTCTGTGTTGTCAAGTATACTATCTATCCATACCTGTGGTGCATTTAAGTTTTTGTGCGCAGTATATATATATAGTAGTAGGACAGTGCATAATTTTGCTGACCACAAGTATATAATATATAGCAGTACGGTACAGTAGGCCACTGCTCTACCTACCTCTGTGTCATCAAGTATACTATCCATCCATACCTGTGGTGCATTTAAGTTTTTGTGCGCAGTATATATATAGTAGTAGGACAGTGCATAATTTTGCTGACCACCAGTATATAATATATAGCAGAACAGTACAGTAGGCCACTGCTCTACCTACCTCTGTGTTGTCAAGTATACTATCCATCCATACCTGTGGTGCATTTAAGTTTTTGTGCGCAGTATATATATACTTATAGTAGTAGGACGGTGCATAATTTTGCTGACCAACAGTATATAATATATAGCAGTATGGTACAGTAGGCCACTGCTCTACCTACCTCTGTGTCGTCAAGTATACTATCCATCCATACCTGTGGTGCATTTAAGTTTTTGTGCACAGTATATATATAGTAGTAGGACAGTGCATAATTTTGCTGACCACCAGTATATAATATATAGCAGTATGGTACAGTAGGCCACTGCTCTACCTACCTCTATGTCGTCAAGTACACTATCCATCCATACCTGTGGTGCATTTAAGTTTTTGTGCGCAGTATATATATACTTATAGTAGTAGGACAGTGCATAATTCTGCTGACCACCAGTATATAATATATAGCAGTACGGTACAGTAGGCCACTGCTCTACCTACCTCTGTGTCATCAAGTATACTATCCATCCATACCTGTGGTGCATTTAAGTTTTTGTGCGCAGTATATATATAGTAGTAGGACAATGCTTAATTTTGCTGACCACCAGTATATAATATATAGCAGAACGGTACAGTAGGCCACTGCTCTACCTACCTCTGTGTTGTCAAGTATACTATCCATCCATACCTGTGGTGCTTTTAAGTTTTTGTGAGCAGTATATATATACTTATAGTAGTAGGACAGTGCATAATTTTGCTGACCACCAGTATATAATATATAGCAGTACGGTACAGTAGGCCACTGCTCTGCCTACCTCTGTGTCGTCAAGTATACTATCCATCCATACCTGTGGTGCATTTACATTTTTGTGCACAGTATATATATAGTAGTAGAACAGTGCATAATTTTGCTGACCACCAGTATATAATATATAGCAGTACGGTACAGTAGGCCACTGCTTTGCCTACCTCTGTGTTGTCAAGTATACTATCCATCCATACCTGTGGTGCATTTAAGTTTTTGTGCGCAGTATATATATAATAGTAGGACAGTGCATATTTTTGCTGACCACCAGTATATAATATATAGCAGTACGGTACAGTAGGCCACTGCTCTACCTACCTCTATGTCGTCAAGTATACTATCCATCCATACCTGTGGTGCATTTAAGTTTTTGTGTGCAGTATATATATACTTATAGTAGTAGGACAGTGCATAATTCTACTGACCACCAGTATATAATATATAGCAGTACGGTACAGTAGGCCACTGCTCTACCTACCTCTGTGTCGTCAAGTATACTATCCATCCATACCTCTGGTGCATTTAAGTTTTTGCGCGCAGTATATATATAGTAGTAGGACAGACCATAATTTTGCTGACCACCAGTATATAATATATAGCAGTACGGTACAGTAGGCCACTGCTCTACCTACCTCTGTGTTGTCAAGTATACTATCCATCCATACCTGTGGTGCATTTAAGTTTTTGTGCGCAGTATATATATAGTAGTAGGACAGTGCATAATTTTGCTGACCACCAGTATATAATATATAGCAGTACGGTACAGTAGGCCACTGCTCTACCTACCTCTTTGTCGTCAAGTATACTATCCATCCATACCTGTGGTGCATTTAAGTTTTTGTGCGCAGTATATATATAGTAGTAGGACAGTGCATAAATTTGCTGACCACCAGTATATAATATATAGCAGTACGGTACAGTAGGCCACTGCTCTACCTACCTCTGTGTTGTCAAATATACTATCCATCCATACCTGTGGTGCATTTAAGTTTTGTGCGCAGTATATGTATAGTAGTAGGACAGTGCATAATTTTGTTGACCACCAGTATATAATATATAGCAGTACGGTATAGTAGGCCACTGCTCTACCTACCTCTGTGTTGTCAAGTATACTATCTATCCATACCTGTGGTGCATTTAAGTTTTTGTGCGCAGTATATATATATAGTAGTAGGACAGTGCATAATTTTGCTGACCACAAGTATATAATATATAGCAGTACGGTACAGTAGGCCACTGCTCTACCTACCTCTGTGTCATCAAGTATACTATCCATCCATACCTGTGGTGCATTTAAGTTTTTGTGCGCAGTATATATATAGTAGTAGGACAGTGCATAATTTTGCTGACCACCAGTATATAATATATAGCAGAACAGTACAGTAGGCCACTGCTCTACCTACCTCTGTGTTGTCAAGTATACTATCCATCCATACCTGTGGTGCTTTTAAGTTTTTGTGAGCAGTATATATATACTTATAGTAGTAGGACAGTGCATAATTTTGCTGACCACCAGTATATAATATATAGCAGTACGGTACAGTAGGCCACTGCTCTGCCTACCTCTGTGTCGTCAAGTATACTATCCATCCATACCTGTGGTGCATTTAAATTTTTGTGCGCAGTATATATATAGTAGTAGGACAGTGCATAATTTTGCTGACCACCAGTATATAATATATAGCAGTATGGTACAGTAGGCCACTGCTCTACCTACCTCTGTGTCGTCAAGTATACTATCCATCCATACCTGTGGTGCATTTAAGTTTTTGTGCGCAGTATATATATACTTATAGTAGTAGGACGGTGCATAATTTTGCTGACCAACAGTATATAATATATAGCAGTATGGTACAGTAGGCCACTGCTCTACCTACCTCTGTATCGTCAAGTATACTATCCATCCATACCTGTGGTGCATTTAAGTTTTTGTGCACAGTATATATATAGTAGTAGGACAGTGCATAATTTTGCTGACCACCAGTATATAATATATAGCAGTACGGTACAGTAGGCCACTGCTCTACCTACCTCTGTGTTGTCAAATATACTATCCATCCATACCTGTGGTGCATTTAAGTTTTGTGCGCAGTATATGTATAGTAGTAGGACAGTGCATAATTTTGTTGACCACCAGTATATAATATATAGCAGTACGGTATAGTAGGCCACTGCTCTACCTACCTCTGTGTTGTCAAGTATACTATCTATCCATACCTGTGGTGCATTTAAGTTTTTGTGCGCAGTATATATATATAGTAGTAGGACAGTGCATAATTTTGCTGACCACAAGTATATAATATATAGCAGTACGGTACAGTAGGCCACTGCTCTACCTACCTCTGTGTCATCAAGTATACTATCCATCCATACCTGTGGTGCATTTAAGTTTTTGTGCGCAGTATATATATAGTAGTAGGACAGTGCATAATTTTGCTGACCACCAGTATATAATATATAGCAGAACAGTACAGTAGGCCACTGCTCTACCTACCTCTGTGTTGTCAAGTATACTATCCATCCATACCTCTGGTGCATTTAAGTTTTTGTGTGCAGTATATATATAGTAGTAGGACAGTGCATAATTTTGCTGACCACCAGTATATAATATATAGCAGTACGGTACAGTAGGCCACTGCTCTACCTACCTCTGTGTTGTCAAGTATACTATCCATCCATACCTGTGGTGCATTTAAGTTTTTGTGCGCAGTATATATATAGTAGTAGGACAGTGCATAATTTTGCTGACCACCAGTATATAATATATAGCAGTACGGTACAGTAGGCCACTGCTCTACCTACCTCTTTGTCGTCAAGTATACTATCCATCCATACCTGTGGTGCATTTAAGTTTTTGTGCGCAGTATATATATAGTAGTAGGACAGTGCATAAATTTGCTGACCACCAGTATATAATATATAGCAGTACGGTACAGTAGGCCACTGCTCTACCTACCTCTGTGTTGTCAAATATACTATCCATCCATACCTGTGGTGCATTTAAGTTTTGTGCGCAGTATATGTATAGTAGTAGGACAGTGCATAATTTTGTTGACCACTAGTATATAATATATAGCAGTACGGTACAGTAGGCCACTGCTCTACCTACCTCTGTGTCGTCAAGTATACTATCCATCCATACCTGTGGTGCTTTTAAGTTTTTGTGAGCAGTATATATATACTTATAGTAGTAGGACAGTGCATAATTTTGCTGACCACCAGTATATAATATATAGCAGTACGGTACAGTAGGCCACTGCTCTGCCTACCTCTGTGTCGTCAAGTATACTATCCATCCATACCTGTGGTGCATTTAAATTTTTGTGCGCAGTATATATATAGTAGTAGGACAGTGCATAATTTTGCTGACCACCAGTATATAATATATAGCAGTATGGTACAGTAGGCCACTGCTCTACCTACCTCTGTGTCGTCAAGTATACTATCCATCCATACCTGTGGTGCATTTAAGTTTTTGTGCGCAGTATATATATACTTATAGTAGTAGGACGGTGCATAATTTTGCTGACCAACAGTATATAATATATAGCAGTATGGTACAGTAGGCCACTGCTCTACCTACCTCTGTATCGTCAAGTATACTATCCATCCATACCTGTGGTGCATTTAAGTTTTTGTGCGCAGTATATATATAGTAGTAGGACAGTGCATAATTTTGCTGACCACCAGTATATAATATATAGCAGTACGGTACAGTAGGCCACTGCTCTACCTACCTCTGTGTCATCAAGTATACTATCCATCCATACCTGTGGTGCATTTAAGTTTTTGTGCGCAGTATATATATAATAGTAGGACAGTGCATATTTTTGCTGACCACCAGTATATAATATATAGCAGTACGGTACAGTAGGCCACTGCTCTACCTACCTCTATGTCGTCAAGTATACTATCCATCCATACCTGTGGTGCATTTAAGTTTTTGTGCGCAGTATATATATACTTATAGTAGTAGGACAGTGCATAATTTTGCTGACCACCAGTATATAATATATAGCAGTACGGTACAGTAGGCCACTGCTCTACCTACCTCTGTGTCGTCAAGTATACTATCCATCCATACCTGTGGTGCATTTAAGTTTTTGTGCGCAGTATATATATAGTAGTAGGACAGTGCATAATTTTGCTGACCACCAGTATATAATATATAGCAGTACGGTACAGTAGGCCACTGCTTTGCCTACCTCTGTGTCGTCAAGTATACTATCCATCCATACCTGTGGGGCATTTAAGTTTTTGTGCGCAGTATATATATAGTAGTAGGACAGTGCATAATTTTGCTGACCACCAGTATATAATATATAGCAGTACGGTACAGTAGGCCACTGCTCTACCTACCTCTATGTCGTCAAGTATACTATCCATCCATACCTGTGGTGCATTTAAGTTTTTGTGTGCAGTATATATATACTTATAGTAGTAGGACAGTGCATAATTCTACTGACCACCAGTATATAATATATAGCAGTACGGTACAGTAGGCCACTGCTCTACCTACCTCTGTGTCGTCAAGTATACTATCCATCCATACCTGTGGTGCATTTAAGTTTTTGTGCGCAGTATATATATAGTAGTAGGACAGTGCATAATTTTGCTGACCACCAGTATATAAAATATAGCAGTACGGTACAGTAGGCCACTGCTCTACCTACCTCTGTGTTGTCAAGTATACTATCCATCCATACCTGTGGTGCATTTAAGTTTTTGTGCGCAGTATATATATAGTAGTAGGACAGTGCATAATTTTGCTGACCACCAGTATATAATATATAGCAGTACGGTACAGTAGGCCACTGCTCTACCTACCTCTTTGTCGTCAAGTATACTATCCATCCATACCTGTGGTGCATTGAAGTTTTTGTGCGCAGTATATATATAGTAGTAGGACAGTGCATAAATTTGCTGACCACCAGTATATAATATATAGCAGTACGGTACAGTAGGCCACTGCTCTACCTACCTCTGTGTTGTCAAATATACTATCCATCCATACCTGTGGTGCATTTAAGTTTTGTGCGCAGTATATGTATAGTAGTAGGACAGTGCATAATTTTGTTGACCACCAGTATATAATATATAGCAGTACGGTATAGTAGGCCACTGCTCTACCTACCTCTGTGTTGTCAAGTATACTATCTATCCATACCTGTGGTGCATTTAAGTTTTTGTGCGCAGTATATATATAGTAGTAGGACAGTGCATAATTTTGCTGACCACCAGTATATAATATATAGCAGAACAGTACAGTAGGCCACTGCTCTACCTACCTCTGTGTTGTCAAGTATACTATCCATCCATACCTGTGGTGCTTTTAAGTTTTTGTGAGCAGTATATATATACTTATAGTAGTAGGACAGTGCATAATTTTGCTGACCACCAGTATATAATATATAGCAGTACGGTACAGTAGGCCACTGCTCTGCCTACCTCTGTGTCGTCAAGTATACTATCCATCCATACCTGTGGTGCATTTAAATTTTTGTGCGCAGTATATATATAGTAGTAGGACAGTGCATAATTTTGCTGACCACCAGTATATAATATATAGCAGTATGGTACAGTAGGCCACTGCTCTACCTACCTCTGTGTCGTCAAGTATACTATCCATCCATACCTGTGGTGCATTTAAGTTTTTGTGCGCAGTATATATATATACTTATAGTAGTAGGACGGTGCATAATTTTGCTGACCAACAGTATATAATATATAGCAGTATGGTACAGTAGGCCACTGCTCTACCTACCTCTGTGTCGTCAAGTATACTATCCATCCATACCTGTGGTGCATTTAAGTTTTTGTGCACAGTATATATATAGTAGTAGGACAGTGCATAATTTTGCTGACCACCAGTATATAATATATAGCAGTATGGTACAGTAGGCCACTGCTCTACCTACCTCTATGTCGTCAAGTACACTATCCATCCATACCTGTGGTGCATTTAAGTTTTTGTGCGCAGTATATATATACTTATAGTAGTAGGACAGTGCATAATTCTGCTGACCACCAGTATATAATATATAGCAGTACGGTACAGTAGGCCACTGCTCTACCTACCTCTGTGTCATCAAGTATACTATCCATCCATACCTGTGGTGCATTTAAGTTTTTGTGCGCAGTATATATATAGTAGTAGGACAGTGCATAATTTTGCTGACCACCAGTATATAATATATAGCAGAACGGTACAGTAGGCCACTGCTCTACCTACCTCTGTGTTGTCAAGTATACTATCCATCCATACCTGTGGTGCTTTTAAGTTTTTGTGAGCAGTATATATATACTTATAGTAGTAGGACAGTGCATAATTTTGCTGACCACCAGTATATAATATATAGCAGTACGGTACAGTAGGCCACTGCTCTGCCTACCTCTGTGTCGTCAAGTATACTATCCATCCATACCTGTGGTGCATTTACATTTTTGTGCACAGTATATATATAGTAGTAGGACAGTGCATAATTTTGCTGACCACCAGTATATAATATATAGCAATACGGTACAGTAGGCCACTGCTTTGCCTACCTCTGTGTTGTCAAGTATACTATCCATCCATACCTGTGGTGCATTTAAGTTTTTGTGCGCAGTATATATATAATAGTAGGACAGTGCATATTTTTGCTGACCACCAGTATATAATATATAGCAGTACGGTACAGTAGGCCACTGCTCTACCTACCTCTATGTCGTCAAGTATACTATCCATCCATACCTGTGGTGCATTTAAGTTTTTGTGCGCAGTATATATATACTTATAGTAGTAGGACAGTGCATAATTCTACTGACCACCAGTATATAATATATAGCAGTACGGTACAGTAGGCCACTGCTCTACCTACCTCTGTGTCGTCAAGTATACTATCCATCCATACCTGTGGTGCATTTAAGTTTTTGTGCGCAGTATATATATAGTAGTAGGACAGTGCATAATTTTGCTGACCACAAGTATATAATATATAGCAGTACGGTACAGTAGGCCACTGCTCTACCTACCTCTGTGTCATCAAGTATACTATCCATCCATACCTGTGGTGCATTTAAGTTTTTGTGCGCAGTATATATATAGTAGTAGGACAGTGCATAATTTTGCTGACCACCAGTATATAATATATAGCAGAACAGTACAGTAGGCCACTGCTCTACCTACCTCTGTGTTGTCAAGTATACTATCCATCCATACCTGTGGTGCTTTTAAGTTTTTGTGAGCAGTATATATATACTTATAGTAGTAGGACAGTGCATAATTTTGCTGACCACCAGTATATAATATATAGCAGTACGGTACAGTAGGCCACTGCTCTGCCTACCTCTGTGTCGTCAAGTATACTATCCATCCATACCTGTGGTGCATTTAAATTTTTGTGCGCAGTATATATATAGTAGTAGGACAGTGCATAATTTTGCTGACCACCAGTATATAATATATAGCAGTATGGTACAGTAGGACACTGCTCTACCTACCTCTGTGTCGTCAAGTATACTATCCATCCATACCTGTGGTGCATTTAAGTTTTTGTGCGCAGTATATATATACTTATAGTAGTAGGACGGTGCATAATTTTGCTGACCAACAGTATATAATATATAGCAGTATGGTACAGTAGGCCACTGCTCTACCTACCTCTGTATCGTCAAGTATACTATCCATCCATACCTGTGGTGCATTTAAGTTTTTGTGCACAGTATATATATAGTAGTAGGACAGTGCATAATTTTGCTGACCACCAGTATATAATATATAGCAGTACGGTACAGTAGGCCACTGCTCTACCTACCTCTGTGTTGTCAAATATACTATCCATCCATACCTGTGGTGCATTTAAGTTTTGTGCGCAGTATATGTATAGTAGTAGGACAGTGCATAATTTTGTTGACCACCAGTATATAATATATAGCAGTACGGTATAGTAGGCCACTGCTCTACCTACCTCTGTGTTGTCAAGTATACTATCTATCCATACCTGTGGTGCATTTAAGTTTTTGTGCGCAGTATATATATATAGTAGTAGGACAGTGCATAATTTTGCTGACCACAAGTATATAATATATAGCAGTACGGTATAGTAGGCCACTGCTCTACCTACCTCTGTGTCGTCAAGTATACTATCCATCCATACCTGTGGTGCATTTACATTTTTGTGCACAGTATATATATAGTAGTAGGACAGTGCATAATTTTGCTGACCACCAGTATATAATATATAGCAGTACGGTACAGTAGGCCACTGCTTTGCCTACCTCTGTGTTGTCAAGTATACTATCCATCCATACCTGTGGTGCATTTAAGTTTTTGTGCGCAGTATATATATAATAGTAGGACAGTGCATATTTTTGCTGACCACCAGTATATAATATATAGCAGTACGGTACAGTAGGCCACTGCTCTACCTACCTCTATGTCGTCAAGTATACTATCCATCCATACCTGTGGTGCATTTAAGTTTTTGTGCGCAGTATATATATACTTATAGTAGTAGGACAGTGCATAATTCTACTGACCACCAGTATATAATATATAGCAGTACGGTACAGTAGGCCACTGCTCTACCTACCTCTGTGTCGTCAAGTATACTATCCATCCATACCTGTGGTGCATTTAAGTTTTTGTGCGCAGTATATATATAGTAGTAGGACAGTGCATAATTTTGCTGACCACAAGTATATAATATATAGCAGTACGGTACAGTAGGCCACTGCTCTACCTACCTCTGTGTCATCAAGTATACTATCCATCCATACCTGTGGTGCATTTAAGTTTTTGTGCGCAGTATATATATAGTAGTAGGACAGTGCATAATTTTGCTGACCACCAGTATATAATATATAGCAGAACAGTACAGTAGGCCACTGCTCTACCTACCTCTGTGTTGTCAAGTATACTATCCATCCATACCTGTGGTGCTTTTAAGTTTTTGTGAGCAGTATATATATACTTATAGTAGTAGGACAGTGCATAATTTTGCTGACCACCAGTATATAATATATAGCAGTACGGTACAGTAGGCCACTGCTCTGCCTACCTCTGTGTCGTCAAGTATACTATCCATCCATACCTGTGGTGCATTTAAATTTTTGTGCGCAGTATATATATAGTAGTAGGACAGTGCATAATTTTGCTGACCACCAGTATATAATATATAGCAGTATGGTACAGTAGGCCACTGCTCTACCTACCTCTGTGTCGTCAAGTATACTATCCATCCATACCTGTGGTGCATTTAAGTTTTTGTGCGCAGTATATATATACTTATAGTAGTAGGACGGTGCATAATTTTGCTGACCAACAGTATATAATATATAGCAGTATGGTACAGTAGGCCACTGCTCTACCTACCTCTGTATCGTCAAGTATACTATCCATCCATACCTGTGGTGCATTTAAGTTTTTGTGCACAGTATATATATAGTAGTAGGACAGTGCATAATTTTGCTGACCACCAGTATATAATATATAGCAGTACGGTACAGTAGGCCACTGCTCTACCTACCTCTGTGTTGTCAAATATACTATCCATCCATACCTGTGGTGCATTTAAGTTTTGTGCGCAGTATATGTATAGTAGTAGGACAGTGCATAATTTTGTTGACCACCAGTATATAATATATAGCAGTACGGTACAGTAGGCCACTGCTCTGCCTACCTCTGTGTCGTCAAGTATACTATCCATCCATACCTGTGGTGCATTTAAATTTTTGTGCGCAGTATATATATAGTAGTAGGACAGTGCATAATTTTGCTGACCACCAGTATATAATATATAGCAGTATGGTACAGTAGGCCACTGCTCTACCTACCTCTGTGTCGTCAAGTATACTATCCATCCATACCTGTGGTGCATTTAAGTTTTTGTGCGCAGTATATATATACTTATAGTAGTAGGACGGTGCATAATTTTGCTGACCAACAGTATATAATATATAGCAGTATGGTACAGTAGGCCACTGCTCTACCTACCTCTGTATCGTCAAGTATACTATCCATCCATACCTGTGGTGCATTTAAGTTTTTGTGCGCAGTATATATATAGTAGTAGGACAGTGCATAATTTTGCTGACCACCAGTATATAATATATAGCAGTACGGTACAGTAGGCCACTGCTCTACCTACCTCTGTGTCATCAAGTATACTATCCATCCATACCTGTGGTGCATTTAAGTTTTTGTGCGCAGTATATATATAATAGTAGGACAGTGCATATTTTTGCTGACCACCAGTATATAATATATAGCAGTACGGTACAGTAGGCCACTGCTCTACCTACCTCTATGTCGTCAAGTATACTATCCATCCATACCTGTGGTGCATTTAAGTTTTTGTGCGCAGTATATATATACTTATAGTAGTAGGACAGTGCATAATTCTACTGACCACCAGTATATAATATATAGCAGTACGGTACAGTAGGCCACTGCTCTACCTACCTCTGTGTCGTCAAGTATACTATCCATCCATACCTGTGGTGCATTTAAGTTTTTGTGCGCAGTATATATATAGTAGTAGGACAGTGCATAATTTTGCTGACCACCAGTATATAATATATAGCAGTACGGTACAGTAGGCCACTGCTTTGCCTACCTCTGTGTCGTCAAGTATACTATCCATCCATACCTGTGGGGCATTTAAGTTTTTGTGCGCAGTATATATATAGTAGTAGGACAGTGCATAATTTTGCTGACCACCAGTATATAATATATAGCAGTACGGTACAGTAGGCCACTGCTCTACCTACCTCTATGTCGTCAAGTATACTATCCATCCATACCTGTGGTGCATTTAAGTTTTTGTGTGCAGTATATATATACTTATAGTAGTAGGACAGTGCATAATTCTACTGACCACCAGTATATAATATATAGCAGTACGGTACAGTAGGCCACTGCTCTACCTACCTCTGTGTCGTCAAGTATACTATCCATTCATACCTGTGGTGCATTTAAGTTTTTGTGCGCAGTATATATATAGTAGTAGGACAGTGCATAATTTTGCTGACCACCAGTATATAAAATATAGCAGTACGGTACAGTAGGCCACTGCTCTACCTACCTCTGTGTTGTCAAGTATACTATCCATCCATACCTGTGGTGCATTTAAGTTTTTGTGCGCAGTATATATATAGTAGTAGGACAGTGCATAATTTTGCTGACCACCAGTATATAATATATAGCAGTACGGTACAGTAGGCCACTGCTCTACCTACCTCTTTGTCGTCAAGTATACTATCCATCCATACCTGTGGTGCATTGAAGTTTTTGTGCGCAGTATATATATAGTAGTAGGACAGTGCATAAATTTGCTGACCACCAGTATATAATATATAGCAGTACGGTACAGTAGGCCACTGCTCTACCTACCTCTGTGTTGTCAAATATACTATCCATCCATACCTGTGGTGCATTTAAGTTTTGTGCGCAGTATATGTATAGTAGTAGGACAGTGCATAATTTTGTTGACCACCAGTATATAATATATAGCAGTACGGTATAGTAGGCCACTGCTCTACCTACCTCTGTGTTGTCAAGTATACTATCTATCCATACCTGTGGTGCATTTAAGTTTTTGTGCGCAGTATATATATAGTAGTAGGACAGTGCATAATTTTGCTGACCACCAGTATATAATATATAGCAGAACAGTACAGTAGGCCACTGCTCTACCTACCTCTGTGTTGTCAAGTATACTATCCATCCATACCTGTGGTGCTTTTAAGTTTTTGTGAGCAGTATATATATACTTATAGTAGTAGGACAGTGCATAATTTTGCTGACCACCAGTATATAATATATAGCAGTACGGTACAGTAGGCCACTGCTCTGCCTACCTCTGTGTCGTCAAGTATACTATCCATCCATACCTGTGGTGCATTTAAATTTTTGTGCGCAGTATATATATAGTAGTAGGACAGTGCATAATTTTGCTGACCACCAGTATATAATATATAGCAGTATGGTACAGTAGGCCACTGCTCTACCTACCTCTGTGTCGTCAAGTATACTATCCATCCATACCTGTGGTGCATTTAAGTTTTTGTGCGCAGTATATATATATACTTATAGTAGTAGGACGGTGCATAATTTTGCTGACCAACAGTATATAATATATAGCAGTATGGTACAGTAGGCCACTGCTCTACCTACCTCTGTGTCGTCAAGTATACTATCCATCCATACCTGTGGTGCATTTAAGTTTTTGTGCACAGTATATATATAGTAGTAGGACAGTGCATAATTTTGCTGACCACCAGTATATAATATATAGCAGTATGGTACAGTAGGCCACTGCTCTACCTACCTCTATGTCGTCAAGTACACTATCCATCCATACCTGTGGTGCATTTAAGTTTTTGTGCGCAGTATATATATACTTATAGTAGTAGGACAGTGCATAATTCTGCTGACCACCAGTATATAATATATAGCAGTACGGTACAGTAGGCCACTGCTCTACCTACCTCTGTGTCATCAAGTATACTATCCATCCATACCTGTGGTGCATTTAAGTTTTTGTGCGCAGTATATATATAGTAGTAGGACAGTGCATAATTTTGCTGACCACCAGTATATAATATATAGCAGAACGGTACAGTAGGCCACTGCTCTACCTACCTCTGTGTTGTCAAGTATACTATCCATCCATACCTGTGGTGCTTTTAAGTTTTTGTGAGCAGTATATATATACTTATAGTAGTAGGACAGTGCATAATTTTGCTGACCACCAGTATATAATATATAGCAGTACGGTACAGTAGGCCACTGCTCTGCCTACCTCTGTGTCGTCAAGTATACTATCCATCCATACCTGTGGTGCATTTACATTTTTGTGCACAGTATATATATAGTAGTAGGACAGTGCATAATTTTGCTGACCACCAGTATATAATATATAGCAGTACGGTACAGTAGGCCACTGCTTTGCCTACCTCTGTGTTGTCAAGTATACTATCCATCCATACCTGTGGTGCATTTAAGTTTTTGTGCGCAGTATATATATAATAGTAGGACAGTGCATATTTTTGCTGACCACCAGTATATAATATATAGCAGTACGGTACAGTAGGCCACTGCTCTACCTACCTCTATGTCGTCAAGTATACTATCCATCCATACCTGTGGTGCATTTAAGTTTTTGTGCGCAGTATATATATACTTATAGTAGTAGGACAGTGCATAATTCTACTGACCACCAGTATATAATATATAGCAGTACGGTACAGTAGGCCACTGCTCTACCTACCTCTGTGTCGTCAAGTATACTATCCATCCATACCTGTGGTGCATTTAAGTTTTTGTGCGCAGTATATATATAGTAGTAGGACAGACCATAATTTTGCTGACCACAAGTATATAATATATAGCAGTACGGTACAGTAGGCCACTGCTCTACCTACCTCTGTGTCATCAAGTATACTATCCATCCATACCTGTGGTGCATTTAAGTTTTTGTGCGCAGTATATATATAGTAGTAGGACAGTGCATAATTTTGCTGACCACCAGTATATAATATATAGCAGAACAGTACAGTAGGCCACTGCTCTACCTACCTCTGTGTTGTCAAGTATACTATCCATCCATACCTGTGGTGCTTTTAAGTTTTTGTGAGCAGTATATATATACTTATAGTAGTAGGACAGTGCATAATTTTGCTGACCACCAGTATATAATATATAGCAGTACGGTACAGTAGGCCACTGCTCTGCCTACCTCTGTGTCGTCAAGTATACTATCCATCCATACCTGTGGTGCATTTAAATTTTTGTGCGCAGTATATATATAGTAGTAGGACAGTGCATAATTTTGCTGACCACCAGTATATAATATATAGCAGTATGGTACAGTAGGCCACTGCTCTACCTACCTCTGTGTCGTCAAGTATACTATCCATCCATACCTGTGGTGCATTTAAGTTTTTGTGCGCAGTATATATATACTTATAGTAGTAGGACGGTGCATAATTTTGCTGACCAACAGTATATAATATATAGCAGTATGGTACAGTAGGCCACTGCTCTACCTACCTCTGTATCGTCAAGTATACTATCCATCCATACCTGTGGTGCATTTAAGTTTTTGTGCACAGTATATATATAGTAGTAGGACAGTGCATAATTTTGCTGACCACCAGTATATAATATATAGCAGTACGGTACAGTAGGCCACTGCTCTACCTACCTCTGTGTTGTCAAATATACTATCCATCCATACCTGTGGTGCATTTAAGTTTTGTGCGCAGTATATGTATAGTAGTAGGACAGTGCATAATTTTGTTGACCACCAGTATATAATATATAGCAGTACGGTATAGTAGGCCACTGCTCTACCTACCTCTGTGTTGTCAAGTATACTATCTATCCATACCTGTGGTGCATTTAAGTTTTTGTGCGCAGTATATATATATAGTAGTAGGACAGTGCATAATTTTGCTGACCACAAGTATATAATATATAGCAGTACGGTACAGTAGGCCACTGCTCTACCTACCTCTGTGTCATCAAGTATACTATCCATCCATACCTGTGGTGCATTTAAGTTTTTGTGCGCAGTATATATATAGTAGTAGGACAGTGCATAATTTTGCTGACCACCAGTATATAATATATAGCAGAACAGTACAGTAGGCCACTGCTCTACCTACCTCTGTGTTGTCAAGTATACTATCCATCCATACCTCTGGTGCATTTAAGTTTTTGTGCGCAGTATATATATAGTAGTAGGACAGTGCATAATTTTGCTGACCACCAGTATATAATATATAGCAGTACGGTACAGTAGGCCACTGCTCTACCTACCTCTGTGTTGTCAAGTATACTATCCATCCATACCTGTGGTGCATTTAAGTTTTTGTGCGCAGTATATATATAGTAGTAGGACAGTGCATAATTTTGCTGACCACCAGTATATAATATATAGCAGTACGGTACAGTAGGCCACTGCTCTACCTACCTCTTTGTCGTCAAGTATACTATCCATCCATACCTGTGGTGCATTTAAGTTTTTGTGCGCAGTATATATATAGTAGTAGGACAGTGCATAAATTTGCTGACCACCAGTATATAATATATAGCAGTACGGTACAGTAGGCCACTGCTCTACCTACCTCTGTGTTGTCAAATATACTATCCATCCATACCTGTGGTGCATTTAAGTTTTGTGCGCAGTATATGTATAGTAGTAGGACAGTGCATAATTTTGTTGACCACTAGTATATAATATATAGCAGTACGGTACAGTAGGCCACTGCTCTACCTACCTCTGTGTCGTCAAGTATACTATCCATCCATACCTGTGGTGCTTTTAAGTTTTTGTGAGCAGTATATATATACTTATAGTAGTAGGACAGTGCATAATTTTGCTGACCACCAGTATATAATATATAGCAGTACGGTACAGTAGGCCACTGCTCTGCCTACCTCTGTGTCGTCAAGTATACTATCCATCCATACCTGTGGTGCATTTAAATTTTTGTGCGCAGTATATATATAGTAGTAGGACAGTGCATAATTTTGCTGACCACCAGTATATAATATATAGCAGTATGGTACAGTAGGCCACTGCTCTACCTACCTCTGTGTCGTCAAGTATACTATCCATCCATACCTGTGGTGCATTTAAGTTTTTGTGCGCAGTATATATATACTTATAGTAGTAGGACGGTGCATAATTTTGCTGACCAACAGTATATAATATATAGCAGTATGGTACAGTAGGCCACTGCTCTACCTACCTCTGTATCGTCAAGTATACTATCCATCCATACCTGTGGTGCATTTAAGTTTTTGTGCGCAGTATATATATAGTAGTAGGACAGTGCATAATTTTGCTGACCACCAGTATATAATATATAGCAGTACGGTACAGTAGGCCACTGCTCTACCTACCTCTGTGTCATCAAGTATACTATCCATCCATACCTGTGGTGCATTTAAGTTTTTGTGCGCAGTATATATATAATAGTAGGACAGTGCATATTTTTGCTGACCACCAGTATATAATATATAGCAGTACGGTACAGTAGGCCACTGCTCTACCTACCTCTATGTCGTCAAGTATACTATCCATCCATACCTGTGGTGCATTTAAGTTTTTGTGCGCAGTATATATATACTTATAGTAGTAGGACAGTGCATAATTCTACTGACCACCAGTATATAATATATAGCAGTACGGTACAGTAGGCCACTGCTCTACCTACCTCTGTGTCGTCAAGTATACTATCCATCCATACCTGTGGTGCATTTAAGTTTTTGTGCGCAGTATATATATAGTAGTAGGACAGTGCATAATTTTGCTGACCACCAGTATATAATATATAGCAGTACGGTACAGTAGGCCACTGCTTTGCCTACCTCTGTGTCGTCAAGTATACTATCCATCCATACCTGTGGGGCATTTAAGTTTTTGTGCGCAGTATATATATAGTAGTAGGACAGTGCATAATTTTGCTGACCACCAGTATATAATATATAGCAGTACGGTACAGTAGGCCACTGCTCTACCTACCTCTATGTCGTCAAGTATACTATCCATCCATACCTGTGGTGCATTTAAGTTTTTGTGTGCAGTATATATATACTTATAGTAGTAGGACAGTGCATAATTCTACTGACCACCAGTATATAATATATAGCAGTACGGTACAGTAGGCCACTGCTCTACCTACCTCTGTGTCGTCAAGTATACTATCCATCCATACCTGTGGTGCATTTAAGTTTTTGTGCGCAGTATATATATAGTAGTAGGACAGTGCATAATTTTGCTGACCACCAGTATATAAAATATAGCAGTACGGTACAGTAGGCCACTGCTCTACCTACCTCTGTGTTGTCAAGTATACTATCCATCCATACCTGTGGTGCATTTAAGTTTTTGTGCGCAGTATATATATAGTAGTAGGACAGTGCATAATTTTGCTGACCACCAGTATATAATATATAGCAGTACGGTACAGTAGGCCACTGCTCTACCTACCTCTTTGTCGTCAAGTATACTATCCATCCATACCTGTGGTGCATTGAAGTTTTTGTGCGCAGTATATATATAGTAGTAGGACAGTGCATAAATTTGCTGACCACCAGTATATAATATATAGCAGTACGGTACAGTAGGCCACTGCTCTACCTACCTCTGTGTTGTCAAATATACTATCCATCCATACCTGTGGTGCATTTAAGTTTTGTGCGCAGTATATGTATAGTAGTAGGACAGTGCATAATTTTGTTGACCACCAGTATATAATATATAGCAGTACGGTATAGTAGGCCACTGCTCTACCTACCTCTGTGTTGTCAAGTATACTATCTATCCATACCTGTGGTGCATTTAAGTTTTTGTGCGCAGTATATATATAGTAGTAGGACAGTGCATAATTTTGCTGACCACCAGTATATAATATATAGCAGAACAGTACAGTAGGCCACTGCTCTACCTACCTCTGTGTTGTCAAGTATACTATCCATCCATACCTGTGGTGCTTTTAAGTTTTTGTGAGCAGTATATATATACTTATAGTAGTAGGACAGTGCATAATTTTGCTGACCACCAGTATATAATATATAGCAGTACGGTACAGTAGGCCACTGCTCTGCCTACCTCTGTGTCGTCAAGTATACTATCCATCCATACCTGTGGTGCATTTAAATTTTTGTGCGCAGTATATATATAGTAGTAGGACAGTGCATAATTTTGCTGACCACCAGTATATAATATATAGCAGTATGGTACAGTAGGCCACTGCTCTACCTACCTCTGTGTCGTCAAGTATACTATCCATCCATACCTGTGGTGCATTTAAGTTTTTGTGCGCAGTATATATATACTTATAGTAGTAGGACGGTGCATAATTTTGCTGACCAACAGTATATAATATATAGCAGTATGGTACAGTAGGCCACTGCTCTACCTACCTCTGTGTCGTCAAGTATACTATCCATCCATACCTGTGGTGCATTTAAGTTTTTGTGCACAGTATATATATAGTAGTAGGACAGTGCATAATTTTGCTGACCACCAGTATATAATATATAGCAGTATGGTACAGTAGGCCACTGCTCTACCTACCTCTATGTCGTCAAGTACACTATCCATCCATACCTGTGGTGCATTTAAGTTTTTGTGCGCAGTATATATATACTTATAGTAGTAGGACAGTGCATAATTCTGCTGACCACCAGTATATAATATATAGCAGTACGGTACAGTAGGCCACTGCTCTACCTACCTCTGTGTCATCAAGTATACTATCCATCCATACCTGTGGTGCATTTAAGTTTTTGTGCGCAGTATATATATAGTAGTAGGACAGTGCATAATTTTGCTGACCACCAGTATATAATATATAGCAGAACGGTACAGTAGGCCACTGCTCTACCTACCTCTGTGTTGTCAAGTATACTATCCATCCATACCTGTGGTGCTTTTAAGTTTTTGTGAGCAGTATATATATACTTATAGTAGTAGGACAGTGCATAATTTTGCTGACCACCAGTATATAATATATAGCAGTACGGTACAGTAGGCCACTGCTCTGCCTACCTCTGTGTCGTCAAGTATACTATCCATCCATACCTGTGGTGCATTTACATTTTTGTGCACAGTATATATATAGTAGTAGGACAGTGCATAATTTTGCTGACCACCAGTATATAATATATAGCAGTACGGTACAGTAGGCCACTGCTTTGCCTACCTCTGTGTTGTCAAGTATACTATCCATCCATACCTGTGGTGCATTTAAGTTTTTGTGCGCAGTATATATATAATAGTAGGACAGTGCATATTTTTGCTGACCACCAGTATATAATATATAGCAGTACGGTACAGTAGGCCACTGCTCTACCTACCTCTATGTCGTCAAGTATACTATCCATCCATACCTGTGGTGCATTTAAGATTTGGTGCGCAGTATATATATACTTATAGTAGTAGGACAGTGCATAATTCTACTGACCACCAGTATATAATATATAGCAGTACGGTACAGTAGGCCACTGCTCTACCTACCTCTGTGTCGTCAAGTATACTATCCATCCATACCTGTGGTGCATTTAAGTTTTTGTGCGCAGTATATATATAGTAGTAGGACAGTGCATAATTTTGCTGACCACCAGTATATAATATATAGCAGTACGGTACAGTAGGCCACTGCTCTACCTACCTCTATGTCGTCAAGTATACTATCCATCCATACCTGTGGTGCATTTAAGTTTTTGTGTGCAGTATATATATACTTATAGTAGTAGGACAGTGCATAATTCTACTGACCACCAGTATATAATATATAGCAGTACGGTACAGTAGGCCACTGCTCTACCTACCTCTGTGTCGTCAAGTATACTATCCATCCATACCTGTGGTGCATTTAAGTTTTTGTGCGCAGTATATATATAGTAGTAGGACAGTGCATAATTTTGCTGACCACCAGTATATAAAATATAGCAGTACGGTACAGTAGGCCACTGCTCTACCTACCTCTGTGTTGTCAAGTATACTATCCATCCATACCTGTGGTGCATTTAAGTTTTTGTGCGCAGTATATATATAGTAGTAGGACAGTGCATAATTTTGCTGACCACCAGTATATAATATATAGCAGTACGGTACAGTAGGCCACTGCTCTACCTACCTCTGTGTTGTCAAATATACTATCCATCCATACCTGTGGTGCATTTAAGTTTTGTGCGCAGTATATGTATAGTAGTAGGACAGTGCATAATTTTGTTGACCACCAGTATATAATATATAGCAGTACGGTATAGTAGGCCACTGCTCTACCTACCTCTGTGTTGTCAAGTATACTATCTATCCATACCTGTGGTGCATTTAAGTTTTTGTGCGCAGTATATATATATAGTAGTAGGACAGTGCATAATTTTGCTGACCACAAGTATATAATATATAGCAGTACGGTACAGTAGGCCACTGCTCTACCTACCTCTGTGTCATCAAGTATACTATCCATCCATACCTGTGGTGCATTTAAGTTTTTGTGCGCAGTATATATATACTTATAGTAGTAGGACGGTGCATAATTTTGCTGACCAACAGTATATAATATATAGCAGTACGGTACAGTAGGCCACTGCTCTGCCTACCTCTGTGTCGTCAAGTATACTATCCATCCATACCTGTGGTGCATTTAAATTTTTGTGCGCAGTATATATATAGTAGTAGGACAGTGCATAATTTTGCTGACCACCAGTATATAATATATAGCAGTATGGTACAGTAGGCCACTGCTCTACCTACCTCTGTGTCGTCAAGTACACTATCCATCCATACCTGTGGTGCATTTAAGTTTTTGTGCGCAGTATATATATACTTATAGTAGTAGGACGGTGCATAATTTTGCTGACCAACAGTATATAATATATAGCAGTATGGTACAGTAGGCCACTGCTCTACCTACCTCTGTGTCGTCAAGTATACTATCCATCCATACCTGTGGTGCATTTAAGTTTTTGTGCACAGTATATATATAGTAGTAGGACAGTGCATAATTTTGCTGACCACCAGTATATAATATATAGCAGTATGGTACAGTAGGCCACTGCTCTACCTACCTCTATGTCGTCAAGTACACTATCCATCCATACCTGTGGTGCATTTAAGTTTTTGTGCGCAGTATATATATACTTATAGTAGTAGGACAGTGCATAATTCTGCTGACCACCAGTATATAATATATAGCAGTACGGTACAGTAGGCCACTGCTCTACCTACCTCTGTGTCATCAAGTATACTATCCATCCACACCTGTGGTGCATTTAAGTTTTTGTGCGCAGTATATATATAGTAGTAGGACAGTGCATAATTTTGCTGACCACCAGTATATAATATATAGCAGAACGGTACAGTAGGCCACTGCTCTACCTACCTCTGTGTTGTCAAGTATACTATCCATCCATACCTGTGGTGCTTTTATGTTTTTGTGAGCAGTATATATATACTTATAGTAGTAGGACAGTGCATAATTTTGCTGACCACCAGTATATAATATATAGCAGTACGGTACAGTAGGCCACTGCTCTGCCTACCTCTGTGTCGTCAAGTATACTATCCATCCATACCTGTGGTGCATTTACATTTTTGTGCACAGTATATATATAGTAGTAGGACAGTGCATAATTTTGCTGACCACCAGTATATAATATATAGCAATACGGTACAGTAGGCCACTGCTTTGCCTACCTCTGTTTTGTCAAGTATACTATCCATCCATACCTGTGGTGCATTTAAGTTTTTGTGCGCAGTATATATATAATAGTAGGACAGTGCATATTTTTGCTGACCACCAGAATATAATATATAGCAGTACGGTACAGTAGGCCACTGCTCTACCTACCTCTATGTCGTCAAGTATACTATCCATCCATACATGTGGTGCATTTAAGTTTTTGTGCGCAGTATATATATACTTATAGTAGTAGGACAGTGCATAATTCTACTGACCACCAGTATATAATATATAGCAGTACGGTACAGTAGGCCACTGCTCTACCTACCTCTGTGTCGTCAAGTATACTATCCATCCATACCTGTGGTGCATTTAAGTTTTTGTGCGCAGTATATATATAGTAGTAGGACAGTGCATAATTTTGCTGACCACCAGTATATAATATATAGCAGTACGGTACAGTAGGCCACTGCTTTGCCTACCTCTGTGTCGTCAAGTATACTATCCATCCATACCTGTGGTGCATTTAAGTTTTTGTGCGCAGTATATATATAGTAGTAGGACAGTGCATAATTTTGCTGACCACCAGTATATAATATATAGCAGTACGGTACAGTAGGCCACTGCTCTACCTACCTCTATGTCGTCAAGTATACTATCCATCCATACCTGTGGTGCATTTAAGTTTTTGTGTGCAGTATATATATACTTATAGTAGTAGGACAGTGCATAATTCTACTGACCACCAGTATATAATATATAGCAGTACGGTACAGTAGGCCACTGCTCTACCTACCTCTGTGTCGTCAAGTATACTATCCATCCATACCTCTGGTGCATTTAAGTTTTTGCGCGCAGTATATATATAGTAGTAGGACAGACCATAATTTTGCTGACCACCAGTATATAATATATAGCAGTACGGTACAGTAGGCCACTGCTCTACCTACCTCTGTGTTGTCAAGTATACTATCCATCCATTCCTGTGGTGCATTTAAGTTTTTGTGCGCAGTATATATATAGTAGTAGGACAGTGCATAATTTTGCTGACCACCAGTATATAATATATAGCAGTACGGTACAGTAGGCCACTGCTCTACCTACCTCTTTGTCGTCAAGTATACTATCCATCCATACCTGTGGTGCATTGAAGTTTTTGTGCGCAGTATATATATAGTAGTAGGACAGTGCATAAATTTGCTGACCACCAGTATATAATATATAGCAGTACGGTACAGTAGGCCACTGCTCTACCTACCTCTGTGTTGTCAAATATACTATCCATCCATACCTGTGGTGCATTTAAGTTTTGTGCGCAGTATATGTATAGTAGTAGGACAGTGCATAATTTTGTTGACCACCAGTATATAATATATAGCAGTACGGTATAGTAGGCCACTGCTCTACCTACCTCTGTGTTGTCAAGTATACTATCTATCCATACCTGTGGTGCATTTAAGTTTTTGTGCGCAGTATATATATATAGTAGTAGGACAGTGCATAATTTTGCTGACCACAAGTATATAATATATAGCAGTACGGTACAGTAGGCCACTGCTCTACCTACCTCTGTGTCATCAAGTATACTATCCATCCATACCTGTGGTGCATTTAAGTTTTTGTGCGCAGTATATATATAGTAGTAGGACAGTGCATAATTTTGCTGACCACCAGTATATAATATATAGCAGAACAGTACAGTAGGCCACTGCTCTACCTACCTCTGTGTTGTCAAGTATACTATCCATCCATACCTGTGGTGCTTTTAAGTTTTTGTGAGCAGTATATATATACTTATAGTAGTAGGACAGTGCATAATTTTGCTGACCACCAGTATATAATATATAGCAGTACGGTACAGTAGGCCACTGCTCTGCCTACCTCTGTGTCGTCAAGTATACTATCCATCCATACCTGTGGTGCATTTAAATTTTTGTGCGCAGTATATATATAGTAGTAGGACAGTGCATAATTTTGCTGACCACCAGTATATAATATATAGCAGTATGGTACAGTAGGCCACTGCTCTACCTACCTCTGTGTCGTCAAGTATACTATCCATCCATACCTGTGGTGCATTTAAGTTTTTGTGCGCAGTATATATATACTTATAGTAGTAGGACGGTGCATAATTTTGCTGACCAACAGTATGTAATATATAGCAGTATGGTACAGTAGGCCACTGCTCTACCTACCTCTGTGTCGTCAAGTATACTATCCATCCATACCTGTGGTGCATTTAAGTTTTTGTGCACAGTATATATATAGTAGTAGGACAGTGCATAATTTTGCTGACCACCAGTATATAATATATAGCAGTATGGTACAGTAGGCCACTGCTCTACCTACCTCTATGTCGTCAAGTACACTATCCATCCATACCTGTGGTGCATTTAAGTTTTTGTGCGCAGTATATATATACTTATAGTAGTAGGACAGTGCATAATTCTGCTGACCACCAGTATATAATATATAGCAGTACGGTACAGTAGGCCACTGCTCTACCTACCTCTGTGTCATCAAGTATACTATCCATCCATACCTGTGGTGCATTTAAGTTTTTGTGCGCAGTATATATATAGTAGTAGGACAGTGCATAATTTTGCTGACCACCAGTATATAATATATAGCAGAACGGTACAGTAGGCCACTGCTCTACCTACCTCTGTGTTGTCAAGTATACTATCCATCCATACCTGTGGTGCTTTTAAGTTTTTTTGAGCAGTATATATATACTTATAGTAGTAGGACAGTGCATAATTTTGCTGACCACCAGTATATAATATATAGCAGTACGGTACAGTAGGCCACTGCTCTGCCTACCTCTGTGTCGTCAAGTATACTATCCATCCATACCTGTGGTGCATTTACATTTTTGTGCACAGTATATATATAGTAGTAGGACAGTGCATAATTTTGCTGACCACCAGTATATAATATATAGCAGTACGGTACAGTAGGCCACTGCTTTGCCTACCTCTGTGTTGTCAAGTATACTATCCATCCAAACCTGTGGTGCATTTAAGTTTTTGTGCGCAGTATATATATAATAGTAGGACAGTGCATATTTTTGCTGACCACCAGTATATAATATATAGCAGTACGGTACAGTAGGCCACTGCTCTACCTACCTCTATGTCGTCAAGTATACTATCCATCCATACCTGTGGTGCATTTAAGTTTTTGTGCGCAGTATATATATACTTATAGTAGTAGGACAGTGCATAATTCTACTGACCACCAGTATATAATATATAGCAGTACGGTACAGTAGGCCACTGCTCTACCTACCTCTGTGTCGTCAAGTATACTATCCATCCATACCTGTGGTGCATTTAAGTTTTTGTGCGCAGTATATATATAGTAGTAGGACAGTGCATAATTTTGCTGACCACCAGTATATAATATATAGCAGTACGGTACAGTAGGCCACTGCTTTGCCTACCTCTGTGTCGTCAAGTATACTATCCATCCATACCTGTGGTGCATTTAAGTTTTTGTGCGCAGTATATATATAGTAGTAGGACAGTGCATAATTTTGCTGACCACCAGTATATAATATATAGCAGTACGGTACAGTAGGCCACTGCTCTACCTACCTCTATGTCGTCAAGTATACTATCCATCCATACCTGTGGTGCATTTAAGTTTTTGTGTGCAGTATATATATACTTATAGTAGTAGGACAGTGCATAATTCTACTGACCACCAGTATATAATATATAGCAGTACGGTACAGTAGGCCACTGCTCTACCTACCTCTGTGTCGTCAAGTATACTATCCATCCATACCTGTGGTGCATTTAAGTTTTTGTGCGCAGTATATATATAGTAGTAGGACAGTGCATAATTTTGCTGACCACCAGTATATAAAATATAGCAGTACGGTACAGTAGGCCACTGCTCTACCTACCTCTGTGTTGTCAAGTATACTATCCATCCATACCTGTGGTGCATTTAAGTTTTTGTGCGCAGTATATATATAGTAGTAGGACAGTGCATAATTTTGCTGACCACCAGTATATAATATATAGCAGTACGGTACAGTAGGCCACTGCTCTACCTACCTCTTTGTCGTCAAGTATACTATCCATCCATACCTGTGGTGCATTGAAGTTTTTGTGCGCAGTATATATATAGTAGTAGGACAGTGCATAATTTTGCTGACCACCAGTATATAATATATAGCAGTACGGTACAGTAGGCCACTGCTCTACCTACCTCTGTGTCGTCAAGTATACTATCCATCCATACCTGTGGTGCATTTAAGTTTTTGTGCGCAGTATATATATAGTAGTAGGACAGTGCATAATTTTGCTGACCACCAGTATATAATATATAGCAGTACGGTACAGTAGGCCACTGCTCTACCTACCTCTGTGTCGTCAAGTATACTATCCATCCATACCTGTGGTGTATTTAAGTTTTTGTGCGCAGTATATATATAGTAGTAGGACAGTGCATAATTTTGCTGACCCCCAGTATATAATATTTAGCAGTATGGTACAGTAGGCCACTGCTCTACCTACCTCTGTGTCGTCAAGTATACTATCCATCCATACCTGTGGTGCATTTAAGCTTTAGTGCGCAGTATATACATACTTATAGTAGTAGGACAGTGCATAATTTTGCTGACCACCAGTATATAATATATAGCAGTACGGTACAGTAGGCCACTGCTCTACCTACCTCTGTGTCGTCAAGTATACTATCCATCCATTCCTGTGGTACATTTAAGTTTTTGTGCGCAGTATACTCTACCTACCTCTGTGTCGTCAAGTATACTATCCATCCATACCTGTGGTGCATTTAAGTTTTTGTGCGCAGTATATATATAGTAGTAGGACAGTGCATAATTTTGCTGACCACCAGTATATAATATATAGCAGTACGGTACAGTAGGCCACTGCTCTACCTACCTCTGTGTTGTCAAGTATACTATCCATCCATACCTGTGGTGCATTTAAGATTCTGTGCGCAGTATATATATAGTAGTAGGACAGTGCATAATTTTGCTGACCACCAGTATATAATATATAGCAGTACGGTACAGTAGGCCACTGCTCTACCTACCTCTGTGTCGTCAAGTATACTATCCATCCATACCTGTGGTGCATTTAAGTTTTTGTGCGCAGTATATATATAGTAGTAGGACAGTGCATAATTTTGCTGACCACCAGTATATAATATATAGCAGTACGGTACAGTAGGCCACTGCTCTACCTACCTCTGTGTTGTCAAGTATACTATCCATCCATACCAGTGGTGCTTTTAAGTTTTTGTGCGCAGTATATATATACTTATAGTAGTAGGACAGTGCATAATTTTGCTGACCACCAGTATATAATACATAGCAGTATGGTACAGTAGGCCACTGCTCTACCTACCTCTTTGTCGTCAAGTATACTATCCATCCATACCTGTGGTGCATTTAAGTTTTTGTGCGCAGCATATATATATAGTAGTAGGACAGTGCATAATTTTGCTGACCACCAGTATATAATATATAGCAGTATGGTACAGTAGGCCACTGCTCTACCTACCTCTGTGTTGTCAAGTATACTATCCATCCATACCTGTGGTGCATTTAAGTTTTTGTGCGCAGTATATATATAGTAGTAGGACACTGCATAATTTTGCTGACCACCAGTATATAATATATAGCAGTACGGTACAGTAGTCCACTGCTCTACCTACCTCTGTGTCGTCAAGTATACTATCCATCCATACCTGTGGTGCATTTAAGTTGTGTGCAGTATATATATAGTAGTAGGACAGTGCATAATTTTGCTGACCACCAGTATATAATATATAGCAGTACGGTACAGTAGGCCACTGCTCTACCTACCTCTATGTCGTCAAGTATACTATCCATCCATACCTGTGGTGCATTTAAGTTTTTGTGCGCAGTATATAGTAGGACAGTGCATAATTCTACTGACCACCAGTATATAATATATAGCAGTACGGTACAGTAGGCCACTGCTCTACCTACCTCTGTGTCGTCAAGTATACTATCCATCCATACCTGTGGTGCATTGAAGCTTTTTGTGCGCAGTATATATATAGTAGTAGGACAGTGCATAATTTTGCTGACCACCAGTATATAAAATATAGCAGTACGGTACAGTAGGCCACTGCTCTACCTACCTCTGTGTTGTCAAGTATACTATCCATCCATACCTGTGGTGCATTTAAGTTTTTGTGCGCAGTATATATATAGTAGTAGGACAGTGCATAATTTTGCTGACCACCAGTATATAATATATAGCAGTACGGTACAGTAGGCCACTGCTCTACCTACCTCTGTGTCGTCAAGTATACTATCCATCCATAACTGTGGTGTATTTAAGTTTTTGTGCGCAGTATATATATAGTAGTAGGACAGTGCATAATTTTGCTGACCCCCAGTATATAATATTTAGCAGTATGGTACAGTAGGCCACTGCTCTACCTACCTCTGTGTCGTCAAGTATACTATCCATCCATACCTGTGGTGCATTTAAGCTTTTGTGCGCAGTATATATATACTTATAGTAGTAGGACAGTGCATAATTTTGCTGACCACCAGTATATAATATATAGCAGTACGGTACAGTAGGCCACTGCTCTACCTACCTCTGTGTCGTCAAGTATACTATCCATCCATACCTGTGGTACATTTAAGTTTTTGTGCGCAGTATACTCTACCTACCTCTGTGTCGTCAAGTATACTATCCATCCATACCTGTGGTGCATTTAAGTTTTTGTGCGCAGTATATATATAGTAGTAGGACAGTGCATAATTTTGCTGACCACCAGTATATAATATATAGCAGTACGGTACAGTAGGCCACTGCTCTACCTACCTCGGTGTTGTCAAGTATACTATCCATCCATACCTGTGGTGCATTTAAGTTTTTGTGCGCAGTATATATATAGTAGTAGGACAGTGCATAATTTTGCTGACCACCAGTATATAATATATAGCAGTACGGTACAGTAGGCCACTGCTCTACCTTCCTCTGTGTTGTCAATTATACTATCCATCCATACCTGTGGTGCATTTAAGTTTTTGTGCGCAGTATATGTATAGTAGTAGGACAGTGCATAATTTTGTTGACCACCAGTATATAATATATAGCAGTACGGTATAGTAGGCCACTGCTCTACCTACCTCTGTGTTGTCAAGTATACTATCCATCCATACCTGTGGTGCATTTAAGTTTTTGTGCGCAGTATATATATAGTAGTAGGACAGTGCATAATTTTGCTGACCACCAGTATATAATATATAGCAGTACGGTACAGTAGGCCACTGCTCTACCTACCTCTGTGTCATCAAGTATACTATCCATCCATACCTGTGGTGCATTTAAGTTTTTGTGCGCAGTATATATATAGTAGTAGGACAGTGCATAATTTTGCTGACCACCAGTATATAATATATAGCAGAACGGTACAGTAGGCCACTGCTCTACCTACCTCTGTGTTGTCAAGTATACTATCCATCCATACCTGTGGTGCTTTTAAGTTTTTGTGAGCAGTATATATATACTTATAGTAGTAGGACAGTGCATAATTTTGCTGACCACCAGTATATAATATATAGCAGTACGGTACAGTAGGCCACTGCTCTGCCTACCTCTGTGTCGTCAAGTATACTATCCATCCATACCTGTGGTGCATTTAAGTTTTTGTGCGCAGTATATATATAGTAGTAGGACAGTGCATAATTTTGCTGACCACCAGTATATAATATATAGCAGTATGGTACAGTAGGCCACTGCTCTACCTACCTCTGTGTCGTCAAGTATACTATCCATCCATACCTGTGGTGCATTTAAGTTTTCGTGCGCAGTATATATATACTTGTAGTAGGACGGTGCATAATTTTGCTGACCACCAGTATATAATATATAGCAGTATGGTACAGTAGGCCACTGCTCTACCTACCTCTGTGTCGTCAAGTATACTATCCATCCATACCTGTGGTGCATTTAAGTTTTTGTGCACAGTATATATATAGTAGTAGGACAGTGCATAATTTTGCTGACCACCAGTATATAATATATAGCAGTATGGTACAGTAGGCCACTGTTTTACCTACCTCTATGTCGTCAAGTACACTATCCATCCATACCTGTGGTGCATTTAAGTTTTTGTGCGCAGTATATATATACTTATAGTAGTAGGACAGTGCATAATTCTGCTGACCACCAGTATATAGTATATAGCAGTACGGTACAGTAGGCCACTGCTCTACCTACCTCTGTGTCGTCAAGTATACTATCCATCCATACCTGTGGTGCATTTAAGTTTTTGTGCGCAGTATATATATAGTAGTAGGACAGTGCATAATTTTGCTGACCACCAGTATATAATATATAGCAGTACGGTACAGTAGGCCACTGCTCTACCTACCTCTGTGTCGTCAAGTGTACTATCCATCCATACCTGTGGTGCATTTAAGTTTTTGTGCACAGTATATATATAGTAGTAGGACAGTGCATAATTTTGCTGACCACCAGTATATAATATATAGCAGTACGGTACAGTAGGCCACTGCTTTGCCTACCTCTGTGTTGTCAAGTATACTATCCATCCATACCTGTGGTGCATTTAAGTTTTTGTGCGCAGTATATATATTATAGTAGGACAGTGCATATTTTTGCTGACCACCAGTATATAATATATAGCAGTACGGTACAGTAGGCCACTGCTCTACCTACCTCTGTGTCGTCAAGTATACTATCCATCCATACCTGTGGTGCATTTAAGTTTTTGTGCACAGTATATATATAGTAGTAGGACAGTGCATAATTTTGCTGACCACCAGTATATAATATATAGCAGTACGGTACAGTAGGCCACTGCTCTACCTACCTCTGTGTCGTCAAGTATACTATCCATCCATACCTGTGGTGCATTTAAGTTTTTGTGCGCAGTATATATATATAGTAGTAGGACAGTGCATAATTTTGCTGACCACCAGTATATAATATATAGCAGTACGGTACAGTAGGCCACTGCTCTACCTACCTCTATGTCGTCAAGTATACTATCCATCCATACCTGTGGTGCATTTAAGTTTTTGTGCGCAGTATATATATAGTAGTAGGACAGTGCATCATTTTGCTGACCACCAGTATATAATATATAGCAGTACGGTACAGTAGGCCACTGCTCTACCTACCTCTGTGTCGTCAAGTATACTATCCATCCATACCTCTGGTGCATTTAAGTTTTTGCGCGCAGTATATATATAGTAGTAGGACAGACCATAATTTTGCCGACCACCAGTATATAATATATAGCAGTACGGTACAGTAGGCCACTGCTCTACCTACCTCTGTGTTGTCAAGTATACTATCCATCCATACCTGTGGTGCATTTAAGTTTTTGTGCGCAGTATATATATAGTAGTAGGACAGTGCATAATTTTGCTGACCACCAGTATATAATATATAGCAGTACGGTACAGTAGGCCACTGCTCTACCTACCTCTGTGTCGTCAAGTATACTATCCATCCATACCTGTGGTGCATTTAAGTGTTTGTGCGCAGTATATATATAGTAGTAGGACAGTGCATAAATTTGCTGACCACCAGTATATAATATATAGCAGTACGGTACAGTAGGCCACTGCTCTACCTTCCTCTGTGTTGTCAAATATACTATCCATCCATACCTGTGGTGCATTTAAGTTTTTGTGCGCAGTATATGTATAGTAGTAGGACAGTGCATAATTTTGTTGACCACCAGTATATAATATATAGCAGTACGGTATAGTAGGCCACTGCTCTACCTACCTCTGTGTTGTCAAGTATACTATCCATCCATACCTGTGGTGCATTTAAGTTTTTGTGCGCAGTATATATATAGTAGTAGGACAGTGCATAATTTTGCTGACCACCAGTATATAATATATAGCAGTACGGTACAGTAGGCCACTGCTCTACCTACCTCTGTGTCATCAAGTATACTATCCATCCATACCTGTGGTGCATTTAAGTTTTTGTGCGCAGTATATATATAGTAGTAGGACAGTGCATAATTTTGCTGACCACCAGTATATAATATATAGCAGAACGGTACAGTAGGCCACTGCTCTACCTACCTCTGTGTTGTCAAGTATACTATCCATCCATACCTGTGGTGCTTTTAAGTTTTTGTGAGCAGTATATATATACTTATAGTAGTAGGACAGTGCATAATTTTGCTGACCACCAGTATATAATATATAGCAGTACGGTACAGTAGGCCACTGCTCTGCCTACCTCTGTGTCGTCAAGTATACTATCCATCCATACCTGTGGTGCATTTAAGTTTTTGTGCGCAGTATATATATAGTAGTAGGACAGTGCATAATTTTGCTGACCACCAGTATATAATATATAGCAGTATGGTACAGTAGGCCACTGCTCTACCTACCTCTGTGTCGTCAAGTATACTATCCATCCATACCTGTGGTGCATTTAAGTTTTCGTGCGCAGTATATATATACTTGTAGTAGGACGGTGCATAATTTTGCTGACCACCAGTATATAATATATAGCAGTATGGTACAGTAGGCCACTGCTCTACCTACCTCTGTGTCGTCAAGTATACTATCCATCCATACCTGTGGTGCATTTAAGTTTTTGTGCACAGTATATATATAGTAGTAGGACAGTGCATAATTTTGCTGACCACCAGTATATAATATATAGCAGTATGGTACAGTAGGCCACTGTTTTACCTACCTCTATGTCGTCAAGTACACTATCCATCCATACCTGTGGTGCATTTAAGTTTTTGTGCGCAGTATATATATACTTATAGTAGTAGGACAGTGCATAATTCTGCTGACCACCAGTATATAGTATATAGCAGTACGGTACAGTAGGCCACTGCTCTACCTACCTCTGTGTCGTCAAGTATACTATCCATCCATACCTGTGGTGCATTTAAGTTTTTGTGCGCAGTATATATATATAGTAGTAGGACAGTGCATAATTTTGCTGACCACCAGTATATAATATATAGCAGTACGGTACAGTAGGCCACTGCTCTACCTACCTCTGTGTCGTCAAGTGTACTATCCATCCATACCTGTGGTGCATTTAAGTTTTTGTGCACAGTATATATATAGTAGTAGGACAGTGCATAATTTTGCTGACCACCAGTATATAATATATAGCAGTACGGTACAGTAGGCCACTGCTTTGCCTACCTCTGTGTTGTCAAGTATACTATCCATCCATACCTGTGGTGCATTTAAGTTTTTGTGCGCAGTATATATATTATAGTAGGACAGTGCATATTTTTGCTGACCACCAGTATATAATATATAGCAGTACGGTACAGTAGGCCACTGCTCTACCTACCTCTGTGTCGTCAAGTATACTATCCATCCATACCTGTGGTGCATTTAAGTTTTTGTGCACAGTATATATATAGTAGTAGGACAGTGCATAATTTTGCTGACCACCAGTATATAATATAAAGCAGTACGGTACAGTAGGCCACTGCTCTACCTACCTCTGTGTCGTCAAGTATACTATCCATCCATACCTGTGGTGCATTTAAGTTTTTGTGCGCAGTATATATATAGTAGTAGGACAGTGCATAATTTTGCTGACCACCAGTATATAATATATAGCAGTACGGTACAGTAGGCCACTGCTCTACCTACCTCTATGTCGTCAAGTATACTATCCATCCATACCTGTGGTGCATTTAAGTTTTTGTGCGCAGTATATATATACTTATAGTAGTAGGACAGTGCATAATTCTACTGACCACCAGTAAATAATATATAGCAGTACGGTACAGTAGGCCACTGCTCTACCTACCTCTGTGTCGTCAAGTATACTATCCATCCATACCTGTGGTGCATTTGAGTTTTTGTGCGCAGTATATATATAGTAGTAGGACAGTGCATAATTTTGCTGACCACCAGTATATAATATATAGCAGTATGGTACAGTAGGCCACTGCTCTACCTACCTCTGTGTCGTCAAGTATACTATCCATCCATACCTGTGGTGCATTTAAGTTTTTGTGCGCAGTATATATATACTTGTAGTAGGACGGTGCATAATTTTGCTGACCACCAGTATATAATATATAGCAGTATGGTACAGTAGGCCACTGCTCTACCTACCTCTGTGTCGTCAAGTATACTATCCATCCATACCTGTGGTGCATTTAAGTTTTTGTGCACAGTATATATATAGTAGTAGGACAGTGCATAATTTTGCTGACCACCAGTATATAATATATAGCAGTACGGTACAGTAGGCCACTGCTCTACCTACCTCTGTGTCGTCAAGTATACTATCCATCCATACCTGTGGTGCATTTAAGTTTTTGTGCGCAGTATATATATAGTAGTAGGACAGTGCATAATTTTGCTGACCACCAGTATATAATATATAGCAGTACGGTACAGTAGGCCACTGCTCTACCTACCTCTATGTCGTCAAGTATACTATCCATCCATACCTGTGGTGCATTTAAGTTTTTGTGCGCAGTATATATATACTTATAGTAGTAGGACAGTGCATAATTCTACTGACCACCAGTAAATAATATATAGCAGTACGGTACAGTAGGCCACTGCTCTACCTACCTCTGTGTCGTCAAGTATACTATCCATCCATACCTGTGGTGCATTTGAGTTTTTGTGCGCAGTATATATATAGTAGTAGGACAGTGCATAATTTTGCTGACCACCAGTATATAATATATAGCAGTATGGTACAGTAGGCCACTGCTCTACCTACCTCTGTGTCGTCAAGTATACTATCCATCCATACCTGTGGTGCATTTAAGTTTTTGTGCGCAGTATATATATACTTGTAGTAGGACGGTGCATAATTTTGCTGACCACCAGTATATAATATATAGCAGTATGGTACAGTAGGCCACTGCTCTACCTACCTCTGTGTCGTCAAGTATACTATCCATCCATACCTGTGGTGCATTTAAGTTTTTGTGCACAGTATATATATAGTAGTAGGACAGTGCATAATTTTGCTGACCACCAGTATATAATATTAAGCAGTATGGTACAGTAGGCCACTGTTTTACCTACCTCTATGTCGTCAAGTACACTATCCATCCATACCTGTGGTGCATTTAAGTTTTTGTGCGCAGTATATATATACTTATAGTAGTAGGACAGTGCATAATTCTGCTGACCACCAGTATATAATATATAGCAGTACGGTACAGTAGGCCACTGCTCTACCTACCTCTGTGTCGTCAAGTATACTATCCATCCATACCTGTGGTGCATTAAAGTTTTTGTGCGCAGTATATATATAGTAGTAGGACAGTGCATAATTTTGCTGACCACCAGTATATAATATATAGCAGTACGGTACAGTAGGCCACTGCTCTACCTACCTCTGTGTCGTCAAGTGTACTATCCATCCATACCTGTGGTGCATTTAAGTTTTTGTGCACAGTATATATATAGTAGTAGGACAGTGCATCATTTTGCTGACCACCAGTATATAATATATAGCAGTACGGTACAGTAGGCCACTGCTTTGCCTACCTCTGTGTTGTCAAGTATACTATCCATCCATACCTGTGGTGCATTTAAGTTTTTGTGCGCAGTATATATATAATAGTAGGACAGTGCATATTTTTGCTGACCACCAGTATATAATATATAGCAGTACGGTACAGTAGGCCACTGCTCTACCTACCTCTGTGTCGTCAAGTATACTATCCATCCATACCTGTGGTGCATTTAAGTTTTTGTGCACATTATATATATAGTAGTAGGACAGTGCATAATTTTGCTGACCACCAGTATACAATATATAGCAGTACGGTACAGTAGGCCACTGCTCTACCTACCTCTGTGTCGTCAAGTATACTATCCATCCATACCTGTGGTGCATTTAAGTTTTTGTGCGCAGTATATATGTAGTAGTAGGACAGTGCATAATTTTGCTGACCACCAGTATATAATATATAGCAGTACGGTACAGTAGGCTACTGCTCTACCTACCTCTGTGTCGTCAAGTATACTATCCATCCATACCTGTGGTGTATTTAAGTTTTTGTGCGCAGTATATATATAGTAGTAGGACAGGGCATAATTTTGCTGACCCCCAGTATATAATATTTAGCAGTATGGTACAGTAGGCCACTGCTCTACCTACCTCTGTGTCGTCAAGTATACTATCCATCCGTACCTGTGGTGCATTTAAGCTTTTGTGCGCAGTATATATATACTTATAGTAGTAGGACAGTGCATAATTTTGCTGACCACCAGTATATAATATATAGCAGTACGGTACAGTAGGCCACTGCTCTACCTACCTCTGTGTCGTCAAGTATACTATCCATCCATACCTGTGGTACATTTAAGTTTTTGTGCGCAGTATACTCTACCTACCTCTGTGTCGTCAAGTATACTATCCATCCATACCTGTGGTGCATTTAAGTTTTTGTGCCCAGTATATATATAGTAGTAGGACAGTGCATAATTTTGCTGACCACCAGTATATAATATATAGCAGTACGGTACAGTAGGCCACTGCTCTACCTACCTCTGTGTTGTCAAGTATACTATCCATCCATACCTGTGGTGCATTTAAGTTTTTGTGCGCAGTATATATATAGTAGTAGGACAGTGCATAATTTTGCTGACCACCAGTATATAATATATAGCAGTACGGTACAGTAGGCCACTGCTCTACCTACCTCTGTGTCGTCAAGTATACTATCCATCCATACCTGTGGTGCATTTAATTTTTTGTGCGCAGTATATATATAGTAGTAGGACAGTGCATAATTTTGCTGACCACCAGTATATAACATATAGCAGTACGGTACAGTAGGCCACTGCTCTACCTACCTCTGTGTTGTCAAGTATACTATCCATCCATACCTGTGGTGCTTTTAAGTTTTTGTGCGCAGTATATATATACTTATAGTAGTAGGACAGTGCATAATTTTGCTGACCACCAGTATATAATACATAGCAGTATGGTACAGTAGGCCACTGCTCTACCTACCTCTTTGTCGTCAAGTATACTATCCATCCATACCTGTGGTGCATTTAAGTTTTTGTGCACAGTATATATATAGTAGTAGGACAGTGCATAATTTTGCTGACCACCAGTATATAATATATAGCAGTATGGTACAGTAGGCCACTGCTCTACCTACCTCTGTGTTGTCAAGTATACTATCCATCCATACCTGTGGTGCATTTAAGTTTTTGTGCGCAGTATATATATAGTAGTAGGACAGTGCATAATTTTGCTGACCACCAGTATATAATATATAGCAGTACGGTACAGTAGTCCACTGCTCTACCTACCTCTGTGTCGTCAAGTATACTATCCATCCATACCTGTGGTGCATTTAAGTTGTGTGCAGTATATATATAGTAGTAGGACAGTGCATAATTTTGCTGACCACCAGTATATAATATATAGTAGTACGGTACAGTAGGCCAATGCTCTACCTACCTCTGTGTCGTCAAGTATACTATCCATCCATACCTGTGGTGCATTTATGTTGTGCGCAGTATATATAGTAGTAGGCCATTGCTATTGATATATTACTGGCATATAATTCCACACATTAAAAAATGGAGAACAAGAATGTGGAGGGTAAAATAGGGAAAGATCAAGATCCACTTCCACCTCGTGCTGAAGCTGCTGCCACTAGTCATGGGCGAGACAATGAAATGCCATCAACATCGTCTGCCAAGGCCGATGCCCAATGTCATAGTAGAGAGCATGTAAAATCCCCCCAATAAAAGTTCAGTAAAATTACCCAAAAATCAAAATTAAAAGCTTCTGATGAGAAGCGTAAACTGGCCAATATGCCATTTACGACACGGAGTGGCAAGGAACGGCTGAGGCCCTGTCTTATGTTCATGGCTAGTGGTTCAGCTTCACATGAGGATGGAAGCACTCATCCTCTCGCTAGAAAAATGAAAAGACTTAAGCTGGCAAAAGCACAGCAAAGAACTGTGCGTTCTTCTAAATCACAAATCCCCAAGGAGAGTCCAATTGTGTCGGTTGCGATGCCTGACCTTCCCAACACTGGACGGGAAGAGGTGGCGCCTTCCACCATTTGCACGCCCCCTGCAAGTGCTGGAAGGAGCACGCGCAGTCCAGTTCCTGATAGTCAAATTGAAGATGTCAGTGTTGAAGTACACCAGGATGAGAATATGGGTGTTGCTGGCGCTGGGGAGGAAATTGACAAGGAGGATTCTGATGGTGAGGTGGTTTGTTTTAGTCAGGCACCCGGGGAGACACCTGTTGTCCATGGGACGAATATGGCCATTGACATGCCTGGTCAAATTACAAAAAAATCACCTCTTCGGTGTGGAATTATTTCAACAGAAATGCTGACAACTGGTGTCAAGCCGTGTGTTGCCTTTGTCAAGCTGTAATAAGTAGGGGTAAGGACGTTAACTACCTAGGAACATCCTCCCTTATACGTCACCTGGAGCGCATTCATCAGAACTCATTGATAAGTTCAAAAACTTTGGGTGACAGCGGAAGCAGTCCACTGCCAACTAAATCCCTTCCTCTTGTAACCAAGCTCCTGCAAACCACACCACCAACTCCCTCAGTGTCAATTTCCTCCTTACACAGGAAAGCCAATAGTCCAGCAGGCCATGTCACTGTCAAGACTGAGTCCTCTCCTGCCTGGGATTCCTCCGATGCATCCTTGAGTGTAACGCCTACTGCTGCTGGCGCTGCTGTTGTTGCTGCTGGGAGTCGATCGTCATCCCAGAGGGGAAGTCGGAAGACCACTTGTACTACTTCCAGTAAGCAATTGACTGTCCAACAGTCCTTTGCGAGGAAGATGAAATATCACAGCAGTCATCCTGCTGCAAAGCGGATAACTCAGGCCTTGGCAGCCTGGGTGGTGAAAAACGTGTTTCCGGTATCCACCGTTAATTCACAGGGAACTAGAGAATTGATTGAGGTACTGTGTCCCCGGTACCAAATACCATCTAGGTTCCATTTCTCTAGGCAGGCGATACCGAAAATGTACACAGACCTCAGAAAAAGAGTCACCAGTGTCCTAAAAAATGCAGTTGTACCAAATGTCCACTTAACCACGGACATGTGGACAAGTGGAGCAGGGCAGACTCAGGACTATATGACTATTACAGCCCACTGGGTAGATGTATTGCCTCCCGCAGCAAGAACAGCAGCGGCGGCACCAGTAGCAGCATCTCGCAAACGCCAACTCGTTCCTAGGCAGGCTACGCTTTGTATCACCGCTTTCCATAAGAGGCACACAGCTGACAACCTCTTACGGAAACTGAGGAACAGCATCGCAGAATGGCTTACCCCAATTGGACTCTCCTGGGGATGTGTGACATCGGACAACGCCACCAATATTGTGCGTGCATTACATGTGGGCAAATTCCAGCACGTCCCATGTTTTGAACATACATTGAATTTGGTGGTGCAGAATTATTTAAAAAACTACAGGGGCGTGCAAGAGATGCTGTCGGTGGCCCGAAGAATTGCGGGCCACTTTCGGCATTCAGCCACCGCGTGCCGAAGACTGGAGCACCAGTAAACATTCCTGAACCTGCCCTGCCATCATCTGAAGCAAGAGGTGGTAACGAGGTGGAATTCAACCCTCTATATGCTTCAGAGGATGGAGGAGCAGCAAAAGGCCATTCAAGCCTATACAGCTACCTACGATATAGGCAAAGGAGGGGGAATGCACCTGAATCAAGCGCAGTGGAGAATGATTTTAACGTTGTGCAAGGTTCTGCAACCCTTTGAACTTGCACAACGTGAAGTCAGTTCAGACACTGCCAGCCTGAGTCAGGTCATTCCCCTCATCAGGCTTTTGCAGAAGAAGCTGGAGGCATTGAAGAAGGAGCTAAAACAGAGCGATTCCGCTAGGCATGTGGAACTTGTGGATGGAGCCCTTAATTCGCTTAACCAGGATTCACGGGTGGTCAATCTGTTGAAATCAGAGCACTACATTTTGGCCACCGTGCTCGATCCTAGATTTAAAACCTACGTTGTATCTCTCTTTCCGGCAGACACAAGTCTGCAGAGGTTCAAAGACCTGCTGGTGAGAAAATTGTTAAGTCAAGCGGAACGTGACCCATCAACAGCTCCTCCTTCACATTCTCCCGCAACTGGGGCTGCGAGGAAAAGGCTAAGAATTCCGAGCCCACCTGCTGGCGGTGATGCAGGGCAGTCTGGAGCGAGTGCTGACATCTGGTCCGGACTGAAGGACCTGCCAACGATTACTGACATGTCATCTACTGTCACTGCATATGATTCTGTCACCATTAAAAGAATGGTGGAGGATTAAATGAGTGACCGCATCCAAGTAGGCACGTCAGACAGTCCGTACGTATACTGGCAGGAAAAAGAGGCAATTTGGAGGCCCTTGCAGAAACTGGCTTTATTTTACCTAAGTTGCCCCCCCTCCAGTGTGTACTCCGAAAGAGTGTTTAGTGCAGCCGCTCACCTTGTCAGCAATCGGCGTACGAGGTTACTTCCAGAAAATGTGGAGAAGATGATGTTCATCAAAATGAATTATAATCAATTCCTCCGTGGAGACATTCACCAGCAGCAATTGCCTCCAGAAAGTACACAGGGACCTGAGATGGTGGATTCCAGTGGGGACGAATTAATAATCTGTGAGGAGGGGGATGTACACAGTGAAAGGGGTGAGGAATCGGAGGATGATGATGAGGTGGACATCTTGCCTCTGTAGAGCCAGTTTGTGCAAGGAGAGATTGATTGCTTCTTTTTTGGTGGGGGCCCAAACCAACCAGTCATTTCAGTCACAGTCGTGTGGCAGACCCTGTGGCTGAAATGATGGGTTTGTTAAAGTGTGCATGTCCTGTTTATACAACATAAGGGAGGGTGGGAGGACCCAAGGACAATTCTATCTTGCACCTCTTTTTTCTTTCATTTTTCTTTGCATCATGTGCTGTTTGGGGACTATTTTTTGAAGTGCCATCCTGTCTGACACTGCAGTGCCACTCCTAGATGGGCCAGGTGTTTGTGTCGGCCACTTGGGTCGCTTAGCTTAGCCATCCAGCGACCTTGGTGCACCTCTTTTTTTCCTTGCATTATGTGCTGTTTAGGGACTATTTTTTGAAGTGCCATCCTGTCTGACACTGCAGTGCCACTCCTAGATGGGCCAGGTGTTTGTGCGGCCACTGTCGGCCACTTGGGTCGCTTAGCTTAGTCATCCAGTGACCTCCGTGCAAATTTTAGGACTAAAAATAATATTGTGAGGTGTGAGGTGTTCAGAATAGACTGTAAATTAGTGGAAATTATGGTTATTGAGGTTAATAATACTATGGGATCAAAATTACCCCCAAATTCTATGATTTAAGCTGTTTTTTAGGGTTTTTTGTAAAAAAACACCCGAATCCAAAACACACCGAATCCGACAAAAAAATTTCAGGGAGGTTTTGCAAAAAACGCGTCCGAATCCAAAACACGGCCGCGGAACCGAATCCAAAACCAAAACACAAAACCCGAAAAATGTCCGGTGCACATCACTAGTGACAACAAGGACCCTGCATTAGTAGATCTGGACGTTGAGGAAGCAGTATCGGTGCTTCCACGGACATTCTCAACAGATCTGTGTACAATGCCTTCTTGGCCAAGCTGGAGCTATTAGAATCATTGCTCCTTTTGCTTGTTTTATCTTTCTCACTACTCTGGGTAACAGAGATATTGGAGGGAACAGATACGCCAGCTGAAACCTCCATTCTACTGACAGTGCGTCTACAAGGACCGCTCCTGGGTCCCTTGTTCTCGATCCGTACCTTGGAACTTTGTTGTTTAGACGAGATGCCATAAGGTCTATCTCTGGTAGACCCCATCTGTTCACCAGTGTCTGAAACACTTCTGGGTGTAGTGCCCATTCGGTTTCCTGAATGGTGTGCCGACTGAGAAAATCTGCTTCCCAGTTTAGTACACCCGGGACAAATACTGCTGACAATGCTGGGAGATGGAGTTCCGCCCATTTTAAAATGGGAGTTACTTCCTCCATCAGTCTCTTGCTGTGAGTTCCTCCTTGATGATTGAGGTATGCTACTGCTGTCGCATTGTCTGAGCGAATCTGGACTGGTCTTCCTTGCAGACTGTCCTTTGCCTGAACTAGAGCCAAGTAAATGGCCCTTATCTCCAACAGATTTATTGGCAGGCGACTTTCCCTTGTGGTCCATTTTCCCTGGAACCATAGGCTTCCGAGTACCGCCCCCCCAGCCTTGCAAGCTGGCATCTGTTGTCAGGACTTGCCACTCTTTTATCCAAAAGGGTCTCCCCTTGTTTAAATGGTCTGTCTGTAGCCACCACGCTAGAGACTTTTTTACGTTTACTGGAATCTTTATCATCTGCTTCTTTATTGTCTGATGATTTCCGTTCCATTTGGTCAGAATAAGGTGCTGCAACGGTCTGGAGTGGAATTGCGCATATTCCACCATGTCGAAGGTTGATACCATCAGACCCAACAGTCGCATTGCTGCATGGACTGACATTGTCTGGACGTGCAACGCTTCCTGAGCCATGACCTGCACCTTGACTATCTTTTTCTCTGGTAAGAGAACTTTCTGTAGGTCTGAATCCAATATGGCCCCCAAATGAACCATCCGCTGTGCCGGATTCAGAGACGACTTTTCCCAATTTATGAGCCACCCGTGTCTCTGTAAACAAACTATTGTTTGTTGAAGATGGCTCAAAAGTACATCCTGCGAATGTGCTAGGATTAACAGGTCGTCGAGGTATGGGAATATTCTTATCCCCTGTTTGCACAGACAAGCTGCCATAACCACCATGATCTTGGTAAACACCCTGGGTGCTGTAGCTAGCCCGAAGGGCAGAGCTTGGAACTGAAAATGTTCCTGGAGGATAGCAAACCTGAGGTAACACTGATGCGACAGTGCTATAGGCACATGTAGGTAAGCATCCCGTACATCCAGAGATACCATGTAATCTCCCGGTTCCATAGCCAACATTATGGAGCGTAACGTCTCCATGTGGAACTTTGGGATCCAAATGTATTTGTTCAACATTTTCAGATTGAGAATTGGCCGATATGACCTATTTGGGCTTCTGGATTAGAAATAAATTGGAGTAAAACCCCTGTCCCCTTTGTGATTGAGGTACTGGGACAATCACACCTGACTGCAGTAATTTTTGGACTGCTTCTTGCAGGGCATTGGCCTTCAACTCTATACGAGACGGGCTGGTGCAAAAAAATCTTTGAGGAGGCTGCCTCCTGAATGGGAACCCATACCCCTGAGACACTACCTTCTGCACCCAAGCATCTGCTGTTGACTGTTGCCATATGTGTGCAAAATGAAGGAGTCGGCCCCCAACCCTGGAATCCTCCAGGCGGAGGCCCGTCTCTTCAGGCTGACGGTTTCTGTTCGGGTTTGGAAGCTGGCTTTTTGCTAGCCCACTGCTTCCTACCCCTGGATTTAAACTGGGGTTGCTTAGGCTCCTCTTTAGCTTTCGCTTTGCTTTGCCAACGAAAAGAGCGAAATTTTAAACCCTTGGATTTAGGGTTATAGGTAGCCGGAAATCTGACCTTTTTCGATTCAGCCTCTGATTCTAGGATATCCGATAAAGGTTTTCCAAATAATATATTGCTAACAAAAGGCAATGCTTCCAATTCTTTCTTGGATTCCGCATCTGCCTTCCAGGTACGTAGCCAAACTGCTCTGCGAGCGACTACTGACAAGGCTGAAGCTTTAGAAGCAACTGTACCTACATCAATTGCTGCTTCTTCCAAATACTGGGCAGATCGTTTTAAACTGCAAAAACGATCCTCTTGCTCCCTAGTAGGAGAACGGATGTCATTCTCTAGTTCCTCTATCCATTCGCCCATTGCCTTTGCTACCCAGGCCGAAGCCATAGCAGGTCTTACCACTGCTCCTACTAGAGAAAATATATTTTTCAAAAGGCTATCTACCCTTCTGTCTGTGACATCATTTAGTGAGGTAGATGACAGTGGTAAAGCAGATTTATGCACGAGTCGCAGAACATGTGCATCTACTTTTGGAGGAACTTCTCTTTTCGAACAGTCCACAGCTGGAAATGGATAATAAGAATCCCATCTTTTAGGAATCTTATACTTTTTACTGGGCGCCGCCCAAGACTCATCCATCATTTCCGTCAGCTCATCTGACGCTGGGAATTCAGCTTTCACTGATTTTGTTCGTTTAAATACAGGTGCTTTAGCTTTTAACACTGTCTTGGCTGGCTCTTCCAACGAGAGAACAGCCTTCACAGCATTAATAAGTTCAGCTACATCTTCTGAACTAAAACTCTGCGACTGATCATCATACGGATCTATTGTATCATCATCCGATGTATCATCTTGTGTAGTCTGCCACATAGACGTATCTGTCTTAGTCTTACCTGTCCCTTGGTTGCTTGTAGAGGCTACTGGAACAAAAGCCATAGGAAGGGAGCTGCATGTATGGGTTCATAGTGTAACCTAACCCTTGAGGTGGTGCTACCGGAGTTAACTTGTCCGCTATAGAAGATAGAGTCTTTGCGAACATATTCCATGGTGGCTCTGTTGGTGGTTGAACCATCTCTTGGTTTTTACTTCGCTGAAAAGCGAAACAGTTTGCACACAAACCCTCATAAGTGACCAATTGATTCATATCAATTTCCCCTGACTTACAAGATAAGCATGTTAGGGCTGTAGGAGTGCATGATAAATTCTCCTCATCACTTTTGCCGCTCACAGACATGGTAATATTCTGTTATTGACTACACAATTTGTGACTGAAAATCACCCTATATGTAAATATATAGAGGTGAGATCAATCTGACCACAGTGCACCTGATTTGAGGGTCAGAACAGGACTGACATTACACAGAAAAGTCAGCACACATACTAGCAGTCAGTCACATGTTAAAGCATTAGACATTGCCATATGAGAATACAACCTCCATAATAACTTACACATAAGTAGGAAAATTGTACTTCTGTTTTAACTGGTTCTTTTTTTAACATAGCATGCAGAAAACACAGTAATATACAGGTCTCATATGCAATAGGTACTAAAAATTAACTATTCATACTAAGCAAGTAGAGAGAATTTTTAGCACTGTATACCCTGCCGCCGGAGAGCGGGATACAGGGAGACTCACCACACTTCCATATCCAAGCAAAGACGCTCGTAAGACGCTGAGTGGATTCAGACGCTACTGATGTACACTACCGCTCTTGATAACTGATCACGGACACTCACTGCGGACACGGACGCTGAGCGACTTCCACGTGTATGCAGACGCTAAGGCCTGCGACTCGGTCTGGGCGGGATCTCTAGTGTACACAACCGCAGCGTCTAAGCTGCGACCGAGTACCCTCGTGGTGGCGTCTGAGCCGGAAGTGAGGTCATTCAGTTCATGAAACGAGAGACGCGCGGAAACTGGCCATGAACTCGGAGGAGGGACGGCCAGGAGAGCGTCTGAATCCCCCTGTTGACTTAAACTCCCAGGATCGCGGCCTCTACCTAGTCCTGGCGCCTATGATCCCTGGAGCGTAGCGCTGTCGCACTCGAGATGTTCGGCGCATCAACACACTGTTTGTAGTCTCCACCAAATCAGTGTAGCTGTGTCCTGACCCCTCTAGTAAGAGGAAGTCCATAGACTCACCGTCTCCGCATGCTCCGGCCACAGCCTGGTTACGTCTGCTGGACCTGCTAGAACATCCGACACAGACGCCCGTCGAGACAGCACTAATACCCGAAGGTAAGCGTTGTTGCGACCTGGTGAGGAGTTGTTGGAGCGACTCTTTCTAGTATGCGTTTAAGACGCTGTTAAAAGAAGTCGCTCAAAAAAAACAATATAGTAAGTCTCTAACAATAAAATAATAAAAGCTTGAGGCTGCTCTCTCAGCAGCCCTGTGACCATGCGGATTCCAGCCGCACCAAGCAAAAAACTGATTTGACTGAGTCAGTGGGCGGGACTATATGGTGAAGGCCCCGATGCATCCTGGGAGGCCAGAAAGCTCGTGACCGCGTTGGTGCCATTTCCGCTGTCGCTCAACCATATCCCAATGTTATCCTGTGGATAATCCTGTGGACCCAGCCAGAGAAATCCAAGATTTGATAGAGGAAAACCATTCTGGTTCTTTTACTGGAATAAGCGCTAAACCAGGGCTATCCTGATTACTAGGAATGGGATCATCCTGTGAGGATAAATCCTCAGCAGCATAAGACACAACATTGTTCCCTGACATAATGAATGAGACCACCAAACACACCACACTCACACAGAGAAGGGTAGAACAGAGTTTCCCCCCCAAGAATGGCAAAAGAGACACACAGCGCTATTTATAAAGGGAGACCCCTTTTCAGCGCTGACTGTGCTCCTTAATAGGACACACAGTCTAATATACAGCCTCCCCTCCCTTCTACAACCCCCTGGTACCGTACAGATAGCTGGAGTTGCTGTGGAGGGACCTTGATGTCTTTTCCAGTGCTGTGCAGGCAGGAAAATGGCGCTGGAACGCTGCTGGGTCCGCTCTGAGGAGAAGCTCCGCCCCTTTAATGGCGCTGACTTTCCCGCTCTTCATATATTATACTGGCCTGAGGATTCTTGCTGGCCGAGAACCGGAGACCCCGACAGACTTTAGTGACCAGTGTGGGGGTAAGCGCTGGCCCAGGGTGCCCCTCACAGCGCCGCATACATGCCGCTGAGCCTTCCCGTAGCGCGGTTAATACCACGCTCCTTTGCCCTGCCGCCATCTTCATACCGGCCCCCCGCTTGTTAGGGGGGGTCGGTGACTCACCCACCACTACTTCAGCTTGCTGTAAGGGGTTGACGGCATGCTGCTGGGGCGAGCGGTCCCCTGCAGCGGGGAACGATCCGACCCCTCTGGAACTCAATGTCCAATCAGCGGAGACAGTGGCTCAGACATCGCAGGGCGAATGTTGCCAGCAGTCTCCCTGTAAAGTAAAAAAACTCTAGATAAACTTTTCCTAAGAAAGCTCTGTAGAGCTCCCCTAGTTGTGACCGGCTCCTCCGGGCACATTTTCTAAACTGAGTCTGGTAGGAGGGGCATAGAGGGAGGAGCCAGCCCACACTGTTAAACTCTTAAAGTGCCAATGGCTCCTGGTGGACGCGTCTATACCCCATGGTACTAATATGGACCCCAGCAAGCCTCTAGGACATAAGATATATATATATATATATATATATATATACAGTATATATATATATAAATTAGGATTTTAATAACCTACCGGTAAATCCTTTTCTCGTAGTCCGTAGAGGATGCTGGGGTCCATTTTAGTACCATGGGGTATAGACCGTTCCGCAGGAGCCTTCGGCACTTTAAGACTTTTTCAGAGTGTGAACTGGCTCCTCCCTCTATGCCCCTCCTCCAGACCTCAGTATAGGAACTGTGCCCGAGGAGACGGACAACTTTGAGAGAAGAATTTACATTAACTAGGGCGAGACTCATACCAGCCCACACTAAACAATCATGCCGCCTAACAGGGCCATAACATAACCCATGCCAACATGCATGCACAACGTAACAGCAACAGCTGTAAGATACCACAACACATGAGAACTGTGTAAAAAATACAAAACGTAACTATGCAGGAAAAATGAGCACTGGGCGGGCGCCCAGCATCCTCTACGGACTACGAGAAAAGGATTTACCGGTAGGTTATTAAAATCCTATTTTCTCTTACGTCCTAGAGATTGCTGGGGTCCATTTTAGTACCATGGGGATGTACCAAAGCTCCCAGTACGGGCGGGAAAGTGCTAATGTTCCTGCAAAACTGACTGACCAAATTCAAGTTCAAGTTCAAGTTCAAGTTTATTGTCATCAGCCAAAACAAATTGACAGACGAAATTACATTGTACAAGGCATCAAATAGTAGCAAGCGAGAACATAAAACAAACATAAAAATAAATCATTCGTTTAACATACGTACAGCAGATGGGATAAAAACATAAAACTAACCCTAAACCGGTTGGTACGAGCCATCAGAGAACGAAATCTCTTTAGTGACGGAAGTTTTACAAAAAGCATATTAAAAGGATGAGCACTATCTAGTAAAATACACCTGGCTTTGCTTAAAACCCTACTCCTATACAAATCATCAAAGCTAGGCAGTGGTGAACCAATAATTTTACTAGCCGATTTCCTTATCCTCTCTAATGCCCATCGATCTTTTAGAGTACAACCGCCATACCATGCCACGATCCCATAACTAAGAATGCTCTCTATCGAGCACCTATAAAAATTTAACATGGTCTGAGCACCAACACCTGCGGCCCTTAAACGCCGCAGGAAGAAAAGTCGTTGTTGAGCCTTTTTTCCTATCAATAGCAAGTGCTCAGACCAAGTCAAGCATGACGAGATCTGAATACCTAAAAACCGGAATGAGTTAACCATTTCCACTTCCTGATCGCCAACAAACACTGGTAACTTCGGTAGCTGCCTTCTCCTAAAATCAATAATCAGTTCTTTTGTCTTCCCACTATTTAAAAATAAATGATTTTCATTACTCCAATTAACTAACTTTGCAACTTCCGTCCTGTATGCCAGCTCATCATTACCACTAATTAACCCAACTACGGCAATATCATCCGCAAATTTAATCAATTTAACTGATGCGTCTGCTGATACACAATCATAAGTAAACAATGAATATAAAAAAATTGAAGGTCGTCAGCAGCCAAGGTGTCAAACTTGTAAAACTTAGCAAATGTGTTTGCACCAGGGCCCTCATTCCGAGTTGTTTGCTCGCTAGCTGCTTTTAGCAGTATTGCACACGCTAAGCTGCCGCCCTCTGGGAGTGAATCTTAGCTTAGCAAGATAGCGAACGAAAGATTCGCATAATAGCGAAAAGAAAATTCTTAGCAGTTTCTGAGTAGCTCGAGACTTACTCCTCCAGTGCGATCAGTTCAGTCCTTTTCGTTCCTGGTTTGACGTCACAAACACACCCAGCGTTCGCCCAGCCACTCCCCCGTTTCTCCAGCCACTCCCGCGTTTTTTCCCGAAACGTCAGTGTTTTTCCAAACACTCCCTGAAAACGGCCAGTTTCCGCCCAGAAACACCCACTTCCTGTCAATCACATTACGATCAGCAGAACGAAGAAAAAACCTCGTAATGCCGTGAGTAAAATACCAAACTTCTTAGCAAATTTACTTGGCGCAGCCACAGTGCGAACATTGCGCATGCGCAGTTTGCAGAAAATCGCTCTGATGCAAAGTAAAATAACGAGCGAACAACTCGGAATGAGGGCCCAGGCCAAGTAGCTGCTCGGCAAATCTGCAATGCCGAGACACCCCGGGCAGCCGCCCAGGACGAACCCACTTTCCTCTTAGAGTGGGCCTTTACCGAAGTCGGTATCTGCAATCCTGCCGTGGAATGAGCATGCTGAATGGTACCCCTGATCCAGCGAGCAATAGTCTGCTTAGAAGAAGGACACCCAATCTTGTTGGGGTCATAAAGGACAAACAAAGCCTCCTTTTTCCTAGGGGGTCATTCCGAGTTGTTCGCTCGCAAACGGATTTTAGCAGATTTGCTCATGCTAAGCCGCCGCCTACTGGGAGTGAATCTTAGCATCTTAAAATTGCGAACGAAGTATTCGCAATATTGCGATTACACACCTCGTAGCAGTTTCTGAGTAGCTCCAGACTTACTCGGCATCTGCGATCATATCAGTGCTTGTCGTTCCTGGTTTGACATCACAAACACACCCAGCGTTCGCCCAGACACTCCCCCGTTTCTCCGGCCACTCCTGCGTTTTTTCCGGAAACGGTAGCGTTTTTTCCCACACGCCCATAAAACGGCCTGTTTCCGCCCAGTAACACCCATTTCCTGTCAATCACATTACGATCGCCAGAACGATGAAAATGCCGTGAGTAAAATTCCTAAGTGCATAGCAAATTTACTTGGCGCAGTCACAGTGCGGACATTGCGCATGCGCATTAAGCAAAAAATCGCTGCGATGCGAAGATTTTTACCGAGCGAACAACTCGGAATGACCCCCCTAATCCGAGCCGTTCTTGCAACATAAGTCCTCAGAGCTCTGACAACATCCAAGGACTTTGAAACGGCTGAGGTGTCAGAAGCCACTGGCACCACCACAGGTTGGTTGATATGGAAAGAAGACACAACCTTCGGAAGAAAATGCTGACGCATCCGCAATTCAGCCCTATCTTCATGAAAAATCAAATAAGGACTCTTGTGAGAGAGAGCCCCTAACTCAGACACTCGTCTGCCTGATGCCAAGGCCAACAGCATGACCACTTTCCAAGTGAGAAACTTCCTCATGCAGAGACTCAAATCATTCCGATTTAAGGAACTGCAACACTACATTAAAATCCCATGGCGCCGCAGGAGGCACAAAGGGAGGTTGGATGCGCAGAACCCCTTTCACGAACGTCTGAACCTCAGGAAGGGAAGCCAACTGTTTCTGAAAGAAAATGGACAATGCCGAAATTTGGACTTTGATAGACCCTAATCTCAAGCCAGCATCCACACCCACCTGTAGAAATAGGAGAAGACGTCCTAATTGAAACTCCACCGCAGGAGACTTCTTGGATTCACACCAAGATACATATTTCCTCCAAATACGATGGTAATGCTTGGACGTTACCCCTTTCCTGGCCAGAATAAGTGTGGGAATGACTGCATTGGGAATACCCTTACGGGCTAGGATCTGGTACTCAACAGCCATGCAGTCAAACGTAGCCGCGGTAAGTCTTGATAAACTAACGGCCCCTGCTGAAGCAGGTCCTCGCGAAGAGGAAAATGCCAAGGGTCTTCCAGGAGCAACTCCTGAAGATCCGGATACCAAGCCCTCCTTGGCCAGTCTGGAGCAATGAGAATTGCCCGAACCCTTGTTCTTCTGACGATCTTTAGAACTCTTGGTATTAGAGGAAGTGGAGGGAACAGATACACTGACTGGAACACCCACTGGGTCACTAATGCATCCACTGCTACTGCTTGCGGGTCTCTCGACCTGGAACAATATGTCGGAAGCTTCTTGTTAAGACGAGATGCCATCATGTCTACTTGAGGAATGCCCCAACGACTTGACACCTCTGCAAAGAACTTTGGGTGGAGGACCCATTCTCCTGGATGGAGATCGTGTCTGTTGAGGAAGTCCGCTTCCCAGTTGTCCACTCCCGGAATGAAGATTGCTGACAGAGCTATTGCATGTCTTTCTGCCCAGAGGAGTATTTTTGTCACCTCTGCCATTGCCGCTCTGCTTTTTGTTCCTCCCTGACGGTTTATGTGAGCTACCACCGTCACATTTTCCGACTGGATCTGTATAGGTAGATGTTGAAGAAGATGCGTCACCTGCTGAAGGCAATTGTAAACGGATCTCAACTCCAGAATGTTTATGTGAAGAAGCGTTTCTTGACTTGACTATCTTCCTTCGAAGCTTTCCCCTTGCGTGACTGCTCTCCAACCTCGGAGACTTGCATCCGTGGTCACCAGGACAGTAGGACAGACCATAATTTTGCTGACCACCAGTATATAATATATAGCAGTACGGTACAGTAGGCCACTGCTCTACCTACCTCTGTGTTGTCAAGTATACTATCCATCCATACCTGTGGTGCATTGAAGTTTTTGTGCGCAGTATATATATAGTAGTAGGACAGTGCATAATTTTGCTGACCACCAGTATATAATATATAGCAGTACGGTACAGTAGGCCACTGCTCTACCTACCTCTGTGTTGTCAAATATACTATCCATCCATACCTGTGGTGCATTTAAGTTTTTGTGCGCAGTATATATATAGTAGTAGGACAGTGCATAATTTTGTTGACCACCAGTATATAATATATAGCAGTACGGTATAGTAGGCCACTGCTCTACCTACCTCTGTGTTGTCAAGTATACTATCCATCCATACCTGTGGTGCATTTAAGTTTTTGTGCGCAGTATATATATAGTAGTAGGACAGTGCATAATTTTGCTGACCACCAGTATATAATATATAGCAGTACGGTACAGTAGGCCACTGCTCTACCTACCTCTGTGTCATCAAGTATACTATCCATCCATACCTGTGGTGCATTTAAGTTTTTGTGCGCAGTATATATATAGTAGTAGGACAGTGCATAATTTTGCTGACCACCAGTATATAATATATAGCAGAACGGTACAGTAGGCCACTGCTCTACCTACCTCTGTGTTGTCAAGTATACTATCCATCCATACCTGTGGTGCTTTTAAGTTTTTGTGAGCAGTATATATATATATACTTATAGTAGTAGGACAGTGCATAATTTTGCTGACCACCAGTATATAAATTATATAGCAGTACGGTACAGTAGGCCACTGCTCTGCCTACCTCTGTGTCGTCAAGTATACTATCCATCCATACCTGTGGTGCATTTAAGTTTTTGTGCGCAGTATATATATAGTAGTAGGACAGTGCATAATTTTGCTGACCACCAGTATATAAAATATAGCAGTACGGTACAGTAGGCCACTGCTCTACCTACCTCTATGTCGTCAAGTATACTATCCATCCATACCTGTGGTGCATTTAAGTTTTTGTGCGCAGTATATATATAGTAGTAGGACAGTGCATAATTTTGCTGACCACCAGTATATAATATATAGCAGTACGGTACAGTAGGCCACTGCTCTACCTACCTCTGTGTCGTCAAGTATACTATCCATCCATACCTGTGGTGCATTTAAGTTTTTGTGCGCAGTATATGTATAGTAGTAGGACAGTGCATAATTTTGCTGACCACCAGTATATAATATATAGCAGTACGGTACAGTAGGCCACTGCTCTACCTACCTCTATGTCGTCAAGTATACTATCCATCCATACCTGTGGTGCATTTAAGTTTTTGTGCGCAGTATATATATACTTATAGTAGTAGGACAGTGCATAATTCTGCTGACCACCAGTATATAATATATAGCAGTACGGTACAGTAGGCCACTGCTCTACCTACCTCTGTGTCGTCAAGTATACTATCCATCCATACCTGTGGTGCATTTAAGTTTTTGTGCGCAGTATATATATAGTAGTAGGACAGTGCATAATTTTGCTGATCACCAGTATATAATATATAGCAGTATGGTACAGTAGGCCACTGCTCTACCTACCTCTATGTCGTCAAGTATACTATCCATCCATACCTGTGGTGCATTTAAGTTTTTGTGCGCAGTATATATATACTTATAGCAGTAGGACAGTGCATAATTCTGCTGACCACCAGTATATAATATATAGCAGTACGGTAAAGTAGGCCACTGCTTTACCTACCTCTGTGTCGTCAAGTATACTATCCATCCATACCTGTGGTGCATTTAAGTTTTTGTGCGCAGTATATATATAGTAGTAGGACAGTGCATCATTTTGCTGACCACCAGTATATAATATATAGCAGTACGGTACAGTAGGCCACTGCTCTACCTACCTCTGTGTCATCAAGTATACTATCCATCCATACCTCTGGTGCATTTAAGTTTTTGAACGCAGTATATATATAGTAGTAGGACAGACCATAATTTTGCTGACCACCAGTATATAATATATAGCAGTACGGTACAGTAGGCCACTGCTCTACCTACCTCTGTGTTGTCAAGTATACTATCCATCCATACCTGTGGTGCATTTAAGTTTTTGTGCGCAGTATATATATAGTAGTAGGACAGTGCATCATTTTGCTGACCACCAGTATATAATATATAGCAGTACGGTACAGTAGGCCACTGCTCTACAGACCTCTGTGTCGTCAAGTATACTATCCATCCATACCTGTGGTGCATTTAAGTTTTTGTGCGCAGTATATATATAGTAGTAGGACAGTGCATAAATTTGCTGACCACCAGTATATAATATATAGCAGTACGGTACAGTAGGCCACTGCTCTACCTACCTCTGTGTTGTCAAATATACTATCCATCCATACCTGTGGTGCATTTAAGTTTTGTGCGCAGTATATGTATAGTAGTAGGACAGTGCATAATTTTGTTGACCACCAGTATATAATATATAGCAGTACGGTATAGTAGGCCACTGCTCTACCTACCTCTGTGTTGTCAAGTATACTATCCATCCATACCTGTGGTGCATTTAAGTTTTTGTGCGCAGTATATATATATAGTAGTAGGACAGTGCATAATTTTGCTGACCACAAGTATATAATATATAGCAGTACGGTACAGTAGGCCACTGCTCTACCTACCTCTGTGTCATCAAGTATACTATCCATCCATACCTGTGGTGCATTTAAGTTTTTGTGCGCAGTATATATATAGTAGTAGGACAGTGCATAATTTTGCTGACCACCAGTATATAATATATAGCAGTACGGTACAGTAGGCCACTGCTCTACCTACCTCTGTGTCATCAAGTATACTATCCATCCATACCTCTGGTGCATTTAAGTTTTTGCGCGCAGTATATATATAGTAGTAGGACAGACCATAATTTTGCTGACCACCAGTATATAATATATAGCAGTATGGTACAGTAGGCCACTGCTCTACCTACCTCTGTGTCGTCAAGTATACTATCCATCCATACCTGTGGTGCATTTAAGTTTTTGTGCGCAGTATATATATAGTAGTAGGACAGTGCATAATTTTGCTGACCACCAGTATATAATATATAGCAGTACGGTACAGTAGGCCACTGCTCTACCTACCTCTGTGTCGTCAAGTATACTATCCATCCATACCTGTGGTGCATTTAAGTTTTTGTGCGCAGTATATATATAGTAGTAGGACAGTGCATAATTTTGCTGACCACCAGTATATAATATATAGCAGTACGGTACAGTAGGCCACTGCTCTACCTACCTCTGTGTCGTCAAGTATACTATCCATCCATACCTGTGGTGCATTTAAGTTTTTGTGCGCAGTATATATATAGTAGTAGGACAGTGCATCATTTTGCTGACCACCAGTATATAATATATAGCAGTACGGTACAGTAGGCCACTGCTCTACCTACCTCTATGTCGTCAAGTATACTATCCATCCATACCTGTGGTGCATTTAAGTTTTTGTGCGCAGTATATATATACTTATAGTAGTAGGACAGTGCATAATTCTGCTGACCACCAGTATATAATATATAGCAGTACGGTACAGTAGGCCACTGCTCTACCTACCTCTGTGTCGTCAAGTATACTATCCATCCATACCTGTGGTGCATTTAAGTTTTTGTGCACAGTATATATATAGTAGTAGGACAGTGCATAATTTTGCTGATCACCATTATATAATATATAGCAGTATGGTACAGTAGGCCACTGCTTTACCTACCTCTATGTCGTCAAGTATATTATCCATCCATACCTGTGGTGCATTTAAGTTTTTGTGCGCAGTATATATAAACTTATAGCAGTAGGACAGTGCATAATTCTGCTGACCACCAGTATATAATATATAGCAGTACGGTAAAGTAGGCCACTGCTTTACCTACCTCTGTGTCGTCAAGTATACTATCCATCCATACCTGTGGTGCATTTAAGTTTTTGTGCGCAGTATATATATAGTAGTAGGACAGTGCATAATTTTGCTGACCACCAGTATATAATATATAGCAGTACGGTACAGTAGGCCACTGCTCTACCTACCTCTGTGTCATCAAGTATACTATCCATCCATACCTCTGGTGCATTTAAGTTTTTGCGCGCAGTATATATATAGTAGTAGGACAGACCATAATTTTGCTGACCACCAGTATATAATATATAGCAGTACGGTACAGTAGGCCACTGCTCTACCTACCTCTGTGTTGTCAAATATACTATCCATCCATACCTGTGGTGCATTTAAGTTTTTGTGCGCAGTATATATATAGTAGTAGGACAGTGCATAATTTTGTTGACCACCAGTATATAATATATAGCAGTACGGTATAGTAGGCCACTGCTCTACCTACCTCTGTGTTGTCAAGTATACTATCCATCCATACCTGTGGTGCATTTAAGTTTTTGTGCGCAGTATATATATAGTAGTAGGACAGTGCATAATTTTGCTGACCACCAGTATATAATATATAGCAGTACGGTACAGTAGGCCACTGCTCTACCTACCTCTGTGTCATCAAGTATACTATCCATCCATACCTGTGGTGCATTTAAGTTTTTGTGCGCAGTATATATATAGTAGTAGGACAGTGCATAATTTTGCTGACCACCAGTATATAATATATAGCAGAACGGTACAGTAGGCCACTGCTCTACCTACCTCTGTGTTGTCAAGTATACTATCCATCCATACCTGTGGTGCTTTTAAGTTTTTGTGAGCAGTATATATATATATACTTATAGTAGTAGGACAGTGCATAATTTTGCTGACCACCAGTATATAAATTATATAGCAGTACGGTACAGTAGGCCACTGCTCTGCCTACCTCTGTGTCGTCAAGTATACTATCCATCCATACCTGTGGTGCATTTAAGTTTTTGTGCGCAGTATATATTTAGTAGTAGGACAGTGCATAATTTTGCTGACCACCAGTATATAATATATAGCAGTACGGTACAGTAGGCCACTGCTCTACCTACCTCTATGTCGTCAAGTATACTATCCATCCATACCTGTGGTGCATTTAAGTTTTTGAGCGCAGTATATATATAGTAGTAGGACAGTGCATAATTTTGCTGACCACCAGTATATAATATATAGCAGTACGGTACAGTAGGCCACTGCTCTACCTACCTCTGTGTCGTCAAGTATACTATCCATCCATACCTGTGGTGCATTTAAGTTTTTGTGCGCAGTATATGTATAGTAGTAGGACAGTGCATAATTTTGCTGACCACCAGTATATAATATATAGCAGTACGGTACAGTAGGCCACTGCTCTACCTACCTCTATGTCGTCAAGTATACTATCCATCCATACCTGTGGTGCATTTAAGTTTTTGTGCGCAGTATATATATACTTATAGTAGTAGGACAGTGCATAATTCTGCTGACCACCAGTATATAATATATAGCAGTACGGTACAGTAGGCCACTGCTCTACCTACCTCTGTGTCGTCAAGTATACTATCCATCCATACCTGTGGTGCATTTAAGTTTTTGTGCGCAGTATATATATAGTAGTAGGACAGTGCATAATTTTGCTGATCACCAGTATATAATATATAGCAGTATGGTACAGTAGGCCACTGCTCTACCTACCTCTATGTCGTCAAGTATACTATCCATCCATACCTGTGGTGCATTTAAGTTTTTGTGCGCAGTATATATATACTTATAGCAGTAGGACAGTGCATAATTCTGCTGACCACCAGTATATAATATATAGCAGTACGGTAAAGTAGGCCACTGCTTTACCTACCTCTGTGTCGTCAAGTATACTATCCATCCATACCTGTGGTGCATTTAAGTTTTTGTGCGCAGTATATATATAGTAGTAGGACAGTGCATCATTTTGCTGACCACCAGTATATAATATATAGCAGTACGGTACAGTAGGCCACTGCTCTACCTACCTCTGTGTCATCAAGTATACTATCCATCCATACCTCTGGTGCATTTAAGTTTTTGCGCGCAGTATATATATAGTAGTAGGACAGACCATAATTTTGCTGACCACCAGTATATAATATATAGCAGTACGGTACAGTAGGCCACTGCTCTACCTACCTCTGTGTTGTCAAGTATACTATCCATCCATACCTGTGGTGCATTTAAGTTTTTGTGCGCAGTATATATATAGTAGTAGGACAGTGCATAATTTTGCTGACCACCAGTATATAATATATAGCAGTACGGTACAGTAGGCCACTGCTCTACAGACCTCTGTGTCGTCAAGTATACTATCCATCCATACCTGTGGTGCATTTAAGTTTTTGTGCGCAGTATATATATAGTAGTAGGACAGTGCATAAATTTGCTGACCACCAGTATATAATATATAGCAGTACGGTACAGTAGGCCACTGCTCTACCTACCTCTGTGTTGTCAAATATACTATCCATCCATACCTGTGGTGCATTTAAGTTTTGTGCGCAGTATATGTATAGTAGTAGGACAGTGCATAATTTTGTTGACCACCAGTATATAATATATAGCAGTACGGTATAGTAGGCCACTGCTCTACCTACCTCTGTGTTGTCAAGTATACTATCCATCCATACCTGTGGTGCATTTAAGTTTTTGTGCGCAGTATATATATATATAGTAGTAGGACAGTGCATAATTTTGCTGACCACAAGTATATAATATATAGCAGTACGGTACAGTAGGCCACTGCTCTACCTACCTCTGTGTCATCAAGTATACTATCCATCCATACCTGTGGTGCATTTAAGTTTTTGTGCGCAGTATATATATAGTAGTAGGACAGTGCATAATTTTGCTGACCACCAGTATATAATATATAGCAGAACAGTACAGTAGGCCACTGCTCTACCTACCTCTGTGTTGTCAAGTATACTATCCATCCATACCTGTGGTGCTTTTAAGTTTTTGTGAGCAGTATATATATACTTATAGTAGTAGGACAGTGCATAATTTTGCTGACCACCAGTATATAATATATAGCAGTACGGTACAGTAGGCCACTGCTCTGCCTACCTCTGTGTCGTCAAGTATACTATCCATCCATACCTGTGGTGCATTTAAATTTTTGTGCGCAGTATATATATAGTAGTAGGACAGTGCATAATTTTGCTGACCACCAGTATATAATATATAGCAGTATGGTACAGTAGGCCACTGCTCTACCTACCTCTGTGTCGTCAAGTATACTATCCATCCATACCTGTGGTGCATTTAAGTTTTTGTGCACAGTATATATATAGTAGTAGGACAGTGCATAATTTTGCTGACCACCAGTATATAATATATAGCAGTATGGTACAGTAGGCCACTGCTCTACCTACCTCTATGTCGTCAAGTACACTATCCATCCATACCTGTGGTGCATTTAAGTTTTTGTGCGCAGTATATATATACTTATAGTAGTAGGACAGTGCATAATTCTGCTGACCACCAGTATATAATATATAGCAGTACGGTACAGTAGGCCACTGCTCTACCTACCTCTGTGTCATCAAGTATACCATCCATCCATACCTGTGGTGCATTTAAGTTTTTGTGCGCAGTATATATATAGTAGTAGGACAGTGCATAATTTTGCTGACCACCAGTATATAATATATAGCTGAACGGTACAGTAGGCCACTGCTCTACCTACCTCTGTGTTGTCAAGTATACTATCCATCCATACCTGTGGTGCTTTTAAGTTTTTGTGAGCAGTATATATATACTTATAGTAGTAGGACAGTGCATAATTTTGCTGACCACCAGTATATAATATATAGCAGTACGGTACAGTAGGCCACTGCTCTGCCTACCTCTGTGTCGTCAAGTATACTATCCATCCATACCTGTGGTGCATTTACATTTTTGTGCGCAGTATATATATATAGTAGTAGGACAGTGCATAATTTTGCTGACCACCAGTATATAATATATAGCAGTATGGTACAGTAGGCCACTGCTCTACCTACCTCTATGTCGTCAAGTACACTATCCATCCATACCTGTGGTGCATTTAAGTTTTTGTGCGCAGTATATATATACTTATAGTAGTAGGAAAGTGCATAATTCTGCTGACCACCAGTATATAATATATAGCAGTACGGTACAGTAGGCCACTGCTCTACCTACCTCTGTGTCGTCAAGTATACTATCCATCCATACCTGTGGTGCATTTAAGTTTTTGTGCGCAGTATATATATAGTAGTAGGACAGTGCATAATTTTGCTGACCACCAGTATATAATATATAGCAGTACGGTACAGTAGGCCACTGCTCTACCTACCTCTGTGTCGTCAAGTATACTATCCATCCATACCTGTGGTGCATTTAAGTTTTTGTGCACAGTATATATATAGTAGTAGGACAGTGCATAATTTTGCTGACCACCAGTATATAATATATAGCAGTACGGTACAGTAGGCCACTGCTTTGCCTACCTCTGTGTTGTCAAGTATACTATCCATCCATACCTGTGGTGCATTTAAGTTTTTGTGCGCAGTATATATATAATAGTAGGACAGTGCATATTTTTGCTGACCACCAGTATATAATATATAGCAGTACGGTACAGCAGGCCACTGCTCTACCTACCTCTGTGTCGTCAAGTATACTATCCATCCATACATGTGGTGCATTTAAGTTTTTGTGCACAGTATATATATAGTAGTAGGACAGTGCATAATTTTGCTGACCACCAGTATATAATATATAGCAGTACGGTACAGTAGGCCACTGCTCTACCTACCTCTGTGTCGTCAAGTATACTATCCATCCATACCTGTGGTGCATTTAAGTTTTTGTGCGCAGTATATATATAGTAGTAGGACAGTGCATAATTTTGCTGACCACCAGTATATAATATATAGCAGTACGGTACAGTAGGCCACTGCTCTACCTACCTCTATGTCGTCAAGTATACTATCCATCCATACCTGTGGTGCATTTACGTTTTTGTGCGCAGTATATATATACTTATAGTAGTAGGACAGTGCATAATTCTACTGACCACCAGTATATAATATATAGCAGTACGGTACAGTAGGCCACTGCTCTACCTACCTCTGTGTCGTCAAGTATACTATCCATCCATACCTGTGGTGCATTTAAGTTTTTGTGCGCAGTATATATATAGTAGTAGGACAGTGCATAATTTTGCTGACCACCAGTATATAAAATATAGCAGTACGGTACAGTAGGCCACTGCTCTACCTACCTCTGTGTTGTCAAGTATACTATCCATCCATACCTGTGGTGCATTTAAGTTTTTGTGCGCAGTATATATATAGTAGTAGGACAGTGCATAATTTTGCTGACCACCAGTATATAATATATAGCAGTACGGTACAGTAGGCCACTGCTCTACCTACTTCTTTGTCATCAAGTATACTATCCATCCATACCTGTGGTGCATTTAAGTTTTTGTGCGCAGTATATATATAGTAGTAGGACAGTGCATAATTTTGCTGACCACCAGTATATAATATATAGCAGTACGGTACAGTAGGCCACTGCTCTACCTACCTCTGTGTTGTCAAGTATACTATCCATCCATACCTGTGGTGCATTTAAGTTTCTGTGCGCAGTATATATATAGTAGTAGGACAGTGCATAATTTTGCTGACCACCAGTATATAATATATAGCAGTACGGTACAGTAGGCCACTGCTCTACCTACCTCTGTGTCGTCAAGTATACTATCCATCCATACCTGTGGTGTATTTAAGTTTTTGTGCGCAGTATATATATAGTAGTAGGACAGTGCATAATTTTGCTGACCCCCAGTATATAATATTTAGCAGTATGGTACAGTAGGCCACTGCTCTACCTACCTCTGTGTCGTCAAGTATACTATCCATCCATACCTGTGGTGCATTTAAGCTTTAGTGCGCAGTATATACATACTTATAGTAGTAGGACAGTGCATAATTTTGCTGACCACCAGTATATAATATATAGCAGTACGGTACAGTAGGCCACTGCTCTACCTACCTCTGTGTCGTCAAGTATACTATCCATCCATTCCTGTGGTACATTTAAGTTTTTGTGCGCAGTATACTCTACCTACCTCTGTGTCGTCAAGTATACTATCCATCCATACCTGTGGTGCATTTAAGTTTTTGTGCACAGTATATATATAGTAGTAGGACAGTGCATAATTTTGCTGACCACCAGTATATAATATATAGCAGTACGGTACAGTAGGCCACTGCTCTACCTACCTCTGTGTTGTCAAGTATACTATCCATCCATACCTGTGGTGCATTTAAGTTTCTGTGCGCAGTATATATATAGTAGTAGGACAGTGCATAATTTTGCTGACCACCAGTATATAATATATAGCAGTACGGTACAGTAGGCCACTGCTCTACCTACCTCTGTGTCGTCAAGTATACTATCCATCCATACCTGTGGTGCATTTAAGTTTTTGTGCGCAGTATATATATATAGTAGTAGGACAGTGCATAATTTTGCTGACCACCAGTATATAATATATAGCAGTACGGTACAGTAGGCCACTGCTCTACCTACCTCTGTGTTGTCAAGTATACTATCCATCCATACCTGTGGTGCTTTTAAGTTTTTGTGCGCAGTATATATATACTTATAGTAGTAGGACAGTGCATAATTTTGCTGACCACCAGTATATAATACATAGCAGTATGGTACAGTAGGCCACTGCTCTACCTACCTCTTTGTCGTCAAGTATACTATCCATCCATACCTGTGGTGCATTTAAGTTTTTGTGCGCAGTATATATATAGTAGTAGGACAGTGCATAATTTTGCTGACCACCAGTATATAATATATAGCAGTATGGTACAGTAGGCCACTGCTCTACCTACCTCTGTGTTGTCAAGTATACTATCCATCCATACCTGTGGTGCATTTAAGTTTTTGTGCGCAGTATATATATAGTAGTAGGACAGTGCATAATTTTGCTGACCACCAGTATATAATATATAGCAGTACGGTACAGTAGTCCACTGCTCTACCTACCTCTGTGTCGTCAAGTATACTATCCATCCATACCTGTGGTGCATTTAAGTTGTGTGCAGTATATATATAGTAGTAGGACAGTGCATAATTTTGCTGACCACCAGTATATAATATATAGCAGTACGGTACAGTAGGCCACTGCTCTACCTACCTCTATGTCGTCAAGTATACTATCCATCCATACCTGTGGTGCATTTAAGTTTTTGTGCGCAGTATATAGTAGGACAGTGCATAATTCTACTGACCACCAGTATATAATATATAGCAGTACGGTACAGTAGGCAACTGCTCTACCTACCTCTGTGTCGTCAAGTATACTATCCATCCATACCTGTGGTACATTTAAGTTTTTGTGCGCAGTATACTCTACCTACCTCTGTGTCGTCAAGTATACTATCCATCCATACCTGTGGTGCATTTAAGTTTTTGTGCGCAGTATATATATAGTAGTAGGACAGTGCATAATTTTGCTGACCACCAGTATATAAAATATAGCAGTACGGTACAGTAGGCCACTGCTCTACCTACCTCTGTGTTGTCAAGTATACTATCCATCCATACCTGTGGTGCATTTAAGTTTTTGTGCGCAGTATATATATAGTAGTAGGACAGTGCATAATTTTGCTGACCACCAGTATATAATATATAGCAGTACGGTACAGTAGGCCACTGCTCTACCTACCTCTGTGTCGTCAAGTATACTATCCATCCATACCTGTGGTGCATTTAAGCTTTTGTGCGCAGTATATATATACTTATAGTAGTAGGACAGTGCATAATTTTGCTGACCACCAGTATATAATATATAGCAGTACGGTACAGTAGGCCACTGCTCTACCTACCTCTGTGTCGTCAAGTATACTATCCATCCATACCTGTGGTACATTTAAGTTTTTGTGCGCAGTATACTCTACCTACCTCTGTGTCGTCAAGTATACTATCCATCCATACCTGTGGTGCATTTAAGTTTTTGTGCGCAGTATATATATAGTAGTAGGACAGTGCATAATTTTGCTGACCACCAGTATATAAAATATAGCAGTACGGTACAGTAGGCCACTGCTCTACCTACCTCTGTGTTGTCAAGTATACTATCCATCCATACCTGTGGTGCATTTAAGTTTTTGTGCGCAGTATATATATAGTAGTAGGACAGTGCATAATTTTGCTGACCACCAGTATATAATATATAGCAGTACGGTACAGTAGGCCACTGCTCTACCTACCTCTTTGTCGTCAAGTATACTATCCATCCATACCTGTGGTGCATTGAAGTTTTTGTGCGCAGTATATATATAGTAGTAGGACAGTGCATAATTTTGCTGACCACCAGTATATAATACATAGCAGTACGGTACAGTAGGCCACTGCTCTACCTACCTCTGTGTTGTCAAGTATACTATCCATCCATACCTGTGGTGCATTTAAGTTTTTGTGCGCAGTATATATATAGTAGTAGGACAGTGCATAATTTTGCTGACCACCAGTATATAATATATAGCAGTACGGTACAGTAGGCCACTGCTCTACCTACCTCTGTGTCGTCAAGTATACTATCCATCCATACCTGTGGTGTATTTAAGTTTTTGTGCGCAGTATATATATAGTAGTAGGACAGTGCATAATTTTGCTGACCCCCAGTATATAATATTTAGCAGTATGGTACAGTAGGCCACTGCTCTACCTACCTCTGTGTCGTCAAGTATACTATCCATCCATACCTGTGGTGCATTTAAGCTTTAGTGCGCAGTATATACATACTTATAGTAGTAGGACAGTGCATAATTTTGCTGACAACCAGTATATAATATATAGCAGTACGGTACAGTAGGCCACTGCTCTACCTACCTCTGTGTCGTCAAGTATACTATCCATCCATTCCTGTGGTACATTTAAGTTTTTGTGCGCAGTATACTCTACCTACCTCTGTGTCGTCAAGTATACTATCCATCCATACCTGTGGTGCATTTAAGTTTTTGTGCGCAGTATATATATAGTAGTAGGACAGTGCATAATTTTGCTGACCACCAGTATATAAAATATAGCAGTACGGTACAGTAGGCCACTGCTCTACCTACCTCTGTGTTGTCAAGTATACTATCCATCCATACCTGTGGTGCATTTAAGTTTTTGTGCGCAGTATATATATAGTAGTAGGACAGTGCATAATTTTGCTGACCACCAGTATATAATATATAGCAGTACGGTACAGTAGGCCACTGCTCTACCTACCTCTGTGTCGTCAAGTATACTATCCATCCATACCTGTGGTGTATTTAAGTTTTTGTGCGCAGTATATATATAGTAGTAGGACAGTGCATAATTTTGCTGACCCCCAGTATATAATATTTAGCAGTATGGTACAGTAGGCCACTGCTCTACCTACCTCTGTGTCGTCAAGTATACTATCCATCCATACCTGTGGTGCATTTAAGCTTTAGTGCGCAGTATATACATACTTATAGTAGTAGGACAGTGCATAATTTTGCTGACCACCAGTATATAATATATAGCAGTACGGTACAGTAGGCCACTGCTCTACCTACCTCTGTGTCGTCAAGTATACTATCCATCCATTCCTGTGGTACATTTAAGTTTTTGTGCGCAGTATACTCTACCTACCTCTGTGTCGTCAAGTATACTATCCATCCATACCTGTGGTGCATTTAAGTTTTTGTGCGCAGTATATATATAGTAGTAGGACAGTGCATAATTTTGCTGACCACCAGTATATAATATATAGCAGTACGGTACAGTAGGCCACTGCTCTACCTACCTCTGTGTTGTCAAGTATACTATCCATCCATACCTGTGGTGCATTTAAGTTTCTGTGCGCAGTATATATATAGTAGTAGGACAGTGCATAATTTTGCTGACCACCAGTATATAATATATAGCAGTACGGTACAGTAGGCCACTGCTCTACCTACCTCTGTGTCGTCAAGTATACTATCCATCCATACCTGTGGTGCATTGAAGTTTTTGTGCGCAGTATATATATAGTAGTAGGACAGTGCATAATTTTGCTGACCACCAGTATATAATATATAGCAGTACGGTACAGTAGGCCACTGCTCTACCTACCTCTGTGTTGTCAAGTATACTATCCATCCATACCTGTGGTGCTTTTAAGTTTTTGTGCGCAGTATATATATACTTATAGTAGTAGGACAGTGCATAATTTTGCTGACCACCAGTATATAATACATAGCAGTATGGTACAGTAGGCCACTGCTCTACCTACCTCTTTGTCGTCAAGTATACTATCCATCCATACCTGTGGTGCATTGAAGTTTTTGTGCGCAGTATATATATAGTAGTAGGACAGTGCATAATTTTGCTGACCACCAGTATATAATACATAGCAGTACGGTACAGTAGGCCACTGCTCTACCTACCTCTTTGTCGTCAAGTATACTATCCATCCATACCTGTGGTGCATTGAAGTTTTTGTGCGCAGTATATATATAGTAGTAGGACAGTGCATAATTTTGCTGACCACCAGTATATAATACATAGCAGTACGGTACAGTAGGCCACTGCTCTACCTACCTCTGTGTTGTCAAGTATACTATCCATCCATACCTGTGGTGCATTTAAGTTTTTGTGCGCAGTATATATATAGTAGTAGGACAGTGCATAATTTTGCTGACCACCAGTATATAATATATAGCAGTACGGTACAGTAGGCCACTGCTCTACCTACCTCTGTGTCGTCAAGTATACTATCCATCCATACCTGTGGTGTATTTAAGTTTTTGTGCGCAGTATATATATAGTAGTAGGACAGTGCATAATTTTGCTGACCCCCAGTATATAATATTTAGCAGTATGGTACAGTAGGCCACTGCTCTACCTACCTCTGTGTCGTCAAGTATACTATCCATCCATACCTGTGGTGCATTTAAGCTTTAGTGCGCAGTATATACATACTTAAAGTAGTAGGACAGTGCATAATTTTGCTGACCACCAGTATATAATATATAGCAGTACGGTACAGTAGGCCACTGCTCTACCTACCTCTGTGTCGTCAAGTATACTATCCATCCATTCCTGTGGTACATTTAAGTTTTTGTGCGCAGTATACTCTACCTACCTCTGTGTCGTCAAGTATACTATCCATCCATACCTGTGGTGCATTTAAGTTTTTGTGCGCAGTATATATATAGTAGTAGGACAGTGCATAATTTTGCTGACCACCAGTATATAAAATATAGCAGTACGGTACAGTAGGCCACTGCTCTACCTACCTCTGTGTTGTCAAGTATACTATCCATCCATACCTGTGGTGCATTTAAGTTTTTGTGCGCAGTATATATATAGTAGTAGGACAGTGCATAATTTTGCTGACCACCAGTATATAATATATAGCAGTACGGTACAGTAGGCCACTGCTCTACCTACCTCTGTGTCGTCAAGTATACTATCCATCCATACCTGTGGTGTATTTAAGTTTTTGTGCGCAGTATATATATAGTAGTAGGACAGTGCATAATTTTGCTGACCCCCAGTATATAATATTTAGCAGTATGGTACAGTAGGCCACTGCTCTACCTACCTCTGTGTCGTCAAGTATACTATCCATCCATACCTGTGGTGCATTTAAGCTTTAGTGCGCAGTATATACATACTTATAGTAGTAGGACAGTGCATAATTTTGCTGACCACCAGTATATAATATATAGCAGTACGGTACAGTAGGCCACTGCTCTACCTACCTCTGTGTCGTCAAGTATACTATCCATCCATTCCTGTGGTACATTTAAGTTTTTGTGCGCAGTATACTCTATCTACCTCTGTGTCGTCAAGTATACTATCCATCCATACCTGTGGTGCATTTAAGTTTTTGTGCGCAGTATATATATAGTAGTAGGACAGTGCATAATTTTGCTGACCACCAGTATATAAAATATAGCAGTACGGTACAGTAGGCCACTGCTCTACCTACCTCTGTGTTGTCAAGTATACTATCCATCCATACCTGTGGTGCATTTAAGTTTTTGTGCGCAGTATATATATAGTAGTAGGACAGTGCATAATTTTGCTGACCCCCAGTATATAATATTTAGCAGTATGGTACAGTAGGCCACTGCTCTACCTACCTCTGTGTCGTCAAGTATACTATCCATCCATACCTGTGGTGCATTTAAGCTTTAGTGCGCAGTATATACATACTTATAGTAGTAGGACAGTGCATAATTTTGCTGACCACCAGTATATAATATATAGCAGTACGGTACAGTAGGCCACTGCTCTACCTACCTCTGTGTCGTCAAGTATACTATCCATCCATACCTGTGGTGTATTTAAGTTTTTGTGCGCAGTATATATATAGTAGTAGGACAGTGCATAATTTTGCTGACCCCCAGTATATAATATTTAGCAGTATGGTACAGTAGGCCACTGCTCTACCTACCTCTGTGTCGTCAAGTATACTATCCATCCATACCTGTGGTGCATTTAAGCTTTAGTGCGCAGTATATACATACTTAAAGTAGTAGGACAGTGCATAATTTTGCTGACCACCAGTATATAATATATAGCAGTACGGTACAGTAGGCCACTGCTCTACCTACCTCTGTGTCGTCAAGTATACTATCCATCCATTCCTGTGGTACATTTAAGTTTTTGTGCGCAGTATACTCTACCTACCTCTGTGTCGTCAAGTATACTATCCATCCATACCTGTGGTGCATTTAAGTTTTTGTGCGCAGTATATATATAGTAGTAGGACAGTGCATAATTTTGCTGACCACCAGTATATAAAATATAGCAGTACGGTACAGTAGGCCACTGCTCTACCTACCTCTGTGTTGTCAAGTATACTATCCATCCATACCTGTGGTGCATTTAAGTTTTTGTGCGCAGTATATATATAGTAGTAGGACAGTGCATAATTTTGCTGACCACCAGTATATAATATATAGCAGTACGGTACAGTAGGCCACTGCTCTACCTACCTCTGTGTCGTCAAGTATTCTATCCATCCATACCTGTGGTGTATTTAAGTTTTTGTGCGCAGTATATATATAGTAGTAGGACAGTGCATAATTTTGCTGACCCCCAGTATATAATATTTAGCAGTATGGTACAGTAGGCCACTGCTCTACCTACCTCTGTGTCGTCAAGTATACTATCCATCCATACCTGTGGTGCATTTAAGCTTTAGTGCGCAGTATATACATACTTATAGTAGTAGGACAGTGCATAATTTTGCTGACCACCAGTATATAATATATAGCAGTACGGTACAGTAGGCCACTGCTCTACCTACCTCTGTGTTGTCAAGTATACTATCCATCCATACCTGTGGTGCATTTAAGTTTCTGTGCGCAGTATATATATAGTAGTAGGACAGTGCATAATTTTGCTGACCACCAGTATATAATATATAGCAGTACGGTACAGTAGGCCACTGCTCTACCTACCTCTGTGTCGTCAAGTATACTATCCATCCATACCTGTGGTGCATTTAAGTTTTTGTGCGCAGTATATATATAGTAGTAGGACAGTGCATAATTTTGCTGACCACCAGTATATAATATATAGCAGTACGGTACAGTAGGCCACTGCTCTACCTACCTCTGTGTTGTCAAGTATACTATCCATCCATACCTGTGGTGCTTTTAAGTTTTTGTGCGCAGTATATATATACTTATAGTAGTAGGACAGTGCATAATTTTGCTGACCACCAGTATATAATACATAGCAGTATGGTACAGTAGGCCACTGCTCTACCTACCTCTTTGTCGTCAAGTATACTATCCATCCATACCTGTGGTGCATTTAAGTTTTTGTGCGCAGTATATATATAGTAGTAGGACAGTGCATAATTTTGCTGACCACCAGTATATAATATATAGCAGTATGGTACAGTAGGCCACTGCTCTACCTACCTCTGTGTTGTCAAGTATACTATCCATCCATACCTGTGGTGCATTTAAGTTTTTGTGCGCAGTATATATATAGTAGTAGGACAGTGCATAATTTTGCTGACCACCAGTATATAATATATAGCAGTACGGTACAGTAGTCCACTGCTCTACCTACCTCTGTGTCGTCAAGTATACTATCCATCCATACCTGTGGTGCATTTAAGTTGTGTGCAGTATATATATAGTAGTAGGACAGTGCATAATTTTGCTGACCACCAGTATATAATATATAGCAGTACGGTACAGTAGGCCACTGCTCTACCTACCTCTATGTCGTCAAGTATACTATCCATCCATACCTGTGGTGCATTTAAGTTTTTGTGCGCAGTATATAGTAGGACAGTGCATAATTCTACTGACCACCAGTATATAATATATAGCAGTACGGTACAGTAGGCCACTGCTCTACCTACCTCTGTGTCGTCAAGTATACTATCCATCCATACCTGTGGTACATTTAATTTTTTGTGCGCAGTATACTCTACCTACCTCTGTGTCGTCAAGTATACTATCCATCCATACCTGTGGTGCATTTAAGTTTTTGTGCGCAGTATATATATAGTAGTAGGACAGTGCATAATTTTGCTGACCACCAGTATATAAAATATAGCAGTACGGTACAGTAGGCCACTGCTCTACCTACCTCTGTGTTGTCAAGTATACTATCCATCCATACCTGTGGTGCATTTAAGTTTTTGTGCGCAGTATATATATAGTAGTAGGACAGTGCATAATTTTGCTGACCACCAGTATATAATATATAGCAGTACGGTACAGTAGGCCACTGCTCTACCTACCTCTGTGTCGTCAAGTATACTATCCATCCATACCTGTGGTGCATTTAAGCTTTTGTGCGCAGTATATATATACTTATAGTAGTAGGACAGTGCATAATTTTGCTGACCACCAGTATATAATATATAGCAGTACGGTACAGTAGGCCACTGCTCTACCTACCTCTGTGTCGTCAAGTATACTATCCATCCATACCTGTGGTACATTTAAGTTTTTGTGCGCAGTATACTCTACCTACCTCTGTGTCGTCAAGTATACTATCCATCCATACCTGTGGTGCATTTAAGTTTTTGTGCGCAGTATATATATAGTAGTAGGACAGTGCATAATTTTGCTGACCACCAGTATATAAAATATAGCAGTACGGTACAGTAGGCCACTGCTCTACCTACCTCTGTGTTGTCAAGTATACTATCCATCCATACCTGTGGTGCATTTAAGTTTTTGTGCGCAGTATATATATAGTAGTAGGACAGTGCATAATTTTGCTGACCACCAGTATATAATATATAGCAGTACGGTACAGTAGGCCACTGCTCTACCTACCTCTTTGTCGTCAAGTATACTATCCATCCATACCTGTGGTGCATTGAAGTTTTTGTGCGCAGTATATATATAGTAGTAGGACAGTGCATAATTTTGCTGACCACCAGTATATAATACATAGCAGTACGGTACAGTAGGCCACTGCTCTACCTACCTCTGTGTTGTCAAGTATACTATCCATCCATACCTGTGGTGCATTTAAGTTTTTGTGCGCAGTATATATATAGTAGTAGGACAGTGCATAATTTTGCTGACCACCAGTATATAATATATAGCAGTACGGTACAGTAGACCACTGCTCTACCTACCTCTGTGTCGTCAAGTATACTATCCATCCATACCTGTGGTGTATTTAAGTTTTTGTGCGCAGTATATATATAGTAGTAGGACAGTGCATAATTTTGCTGACCCCCAGTATATAATATTTAGCAGTATGGTACAGTAGGCCACTGCTCTACCTACCTCTGTGTCGTCAAGTATACTATCCATCCATACCTGTGGTGCATTTAAGCTTTAGTGCGCAGTATATACATACTTATAGTAGTAGGACAGTGCATAATTTTGCTGACCACCAGTATATAATATATAGCAGTACGGTACAGTAGGCCACTGCTCTACCTACCTCTGTGTCGTCAAGTATACTATCCATCCATTCCTGTGGTACATTTAAGTTTTTGTGCGCAGTATACTCTACCTACCTCTGTGTCGTCAAGTATACTATCCATCCATACCTGTGGTGCATTTAAGTTTTTGTGCGCAGTATATATATAGTAGTAGGACAGTGCATAATTTTGCTGACCACCAGTATATAAAATATAGCAGTACGGTACAGTAGGCCACTGCTCTACCTACCTCTGTGTTGTCAAGTATACTATCCATCCATACCTGTGGTGCATTTAAGTTTTTGTGCGCAGTATATATATAGTAGTAGGACAGTGCATAATTTTGCTGACCACCAGTATATAATATATAGCAGTACGGTACAGTAGGCCACTGCTCTACCTACCTCTTTGTCGTCAAGTATACTATCCATCCATACCTGTGGTGCATTGAAGTTTTTGTGCGCAGTATATATATAGTAGTAGGACAGTGCATAATTTTGCTGACCACCAGTATATAATATATAGCAGTACGGTACAGTAGGCCACTGCTCTACCTACCTCTGTGTTGTCAAGTATACTATCCATCCATACCTGTGGTGCATTTAAGTTTTTGTGCGCAGTATATATATAGTAGTAGGACAGTGCATAATTTTGCTGACCACCAGTATATAATATATAGCAGTACGGTACAGTAGGCCACTGCTCTACCTACCTCTGTGTCGTCAAGTATACTATCCATCCATACCTGTGGTGTATTTAAGTTTTTGTGCGCAGTATATATATAGTAGTAGGACAGTGCATAATTTTGCTGACCCCCAGTATATAATATTTAGCAGTATGGTACAGTAGGCCACTGCTCTACCTACCTCTGTGTCGTCAAGTATACTATCCATCCATACCTGTGGTGCATTTAAGCTTTAGTGCGCAGTATATACATACTTATAGTAGTAGGACAGTGCATAATTTTGCTGACCACCAGTATATAATATATAGCAGTACGGTACAGTAGGCCACTGCTCTACCTACCTCTGTGTCGTCAAGTATACTATCCATCCATTCCTGTGGTACATTTAAGTTTTTGTGCGCAGTATACTCTACCTACCTCTGTGTCGTCAAGTATACTATCCATCCATACCTGTGGTGCATTTAAGTTTTTGTGCGCAGTATATATATAGTAGTAGGACAGTGCATAATTTTGCTGACCACCAGTATATAATATATAGCAGTACGGTACAGTAGGCCACTGCTCTACCTACCTCTGTGTTGTCAAGTATACTATCCATCCATACCTGTGGTGCATTTAAGTTTCTGTGCGCAGTATATATATAGTAGTAGGACAGTGCATAATTTTGCTGACCACCAGTATATAATATATAGCAGTACGGTACAGTAGGCCACTGCTCTACCTACCTCTGTGTCGTCAAGTATACTATCCATCCATACCTGTGGTGCATTTAAGTTTTTGTGCGCAGTATATATATAGTAGTAGGACAGTGCATAATTTTGCTGACCACCAGTATATAATATATAGCAGTACGGTACAGTAGGCCACTGCTCTACCTACCTCTGTGTTGTCAAGTATACTATCCATCCATACCTGTGGTGCTTTTAAGTTTTTGTGCGCAGTATATATATACTTATAGTAGTAGGACAGTGCATAATTTTGCTGACAACCAGTATATAATACATAGCAGTATGGTACAGTAGGCCACTGCTCTACCTACCTCTTTGTCGTCAAGTATACTATCCATCCATACCTGTGGTGCATTTAAGTTTTTGTGCGCAGTATATATATAGTAGTAGGACAGTGCATAATTTTGCTGACCACCAGTATATAATATATAGCAGTATGGTACAGTAGGCCACTGCTCTACCTACCTCTGTGTTGTCAAGTATACTATCCATCCATACCTGTGGTGCATTTAAGTTTTTGTGCGCAGTATATATATAGTAGTAGGACAGTGCATAATTTTGCTGACCACCAGTATATAATATATAGCAGTACGGTACAGTAGGCCACTGCTCTACCTACCTCTATGTCGTCAAGTATACTATCCATCCATACCTGTGGTGCATTTAAGTTTTTGTGCGCAGTATATAGTAGGACAGTGCATAATTCTACTGACCACCAGTATATAATATATAGCAGTACGGTACAGTAGGCCACTGCTCTACCTACCTCTGTGTCGTCAAGTATACTATCCATCCATACCTGTGGTGCATTGAAGCTTTTTGTGCGCAGTATATATATAGTAGTAGGACAGTGCATAATTTTGCTGACCACCAGTATATAAAATATAGCAGTACGGTACAGTAGGCCACTGCTCTACCTACCTCTGTGTTGTCAAGTATACTATCCATCCATACCTGTGGTGCATTTAAGTTTTTGTGCGCAGTATATATATAGTAGTAGGACAGTGCATAATTTTGCTGACCACCAGTATATAATATATAGCAGTACGGTACAGTAGGCCACTGCTCTACCTACCTCTGTGTCGTCAAGTATACTATCCATCCATACCTGTGGTGTATTTAAGTTTTTGTGCGCAGTATATATATAGTAGTAGGACAGTGCATAATTTTGCTAATCCCCCGGTATATAATATTTAGCAGTATGGTACAGTAGGCCACTGCTCTACCTACCTCTGTGTCGTCAAGTATACTATCCATCCATACCTGTGGTGCATTTAAGCTTTTGTGCGCAGTATATATATACTTATAGTAGTAGGACAGTGCATAATTTTGCTGACCACCAGTATATAATATATAGCAGTACGGTACAGTAGGCCACTGCTCTACCTACCTCTGTGTCGTCAAGTATACTATCCATCCATACCTGTGGTACATTTAAGTTTTTGTGCGCAGTATACTCTACCTACCTCTGTGTCGTCAAGTATACTATCCATCCATACCTGTGGTGCATTTAAGTTTTTGTGCGCAGTATATATATAGTAGTAGGACAGTGCATAATTTTGCTGACCATTAGTATATAATATATAGCAGTACGGTACAGTAGGCCACTGCTCTACCTACCTCTGTGTTGTCAAGTATACTATCCATCCATACCTGTGGTGCATTTAAGTTTTTGTGCGCAGTATATATATAGTAGTAGGACAGTGCATAATTTTGCTGACCACCAGTATATAATATATAGCAGTACGGTACAGTAGGCCACTGCTCTACCTACCTCTGTGTCGTCAAGTATACTATCCATCCATACCTGTGGTGCATTTAAGTTTTTGTGCACAGTATATATATAGTAGTAGGACAGTGCATAATTTTGCTGACCACCAGTATATAATATATAGCAGTACGGTACAGTAGGCCACTGCTCTACCTACCTCTGTGTTGTCAAGTATACTATCCATCCATACCTGTGGTGCTTTTAAGTTTTTGTGCGCAGTATATATATACTTATAGTAGTAGGACAGTGCATAATTTTGCTGACCACCAGTATATAATACATAGCAGTATGGTACAGTAGGCCACTGCTCTACCTACCTCTTTGTCGTCAAGTATACTATCCATCCATACCTGTGGTGCATTTAAGTTTTTGTGCGCAATATATATATAGTAGTAGGACAGTGCATAATTTTGCTGACCACCAGTATATAATATATAGCAGTATGGTACAGTAGGCCACTGCTCTACCTACCTCTGTGTTGTCAAGTATACTATCCATCCATACCTGTGGTGCATTTAAGTTTTTGTGCGCAGTATATATATAGTAGTAGGACAGTGCATCATTTTGCTGACCACCAGTATATAATATATAGCAGTACGGTACAGTAGGCCACTGCTCTACCTACCTCTATGTCGTCAAGTATATTATCCATCCATACCTGTGGTGCATTTAAGTTTTTGTGCGCAGTATATATAAACTTATAGCAGTAGGACAGTGCATAATTCTGCTGACCACCAGTATATAATATATAGCAGTACGGTAAAGTAGGCCACTGCTTTACCTACCTCTGTGTCGTCAAGTATACTATCCATCCATACCTGTGGTGCATTTAAGTTTTTGTGCGCAGTATATATATAGTAGTAGGACAGTGCATCATTTTGCTGACCACCAGTATATAATATATAGCAGTACGGTACAGTAGGCCACTGCTCTACCTACCTCTGTGTCGTCAAGTATACTATCCATCCATACCTCTGGTGCATTTAAGTTTTTGCGCGCAGTATATATATAGTAGTAGGACAGACCATAATTTTGCTGACCACCAGTATATAATATATAGCAGTACGGTACAGTAGGCCACTGCTCTACCTACCTCTGTGTTGTCAAGTATACTATCCATCCATACCTGTGGTGCATTTAAGTTTTTGTGCGCAGTATATATATAGTAGTAGGACAGTGCATAATTTTGCTGACCACCAGTATATAATATATAGCAGTACGGTACAGTAGGCCACTGCTCTACCTACCTCTGTGTCGTCAAGTATACTATCCATCCATACCTGTGGTGCATTTAAGTTTTTGTGCGCAGTATATATATAGTAGTAGGACAGTGCATAAATTTGCTGACCACCAGTATATAATATATAGCAGTACGGTACAGTAGGCCACTGCTCTACCTTCCTCTGTGTTGTCAAATATACTATCCATCCATACCTGTGGTGCATTTAAGTTTTTGTGCGCAGTATATGTATAGTAGTAGGACAGTGCATAATTTTGTTGACCACCAGTATATAATATATAGCAGTACGGTATAGTAGGCCACTGCTCTACCTACCTCTGTGTTGTCAAGTATACTATCCATCCATACCTGTGGTGCATTTAAGTTTTTGTGCGCAGTATATATATAGTAGTAGGACAGTGCATAATTTTGCTGACCACCAGTATATAATATATAGCAGTACGGTACAGTAGGCCACTGCTCTACCTACCTCTGTGTCATCAAGTATACTATCCATCCATACCTGTGGTGCATTTAAGTTTTTGTGCGCAGTATATATATAGTAGTAGGACAGTGCATAATTTTGCTGACCACCAGTATATAATATATAGCAGAACGGTACAGTAGGCCACTGCTCTACCTACCTCTGTGTTGTCAAGTATACTATCCATCCATACCTGTGGTGCTTTTAAGTTTTTTTGAGCAGTATATATATACTTATAGTAGTAGGACAGTGCATAATTTTGCTGACCACCAGTATATAATATATAGCAGTACGGTACAGTAGGCCACTGCTCTGCCTACCTCTGTGTCGTCAAGTATACTATCCATCCATACCTGTGGTGCATTTAAGTTTTTGTGCGCAGTATATATATAGTAGTAGGACAGTGCATAATTTTGCTGACCACCAGTATATAATATATTGCAGTATGGTACAGTAGGCCACTGCTCTACCTACCTCTGTGTCGTCAAGTATACTATCCATCCATACCTGTGGTGCATTTAAGTTTTCGTGCGCAGTATATATATACTTGTAGTAGGACGGTGCATAATTTTGCTGACCACCAGTATATAATATATAGCAGTATGGTACAGTAGGCCACTGCTCTACCTACCTCTGTGTCGTCAAGTATACTATCCATCCATACCTGTGGTGCATTTAAGTTTTTGTGCACAGTATATATATAGTAGTAGGACAGTGCATCATTTTGCTGACCACCAGTATATAATATATAGCAGTATGGTACAGTAGGCCACTGTTTTACCTACCTCTATGTCGTCAAGTACACTATCCATCCATACCTGTGGTGCATTTAAGTTTTTGTGCGCTGTATATATATACTTATAGTAGTAGGACAGTGCATAATTCTGCTGACCACCAGTATATAATATATAGCAGTACGGTACAGTAGGCCACTGCTCTACCTACCTCTGTGTCGTCAAGTATACTATCCATCCATACCTGTGGTGCATTTAAGTTTTTGTGCGCAGTATATATATAGTAGTAGGACAGTGCATAATTTTGCTGACCACCAGTATATAATATATAGCAGTACGGTACAGTAGGCCACTGCTCTACCTACCTCTGTGTCGTCAAGTGTACTATCCATCCATACCTGTGGTGCATTTAAGTTTTTGTGCACAGTATATATATAGTAGTAGGACAGTGCATAATTTTGCTGACCACCAGTATATAATATATAGCAGTACGGTACAGTAGGCCACTGCTTTGCCTACCTCTGTGTTGTCAAGTATACTATCCATCCATACCTGTGGTGCATTTAAGTTTTTGTGCGCAGTATATATATTATAGTAGGACAGTGCATATTTTTGCTGACCACCAGTATATAATATATAGCAGTACGGTACAGTAGGCCACTGCTCTACCTACCTCTGTGTCGTCAAGTATACTATCCATCCATACCTGTGGTGCATTTAAGTTTTTGTGCACAGTATATATATAGTAGTAGGACAGTGCATAATTTTGCTGACCACCAGTATATAATATATAGCAGTACGGTACAGTAGGCCACTGCTCTACCTACCTCTGTGTCGTCAAGTATACTATCCATCCATACCTGTGGTGCATTTAAGTTTTTGTGCGCAGTATATATATAGTAGTAGGACAGTGCATAATTTTGCTGACCACCAGTATATAATATATAGCAGTACGGTACAGTAGGCCACTGCTCTACCTACCTCTATGTCGTCAAGTATACTATCCATCCATACCTGTGGTGCATTTAAGTTTTTGTGCGCAGTATATATATACTTATAATAGTAGGACAGTGCATAATTCTACTGACCACCAGTATATAATATATAGCAGTACGGTACAGTAGGCCACTGCTCTACCTACCTCTGTGTCGTCAAGTATACTATCCATCCATACCTGTGGTGCATTTAAGTTTTTGTGCGCAGTATATATATAGTAGTAGGACAGTGCATAATTTTGCTGACCACCAGTATATAATATATAGCAGTATGGTACAGTAGGCCACTGCTCTACCTACCTCTGTGTCGTCAAGTATACTATCCATCCATACCTGTGGTGCATTTAAGTTTTTGTGCGCAGTATATATATACTTGTAGTAGGACGGTGCATAATTTTGCTGACCACCAGTATATAATATATAGCAGTATGGTACAGTAGGCCACTGCTCTACCTACCTCTGTGTCGTCAAGTATACTATCCATCCATACCTGTGGTGCATTTAAGTTTTTGTGCACAGTATATATATAGTAGTAGGACAGTGCATAATTTTGCTGACCACCAGTATATAATATATAGCAGTACGGTACAGTAGGCCACTGCTTTGCCTACCTCTGTGTTGTCAAGTATACTATCCATACATACCTGTGGTGCATTTAAGTTTTTGTGCGCAGTATATATATAATAGTAGGACAGTGCATATTTTTGCTGACCACCAGTATATAATATATAGCAGTACGGTACAGTAGTCCACTGCTCTACCTACCTCTGTGTCGTCAAGTATACTATCCATCCATACCTGTGGTGCATTTAAGTTTTTGTGCGCAGTATATATATAGTAGTAGGACAGTGCATAATTTTGCTGACCACCAGTATATAAAATATAGCAGTACGGTACAGTAGGCCACTGCTCTACCTACCTCTGTGTTGTCAAGTATACTATCCATCCATACCTGTGGTGCATTTAAGTTTTTGTGCGCAGTATATATATAGTAGCAGGACAGTGCATAATTTTGCTGACCATCAGTATATAATATATAGCAGTACGGTACAGTAGGCCACTGCTCTACCTACCTCTTTGTCGTCAAGTATACTATCCATCCATACCTGTGGTGCATTTAAGTTTTTGTGCGCAGTATATATATACTTGTAGTAGGACGGTGCATAATTTTGCTGACCACCAGTATATAATATATAGCAGTATGGTACAGTAGGCCACTGCTCTACCTACCTCTGTGTCGTCAAGTATACTATCCATCCATACCTGTGGTGCATTTAAGTTTTTGTGCACAGTATATATATAGTAGTAGGACAGTGCATAATTTTGCTGACCACCAGTATATAATATATAGCAGTACGGTACAGTAGGCCACTGCTTTGCCTACCTCTGTGTTGTCAAGTATACTATCCATCCATACCTGTGGTGCATTTAAGTTTTTGTGCGCAGTATATATATAATAGTTGGACAGTGCATATTTTTGCTGACCACCAGTATATAATATATAGCAGTACGGTACAGTAGGCCACTGCTCTACCTACCTCTGTGTCGTCAAGTATACTATCCATCCATACCTGTGGTGCATTTAAGTTTTTGTGCACAGTATATATATAGTAGTAGGACAGTGCATAATTTTGCTGACCACCAGTATATAATATATAGCAGTACGGTACAGTAGGCCACTGCTCTACCTACCTCTGTGTCGTCAAGTATACTATCCATCCATACCTGTGGTGCATTTAAGTTTTTGTGCGCAGTATATATATAGTAGTAGGACAGTGCATAATTTTGCTGACCACCAGTATATAAAATATAGCAGTACGGTACAGTAGGCCACTGCTCTACCTACCTCTGTGTTGTCAAGTATACTATCCATCCATACCTGTGGTGCATTTAAGTTTTTGTGCGCAGTATATATATAGTAGCAGGACAGTGCATAATTTTGCTGACCACCAGTATATAATATATAGCAGTACGGTACAGTAGGCCACTGCTCTACCTACCTCTTTGTCGTCAAGTATACTATCCATCCATACCTGTGGTGCATTGAAGTTTTAGTGCGCAGTATATATATAGTAGTAGGACAGTGCATAATTTTGCTGACCATCAGTATATAATATATAGCAGTACGGTACAGTAGGCCACTGCTCTACCTACCTCTGTGTTGTCAAGTATACTATCCATCCATACCTGTGGTGCATTTAAGTTTTTGTGCGCAGTATATATATAGTAGTAGGACAGTGCATAATTTTGCTGACCACCAGTATATAATATATAGCAGTACGGTACAGTAGGCTACTGCTCTACCTACCTCTGTGTCGTCAAGTATACTATCCATCCATACCTGTGGTGTATTTAAGTTTTTGTGCGCAGTATATATATAGTAGTAGGACAGGGCATAATTTTGCTGACCCCCAGTATATAATATTTAGCAGTATGGTACAGTAGGCCACTGCTCTACCTACCTCTGTGTCGTCAAGTATACTATCCATCCATACCTGTGGTGCATTTAAGCTTTTGTGCGCAGTATATATATTATAGTAGGACAGTGCATATTTTTGCTGACCACCAGTATATAATATATAGCAGTACGGTACAGTAGGCCACTGCTCTACCTACCTCTGTGTCGTCAAGTATACTATCCATCCATACCTGTGGTGCATTTAAGTTTTTGTGCACAGTATATATATAGTAGTAGGACAGTGCATAATTTTGCTGACCACCAGTATATAATATATAGCAGTACGGTACAGTAGGCCACTGCTCTACCTACCTCTGTGTCGTCAAGTATACTATCCATCCATACCTGTGGTGCATTTAAGTTTTTGTGCGCAGTATATATATAGTAGTAGGACAGTGCATAATTTTGCTGACCACCAGTATATAATATATAGCAGTACGGTACAGTAGGCCACTGCTCTACCTACCTCTATGTCGTCAAGTATACTATCCATCCATACCTGTGGTGCATTTAAGTTTTTGTGCGCAGTATATATATACTTATAATAGTAGGACAGTGCATAATTCTACTGACCACCAGTATATAATATATAGCAGTACGGTACAGTAGGCCACTGCTCTACCTACCTCTGTGTCGTCAAGTATACTATCCATCCATACCTGTGGTGCATTTAAGTTTTTGTGCGCAGTATATATATAGTAGTAGGACAGTGCATAATTTTGCTGACCACCAGTATATAATATATAGCAGTATGGTACAGTAGGCCACTGCTCTACCTACCTCTGTGTCGTCAAGTATACTATCCATCCATACCTGTGGTGCATTTAAGTTTTTGTGCGCAGTATATATATACTTGTAGTAGGACGGTGCATAATTTTGCTGACCACCAGTATATAATATATAGCAGTATGGTACAGTAGGCCACTGCTCTACCTACCTCTGTGTCGTCAAGTATACTATCCATCCATACCTGTGGTGCATTTAAGTTTTTGTGCACAGTATATATATAGTAGTAGGACAGTGCATAATTTTGCTGACCACCAGTATATAATATATAGCAGTATGGTACAGTAGGCCACTGTTTTACCTACGTCTATGTCGTCAAGTACACTATCCATCCATACCTGTGGTGCATTTAAGTTTTTGTGCGCAGTATATATATACTTATAGTAGTAGGACAGTGCATAATTCTGCTGACCACCAGTATATAATATATAGCAGTACGGTACAGTAGGCCACTGCTCTACCTACCTCTGTGTCGTCAAGTATACTATCCATCCATACCTCTGGTGCATTTAAGTTTTTGTGTGCAGTATATATATAGAAGTAGGACAGTGCATAATTTTGCTGACCACCAGTATATAATATATAGCAGTACGGTACAGTAGGCCACTGCTCTACCTACCTCTGTGTCGTCAAGTGTACTATCCATCCATACCTGTGGTGCATTTAAGTTTTTGTGCACAGTATATATATAGTAGTAGGACAGTGCATAATTTTGCTGACCACCAGTATATAATATATAGCAGTACGGTACAGTAGGCCACTGCTTTGCCTACCTCTGTGTTGTCAAGTATACTATCTATCCATACCTGTGGTGCATTTAAGTTTTTGTGCGCAGTATATATATAATAGTAGGACAGTGCATATTTTTGCTGACCACCAGTATATAATATATAGCAGTACGGTACAGTAGGCCACTGCTCTACCTACCTCTGTGTCGTCAAGTATACTATCCATCCATACCTGTGGTGCATTTAAGTTTTTGTGCGCAGTATATATATAGTAGTAGGACAGTGCATAATTTTGCTGACCACCAGTATATAAAATATAGCAGTACGGTACAGTAGGCCACTGCTCTACCTACCTCTGTGTTGTCAAGTATACTATCCATCCATACCTGTGGTGCATTTAAGTTTTTGTGCGCAGTATATATATAGTAGCAGGACAGTGCATAATTTTGCTGACCACCAGTATATAATATATAGCAGTACGGTACAGTAGGCCACTGCTCTACCTACCTCTTTGTCGTCAAGTATACTATCCATCCATACCTGTGGTGCATTGAAGTTTTAGTGCGCAGTATATATATAGTAGTAGGACAGTGCATAATTTTGCTGACCATCAGTATATAATATATAGCAGTACGGTACAGTAGGCCACTGCTCTACCTACCTCTGTGTTGTCAAGTATACTATCCATCCATACCTGTGGTGCATTTAAGTTTTTGTGCGCAGTATATATATAGTAGTAGGACAGTGCATAATTTTGCTGACCACCAGTATATAATATATAGCAGTACGGTACAGTAGGCTACTGCTCTACCTACCTCTGTGTCGTCAAGTATACTATCCATCCATACCTGTGGTGTATTTAAGTTTTTGTGCGCAGTATATATATAGTAGTAGGACAGGGCATAATTTTGCTGACCCCCAGTATATAATATTTAGCAGTATGGTACAGTAGGCCACTGCTCTACCTACCTCTGTGTCGTCAAGTATACTATCCATCCATACCTGTGGTGCATTTAAGCTTTTGTGCGCAGTATATATATACTTATAGTAGTAGGACAGTGCATAATTTTGCTGACCACCAGTATATAATATATAGCAGTACGGTACAGTAGGCCACTGCTCTACCTACCTCTGTGTCGTCAAGTATACTATCCATCCATACCTGTGGTACATTTAAGTTTTTGTGCGCAGTATACTCTACCTACCTCTGTGTCGTCAAGTATACTATCCATCCATACCTGTGGTGCATTTAAGCTTTTGTGCGCAGTATATATATACTTATAGTAGTAGGACAGTGCATAATTTTGCTGACCACCAGTATATAATATATAGCAGTACGGTACAGTAGGCCACTGCTCTACCTACCTCTGTGTTGTCAAGTATACTATCCATCCATACCTGTGGTGCATTTAAGTTTTTGTGCGCAGTATATATATAGTAGTAGGACAGTGCATAATTTTGCTGACCACCAGTATATAATATATAGCAATACGGTACAGTAGGCCACTGCTCTACCTACCTCTGTGTCGTCAAGTATACTATCCATCCATACCTGTGGTGCATTTAAGTTTTTGTGCACAGTATATATATAGTAGTAGGACAGTGCATAATTTTGCTGACCACCAGTATATAATATATAGCAGTACGGTACAGTAGGCCACTGCTCTACCTACCTCTGTGTCGTCAAGTATACTATCCATCCATACCTGTGGTGCATTTAAGTTTTTGTGCGCAGTATATATATAGTAGTAGGACAGTGCATAATTTTGCTGACCACCAGTATATAAAATATAGCAGTACGGTACAGTAGGCCACTGCTCTACCTACCTCTGTGTTGTCAAGTATACTATCCATCCATACCTGTGGTGCATTTAAGTTTTTGTGCGCAGTATATATATAGTAGCAGGACAGTGCATAATTTTGCTGACCACCAGTATATAATATATAGCAGTACGGTACAGTAGGCCACTGCTCTACCTACCTCTTTGTCGTCAAGTATACTATCCATCCATACCTGTGGTGCATTGAAGTTTTAGTGCGCAGTATATATATAGTAGTAGGACAGTGCATAATTTTGCTGACCATCAGTATATAATATATAGCAGTACGGTACAGTAGGCCACTGCTCTACCTACCTCTGTGTTGTCAAGTATACTATCCATCCATACCTGTGGTGCATTTAAGTTTTTGTGCGCAGTATATATATAGTAGTAGGACAGTGCATAATTTTGCTGACCACCAGTATATAATATATAGCAGTACGGTACAGTAGGCTACTGCTCTACCTACCTCTGTGTCGTCAAGTATACTATCCATCCATACCTGTGGTGTATTTAAGTTTTTGTGCGCAGTATATATATAGTAGTAGGACAGGGCATAATTTTGCTGACCCCCAGTATATAATATTTAGCAGTATGGTACAGTAGGCCACTGCTCTACCTACCTCTGTGTCGTCAAGTATACTATCCATCCATACCTGTGGTGCATTTAAGCTTTTGTGCGCAGTATATATATACTTATAGTAGTAGGACAGTGCATAATTTTGCTGACCACCAGTATATAATATATAGCAGTACGGTACAGTAGGCCACTGCTCTACCTACCTCTGTGTCGTCAAGTATACTATCCATCCATACCTGTGGTACATTTAAGTTTTTGTGCGCAGTATACTCTACCTACCTCTGTGTCGTCAAGTATACTATCCATCCATACCTGTGGTGCATTTAAGTTTTTGTGCCCAGTATATATATAGTAGTAGGACAGTGCATAATTTTGCTGACCACCAGTATATAATATATAGCAGTACGGTACAGTAGGCCACTGCTCTACCTACCTCTGTGTTGTCAAGTATACTATCCATCCATACCTGTGGTGCATTTAAGTTTTTGTGCGCAGTATATATATAGTAGTAGGACAGTGCATAATTTTGCTGACCACCAGTATATAATATATAGCAGTACGGTACAGTAGGCCACTGCTCTACCTACCTCTGTGTCGTCAAGTATACTATCCATCCATACCTGTGGTGCATTTAAGTTTTTGTGCGCAGTATATATATAGTAGTAGGACAGTGCATAATTTTGCTGACCACCAGTATATAATATATAGCAGTACGGTACAGTAGGCCACTGCTCTACCTACCTCTGTGTTGTCAAGTATACTATCCATCCATACCTGTGGTGCTTTTAAGTTTTTGTGCGCAGTATATATATACTTATAGTAGTAGGACAGTGCATAATTTTGCTGACCACCAGTATATAATACATAGCAGTATGGTACAGTAGGCCACTGCTCTACCTACCTCTTTGTCGTCAAGTATACTATCCATCCATACCTGTGGTGCATTTAAGTTTTTGTGCGCAGTATATATATAGTAGTAGGACAGTGCATAATTTTGCTGACCACCAGTATATAATATATAGCAGTATGGTACAGTAGGCCACTGCTCTACCTACCTCTGTGTTGTCAAGTATACTATCCATCCATACCTGTGGTGCATTTAAGTTTTTGGGCGCAGTATATATATAGTAGTAGGACAGTGCATAATTTTGCTGACCACCAGTATATAATATATAGCAGTACGGTACAGTAGTCCACTGCTCTACCTACCTCTGTGTCGTCAAGTATACTATCCATCCATACCTGTGGTGCATTTAAGTTGTGTGCAGTATATATATAGTAGTAGGACAGTGCATAATTCTGCTGACCACCAGTATATAATATATAGCAGTACGGTACAGTAGGCCACTGCTCTACCTACCTCTGTGTCGTCAAGTATACTATCCATCCATACCTGTGGTGCATTTAAGTTTTTGTGCGCAGTATATATATAGTAGTAGGACAGTGCATAATTTTGCTGACCACCAGTATATAATATATAGCAGTACGGTACAGTAGGCCACTGCTCTACCTACCTCTGTGTCGTCAAGTGTACTATCCATCCATACCTGTGGTGCATTTAAGTTTTTGTGCACAGTATATATATAGTAGTAGGACAGTGCATAATTTTGCTGACCACCAGTATATAATATATAGCAGTACGGTACAGTAGGCCACTGCTCTACCTACCTCTATGTCGTCAAGTATACTATCCATCCATACCTGTGGTGCATTTAAGTTTTTGTGCACAGTATATATATAGTAGTAGGACAGTGCATAATTTTGCTGACCACCAGTATATAATATATAGCAGTACGGTACAGTAGGCCACTGCTCTACCTACCTCTGTGTCGTCAAGTATACTATCCATCCATACCTGTGGTGCATTTAAGTTTTTGTGCGCAGTATATATATAGTAGTAGGACAGTGCATAATTTTGCTGACCACCAGTATATAATATATAGCAGTACGGTACAGTAGGCCACTGCTCTACCTACCTCTATGTCGTCAAGTATACTATCCATCCATACCTGTGGTGCATTTAAGTTTTTGTGCGCAGTATATATATACTTATAGTAGTAGGACAGTGCATAATTCTACTGACCACCAGTATATAATATATAGCTGTACGGTACAGTAGGCCACTGCTCTACCTACCTCTGTGTCGTCAAGTATACTATCCATCCATACCTGTGGTGCATTTAAGTTTTTGTGCGCAGTATATATATAGTAGTAGGACAGTGCATAATTTTGCTGACCACCAGTATATAATATATAGCAGTATGGTACAGTAGGCCACTGCTCTACCTACCTCTGTGTCGTCAAGTATACTATCCATCCATACCTGTGGTGCATTTAAGTTTTTGTGCGCAGTATATATATACTTGTAGTAGGACGGTGCATAATTTTGCTGACCACCAGTATATAATATATAGCAGTATGGTACAGTAGGCCACTGCTCTACCTACCTCTGTGTCGTCAAGTATACTATCCATCCATACCTGTGGTGCATTTAAGTTTTTGTGCACAGTATATATATAGTAGTAGGACAGTGCATAATTTTGCTGACCACCAGTATATAATATATAGCAGTATGGTACAGTAGGCCACTGTTTTACCTACCTCTCTGTCGTCAAGTACACTATCCATCCATACCTGTGGTGCATTTAAGTTTTTGTGCGCAGTATATATAAATTTATAGCAGTAGGACAGTGCATAATTCTGCTGACCACCAGTAAATAATATATAGCAGTACGGTACAGTAGGCCACTGCTCTACCTACCTCTGTGTCGTCAAGTATACTATCCATCCATACCTGTGGTGCATTTAAGTTTTTGTGCGCAGTATATATATAGAAGTAGGACAGTGCATAATTTTGCTGACCACCAGTATATAATATATAGCAGTACGGTACAGTAGGCCACTGCTCTACCTACCTCTGTGTCGTCAAGTGTACTATCCATCCATACCTGTGGTGCATTTAAGTTTTTGTGCACAGTATATATATAGTAGTAGGACAGTGCATAATTTTGCTGACCACCAGTATATAATATATAGCAGTACGCTACAGTAGGCCACTGCTTTGCCTACCTCTGTGTTGTCAAGTATACTATCCATCCATACCTGTGGTGCATTTAAGTTTTTGTGCGCAGTATATATATAATAGTAGGACAGTGCATATTTTTGCTGACCACCAGTATATAATATATAGCAGTACGGTACAGTAGGCCACTGCTCTACCTACCTCTGTGTCGTCAAGTATACTATCCATCCATACCTGTGGTGCATTTAAGTTTTTGTGCACAGTATATATATAGTAGTAGGACAGTGCATAATTTTGCTGACCACCAGTATATAATATATAGCAGTACGGTACAGTAGGCCACTGCTCTACCTACCTCTGTGTCGTCAAGTATACTATCCATCCATACCTGTGGTGCATTTAAGTTTTTGTGCGCAGTATATATATAGTAGTAGGACAGTGCATAATTTTGCTGACCACCAGTATATAATATATAGCAGTACGGTACAGTAGGCCACTGCTCTACCTACCTCTATGTCGTCAAGTATACTATCCATCCATACCTGTGGTGCATTTAAGTTTTTGTGCGCAGTATATATATACTTATAGTAGTAGGACAGTGCATAATTCTACTGACCACCAGTATATAATATATAGCAGTACGGTACAGTAGGCCACTGCTCTACCTACCTCTGTGTCGTCAAGTATACTATCCATCCATACCTGTGGTGCATTTAAGTTTTTGTGCGCAGTATATATATAGTAGTAGGACAGTGCATAATTTTGCTGACCACCAGTATATAAAATATAGCAGTACGGTACAGTAGGCCACTGCTCTACCTACCTCTGTGTTGTCAAGTATACTATCCATCCATACCTGTGGTGCATTTAAGTTTTTGTGCGCAGTATATATATAGTAGCAGGACAGTGCATAATTTTGCTGACCACCAGTATATAATATATAGCAGTACGGTACAGTAGGCCACTGCTCTACCTACCTCTTTGTCGTCAAGTATACTATCCATCCATACCTGTGGTGCATTGAAGTTTTAGTGCGCAGTATATATATAGTAGTAGGACAGTGCATAATTTTGCTGACCATCAGTATATAATATATAGCAGTACGGTACAGTAGGCCACTGCTCTACCTACCTCTGTGTTGTCAAGTATATTATCCATCCATACCTGTGGTGCATTTAAGTTTTTGTGCGCAGTATATATATAGTAGTAGGACAGTGCATAATTTTGCTGACCACCAGTATATAATATATAGCAGTACGGTACAGTAGGCTACTGCTCTACCTACCTCTGTGTCGTCAAGTATACTATCCATCCATACCTGTGGTGTATTTAAGTTTTTGTGCGCAGTATATATATAGTAGTAGGACAGTGCATAATTTTGCTGACCACCAGTATATAATATATAGCAGTACGGTACAGTAGGCTACTGCTCTACCTACCTCTGTGTCGTCAAGTATACTATCCATCCATACCTGTGGTGTATTTAAGTTTTTGTGCGCAGTATATATATAGTAGTAGGACAGGGCATAATTTTGCTGACCCCCAGTATATAATATTTAGCAGTATGGTACAGTAGGCCACTGCTCTACCTACCTCTGTGTCGTCAAGTATACTATCCATCCATACCTGTGGTGCATTTAAGCTTTTGTGCGCAGTATATATATACTTATAGTAGTAGGACAGTGCATAATTTTGCTGACCACCAGTATATAATATATAGCAGTACGGTACAGTAGGCCACTGCTCTACCTACCTCTGTGTCGTCAAGTATACTATCCATCCATACCTGTGGTACATTTAAGTTTTTGTGCGCAGTATACTCTACCTACCTCTGTGTCGTCAAGTATACTATCCATCCATACCTGTGGTGCATTTAAGTTTTTGTGCCCAGTATATATATATAGTAGTAGGACAGTGCATAATTTTGCTGACCACCAGTATATAATATATAGCAGTACGGTACAGTAGGCCACTGCTCTACCTACCTCTGTGTTGTCAAGTATACTATCCATCCATACCTGTGGTGCATTTAAGTTTTTGTGCGCAGTATATATATAGTAGTAGGACAGTGCATAATTTTGCTGACCACCAGTATATAATATATAGCAGTACGGTACAGTAGGCCACTGCTCTACCTACCTCTGTGTCGTCAAGTATACTATCCATCCATACCTGTGGTGCATTTAAGTTTTTGTGCGCAGTATATATATAGTAGTAGGACAGTGCATAATTTTGCTGACCACCAGTATATAATATATAGCAGTACGGTACAGTAGGCCACTGCTCTACCTACCTCTGTGTTGTCAAGTATACTATCCATCCATACCTGTGGTGCATTTAAGTTTTTGTGCGCAGTATATATATAGTAGTAGGACAGTGCATAATTTTGCTGACCACCAGTATATAATATATAGCAGTACGGTACAGTAGGCTACTGCTCTACCTACCTCTGTGTCGTCAAGTATACTATCCATCCATACCTGTGGTGTATTTAAGTTTTTGTGCGCAGTATATATATAGTAGTAGGACAGGGCATAATTTTGCTGACCCCCAGTATATAATATTTAGCAGTATGGTACAGTAGGCCACTGCTCTACCTACCTCTGTGTCGTCAAGTATACTATCCATCCATACCTGTGGTGCATTTAAGCTTTTGTGCGCAGTATATATATACTTATAGTAGTAGGACAGTGCATAATTTTGCTGACCACCAGTATATAATATATAGCAGTACGGTACAGTAGGCCACTGCTCTACCTACCTCTGTGTCGTCAAGTATACTATCCATCCATACCTGTGGTACATTTAAGTTTTTGTGCGCAGTATACTCTACCTACCTCTGTGTCGTCAAGTATACTATCCATCCATACCTGTGGTGCATTTAAGTTTTTGTGCCCAGTATATATATAGTAGTAGGACAGTGCATAATTTTGCTGACCACCAGTATATAATATATAGCAGTACGGTACAGTAGGCCACTGCTCTACCTACCTCTGTGTTGTCAAGTATACTATCCATCCATACCTGTGGTGCATTTAAGTTTTTGTGCGCAGTATATATATAGTAGTAGGACAGTGCATAATTTTGCTGACCACCAGTATATAATATATAGCAGTACGGTACAGTAGGCCACTGCTCTACCTACCTCTGTGTCGTCAAGTATACTATCCATCCATACCTGTGGTGCATTTAAGTTTTTGTGCGCAGTATATATATAGTAGTAGGACAGTGCATAATTTTGCTGACCACCAGTATATAATATATAGCAGTACGGTACAGTAGGCCACTGCTCTACCTACCTCTGTGTTGTCAAGTATACTATCCATCCATACCTGTGGTGCTTTTAAGTTTTTGTGCGCAGTATATATATACTTATAGTAGTAGGACAGTGCATAATTTTGCTGACCACCAGTATATAATACATAGCAGTATGGTACAGTAGGCCACTGCTCTACCTACCTCTTTGTCGTCAAGTATACTATCCATCCATACCTGTGGTGCATTTAAGTTTTTGTGCGCAGTATATATATAGTAGTAGGACAGTGCATAATTTTGCTGACCACCAGTATATAATATATAGCAGTATGGTACAGTAGGCCACTGCTCTACCTACCTCTGTGTTGTCAAGTATACTATCCATCCATACCTGTGGTGCATTTAAGTTTTTGGGCGCAGTATATATATAGTAGTAGGACAGTGCATAATTTTGCTGACCACCAGTATATAATATATAGCAGTACGGTACAGTAGTCCACTGCTCTACCTACCTCTGTGTCGTCAAGTATACTATCCATCCATACCTGTGGTGCATTTAAGTTGTGTGCAGTATATATATAGTAGTAGGACAGTGCATAATTCTGCTGACCACCAGTATATAATATATAGCAGTACGGTACAGTAGGCCACTGCTCTACCTACCTCTGTGTCGTCAAGTATACTATCCATCCATACCTGTGGTGCATTTAAGTTTTTGTGCGCAGTATATATATAGTAGTAGGACAGTGCATAATTTTGCTGACCACCAGTATATAATATATAGCAGTACGGTACAGTAGGCCACTGCTCTACCTACCTCTGTGTCGTCAAGTGTACTATCCATCCATACCTGTGGTGCATTTAAGTTTTTGTGCACAGTATATATATAGTAGTAGGACAGTGCATAATTTTGCTGACCACCAGTATATAATATACAGCAGTACGGTACAGTAGGCCACTGCTCTACCTACCTCTATGTCGTCAAGTATACTATCCATCCATACCTGTGGTGCATTTAAGTTTTTGTGCACAGTATATATATAGTAGTAGGACAGTGCATAATTTTGCTGACCACCAGTATATAATATATAGCAGTACGGTACAGTAGGCCACTGCTCTACCTACCTCTGTGTCGTCAAGTATACTATCCATCCATACCTGTGGTGCATTTAAGTTTTTGTGCGCAGTATATATATAGTAGTAGGACAGTGCATAATTTTGCTGACCACCAGTATATAATATATAGCAGTACGGTACAGTAGGCCACTGCTCTACCTACCTCTATGTCGTCAAGTATACTATCCATCCATACCTGTGGTGCATTTAAGTTTTTGTGCGCAGTATATATATACTTATAGTAGTAGGACAGTGCATAATTCTACTGACCACCAGTATATAATATATAGCAGTACGGTACAGTAGGCCACTGCTCTACCTACCTCTGTGTCGTCAAGTATACTATCCATCCATACCTGTGGTGCATTTAAGTTTTTGTGCGCAGTATATATATAGTAGTAGGACAGTGCATAATTTTGCTGACCACCAGTATATAATATATAGCAGTATGGTACAGTAGGCCACTGCTCTACCTACCTCTGTGTCGTCAAGTATACTATCCATCCATACCTGTGGTGCATTTAAGTTTTTGTGCGCAGTATATATATACTTGTAGTAGGACGGTGCATAATTTTGCTGACCACCAGTATATAATATATAGCAGTATGGTACAGTAGGCCACTGCTCTACCTACCTCTGTGTCGTCAAGTATACTATCCATCCATACCTGTGGTGCATTTAAGTTTTTGTGCACAGTATATATATAGTAGTAGGACAGTGCATAATTTTGCTGACCACCAGTATATAATATATAGCAGTATGGTACAGTAGGCCACTGTTTTACCTACCTCTCTGTCGTCAAGTACACTATCCATCCATACCTGTGGTGCATTTAAGTTTTTGTGCGCAGTATATATAAATTTATAGCAGTAGGACAGTGCATAATTCTGCTGACCACCAGTAAATAATATATAGCAGTACGGTACAGTAGGCCACTGCTCTACCTACCTCTGTGTCGTCAAGTATACTATCCATCCATACCTGTGGTGCATTTAAGTTTTTGTGCGCAGTATATATATAGAAGTAGGACAGTGCATAATTTTGCTGACCACCAGTATATAATATATAGCAGTACGGTACAGTAGGCCACTGCTCTACCTACCTCTGTGTCGTCAAGTGTACTATCCATCCATACCTGTGGTGCATTTAAGTTTTTGTGCACAGTATATATATAGTAGTAGGACAGTGCATAATTTTGCTGACCACCAGTATATAATATATAGCAGTACGGTACAGTAGGCCACTGCTTTGCCTACCTCTGTGTTGTCAAGTATACTATCCATCCATACCTGTGGTGCATTTAAGTTTTTGTGCGCAGTATATATATAATAGTAGGACAGTGCATATTTTTGCTGACCACCAGTATATAATATATAGCAGTACGGTACAGTAGGCCACTGCTCTACCTACCTCTGTGTCGTCAAGTATACTATCCATCCATACCTGTGGTGCATTTAAGTTTTTGTGCACAGTATATATATAGTAGTAGGACAGTGCATAATTTTGCTGACCACCAGTATATAATATATAGCAGTACGGTACAGTAGGCCACTGCTCTACCTACCTCTGTGTCGTCAAGTATACTATCCATCCATACCTGTGGTGCATTTAAGTTTTTGTGCGCAGTATATATATAGTAGTAGGACAGTGCATAATTTTGCTGACCACCAGTATATAATATATAGCAGTACGGTACAGTAGGCCACTGCTCTACCTACCTCTATGTCGTCAAGTATACTATCCATCCATACCTGTGGTGCATTTAAGTTTTTGTGCGCAGTATATATATACTTATAGTAGTAGGACAGTGCATAATTCTACTGACCACCAGTATATAATATATAGCAGTACGGTACAGTAGGCCACTGCTCTACCTACCTCTGTGTCGTCAAGTATACTATCCATCCATACCTGTGGTGCATTTAAGTTTTTGTGCGCAGTATATATATAGTAGTAGGACAGTGCATAATTTTGCTGACCACCAGTATATAAAATATAGCAGTACGGTACAGTAGGCCACTGCTCTACCTACCTCTGTGTTGTCAAGTATACTATCCATCCATACCTGTGGTGCATTTAAGTTTTTGTGCGCAGTATATATATAGTAGCAGGACAGTGCATAATTTTGCTGACCACCAGTATATAATATATAGCAGTACGGTACAGTAGGCCACTGCTCTACCTACCTCTTTGTCGTCAAGTATACTATCCATCCATACCTGTGGTGCATTGAAGTTTTAGTGCGCAGTATATATATAGTAGTAGGACAGTGCATAATTTTGCTGACCATCAGTATATAATATATAGCAGTACGGTACAGTAGGCCACTGCTCTACCTACCTCTGTGTTGTCAAGTATATTATCCATCCATACCTGTGGTGCATTTAAGTTTTTGTGCGCAGTATATATATAGTAGTAGGACAGTGCATAATTTTGCTGACCACCAGTATATAATATATAGCAGTACGGTACAGTAGGCTACTGCTCTACCTACCTCTGTGTCGTCAAGTATACTATCCATCCATACCTGTGGTGTATTTAAGTTTTTGTGCGCAGTATATATATAGTAGTAGGACAGGGCATAATTTTGCTGACCCCCAGTATATAATATTTAGCAGTATGGTACAGTAGGCCACTGCTCTACCTACCTCTGTGTCGTCAAGTATACTATCCATCCATACCTGTGGTGCATTTAAGCTTTTGTGCGCAGTATATATATACTTATAGTAGTAGGACAGTGCATAATTTTGCTGACCACCAGTATATAATATATAGCAGTACGGTACAGTAGGCCACTGCTCTACCTACCTCTGTGTCGTCAAGTATACTATCCATCCATACCTGTGGTACATTTAAGTTTTTGTGCGCAGTATACTCTACCTACCTCTGTGTCGTCAAGTATACTATCCATCCATACCTGTGGTGCATTTAAGTTTTTGTGCCCAGTATATATATAGTAGTAGGACAGTGCATAATTTTGCTGACCACCAGTATATAATATATAGCAGTACGGTACAGTAGGCCACTGCTCTACCTACCTCTGTGTTGTCAAGTATACTATCCATCCATACCTGTGGTGCATTTAAGTTTTTGTGCGCAGTATATATATAGTAGTAGGACAGTGCATAATTTTGCTGACCACCAGTATATAATATATAGCAGTACGGTACAGTAGGCCACTGCTCTACCTACCTCTGTGTCGTCAAGTATACTATCCATCCATACCTGTGGTGCATTTAAGTTTTTGTGCGCAGTATATATATAGTAGTAGGACAGTGCATAATTTTGCTGACCACCAGTATATAATATATAGCAGTACGGTACAGTAGGCCACTGCTCTACCTACCTCTGTGTTGTCAAGTATACTATCCATCCATACCTGTGGTGCATTTAAGTTTTTGTGCGCAGTATATATATAGTAGTAGGACAGTGCATAATTTTGCTGACCACCAGTATATAATATATAGCAGTACGGTACAGTAGGCTACTGCTCTACCTACCTCTGTGTCGTCAAGTATACTATCCATCCATACCTGTGGTGTATTTAAGTTTTTGTGCGCAGTATATATATAGTAGTAGGACAGGGCATAATTTTGCTGACCCCCAGTATATAATATTTAGCAGTATGGTACAGTAGGCCACTGCTCTACCTACCTCTGTGTCGTCAAGTATACTATCCATCTATACCTGTGGTGCATTTAACCTTTTGTGCGCAGTATATATATACTTATAGTAGTAGGACAGTAGAGATGAGCACCTGAAATTTTTCGGGTTTTGTGTTTTGGTTTTGGGTTCGGTTCCGCGGCCGTGTTTTGGGTTCGACCGCGTTTTGGCAAAACCTCACCGAATTTTTTTTGTCGGATTCGGGTGTGTTTTGGATTCGGGTGTTTTTTTCAAAAAACCCTAAAAAACAGCTTAAATCATAGAATTTGGGGGTAATTTTGATCCCAAAGTATTATTAACCTCAAAAAACATAATTTACACTCATTTTCAGCCTATTCTGAACACATCACACCTCACAATATTATTTTTAGTCCTAAAATTTGCACCGAGGTCGCTGTGTGAGTAAGATAAGCGACCCTAGTGGCCGACACAAACACCGGGCCCATCTAGGAGTGGCACTGCAGTGTCACGCAGGATGTCCCTTCCAAAAAACCCTCCCCAAACAGCACATGACGCAAAGAAAAAAAGAGGCGCAATGAGGTAGCTGACTGTGTGAGAAAGATAAGCGACCCTAGTGGCCGACACAAACACCGGGCCCATCTAGGAGTGGCACTGCAGTGTCACGCAGGATGTCCCTTCCAAAAAACCCTCCCCAATCAGCACATGATGCAAAGAAAAAGAAAAGAAAAAAGAGGTGCAAGATGGAATTATCCTTGGGCCCTCCCACCCACCCTTATGTTGTATAAACAAAACAGGACATGCACACTTTAACCAACCCATCATTTCAGTGACAGGGTCTGCCACACGACTGTGACTGATATGACGGGTTGGTTTGGACCCCCCCCAAAAAAGAAGCAATTAATCTCTCCTTGCACAAACTGGCTCTACAGAGGCAAGATGTCCACCTCATCTTCACCCTCCGATATATCACCGTGTACATCCCCCTCCTCACAGATTATCAATTCGTCCCCACTGGAATCCACCATCTCAGCTCCCTGTGTACTTTGTGGAGGCAATTGCTGCTGGTCAATGTCTCCGCGGAGGAATTGATTATAATTCATTTTAATGAACATCATCTTCTCCACATTTTCTGGATGTAACCTCGTACGCCGATTGCTGACAAGGTGAGCGGCGGCACTAAACACTCTTTCGGAGTACACACTTGTGGGAGGGCAACTTAGGTAGAATAAAGCCAGTTTGTGCAAGGGCCTCCAAATTGCCTCTTTTTCCTGCCAGTATAAGTACGGACTGTGTGACGTGCCTACTTGGATGCGGTCACTCATATAATCCTCCACCATTCTATCAATGTTGAGAGAATCATATGCAGTGACAGTAGACGACATGTCCGTAATCGTTGTCAGGTCCTTCAGTCCGGACCAGATGTCAGCATCAGCAGTCGCTCCAGACTGCCCTGCATCACCGCCAGCGGGTGGGCTCGGAATTCTGAGCCTTTTCCTCGCACCCCCAGTTGCGGGAGAATGTGAAGGAGGAGATGTTGACAGGTCGCGTTCCGCTTGACTTGACAATTTTGTCACCAGCAGGTCTTTCAACCCCAGCAGACCTGTGTCTGCCGGAAAGAGAGATCCAAGGTAGGCTTTAAATCTAGGATCGAGCACGGTGGCCAAAATGTAGTGCTCTGATTTCAACAGATTGACCACCCGTGAATCCTTGTTAAGCGAATTAAGGGCTGCATCCACAAGTCCCACATGCCTAGCGGAATCGCTCCGTGTTAGCTCCTTCTTCAATGCCTCCAGCTTCTTCTGCAAAAGCCTGATGAGGGGAATGACCTGACTCAGGCTGGCAGTGTCTGAACTGACTTCACGTGTGGCAAGTTCAAAGGGCATCAGAACCTTGCACAACGTTGAAATCATTCTCCACTGCACTTGAGACAGGTGCATTCCATCTCCTATATCGTGCTCAATTGTATAGGCTTGAATGGCCTTTTGCTGCTCCTCCAACCTCTGAAGCATATAGAGGGTTGAATTCCACCTCGTTACCACTTCTTGCTTCAGATGATGGCAGGGCAGGTTCAGTAGTTTTTGGTGGTGCTCCAGTCTTCTGTACGTGGTGCCTGTACGCCGAAAGTGTCCCGCAATTTTTCTGGCCACCGACAGCATCTCTTGCACGCCCCTGTCGTTTTTTAAAAAATTCTGCACCACCAAATTCAAGGTATGTGCAAAACATGGGACGTGCTGGAATTTGCCCATATTTAATGCACACACAATATTGCTGGCGTTGTCCGATGCCACAAATCCACAGGAGAGTCCAATTGGGGTAAGCCATTCCGCGATGATCTTCCTCAGTTGCCGTAAGAGGTTTTCAGCTGTGTGCGTATTCTGGAAAGCGGTGATACAAAGCGTAGCCTGCCTAGGAAAGAGTTGGCGTTTGCGAGATGCTGCTACTGGTGCCGCCGCTGCTGTTCTTGCGGCGGGAGTCCATACATCTACCCAGTGGGCTGTCACAGTCATATAGTCCTGACCCTGCCCTGCTCCACTTGTCCACATGTCCGTGGTTAAGTGGACATTGGGTACAACTGCATTTTTTAGGACACTGGTGAGTCTTTTTCTGACGTCCGTGTACATTCTCGGTATCGCCTGCCTAGAGAAGTGGAACCTAGATGGTATTTGGTAACGGGGGCACACTGCCTCAATAAATTGTCTAGTTCCCTGTGAACTAACGGCGGATACCGGACGCACGTCTAACACCAACATAGTTGTCAAGGACTCAGTTATCCGCTTTGCAGTAGGATGACTGCTGTGATATTTCATCTTCCTCGCAAAGGACTGTTGAACAGTCAATTACTTACTGGAAGTAGTACAAGTGGGCTTACGACTTCCCCTCTGGGATGACCATCGACTCCCAGCGGCAACAACAGCAGCGCCAGCAGCAGTAGGCGTTACACGCAAGGATGCATCGGAGGAATCACAGGCAGGAGAGGACTCGTCAGACTTGCCAGTGACATGGCCTGCAGGACTATTGGCATTCCTGGGGAAGGAGGAAATTGACACTGAGGGAGTTGGTACGGTGGTTTGCGTGAGCTTGGTTACAAGAGGAAGGGATTTACTGGTCAGTGGACTGCTTCCGCTGTCACCCAAAGTTTTTGAACTTGTCACTGACTTATTATGAATGCGCTGCAGGTGACGTATAAGGGAGGATGTTCCGAGGTGGTTAACGTCCTTACCCCTACTTATTACAGCTTGACAAAGGGAACACACGGCTTGACACCTGTTGTCCGCATTTCTGGTGAAATACCTCCACACCGAAGAGCTGATTTTTTTGGTATTTTCACCTGGCATGTCAACGGCCATATTCCTCCCACGGACAACAGGTGTCTCCCCGGGTGCCTGACTTAAACAAACCACCTCACCATCAGAATCCTCCTGGTCAATTTCCTCCCCAGCGCCAGCAACACCCATATCCTCCTCATCCTGGTGTACTTCAACACTGACATCTTCAATCTGACTATCAGGAACTGGACTGCGGGTGCTCCTTCCAGCACTTGCAGGGGGCATGCAAATAGTGGAAGGCGCATGCTCTTCACGTCCAGTGTTGGGAAGGTCAGGCATCGCAAACGACACAATTGGACTCTCCTTGTGGATTTGGGATTTCAAAGAACGCACAGTTCTTTGCGGTGCTTTTGCCAGCTTGAGTCTTTTCAGTTTTCTAGCGAGAGGCTGAGTGCTTCCATCCTCATGTGAAGCTGAACCACTAGCCATGAACATAGGCCAGGGCCTCAGCCGTTCCTTGCCACTCCGTGTGGTAAATGGCATATTGGCAAGTTTACGCTTCTCCTCCGACAATTTTATTTTAGGTTTTGGAGTCCTTTTTTTTCTGATATTTGGTGTTTTGGATTTGACATGCTCTGTACTATGACATTGGGCATCGGCCTTGGCAGACGACGTTGCTGGCATTTCATCGTCTCGGCCATGACTAGTGGCAGCAGCTTCAGCACGAGGTGGAAGTGGATCTTGATCTTTCCCTAATTTTGGAACCTCAACTTTTTTGTTCTCCATATTTTATAGGCAGAACTAAAAGGCACCTCAGGTAAACAATGGAGATGGATGGATTGGATACTAGTATACAATTATGGACGGACTGCCACGGTTAGGTGGTATAAAAAAACCACGGTTAGGTGGTATATATTATAATAATAATACAATTATGGATGGACGGACTGCCTGCCGACTGCCGACACAGAGGTAGCCACAGCCGTGAACTACCGCACTGTACACTGGTTGATAAAGAGATAGTAGTATACTCGTAACAACTAGTATGACACTATGACGACGGTATAAAGAAAGAAAAAAAAATACCACAGTTAGGTGGTATATATTATAATAATAATACAATTATGGATGGACGGACTGCCTGCCGACTGCCGACACAGAGGTAGCCACAGCCGTGAACTACCGCACTGTACACTGGTTGATAAAGAGATAGTAGTATACTCGTAACAACTAGTATGACACTATGACGACGGTATAAAGAATGAAAAAAAAACCACGGTTAGGTGGTATATATTATAATAATAATACAATTATGGATGGACGGACTGCCTGCCGAGTGCCGACACAGAGGTAGCCACAGCCGTGAACTACCGCACTGTACACTGGTTGATAAAGAGATAGTAGTATACTCGTAACAACTAGTATGACACTATGACGGTATAAAGAATGAAAAAAAAACCACGGTTAGGTGGTATATATTATAATAATAATACAATTATGGATGGACGGACTGCCTGCCGACTGCCGACACAGAGGTAGCCACAGCCGTGAACTACCGCACTGTACACTGGTTGATAAAGAGATAGTAGTATACTCGTAACAACTAGTATGACACTATGACGACGGTATAAAGAAAGAAAAAAAAATACCACAGTTAGGTGGTATATATTATAATAATAATACAATTATGGATGGACGGACTGCCTGCCGACTGCCGACACAGAGGTAGCCACAGCCGTGAACTACCGCACTGTACACTGGTTGATAAAGAGATAGTAGTATACTCGTAACAACTAGTATGACACTATGACGACGGTATAAAGAATGAAAAAAAAACCACGGTTAGGTGGTATATATTATAATAATAATACAATTATGGATGGACGGACTGCCTGCCGACTGCCGACACAGAGGTAGCCACAGCCGTGAACTACCGCACTGTACACTGGTTGATAAAGAGATAGTAGTATACTCGTAACAACTAGTATGACACTATGACGACGGTATAAAGAAAGAAAAAAAAATACCACAGTTAGGTGGTATATATTATAATAATAATACAATTATGGATGGACGGACTGCCTGCCGACTGCCGACACAGAGGTAGCCACAGCCGTGAACTACCGCACTGTACACTGGTTGATAAAGAGATAGTAGTATACTCGTAACAACTAGTATGACACTATGACGACGGTATAAAGAAAGAAAAAAAAATACCACAGTTAGGTGGTATATATTATAATAATAATACAATTATGGATGGACGGACTGCCTGCCGACTGCCGACACAGAGGTAGCCACAGCCGTGAACTACCGCACTGTACACTGGTTGATAAAGAGATAGTAGTATACTCGTAACAACTAGTATGACACTATGACGACGGTATAAAGAATGAAAAAAAAACCACGGTTAGGTGGTATATATTATAATAATAATACAATTATGGATGGACGGACTGCCTGCCGACTGCCGACACAGAGGTAGCCACAGCCGTGAACTACCGCACTGTACACTGGTTGATAAAGAGATAGTAGTATACTCGTAACAACTAGTATGACACTATGACGACGGTATAAAGAATGAAAAAAAAACCACGGTTAGGTGGTATATATTATAATAATAATACAATTATGGATGGACGGACTGCCTGCCGACTGCCGACACAGAGGTAGCCACAGCCGTGAACTACCGCACTGTACACTGGTTGATAAAGAGATAGTAGTATACTCGTAACAACTAGTATGACACTATGACGGTATAAAGAATGAAAAAAAAACCACGGTTAGGTGGTATATATTATAATAATAATACAATTATGGATGGACGGACTGCCTGCCGACTGCCGACACAGAGGTAGCCACAGCCGTGAACTACCGCACTGTACACTGGTTGATAAAGAGATAGTAGTATACTCGTAACAACTAGTATGACACTATGACGACGGTATAAAGAAAGAAAAAAAAATACCACGGTTAGGTGGTATATATTGTAATACAATTATGGATGGACGGACTGCCTGCCGAGTTCCGACTGCCGACACAGAGGTAGCCACAGCCGTGAACTACCGCACTGTACTGTGTCTGCTGCTAATATAGACTGGTTGATAAAGAGATAGTATACAATACATACAACAATATACTACTATACTGGTGGTCAGGCACTGGTCACCACTAGTCACACTGGCAGTGGCACTCCTGCAGCAAAAGTGTGCACTGTTTAATTTTAAATTAATATAATATTATGTACTCCTGGGGGCTCCTGCTATAACAACCTGCAGTGCTCCCCAGTCTCCCCCACAATTATTATAAGCTTTGCCTTTTATACATTGATGTGCAGCACACTGGGCTGAGCTGAGTGCACACAGACTGAGTCACACTGTGTGACTGGCTGCTGCTGTGTATCGTTTTTTTTCAGGCAGAGAACGGATATAGCAGAGAACGGATATATTATATTAAAATAAATAAAAGTTAACTAACAACAACTGCACTGGTCACTGTGGTAAACTCTGTCTGACTCTGCACAATCTCTCTCTCTCTTCTAATCTAATTTCTAATGGAGAGGACGCCAGCCACGTCCTCTCCCTATCAATCTCAATGCACGTGTGAAAATGGCGGCGACGCGCGGCTCCTTATATAGAATCCGAGTCTCGCGAGAATCCGACAGCGTCATGATGACGTTCGGGCGCGCTCGGGTTAACCGAGCAAGGCGGGAGGATCCGAGTCTGCTCGGACCCGTAAAAAAAACATGAAGTTCGTGCGGGTTCGGTTTCAGAGAAACCGAACCCGCTCATCTCTAAAGGACAGTGCATAATTTTGCTGACCACCAGTATATAATATATAGCAGTACGGTACAGTAGGCCACTGCTCTACCTACCTCTGTGTCGTCAAGTATACTATCCATCCATACCTGTGGTACATTTAAGTTTTTGTGCTCAGTATACTCTACCTACCTCTGTGTCGTCAAGTATACTATCCATCCATACCTGTGGTGCATTTAAGTTTTTGTGCCCAGTATATATATAGTAGTAGGACAGTGCATAATTTTGCTGACCACCAGTATATAATATATAGCAGTACGGTACAGTAGGCCACTGCTCTACCTACCTCTGTGTTGTCAAGTATACTATCCATCCATACCTGTGGTGCATTTAAGTTTTTGTGCGCAGTATATATATAGTAGTAGGACAGTGCATAATTTTGCTGACCACCAGTATATAATATATAGCAGTACGGTACAGTAGGCCACTGCTCTACCTACCTCTGTGTCGTCAAGTATACTATCCATCCATACCTGTGGTGCATTTAAGTTTTTGTGCGCAGTATATATATAGTAGGACAGTGCATAATTTTGCTGACCACCAGTATATAATATATAGCAGTACGGTACAGTAGGCCACTGCTCTACCTACCTCTGTGTTGTCAAGTATACTATCCATCCATACCTGTGGTGCTTTTAAGTTTTTGTGCGCAGTATATATATACTTATAGTAGTAGGACAGTGCATAATTTTGCTGACCACCAGTATATAATACATAGCAGTATGGTACAGTAGGCCACTGCTCTACCTACCTCTGTGTTGTCAAGTATACTATCCATCCATACCTGTGGTGCATTTAAGTTTTTGTGCGCAGTATATATATAGTAGTAGGACAGTGCATAATTTTGCTGACCACCAGTATATAATATATAGCAGTACGGTACAGTAGTCCACTGCTCTACCTACCTCTGTGTCGTCAAGTATACTATCCATCCATACCTGTGGTGCATTTAAGTTGTGTGCAGTATATATATAGTAGTAGGACAGTGCATAATTTTGCTGACCACCAGTATATAATATATAGTAGTACGGTACAGTAGGCCAATGCTCTACCTACCTCTGTGTCGTCAAGTATACTATCCATCCATACCTGTGGTGCATTTATGTTGTGCGCAGTATATATAGTAGTAGGCCATTGCTATTGATATATTACTGGCATATAATTCCACACATTAAAAAATGGAGAACAAGAATGTGGAGGGTAAAATAGGGAAAGATCAAGATCCACTTCCACCTCGTGCTGAAGCTGCTGCCACTAGTCATGGCCGAGACAATGAAATGCCATCAACATCGTCTGCCAAGGCCGATGCCCAATGTCATAGTAGAGAGCATGTAAAATCCCCCCAATAAAAGTTCAGTAAAATTACCCAAAAATCAAAATTAAAAGCTTCTGATGAGAAGCGTAAACTGGCCAATATGCCATTTACGACACGGAGTGGCAAGGAACGGCTGAGGCCCTGTCTTATGTTCATGGCTAGTGGTTCAGCTTCACATGAGGATGGAAGCACTCATCCTCTCGCTAGAAAAATGAAAAGACTTAAGCTGGCAAAAGCACAGCAAAGAACTGTGCGTTCTTCTAAATCACAAATCCCCAAGGAGAGTCCAATTGTGTCGGTTGCGATGCCTGACCTTCCCAACACTGGACGGGAAGAGGTGGCGCCTTCCACCATTTGCACGCCCCCTGCAAGTGCTGGAAGGAGCACGCGCAGTCCAGTTCCTGATAGTCAAATTGAAGATGTCAGTGTTGAAGTACACCAGGATGAGAATATGGGTGTTGCTAGCGCTGGGGAGGAAATTGACAAGGAGGATTCTGATGGTGAGGTGGTTTGTTTTAGTCAGGCACCCGGGGAGACACCTGTTGTCCATGGGACGAATATGGCCATTGACATGCCTGGTCAAATTACAAAAAAATCACCTCTTCGGTGTGGAATTATTTCAACAGAAATGCGGACAACTGGTGTCAAGCCGTGTGTTGCCTTTGTCAAGCTGTAATAAGTAGGGGTAAGGACGTTAACTACCTAGGAACATCCTCCCTTATACGTCACCTGGAGCGCATTCATCAGAACTCATTGACAAGTTCAAAAACTTTGGGTGACAGCGGAAGCAGTCCACTGCCAACTAAATCCCTTCCTCTTGTAACCAAGCTCCTGCAAACCACACCACCAACTCCCTCAGTGTCAATTTCCTCCTTACACAGGAAAGCCAATAGTCCAGCAGGCCATGTCACTGTCAAGACTGAGTCCTCTCCTGCCTGGGATTCCTCCGATGCATCCTTGAGTGTAACGCCTACTGCTGCTGGCGCTGCTGTTGTTGCTGCTGGGAGTCGATCGTCATCCCAGAGGGGAAGTCGGAAGACCACTTGTACTACTTCCAGTAAGCAATTGACTGTCCAACAGTCCTTTGCGAGGAAGATGAAATATCACAGCAGTCATCCTGCTGCAAAGCGGATAACTCAGGCCTTGGCAGCCTGGGTGGTGAAAAACGTGTTTCCGGTATCCACCGTTAATTCACAGGGAACTAGAGAATTGATTGAGGTACTGTGTCCCCGGTACCAAATACCATCTAGGTTCCATTTCTCTAGGCAGGCGATACCGAAAATGTACACAGACCTCAGAAAAAGAGTCACCAGTGTCCTAAAAAATGCAGTTGTACCAAATGTCCACTTAACCACGGACATGTGGACAAGTGGAGCAGGGCAGACTCAGGACTATATGACTATTACAGCCCACTGGGTAGATGTATTGCCTCCCGCAGCAAGAACAGCAGCGGCGGCACCAGTAGCAGCATCTCGCAAACGCCAACTCGTTCCTAGGCAGGCTACGCTTTGTATCACCGCTTTCCATAAGAGGCACACAGCTGACAACCTCTTACGGAAACTGAGGAACAGCATCGCAGAATGGCTTACCCCAATTGGACTCTCCTGGGGATGTGTGACATCGGACAACGCCACCAATATTGTGCGTGCATTACATGTGGGCAAATTCCAGCACGTCCCATGTTTTGAACATACATTGAATTTGGTGGTGCAGAATTATTTAAAAAACTACAGGGGCGTGCAAGAGATGCTGTCGGTGGCCCGAAGAATTGCGGGCCACTTTCGGCATTCAGCCACCGCGTGCCGAAGACTGGAGCACCAGTAAACATTCCTGAACCTGCCCTGCCATCATCTGAAGCAAGAGGTGGTAACGAGGTGGAATTCAACCCTCTATATGCTTCAGAGGATGGAGGAGCAGCAAAAGGCCATTCAAGCCTATACAGCTACCTACGATATAGGCAAAGGAGGGGGAATGCACCTGAATCAAGCGCAGTGGAGAATGATTTTAACGTTGTGCAAGGTTCTGCAACCCTTTGAACTTGCACAACGTGAAGTCAGTTCAGACACTGCCAGCCTGAGTCAGGTCATTCCCCTCATCAGGCTTTTGCAGAAGAAGCTGGAGGCATTGAAGAAGGAGCTAAAACAGAGCGATTCCGCTAGGCATGTGGAACTTGTGGATGGAGCCCTTAATTCGCTTAACCAGGATTCACGGGTGGTCAATCTGTTGAAATCAGAGCACTACATTTTGGCCACCGTGCTCGATCCTAGATTTAAAACCTACGTTGTATCTCTCTTTCCGGCAGACACAAGTCTGCAGAGGTTCAAAGACCTGCTGGTGAGAAAATTGTTAAGTCAAGCGGAACGTGACCCATCAACAGCTCCTCCTTCACATTCTCCCGCAACTGGGGCTGCGAGGAAAAGGCTAAGAATTCCGAGCCCACCTGCTGGCGGTGATGCAGGGCAGTCTGGAGCGAGTGCTGACATCTGGTCCGGACTGAAGGACCTGCCAACGATTACTGACATGTCATCTACTGTCACTGCATATGATTCTGTCACCATTAAAAGAATGGTGGAGGATTAAATGAGTGACCGCATCCAAGTAGGCACGTCAGACAGTCCGTACGTATACTGGCAGGAAAAAGAGGCAATTTGGAGGCCCTTGCAGAAACTGGCTTTATTTTACCTAAGTTGCCCCCCCTCCAGTGTGTACTCCGAAAGAGTGTTTAGTGCAGCCGCTCACCTTGTCAGCAATCGGCGTACGAGGTTACTTCCAGAAAATGTGGAGAAGATGATGTTCATCAAAATGAATTATAATCAATTCCTCCGTGGAGACATTCACCAGCAGCAATTGCCTCCAGAAAGTACACAGGGACCTGAGATGGTGGATTCCAGTGGGGATGAATTAATAATCTGTGAGGAGGGGGATGTACACAGTGAAAGGGGTGAGGAATCGGAGGATGATGATGAGGTGGACATCTTGCCTCTGTAGAGCCAGTTTGTGCAAGGAGAGATTGATTGCTTCTTTTTTGGTGGGGGCCCAAACCAACCAGTCATTTCAGTCACAGTCGTGTGGCAGACCCTGTGGCTGAAATGATGGGTTTGTTAAAGTGTGCATGTCCTGTTTATACAACATAAGGGAGGGTGGGAGGACCCAAGGACAATTCTATCTTGCACCTCTTTTTTCTTTCATTTTTCTTTGCATCATGTGCTGTTTGGGGACTATTTTTTGAAGTGCCATCCTGTCTGACACTGCAGTGCCACTCCTAGATGGGCCAGCTGTTTGTGTCGGCCACTTGAGTTGCTTAGCTTAGTCACACAGCTACCTCATTGCACCTCTTTTTTTCTTTGCATCATGTGCTGTTTGGGGACTATTTTTTTGAAGTGCCATCCTGTCTGACACTGCAGTGCCACTCCTAGATGGGCCAGGTGTTTGTGTCGGCCACTTGGGTCGCTTAGCTTAGCCATCCAGCGACCCTGGTGCACCTCTTTTTTTCCTTGCATTATGTGCTGTTTAGGGACTATTTTTTGAAGTGCCATCCTGTCTGACACTGCAGTGCCACTCCTAGATGGGCCAGGTGTTTGTGCGGCCACTGTCGGCCACTTGGGTCGCTTAGCTTAGTCATCCAGTGACCTCCGTGCAAATTTTAGGACTAAAAATAATATTGTGAGGTGTGAGGTGTTCAGAATAGACTGTAAATTAGTGGAAATTATGGTTATTGAGGTTAATAATACTATGGGATCAAAATTACCCCCAAATTCTATGATTTAAGCTGTTTTTTAGGGTTTTTTGAAAAAAACACCCGAATCCAAAACACACCGAATCCGACAAAAAAATTTCAGGGAGGTTTTGCAAAAAACGCGTCCGAATCCAAAACACGGCCGCGGAACCGAATCCAAAACCAAAACACAAAACCCGAAAAATGTCCGGTGCACATCACTAGTGACAACAAGGACCCTGCATTAGTAGATCTGGAAGTTGAGGAAGCAGTATCGGTGCTTCCACGGACATTCTCAACAGATCTGTGTACCAATGCCTTCTTGGCCAAGCTGGAGCTATTAGAATCATTGCTCCTTTTGCTTGTTTTATCTTTCTCACTACTCTGGGTAACAGAGATATTGGAGGGAACAGATACGCCAGCTGAAACCTCCATTCTACTGACAGTGCGTCTACAAGGACCGCTCCTGGGTCCCTTGTTCTCGATCCGTACCTTGGAACTTTGTTGTTTAGACGAGATGCCATAAGGTCTATCTCTGGTAGACCCCATCTGTTCACCAGTGTCTGAAACACTTCTGGGTGTAGTGCCCATTCGGTTTCCTGAATGGTGTGCCGACTGAGAAAATCTGCTTCCCAGTTTAGTACACCCGGGACAAATACTGCTGACAATGCTGGGAGATGGAGTTCCGCCCATTTTAAAATGGGAGTTACTTCCTCCATCAGTCTCTTGCTGTGAGTTCCTCCTTGATGATTGAGGTATGCTACTGCTGTCGCATTGTCTGAGCGAATCTGGACTGGTCTTCCTTGCAGACTGTCCTTTGCCTGAACTAGAGCCAAGTAAATGGCCCTTATCTCCAACAGATTTATTGGCAGGCGACTTTCCCTTGTGGTCCATTTTCCCTGGAACCATAGGCTTCCGAGTACCGCCCCCCCAGCCTTGCAAGCTGGCATCTGTTGTCAGGACTTGCCACTCTTTTATCCAAAAGGGTCTCCCCTTGTTTAAATGGTCTGTCTGTAGCCACCACGCTAGAGACCTTTTTACGTTTACTGGAATCTTTATCATCTGCTTCTTTATTGTCTGATGATTTCCGTTCCATTTGGTCAGAATAAGGTGCTGCAACGGTCTGGAGTGGAATTGCGCATATTCCACCATGTCGAAGGTTGATACCATCAGACCCAACAGTCGCATTGCTGCATGGACTGACATTGTCTGGACGTGCAACGCTTCCTGAGCCATGACCTGCACCTTGACTATCTTTTTCTCTGGTAAGAGAACTTTCTGTAGGTCTGAATCCAATATGGCCCCCAAATGAACCATCCGCTGTGCCGGATTCAGAGACGACTTTTCCCAATTTATGAGCCACCCGTGTCTCTGTAAACAAACTATTGTTTGTTGAAGATGGCTCAAAAGTACATCCTGCGAATGTGCTAGGATTAACAGGTCGTCGAGGTATGGGAATATTCTTATCCCCTGTTTGCACAGACAAGCTGCCATAACCACCATGATCTTGGTAAACACCCTGGGTGCTGTAGCTAGCCCGAAGGGCAGAGCTTGGAACTGAAAATGTTCCTGGAGGATAGCAAACCTGAGGTAACACTGATGCGACAGTGCTATAGGCACATGTAGGTAAGCATCCCGTACATCCAGAGATACCATGTAATCTCCCGGTTCCATAGCCAACATTATGGAGCGTAACGTCTCCATGTGGAACTTTGGGATCCAAATGTATTTGTTCAACATTTTCAGATTGAGAATTGGCCGATATGACCTATTTGGGCTTCTGGATTAGAAATAAATTGGAGTAAAACCCCTGTCCCCTTTGTGATGGAGGTACTGGGACAATCACACCAGACTGCAGTAATTTTTGGACTGCTTCTTGCAGGGCATTGGCCTTCAACTCTATACGAGACGGGCTGGTGCAAAAAAATCTTTGAGGAGGCTGCCTCCTGAATGGGAACCCATACCCCTGAGACACTACCTTCTGCACCCAAGCATCTGCTGTTGACTGTTGCCATATGTGTGCAAAATGAAGGAGTCGGCCCCCAACCCTGGAATCCTCCAGGCGGAGGCCCGTCTCTTCAGGCTGACGGTTTCTGTTCGGGTTTGGAAGCTGGCTTTTTGCTAGCCCACTGCTTCCTACCCCTGGATTTAAACTGGGGTTGCTTAGGCTCCTCTTTAGCTTTCGCTTTGTTTTGCCAACGAAAAGAGCGAAATTTTAAACCCTTGGATTTAGGGTTATAGGTAGCCGGAAATCTGACCTTTTTCGATTCAGCCTCTGATTCTAGGATATCCGATAAAGGTTTTCCAAATAATATATTGCTAACAAAAGGCAATGCTTCCAATTCTTTCTTGGATTCCGCATCTGCCTTCCAGGTACGTAGCCAAACTGCTCTGCGAGCGACTACTGACAAGGCTGAAGCTTTAGAAGCAACTGTACCTACATCAATTGCTGCTTCTTCCAAATACTGGGCAGATTGTTTTAAACGGTAAAAATTATCCTCTTGCTCCTTAGTAGGAGAACGGATGTCATTCTCTAGTTCCTCTATCCATTCGCCCATTGCCTTTGCTACCCAGGCCGAAGCCATAGCAGGTCTTACCACTGCTCCTACTAGAGAAAATATATTTTTCAAAAGGCTATCTACCCTTCTGTCTGTGACATCATTTAGTGAGGTAGATGACAGTGGTAAAGCAGATTTATGCACGAGTCGCAGAACATGTGCATCTACTTTTGGAGGAACTTCTCTTTTCGAACAGTCCACAGCTGGAAATGGATAATAAGAATCCCATCTTTTAGGAATCTTATACTTTTTACTGGGCGCCGCCCAAGACTCATCCATCATTTCCGTCAGCTCATCTGACGCTGGGAATTCAGCTTTCACTGATTTTGTTCGTTTAAATACAGGTGCTTTAGCTTTTAACACTGTCTTGGCTGGCTCTTCCAACGAGAGAACAGCCTTCACAGCATTAATAAGTTCAGCTACATCTTCTGAACTAAAACTCTGCGACTGATCATCATACGGATCTATTGTATCATCATCCGATGTATCATCTTGTGTAGTCTGCCACATAGACGTATCTGTCTTAGTCTTACCTGTCCCTTGGTTGCTTGTAGAGGCTACTGGAACCAAGCCATAGGAAGGGAGCTGCATGTATGGGTTCATAGTGTAACCTAACCCTTGAGGTGGTGCTACCGGAGTTAACTTGTCCGCTATAGAAGATAGAGTCTTTGCGAACATATTCCATGGTGGCTCTGTTGGTGGTTGAACCATCTCTTGGTTTTTACTTCGCTGAAAAGCGAAACAGTTTGCACACAAACCCTCATAAGTGACCAATTGATTCATATCAATTTCCCCTGACTTACAAGATAAGCATGTTAGGGCTGTAGGAGTGCATGATAAATTCTCCTCATCACTTTTGCCGCTCACAGACATGGTAATATTCTGTTATTGACTACACAATTTGTGACTGAAAATCACCCTATATGTAAATATATAGAGGTGAGATCAATCTGACCACAGTGCACCTGATTTGAGGGTCAGAACAGGACTGACATTACACAGAAAAGTCAGCACACATACTAGCAGTCAGTCACATGTTAAAGCATTAGACATTGCCATATGAGAATACAACCTCCATAATAACTTACACATAAGTAGGAAAATTGTACTTCTGTTTTAACTGGTTCTTTTTTTAACATAGCATGCAGAAAACACAGTAATATACAGGTCTCATATGCAATAGGTACTAAAAATTAACTATTCATACTAAGCAAGTAGAGAGAATTTTTAGCACTGTATACCCTGCCGCCGGAGAGCGGGATACAGGGAGACTCACCACACTTCCATATCCAAGCAAAGACGCTCGTAAGACGCTGAGTGGATTCAGACGCTACTGATGTACACTACCGCTCTTGATAACTGATCACGGACACTCACTGCGGACACGGACGCTGAGCGACTTCCACGTGTATGCAGACGCTAAGGCCTGCGACTCGGTCTGGGCGGGATCTCTAGTGTACACAACCGCAGCGTCTAAGCTGCGACCGAGTACCCTCGTGGTGGCGTCTGAGCCGGAAGTGAGGTCATTCAGTTCATGAAACGAGAGACGCGCGGAAACTGGCCATGAACTCGGAGGAGGGACGGCCAGGAGAGCGTCTGAATCCCCCTGTTGACTTAAACTCCCAGGATCGCGGCCTCTACCTAGTCCTGGCGCCTATGATCCCTGGAGCGTAGCGCTGTCGCACTCGAGATGTTCGGCGCATCAACACACTGTTTGTAGTCTCCACCAAATCAGTGTAGCTGTGTCCTGACCCCTCTAGTAAGAGGAAGTCCATAGACTCACCGTCTCCCCATGCTCCGGCCACAGCCTGGTTACGTCTGCTGGACCTGCTAGAACATCCGACACAGACGCCCGTCGAGACAGCACTAATACCCGAAGGTAAGCGTTGTTGCGACCTGGTGAGGAGTTGTTGGAGCGACTCTTTCTAGTATGCGTTTAAGACGCTGTTAAAAGAAGTCGCTCAAAAAAAACAATATAGTAAGTCTCTAACAATAAAATAATAAAAGCTTGAGGCTGCTCTCTCAGCAGCCCTGTGACCATGCGGATTCCAGCCGCACCAAGCAAAAAACTGATTTGACTGAGTCAGTGGGCGGGACTATATGGTGAAGGCCCCGATGCATCCTGGGAGGCCAGAAAGCTCGTGACCGCGTTGGTGCCATTTCCGCTGTCGCTCAACCATATCCCAATGTTATCCTGTGGATAATCCTGTGGACCCAGCCAGAGAAATCCAAGATTTGATAGAGGAAAACCATTCTGGTTCTTTTACTGGAATAAGCGCTAAACCAGGGCTATCCTGATTACTAGGAATGGGATCATCCTGTGAGGATAAATCCTCAGCAGCATAAGACACAACATTGTTCCCTGACATAATGAATGAGACCACCAAACACACCACACTCACACAGAGAAGGGTAGAACAGAGTTTCCCCCCCAAGAATGGCTAAAGAGACACACAGCGCTATTTATAAAGGGAGACCCCTTTTCAGCGCTGACTGTGCTCCTTAATAGGACACACAGTCTAATATACAGCCTCCCCTCCCTTCTACAACCCCCTGGTACCGTACAGATAGCTGGAGTTGCTGTGGAGGGACCTTGATGTCTTTTCCAGTGCTGTGCAGGCAGGAAAATGGCGCTGGAACGCTGCTGGGTCCGCTCTGAGGAGAAGCTCCGCCCCTTTAATGGCGCTGACTTTCCCGCTCTTCATATATTATACTGGCCTGAGGATTCTTGCTGGCCGAGAACCGGAGACCCCGACAGACTTTAGTGACCAGTGTGGGGGTAAGCGCTGGCCCAGGGTGCCCCTCACAGCGCCGCATACATGCCGCTGAGCCTTCCCGTAGCGCGGTTAATACCACGCTCCTTTGCCCTGCCGCCATCTTCATACCGGCCCCCCGCTTGTTAGGGGGGGTCGGTGACTCACCCACCACTACTTCAGCTTGCTGTAAGGGGTTGACGGCATGCTGCTGGGGCGAGCGGTCCCCTGCAGCGGGGAACGATCCGACCCCTCTGGAACTCAATGTCCAATCAGCGGAGACAGTGGCTCAGACATCGCAGGGCGAATGTTGCCAGCAGTCTCCCTGTAAAGTAAAAAAACTCTAGATAAACTTTTCCTAAGAAAGCTCTGTAGAGCTCCCCTAGTTGTGACCGGCTCCTCCGGGCACATTTTCTAAACTGAGTCTGGTAGGAGGGGCATAGAGGGAGGAGCCAGCCCACACTGTTAAACTCTTAAAGTGCCAATGGCTCCTGGTGGACGCGTCTATACCCCATGGTACTAATATGGACCCCAGCAAGCCTCTAGGACATAAGATATATATATATATATATATATATATACAGTATATATATATATAAATTAGGATTTTAATAACCTACCGGTAAATCCTTCTCTCGTAGTCCGTAGAGGATGCTGGGGTCCATTTTAGTACCATGGGGTATAGACCGTTCCGCAGGAGCCTTCGGCACTTTAAGACTTTTTCAGAGTGTGAACTGGCTCCTCCCTCTATGCCCCTCCTCCAGACCTCAGTATAGGAACTGTGCCCGAGGAGACGGACAACTTTGAGAGAAGAATTTACATTAACTAGGGCGAGACTCATACCAGCCCACACTAAACAATCATGCCGCCTAACAGGGCCATAACATAACCCATGCCAACATGCATGCACAACGTAACAGCAACAGCTGTAAGATACCACAACACATGAGAACTGTGTAAAAAATACAAAACGTAACTATGCAGGAAAATTGAGCACTGGGCGGGCGCCCAGCATCCTCTACGGACTACGAGAAAAGGATTTACCGGTAGGTTATTAAAATCCTATTTTCTCTTACGTCCTAGAGATTGCTGGGGTCCATTTTAGTACCATGGGGATGTACCAAAGCTCCCAGTACGGGCGGGAAAGTGCTAATGTTCCTGCAAAACTGACTGACCAAATTGAAGGTCGTCAGCAGCCAAGGTGTCAAACTTGTAAAACTTAGCAAATGTGTTTGCACCAGGGCCCTCATTCCGAGTTGTTTGCTCGCTAGCTGCTTTTAGCAGTATTGCACACGCTAAGCTGCCGCCCTCTGGGAGTGAATCTTAGCTTAGCAAGATAGCGAACGAAAGATTCGCATAATAGCGAAAAGAAAATTCTTAGCAGTTTCTGAGTAGCTCGAGACTTACTCCTCCAGTGCGATCAGTTCAGTCCTTTTCGTTCCTGGTTTGACGTCACAAACACACCCAGCGTTCTCCCAGCCACTTCCCCATTTCTCCAGCCACTCCCGCGTTTTTTCCCGAAACGTCAGTGTTTTTCCAAACACTCCCTGAAAACGGCCAGTTTCCGCCCAGAAACACCCACTTCCTGTCAATCACATTACGATCAGCAGAACGAAGAAAAAACCTCGTAATGCCGTGAGTAAAATACCAAACTTCTTAGCAAATTTACTTGGCGCAGCCACAGTGCGAACATTGCGCATGCGCAGTTTGCAGAAAATCGCTCTGATGCAAAGTAAAATAACGAGCGAACAACTCGGAATGAGGGCCCAGGCCAAGTAGCTGCTCGGCAAATCTGCAATGCCGAGACACCCCGGGCAGCCGCCCAGGACGAACCCACTTTCCTCTTAGAGTGGGCCTTTACCGAAGTCGGTATCTGCAATCCTGCCGTGGAATGAGCATGCTGAATGGTACCCCTGATCCAGCGAGCAATAGTCTGCTTAGAAGAAGGACACCCAATCTTGTTGGGGTCATAAAGGACAAACAAAGCCTCCTTTTTCCTAGGGGGTCATTCCGAGTTGTTCGCTCGCAAACGGATTTTAGCAGATTTGCTCATGCTAAGCCGCTGCCTACTGGGAGTGAATCTTAGCATCTTAAAATTGCGAACGAAGTATTCGCAATATTGCGATTACACACCTCGTAGCAGTTTCTGAGTAGCTCCAGACTTACTCGGCATCTGCGATCATATCAGTGCTTGTCGTTCCTGGTTTGACATCACAAACACACCCAGCGTTCGCCCAGACACTCCCCCGTTTCTCCGGCCACTCCTGCGTTTTTTCCGGAAACGGTAGCGTTTTTTCCCACACGCCCATAAAACGGCCTGTTTCCGCCCAGTAACACCCATTTCCTGTCAATCACATTACGATCGCCAGAACGATGAAAATGCCGTGAGTAAAATTCCTAAGTGCATAGCAAATTTACTTGGCGCAGTCGCAGTGCGGACATTGCGCATGCGCATTAAGCAAAAAATCGCTGCGATGCGAAGATTTTTACCGAGCGAACAACTCGGAATGACCCCCCTAATCCGAGCCGTTCTTGCAACATAAGTCCTCAGAGCTCTGACAACATCCAAGGACTTTGAAACGGCTGAGGTGTCAGAAGCCACTGGCACCACCACAGGTTGGTTGATATGGAAAGAAGACACAACCTTCGGAAGAAAATGCTGACGCGTCCGCAATTCAGCCCTATCTTCATGAAAAATCAAATAAGGACTCTTGTGAGAGAGAGCCCCTAACTCAGACACTCGTCTGCCTGATGCCAAGGCCAACAGCATGACCACTTTCCAAGTGAGAAACTTCCTCATGCAGAGACTCAAATCATTCCGATTTAAGGAACTGCAACACTACATTAAAATCCCATGGCGCCGCAGGAGGCACAAAGGGAGGTTGGATGCGCAGAACCCCTTTCACGAACGTCTGAACCTCAGGAAGGGAAGCCAACTGTTTCTGAAAGAAAATGGACAATGCCGAAATTTGGACTTTGATAGACCCTAATCTCAAGCCAGCATCCACACCCACCTGTAGAAATAGGAGAAGACGTCCTAATTGAAACTCCACCGCAGGAGACTTCTTGGATTCACACCAAGATACATATTTCCTCCAAATACGATGGTAATGCTTGGACGTTACCCCTTTCCTGGCCAGAATAAGTGTGGGAATGACTGCATTGGGAATACCCTTACGGGCTAGGATCTGGTACTCAACAGCCATGCAGTCAAACGTAGCCGCGGTAAGTCTTGATAAACTAACGGCCCCTGCTGAAGCAGGTCCTCGCGAAGAGGAAAATGCCAAGGGTCTTCCAGGAGCAACTCCTGAAGATCCGGATACCAAGCCCTCCTTGGCCAGTCTGGAGCAATGAGAATTGCCCGAACCCTTGTTCTTCTGACGATCTTTAGAACTCTTGGTATTAGAGGAAGTGGAGGGAACAGATACACTGACTGGAACACCCACTGGGTCACTAATGCATCCACTGCTACTGCTTGCGGGTCTCTCGACCTGGAACAATATGTCGGAAGCTTCTTGTTGAGACGAGATGCCATCATGTCTACTTGAGGAATGCCCCAACGACTTGACACCTCTGCAAAGAACTTTGGGTGGAGGACCCATTCTCCTGGATGGAGATCGTGTCTGTTGAGGAAGTCCGCTTCCCAGTTGTCCACTCCCGGAATGAAGATTGCTGACAGAGCTATTGCATGTCTTTCTGCCCAGAGGAGTATTTTTGTCACCTCTGCCATTGCCGCTCTGCTTTTTGTTCCTCCCTGACGGTTTATGTGAGCTACCACCGTCACATTTTCCGACTGGATCTGTATAGGTAGATGTTGAAGAAGATGCGTCACCTGCTGAAGGCAATTGTAAACGGCTCTCAACTCCAGAATGTTTATGTGAAGAAGCGTTTCTTGACTTGACCATCTTCCTTCGAAGCTTTCCCCTTGCGTGACTGCTCTCCAACCTCGGAGACTTGCATCCGTGGTCACCAGGACCCAGTATTGAATCCCGAACCTGTTTCCTTCCAGGAGGTGAGACGTTTGTAGCCACCACAGGAGCGAAAATAGGATTTTAATACCTACTGGTAAATCCTTTTCTCTCAGTCCGTAGAGGATGCTGGGGTCACCATTAGTACCATGGGGTATAGACGGGATCCGCAGGAGACATGGGCACTTTAAGACTTTGAAAGGGTGTGAACTGGCTCCTCCCTCTATGCCCCTCCTCCAGACCCCAGTTATAGGAACTGTGCCCAGGGAGACGGACATTTCGAGGAAAGGATTTATTGTTAAACTAAGGTGAGATTCATACCAGCTCACACCTCAACCATGCCGCAGAACATGGCATTCAACAGAACACAGGCCAATGGCATAAACAATTGCAGCAACAGGCTGACAATAAACGTAACACAACATATGTGTAACCATAATTATTAACTGCAGATACAGTACGCACTGCGACGGACGCCCAGCATCCTCTACGGACTAAGAGAAAAGGATTTACCGGTAGGTATTAAAATCCTATTTTCTCATACGTCCTAGAGGATGCTGGGGTCACCATTAGAACCATGGGGTTATACCAAAGCTCTAGAATGGGCGGGAGAGTGCGGACGACTCTGCAGCACCGATTGAAGACCTTAAGTTCGGTCATCGGCCAAGGTGTCAAACTTGTAGAACTTTGCAAAAGTGTTTGACCCCGATCAAGTAGCTGCTCGACAAAGTTGCAATGCCGAGACCCCCCGGGCAGCCGCCCAGGATGAGCCCACCTTCCTAGTGGAATGGGCCTTCACTGATTCCGGTAATGGCAATCCAGCCATGGAATAGGCCTGCTGAATCGTGTTACAGATCCAGCGCGCAATGGTCTGCTTGGAAGCAGGACACCCAACCTTGGCCCTCATTCCGAGTTGTTCGCTCGCAAGCGGATTTTAGCAGATTTGCTCATGCTAAGCCGCCGCCTACTGGGAGTGAATCTTAGCATCTTAAAATTGCGAACGATGTATTCGCAATATTGCGATTATACACCTCGTAGCTTCAGACTTACTCGGCATCTGCGATCAGTTCAGTGCTTGTCGTTCCTGGTTTGACGTCACAAACACACCCAGCGTTCGCCCAGACACTCCTCCGTTGCTCCGGCCACTCCTGCGTTTTTTCCGGAAACGGTAGCGTTTTTTCCCACACGCCCATAAAACGGCCTGTTTCCGCCCAGTAACACCCATTTCCTGTCAATCACATTACGATCTCCAGAACGATGAAAAAGCCGTGAGTAAAATTCCTAACTGCATAGCAAATTTACTTGGCGCAGTCGCAGTGCGAACATTGCGCATGCGCATTAAGCGGAAAATCGCTGCGATGCGAAGATTTTTAGCGAGCGAACAACTCGGAATGAGGGCCCTTGTTGGGAGCATACAGGACAAACAGAGCTTCTGTTTTCCTAATCTGAGCCGTTCTGGCGACATAAATCTTCAAAGCTCTGACCACATCCAAGGATTTTGACTCAACGAAGGCGTCAGTAGCCACAGGCACCACGATAGGTTGGTTTATGTGGAAAGAGGAAACCACCTTCGGTAAAAATTGTTGACGTGTCCTCAATTCAGCTCTATCTTCATGGAAGATCAAATAAGGGCTCTTGTGAGACAAGACCGCCAACTCAGACACCCGCCTTGCAGATGCCAAGGCCAACAGGATGACCACTTTCCAAGTGAGGAATTTCAACTCCACCTTCCGTAAAGGTTCAAACCAATGTGATTGAAGGAATTGCAACACCACATTAAGATCCCATGGTGCCACTGGAGGCACAAATGGTGGTTGGATGTGTAATACGCCCTTCACGAAAGTCTGAACTTCTGGAAGGGAGGCCAATTGTTTCTGAAAGAAAATTGATAAGGCTGAAATCTGAACCTTGATTGAACCCAATTTTAGGCCCGCATCCACACCTGCTTGTAGAAAATGGAGAAACCGTCCTAGCTGAAACTCTTCCGTAGGAGCCTTCTTGGATTCACACCAAGAAACATATTTTCTCCAAATGCGGTGGTAATGTATAGACGTTACCCCTTTTCTGGCCTGAATAAGTGTGGGAATGACTTCACTGGGAATACTCTTATGGGCTAGGATATTGCGTTCAACTGCCACGCCGTCAAACGTAGCCGCGGTAAGTCCTGATACACGCACGGCCCCTGTTGTAAAAGGTCCTCATGCAGAGGAAGAGGCCAGGGATCTCCGATGAGTAAGTCCTGAAGATCTGGATACCAAGTCCTCCTTAGCCAGTCTGGAACAATGAGGATCGCTCGGATCTTTGTTCTTCTTATGATCTTTAGAACTTTTGCTATGAGAGGAAGTGGAGGGAATACATACACCGACTGAAACACCCACGGTGTCACGAGAGCATCCACTGCAATCGCTTGAGGGTCCCTTGACCTGGAACAATATCTCTGAAGCTTCTTGTTGAGACGAGAAGCCATCATGTCTACTTGAGGAGTTCCCCAACGACCTGTCACCTCTGCGAAGACTACTTGGTGGAGGCCCCACTCTCCTGGACGGAGATCGTGTCTGCTGAGGAAGTCTGCTTCCCAGTTGTCCACTCCAGGAATGAAGATTGCTGACAGAGCGCTTGTATACTTTACGCCCAGCGGAAAATCCTTGTGGCTTCTGCCATCGCCGCTCTGCTTTTTGTTCCGCCCTGACGGTTTATGTACGCTACTGCTGTTACATTGTCCGACTGGATCAGTACAGGCAGATCTCGAAGAAGATGTTCCGCTTGTAGGAGGCCGTTGTAAATGGCCCTTAGCTCCAGAACATTTATGTGGAGACAAGTTTCCTGATTTGTCCATCTACCTTGGAAGTTTTCTCCCATTGTGACTGTCCCCCAGCCTCGGAGGCTTGCATCCGTGGTCAATAGGATCCAGTCCTGTATCCCGAACCTGTGCCCCTCTAGGAGGTGAGAGCTGTGCAGCCACCACAGGAGTGATACCATGGTCTTGGAAGACAGGATTATCCTCTGGTGCATGTGTAGATGGGACCCGGACAACTTGTCCAACAGGTCCCACTGGAACACTCTGGCATGGAACCTGCCAAACTGTATGGCCTCGTAGGCCGCAACCATCTTCCCCAGCAACCGAATGCATTGATGTATTGACACTCTTGCTGGTTTCAGAATTTGTTTGACCAGACTCTGAAGTTCCAGAGCCTTTTCCACAGGAAGAACGACTCTCTGTAGTTCTGTGTCCAATATCATTCCAAAAAACGACAACCGCGTCGTCGGAATCAACTGTGATTTTGGCAAGTTTAGGAGCCATCCATGTTGTTGAAGAACTGTCATGGAGAGTGCAACGTTTCGGACCAACTGGTCCCTGGATCTCGCCTTTATCAGGAGATCATCCAAGTATGGGATAATTGTGACTCCTTGCTTGCGAAGGAGAACCATCATCTCCGCCATCACTTTGGTGAAAATCCTCGGAGCCGTGGATAGACCAAACGGCAATGTTTGAAATTGGTAATGACAATCCTGAATTGCAAATCTCAGGTAAGCCTGATGCGGAGGATAAATGGGAACATGTAAGTAGGCATCTTTTATGTCCACCTACACCATAAAATCCCCTTCCTCCAGACTGGAGATCACTGCTCGGAGAGACTCCATCTTGAATTTGAATCTCTTTAGGTAGAAATTCAGAGATTTCAGGTTTAGGATTGGTCTGACCGAGCCATCCGGCTTCCGGACCACAAACAGGCTCGAATAAAAACCTTTTCCCTGTTGTGACTGGGGAACCTTGACGATAACTTGATTTTGACACAATTTTTGTATTGCGTCGCAAACTGCCTCCCTGTCCGGAAGAAAAGCTGGTAAGGCCGATTTGAAAAAACGGCGAGGGGGGGCGTCTTGAAACTCCAGCTTGTACCCTTGGGATACTATTTGTAAAATCCAAGGGTCTAGGTTCGAACTAACCCAAAACTGACTGAAGAGTTTGAGACGGGCCCCCACCGGTGCGGACTCCCGCATAGGAGCCCCAACGTCATGCGGTGGAATTGGCAGAAGCCTGGGAGGACTTCTGCTCCTGGGAGCCTGACAAGGCTGGAGATTGTTTACCTCATCCCCTTCCTCTAGTAGCAAGGAAGGAAGAACCCCGTCTCTTTCTGAATTTATTGGGCCGAAAGGACTGCATCTGATAATGGTGCATTTTCTTTTGTTGTGGAGGAACATAAGGTAAAAAGGATGACTTACCCGCGGTAGCCGTAGATACCAAATCATCAAGGCCGTCTCCAAATAAGGCCTTACCTTTATATGGTAGAGATTCCATACTTTTCTTGGAGTCAGCATCAGCATTCCACTGGTGAATCCACAACGCACGCCGAGCCGAGACAGCCATGGCATTGGCCTTTGATCCCAAAAGACCAATATCCCTCGCAGCTTCCTTAAGGTATGCTGCAGCGTCCTTGATATAACCCAGCGTCAAGAGGACGCTATCTCTATCTAGGGTATCTATTTCAGAAGACAAGTTATCTGCCCACTTTTCGATAGCACTACTCACCCACGCAGATGCAATGGCTGGTCTGAGCAGCGTACCTGTGGTGGCATAAATGGATTTTAAAGTATTTTCCTGCTTATGATCCGCAGGGTCCTTAAGGGCTGCCGTGTCAGCAGGGCCGGATTAACAATGGGGCGGATGGAGCTGCAGCTCCAGGCCACCTATTGAAAATAGGCCCAGAGCCCGCAGCAGTGAAACCCCATATCCGCCGGCATTGCAATGAGTCACAGTGACTCATTGTATGCCGCAGTTGCTGCCAGCACCTTGTCCGACGCCAGAGACAGTGCCCTAGTCTGTGTATACATAGAAATCCCAGCTCAAGTGGGAGGAGGGGCTGCTCTCCCCCTAGACTAGGAATAGCGGTGCTGCTGTCTTTGTGCTCATTACCCAGTGACGCGAGTCTGCCCAGCAAGGGTGGAGGAGGAGCCAATCTACTCACAACTCCTTTCCCCCAGATTTATTGCAGCTGAAGAGGACGGCCCGGCCGGATGAGGAGGAGGGGCCTCTCTCAGCTCCTCCCCTTTCCCACTAGGGCACAAGGAGCAGGCACCGCATGAGCATCGCAACCAATGGCAGGCTGCCTTCGGGGGGCAGGATGACAGTTGCCCCCCGGTCCAGTACTAAAGAAGCAGTTTAGGGCCCAGACACACAGCAGCGTGGTCACAGGGGGTGGGGTTTTGGTCGGGGGCAGAGCCATCCGGATCACAGTATGCTAATGCCACTACAGGTGCTGCTGGCATTAAGGCTGTACAGAGGCTGCAGCTGTGGCTGGATGGTGTAGACTGTGAGTGTGTGGTGATTATAGCATGCTGTAGCCTTTCACTGCTGTCACTGTTCTGCAGCTGCTGTTCTCCAGGATTAGCTGGACAGCTAATTCTGTAGCTAACCACTCCCCTGGGACCAGCCACCAATGCTCCGAGCTCCTTTTCAGGCTGGTCCCTCCCCTATTCTGTTTTCCATCCTCCAGTCTCCTCCCTATTCTGTGTCATCCCAGTGTCTCCTGAGTCATGACTTCTTTTCCCTCCACTGCTTCTATAAAGTGCAGTAACCAGGCAAGTAGATTGTGGTGGGGACATGAAGGTTACAAGGAAAAAAATAGTTTATTATTATTAATGTAGTAGTCAGCGGCACTCACGGTAGTGGAAATAAATACAGCAGTCTGGTCTGCAGTGTCGACGCCGCAGACGAGACTGCTGTCTTTATTTCCACTACCGTGAGTGGCCGCCGACTGCTACATTTGTATTTGTTAAGGTCCACACCTGGAGGGCATCGGTAATAGTGATATGTATCCATTGGAGTGGAGTGCTGTTGACTGAGTTTATTATTTTTATATATGTATATACAGAAATATAAAATCCCTTCCTCTCCCACTCCATCCCATTCCACACTTTGTTATTCAACCGCCCGGGAATGGTCAGTACACCGTCAGTTGAAACACCGACGCCGGAATCCTGACACTGCTTAGAACGCTGGGGCCGGCATCCCAACTGGGATCACAATTTCCGGCACCAACATCTTGACAGCCAGGATCCCCAATGACTGACTGCCAGACAGCCAGAAAGGTAAGCCAGCGGGGAGCATTTGGGAGGGGGTGGGGGGGGGGTTGTTGGGGAGGTCAGGTTTAGGCTGTAGTGGGGGGGGGTTAAGTATAGGCATCACCAGGGAGGGGTAGGGTTAGGCTCCAGGCTGGGGAGGGTTAGGTTTAGACTGTGGGAACAGAGGGTTAGAGTTAGGGGAGCATTTGGGAAAGGTCGACCTAGAACATGTCGACCTAGAGACCCTGTCGACCTAGTTACTGTCGACCAATAGTAGTCGACCTAGATAGTGTCGACCTAGTTACTGACGACCTAGAGACCGGATCCCATACTTACCTTCCCCTGTCCGGATCCCCATCAAAGGGAATGGCGCAGTCAGTATTCTGACCCCTGGCATTTCAAACCCAACCCCTCCACATTAGATACTATCGCTCCAAGGGGGTTAAACGAGAACATTAATTCTAGATGCTTTCTGTGATGAGATTTATAAGGGAATCCTGACCAAGTAGCTTGTTATTTATGTAACATTTATAGTTTTTATTTTATTTTTTAGATTGTGTCATTTTGCGTTAGTGACATAGTAGTGCAGCAGATTGGGATTCGTTATGTTATATCATTGGACGGGATGCCATTGGTCAGAATACTGACAGCGGCATCCCAAACATCAGAATGCCTTCAGCCCCCAGAAAGTACTTCAACCCTCCCCTGCCCCTATCCTAGCCCTCCCTTGTGGGTGCCTAACCCCAACCCTCCCCGCTGGTGCCTAACCCTAACCCTCCCTGCTAATGCCTAACCCTACCATCCCCGCTGCCTAACCTATCCCTCCCTGCTTGGTGCCTAACCCTAACCTCCTCTTCCAAGTGCCTAAACCTAACCCCCCCCTCCCTGGTACCTAACCATAACCTTACCGTACCTGCACCCTAACCCCCTTCTAATGCCTAAACCAAACCCCCCCTCCTCCATGGCAGAACATGATCGAGCCCCACTAAAAGTACGTTCGAGATTTTGATGCCATGATCCCGAGCTCCTTCGGGATTTTGATACCGGCATTATGTTGCCGTTCAGGATTCCGGCCTCTGTATTTTAGCCACCGAGATTCCATGCGGCACCATTTTAACTACATCCTGCAGACTATATATGTTTACACTTATTGTATTGTGCACACTACACTTCACAGTGTTACTTACTCTCTGAGCAGCCGGATGTGAGTTTAACAGTTATTATTAGATGTGTGTAGTGAGGAGGAGCAATGGTGCTGGTACGCTCTCCCGCACCGGAAGTGCGGGTGAGCATGCGCATTACGGTGGAACACATGACGTTCCGGTGAGCATGTGCAGTGCGATGGAATACACGCATGGACCCCCGGCTGCCAGGTGTATGATCTGATTAGATAGAGATGGCTTAAGTGGTGTTCTGCGCGCAAGTCACTGTTTTACAGACTTCTGATGCATGGCTCATTAACACTCTGTTGCATGTCTCTAGCAGCCCAGGAGGGGACCGAGGTTGACAAACTAAGTATAAGGATGAGCATTGGCGGATCCAGGGGGGGGGGGGGGGGGGGGGCACTCGGGCCCGTGCCCCCCCTGTCGTTACCCAGGAATTGATATGGGGACACAAAACATAAAAAAACCCGGGTCCCGACTCACTCAGGACGCGCTGTGAGCCGCAGCGCTGTCCTGTCCTGTCAATCAGTCCGGTGGGAGGGACGGAACGGAGGGAGGAACTTGGAAGAGGCGGAGACCATGAAGAGTGTGATCTCCCGCCCTCCCCTCCTCCTCTGCTCCGCATGCTCTCCCCCCCACGATGAACTCCGCTGCTGTACCTGAGTTGGGGGCAGTTCGGTCCCTGGTCCCCCGGCTGGATTCCGCCGCACTCCCCTCTGATTCCCCTTTTCTCCCTCCTCAACCATGCGGCCGCCCCCTCCGCGTTTTCCGCTCCCTCCTGGCCGCATCCTGTGACTCCATGCTGGCGGCATTGTGGCCTCATACGGATCGGACTATATCCCCCGGCCTGACAGCGCTGCTGCTCACAGTGTCCATGGTAAGCGGTGGGGGCCTGGTCCCTGGAGGGAGTTATTTGGTAGGGTTTCTGGCTGCACACTCTCCTGCCTCTCTGTCCCTACCCCCTGGTGCCTCTGTCCCTACCCCCTGGTGCCTCTGTTCCTACCCCCTGGTGCCTCTGTTCCTACCCCCTGGTGCCTCTGTCCCTACCTACTGGTGCCTCCGTCCCTACCCCCTGGTGCCTCCGTCCCTACCCCCTGGTGCCTCCGTCCCTAACCCCTGCTGCCTCCGTCCCTACCCCCTGCTGCCTCCGTCCCTACCCCCTGCTGCCTCCGTCCCTTCCCCCTGCTGCCTCCGTCCCTACCCCCTGGTGCCGGCTCCGTCCCTACCCCCTGGTGCCTCTGTCCCTACCCCCTGGTGCCTCTGTCCCTACTCCTTGCTACCTTTGTCCCTACCCCCTGGTGCCTCTCTCTGTCCCTACCCCCTGGTGCCTCTGTCCCTACTCCTTGCTCTCTCTGTCCCTATTCCCTGGTGCCTATCTCTGTCCCTGCTACCTCTGTCCCTATTCCCTGGTGCCTCTCTCTGTCCCTTCTCCCTGCTACCTCTGTCGCTACTCCCTAGTACCATATAAAACGTGTATAACATGCTCTACCTGGCGCAATGTGTAAAGAACACTAACTGGTGCAATGTGTGTAATGTGTTCTACCTGGTGCAGTGTGTATAACGTGTTCTACCTGGCGCAATCTATATAACGTGTTCTACCTGGCGCAATCTATATAACGTGTTCTACCTGGCGCAATCTATATAACGTGTTCTAGCTGGCGCAATCTGTATAACGTGCTCTACCTGGTGCAGTGTGTGTAATGTGCTCTACCTGGCGCAGTGTGTGTACCGTGCTCTAACTGGCGCAATGTGTATAACGTGCTCTACCTGGCGCAATGTGTATAACGTGCTCTACCTGGCGCAATCTATATAGCGTGCTCTACCTGGTGCAGTGTGTGTAACTTGCTCTACCTGGTGCAGTGTGTGTAACGTGCTCTACCTGGCGCAGTGTGTGTAACGTGCTCTACCTGGCGCAGTGTGTGTAACGTGCTCTACCTGGCGCAGTGTGTGTAACGTGCTCTACCTGGCGCAGTGTGTAAACGTGCTCTACCTGGCGCAGTGTGTGTAACGTGCTCTACCTGGCGCAGTGTGTGTAACATGCTCTACCTGGCGCAATCTGTATAGCGTGCTCTACCTGGTGCAGTGTGTATAACGTGTTGTAACTGGCGCAATCTGTATAACGTGTTCTACCTGGCTCTGTCTGTATAACGTGTTCTACCTGGCGCAGTGTGTGTAACGTGCTCTACCTGGCGCAGTGTGTAAACGTGCTCTACCTGGCGCAGTGTGTGTAACGTGCTCTACCTGGCGCAGTGTGTGTAACGTGCTCTACCTGGCGCAATCTGTATAGCGTGCTCTACCTGGTGCAGTGTGTATAACGTGTTGTAACTGGCGCAATCTGTATAACGTGCTCTACCTGGCGCAGTGTGTATAACGTGCTCTACCTGGTGCAGTGTGTGTAACGTGCTCTACCTGGTGCAGTGTGTATAACGTGCTCTACCTGGCGCAGTGTGTATAACGTGCTCTACCTGGCGCAGTGTGTATAACGTGCTCTACCTGGCGCAGTGTGTGTAACGTGCTCTACCTGGTGCACTGTGTGTAACGTGCTCTACCTGGCGCAATGTGTATAGGGTGTTCTAACTGGCGCAATGTGTGTAACGTGCTCTACCTGGTGCAATGTGTATATAACGTGCTCTACCTGTGTGGTGTAATGTGAATTGGTACTGTTATGTGGCCATGCTCTTTCCCCATGAAGCCACACCCCTAAATTTTTGTTGCGCGCCTTCGGCGCGCACTGTCCTTAATTTGAAGTATGGCAGGGGGACCACCAATTTACTTTCTGCCAAAGGGCACTGAAATGTCTAGTTACAGCTCTGGGGCAGAGTGTCCTGTTGGCTACACAGCCCAGCAGCATTGTCACCCCCTCCTCCCCCTCGCAATACTTTTGTAGTGTCCAAATCAAGTGTTTTTATATTTGAATAATTAATAAGATTAATATGAACCTTCATTCCGATGGGACCCAGAAAAGGACAGATAGGACCCCAATTTTTAAAAGTGAGGGGTCCGTGGGACCCACTTTTTTTGGGGCTCAGCGCGATCACTGACACTTCTTTTTTATTTTTTTTCAAAAGGAGAACCACACTCCTTATCTGGGAGCACGCGTGCCTTAGGTGCATGTAAATATAACTATTACTGTTCCCATATTATGGTGCCCCCCCTTTCATTTTCTTCTGGATCCGCCCCTGAGGATGAGATGGCATTGATTTGCATATTGGTTTTATGGTTGCCATGATAATTATTCGATCTCAGAAGCTTGCAATTTCTTTTACTGGGTGGTGATGAAGGAAAGCTGATTCATTAAATATGTAATTTTGTGTAAAGCAACTTTTGGAGAGTGCCCTCTTGATTGAATCTGTTCTGCGGCTGCACTTGGACTGTGTTGGCGTTTTTGAGTGAGCATTTTGAAGGCTGTAAATGAATGACGAGTGCATCTTTTTTTACACACACACACACACACACACACACACACACACACACACACACACACACACACACATACACATGGGAAGCAGTTAGTTTCCCGGCTGACGGGAACGTGGCGGTCAGGATACTCGCCACCAGGCCTGAAGCGCGACAAGCCCATGAGGGGATGACCTCCATGCCACACCCATAGCACAGGCCACACCCCCTATTTTGACCACCCCCACCACAGCACTTGTCACACCTACTATCAAGGCACACCATAGGCCCTTTGTAAATTTCAGCTCCAGGCCCATGTGGACCTTAATCTGGCACTGGAGACGGGAGAGCTACCTTTTTAGATAACCGCGATAGGGCCTTGTCCACAATGGGGGGAGACTCCCACTTTTCCCTATCCCCAGAGGGAAACGGATACGCCACCTGAATCCTTTTGGGAATCTGACACTTTTTGTCAGGGCTTTCCCAAATCTTTTCAAAAAGAGTGTTCAGTACATGAGAGGGAGGAAACGTTACCTCAGGTTTCTTTCCCTTATACATACAGACCCTTTTATTAGGAACAGCAGGGTCCTCGGAGATATGAAATACGTCTTTTATCGCCACAATCATGTACTGAATGCTCTTTGCTAATTTTGGATCCAATCTGGCATCACTATAGTCGACACTGGAGTCAGTGTCCGTGTCGGTATCTGTGTCTGCCAACTGGGCAAACAAACGTTTTTGTGACCCCGAGGGAGTCTGGACTTGTAATAACACATCCTCCACAGATTTCTTCCATGCCTGGTTCTGAGACTCAGATTTATCTAATCTCTTACTAATAAGAGCCACATTAGCATTCAAAGCATTCAATACATTTACCCAATCAGGAGTCGGCGGTGCCGACAGGGCCACTCCCACAGCCGTTTGTGTCCCTAATCCAGTCTCCTCCTGGGAAGAGCACTCAGCCTCAGACATGCCGACACACGTGTACCAAACACCCACAGACACTTCGGGCATATAGGGGACAGACCCACAGTAAAGTCTGTCAGAGAGACACAGAGGGAGTTTGCCAGCTCACAACCCAGCGCCCAATCACCGGTTCTGAAACACTAAAGAATGCCCCAGACCTGCAGCGCTTTATATTAAATATATATTGCACCAATATTTCTGTGCCCCCCCCCTCCGTTTTGCACCCTGATACTTATTCAGAAGAGTGAGGAAGGACCAGCGTCTCTGCAGCCTGTGTAGAGGAAAATGGCGCTGAGCTGTGTGAGCTGTGAGGACAAAGCTCCGCCCCCTTAATGGCGCGCTTCAGTCCCGCTTTTTTGAAATATATATATATACACTGGCGGGGGTTAGGACAGTGCCTAGGCACTTATGTCCCCTCTTGCCAGTTTATTTTGAGGCTTTTCTGCTGCCCAGGGTGCCCCCCCCTCGCCCTGCACCCTGTAGTGCTGCTGTGTGTGTGGGAGCCTGGCGCACAGCATGCGATCGCTGTGCGGTACCTCAGAATGCCGTCACTGAAGTCTTCTTGATCTTCTTATACTCGCCTGTCTTCTGACTTCTGGCTCTGTAAGGGGGGTGACGGCCGGTTCTGGGAGCAAGCATCTAGGCGTACCTAGCGATCAAACCCTCAGGAGCTAATGGTGTCCTGTAGCCAGAAGCAGAGCCTTTGAACTCACTGGAAGTAGGTCATACTTCTCTCCCCTTAGTCCCACGAAGCAGGGAGACTGTTGCCAGCAGTTCTCCCTGAAAATAAAAAACCTAACATACCGTAAGTCTTTTTCAGAGAAACTCAGTAGAGCTCCTCAGAGTGCATCCAGTCTGCCTGGGCACAATTCTAAAACTGGGGTCTGGAGGAGGGGCATAGAGGGAGGAGCCAGTTCACACCCTTTCAAAGTCTTAAAGTGCCCATGTCTCCTGCGGATCCCGTCTATACCCCATGGTTCTCATGTGTAGATGCGATCTGGACCACTTGTCCAGTAGGTCCCACTGGAACACCCTGGCATGGAATCGGCCAAATTGCAGAGCCTCGTAGGCCGCCACCATCTTTTACAGCAGGCGGATGCATCGATGAACTGACACGCTTGCTGCTTTCAAAACTTGTTTGACCATCGTCTGAATCTCCAGAGCCTTTTCCACCGGAAGGAATACTCTCTGTACCTCGGTGTCCAGTATCATTCCCAGAAATGATAACCTCATCGTCGGTTCCAACTGTGATTTTGGAAGGTTTAAGATCCAACCGTGCTGTTGAAGCACCGTCAGGGACAGAGCAATGTCCTGCACTAACTTCTCCATGGACCTCGCCTTTATGAGGAGATCGTCCAGGTAAGGAATTATGTTGACTCCTTTCTTGCGAAGAAGTACCATCATCTCCGCCATTACCTTGGTGAACACCCTCGGAGCCGTGGAGAGTCCGAAAGGTAACATTTGGAACTGGTAGTGGCAGTCCTGCACCGCAAACCTCAGGTATGCCTGATGCGGAGGGTAGATGGGAACATGCAGATAAGCATCCTTGATGTTCACCGACACCAGAAATTCCTTTTCTTCCAAGCTGGAGATCACCGCTCTGAGGGACTCCATCTTGAACTTTAACCGTTTTAAAAACAGATTTAGTGACTTCGGGTTCAGAATCGGTCGGACCGAGCCATCCGGCTTCGGTACCACAAAGAGGCTTGAATAAAAGCCTTTTCCCTGTTGTAATTCGGGAACCAAGGAAATTACCTTGTCTTGACACAATTTCTGTATTGCGTTCAACACGTTTGTCCTGTCTTGGACAGAAACTGGCAAGACTGATTTAAAAAATCGGCATGGGGGAAGATCTTGAAATTCCAACCTGTAACCCTGGGATACGATTTGTAATACCCAAGGATTCAGATCCGAGCGAACCCAGATTTGGCTGAAGAACAGTAAGCGTGCCCCAACCCGATCGAACTCCCGCATTGGAGCCCCAGCGTCATGCTGAGGTTTTTGCAGCAGCAGCTGCTGGCTTCTGTTCTTGTGAACCAGCCGGCGTTGTAGGCTTTCTACCTCTACCTCGACCTCTTCCTGCAAAGAAGGGGTTGCCTTTTGCCTTTTTGTACCTGTTGGGCCGAAAGGACTGCATGGTATGAGAATGATACCCCTTCTTAGGGGGAGCAGTTGCGGAAGGCAAAAATGCAGACTTGCCCGATGTAGTCGTGGAAATCATGGCATCCAGCTTATCACCAAAAAGGGCCTCCCCGTTGTAAGGGAGCGTCTCAATATTTCTCTTTGATTCCGCATCAGCATTCCAGTGGCGAATCCATAAAGCCCTGCGGCCTGAAATTGCCATAGCCATGGCTCTGGAACTTAGCAAACCAACATCCTTCATAGCTTCAACAAAATACCTTGCCACATCCTTGATGTAGTAGATTAAGGAAAAGGGGAAATGGGAATCCTCTGCACTAGACTTATATCAGATTGATAATATCTCAAATAAACGATACGGTTCCCCAATTTAATATTGCATATTAATTCACAATGCCATTCTAGGGGGTGCTGCCATAGACAAAAAAATTAAGGACATACTGACTATTAGATATTGCTATACACCCCTTTGTAGCCTGAATAGACAAGGCCCGGCAACCTATAGGGTATGTTAACGAATAAGGGTATAATTCCATTAGTTTATTAATTTGTGATTGGTCTCAAGAATCTTTTGCACACACACAAGAGTTATATTAATATAATAAAGACACACAAGTATCTGATATATATTTTATTTAGTGTATTGTTTGTAATTTTTTGTCTTGCAATTTTTCACATCATCAGGCATTTTTAATTATATGACAATAAAAGTTAAATTTTAATAATACTTACTTTTCTTCTATAAGTGCGCCAACAAAGAGACATTCCTTTTCTTTCCAGTGTTTTTTTTTTTCACATCCTTGATGTGGCTGAGGATTAGGATTATTTCATCCTTATCCACAGTGTCTATATTAACTATCAAGTTGTCTGCCCATTTTTCTACCGCGTTACCCACCCACGCACCAGCAATGGCGGGCCTGAGTAGTGTACCATTAGCGGTATATATGGATTTTAAAGTTGTCTCTAACTTACGGTCAGCAGGATCTTTCAAAGAAGCTGACCCTGGGGCAGGCAAAATTATTTTCCTAGATAGCCTAGAAACTGAGATGTCTACCACTGGGGGTGTCTCCCACTTGCACCTGTCCTCCTCAGGGAATGGGTACGCAACCCGTATCCTTCTGGGAATAGTGAACTTCTTTTCAGGGTTAGACCAGGCGTCTTCAAAGAAATTATTCAGATCTTTTGACGGAGGAAAAGTTATCTCCTGTTTTTTATTTAATCTAAAATAATCTTTTTCCTCAGGTGTAGTGTAGGTGTAGTATCAGCAAATTCTAACACCTCTTTGATAGCAACTATCATACATTGTATGCTCTTCGCTAATTTGGGGTCTACCCCTCTCAAGTCCCCAGTGTCGGCATCCATGTCGAAATCTGTGTCAGTGTCCCCCTTCATTATTTGGGCTAGGTACCTTTTCTGGAAACTGGATGGGACCCGAGTAGATGAACCGGAGGCATCAGCAAACAGGGCATCCTCCACAGACTGTCTCCAATAAACAGTCTGTTTCTCAGAGTCTGAGAATTTTTGTGCCAGCATGGAAATATTACTTTGCAACTTTCTCACCCACTCCGGTTCCTTCTGGGAAGGAAGAGCCATCATATTACCCTCTTGTGCATCTAAAATGGGTTCCTCTGGTTAAGACTCCCTCCCGACTTCTGACATGTTACACGCGGGTGTGGTTCGTTTTATCGGCATTCGTCCGTTCGACAATGCTTTGATCGACCACGGTAGTTTGACAAGTACACCTCATCGACTGTCTGTATATCGACAGTAACATTAGTTCGAAATTTATTTGTTCGACCGTAACAAATGATCGACAGTAACTTAGTCGAATATTTTAGTTAGACATAACATACTGTCCGACGTAATATACATAGACATTGATTAAGATCGACAGTAGTTTGTTCGACCACAGCGTTAGATCGACAGTAACTAGTTCGACAGTTAATAGACCGACTGCCATTAGTTCGAACATCTTTTATTTCGACATCAACTAGTTCGAAAGTTGTTTTATCGACCGTTAATAGGTCGACCGCAAATAGTTCGAACATCTATTTGGTCGACAAAACTTAGATCGACAAAACTTAGATCGACAATACTAAGATCGACCCTTCATAGGGTCGACAGGTAATAGGTCGACATATACAAGATCGACAAAACGTAGATCGACACTAAATACTTTGACAGTTAATATATCGACATATAAATATAGGCCAACTATAGAAAAACACTCTACAGCGCTACCCCTGCTTCCATTCGTGGAACTACAGCTCCCAGCCAGCCCTTACAACCACCACCTACACAATCCCCTGACCTGCTGCACATCTGCGACGCTGCCCCCCTCCCCCCACCTGCTATCCACCCCTATACTCGTGCAAACATAGAATCCGCCGCCATCCCCCCCCCCTAGTCACCCCGCTTCCCGTCTACATTTACATGCCTAGCTATACACCCCAGTGCCTTACGCGCTCTATGTTTCCCCGTGGCACTACAAGTAACACAACGCCCTAGCACTGCTCCCCGCTCTGGTAGCACAGTAACACCCTTCATGAAAGATCCCACCCATGTCTGCCAGCACCCCCGGGCACCCTGCTGCACACCTGCAACGCTGACACCCTTCACCCCCCGCTATTCCCCACGATACCTGTGCAAACTTAGACGCCGCCGCCATCCCGTCTACATTTACACGCCTAGCTATACACCCCTGTGCCTTACGCGCTCCATGTTTCCTCGTGGCACTACAAGTAACACAACGCCCTGTCACTGCTCCCCGCTCTGGTAGCACAGTAACACCCTTCATGAAAGGGGTTCACTACGATATGCCGGCGGTCGGGCTCCCGGCGACCAGCATACCGGCGCCGGGAGCCCGACCGCCGGCTTACCAACAGTGTGGCGAGCGCAAATGAGCCCCTTGCGGGCTCGCCACGCTACGGGCACGGTGGTGCGCTACGCGCGCCACACTATTTTATTCTCCCTCCAGGGGGGTCGTGGACCCCCACGAGGGAGAATATGTGTCGGTATGCCGGCTGTCGGGATCCCGGCGCCGGTATACTGTGCGCCGGGATCCCGTCAGTCGGCATACTGAAGACCACCCCATGAAAGACCCCACCCATGTCTGCCAGCACCCCCGGGCACCCTGCTGCACAGCTGCAACGCTGACACCCCCCCCCGCTATTCCCCACGATACCCGTTCAAAGTTAGACGCCGCCGCCATCCCCCCTAGTCACCCCGCTGCCCGTCTACATTTACACGCCTAGCTATACACCCCACTGCCTTACGCGCTCCATGTTTCCCCGTGGCACTACAAGTAACACAACGCCCTGGCACTGCTCCCCGCTCTGGTAGCACAGTAACACCCTTCATGAAAGACCCCACCCATGTCTGCCAGCACCCCCGGGCACCCTGCTGCACACCTACAACGCTGACACCCCCCCCCCACACTATTCCCCACGATACCCGTGCAAACTTAGACACCACCGCCATCCCCCCTAGTCACCCCGCTGCCCGTCTATATTTACACGCCTAGCTATACACCCCTGTGCCTTACGCGCTCCATGTTTCCCCGTGGCACTACAAGTAACACAACGCCCTGGCACTGCTCCCTGCTCTGGTAGCACAGTAACACACTTCAGCCGTCCACCAAGCCAGACTAGCCCCTATATGCACTTAACATCCCCTCCCTCCAACTGTCCCCCGAACCCCAGCTATCACCAGCCGTGTACCCCAAGATGCACACCGCTCTCCCTAGCCATCTACCCCTCTACCACCATACGCTCCCCGCTGTCCACAGCCGTGTACTGCCCCTATACGCCCCCGCACACCGGAACGTCACCCCGTTATCGGGCGGAGGTGCAGCCAGCATTCCCCGTTCACTACAGGTGCCAAAATTCCACCAACACTCTAGCTACATAATCCACGTGGATAAGCACTGCAAGCTCCATAATGGCAGAGTTTGCTGAAGGTAACCATTCCGGGCCAACGTTCCGAGATACATTCCGGTTAATGTTTTTATTTTAAAACTGTATTTCAATGATGCTATCACTGATGACACCAATCAAAACATAACATGTCCGTTCGCGCCAAAATCCAACCAATAAAATATACCCCTACATAAGACAAATCAACAGTTCAGTATGGCCTGACGTATAGTGGTGCCACTAAATGATCCAATAAAACTACATGAATCCTATAGTGAAGGAGGAGCTATGTTCCCGCTCTTTTGCACAGAATAAAAGCTCTGTCCCTCCCTTGCTTAGGCGCCATTTGCTTGAGACTGCTAACTGGCTGTAACCGGTCTGTTAGTGTCTTGTGATTGGCTTCTAGTGATTCTGATTTCCATATCAGAGCTTTTCTGGAGAAGTGACCGGGACGAGAATTCTTCCGACGCAGAGGAGACCAATCCTGTTTTTTTTCTCATCTTAATAGGTAAGCGCTGAGCTAAATGTACTCTGTCTGTCTTTCTATTACACTGTCATCCTAAATAAACTGTCCTCTATTTATTTTTCTCTTTTTCAACTGCTGTCTCTGCCACTGCTGATGGGCATTATTTGTATATCTGTCACTGCAGTGTGGAATGATGTCGGTATCTGGCACTGCTTTCTGGCATAATTTGTGTATCTTGCACCGTTTGTTGGCAAAATTTGGGTATCTGTCACTGCTGGGGGGTCATTATTTGTGTATATGTCACTGCGGGGGTCATTATTTGTGTATCTGTCACTGCTAGGGGTCATTATTTGTGTATATGGCACTGCTGGGGGTAATTATTTGTGTATATGGCACTGCTGGGGGTCATTATTTGTGTATATGGCACTGCTGGGGGTCATTTTTTGTGTATATGGCACTGCTGGGGGTCATTATAACTATAGAACTATAGAATCCTTCAAAAGTAGACTCAATACTTTTCTGTTTACTCAAGCATTCCCATAATTGTCCCTTTTAGTATCTTCATGCTTCTGTATTTTATGAAAATGTACTTCATTATTTTCTGTACTATATTATGCTATGTATCTGTTAAGCGCCTTGAGTCCTATGGGAGAAAGAGCGCTATATAAATAAAATTATTATTATTATAATTATTATTATTTGTGTATATGGCACTGCTGGGGGTCATTATTTGTGTATCTGGCACTGCTGGTGGGTCATTATTTGTGTATATGTCACCGCTGGGGGTCATTATTTGTGTATCTGTCACTGCTGGGGGGTCATTATTTGTGTATCTGTCACCGCTGGGGGTCATTATTTGTGTATCTGTCACTGCTAGGGGTCATTATTTGTGTATATGGCACTGCTAGGGGTAATTATTTGTGTATATGGCACTGCTGGGGGTCATTATTTGTGTATATGGCACTGCTGGGGGTCATTATTTGTGTATATGGCACTGCTGGGGGTCATTATTTGTGTATATGGCACTGCTTGGGGTCATTATTTGTGTATCTGGCACTGCTGGTGGGTCATTATTTGTGTATATGTCACCGCTGGGGGTCATTATTTGTGTATCTGTCACTGCTGGGGGGTCAATATTTGTGTATATGTCACTGCTGGGGGTCATTATTTGTGTATCTGGAACTGCTGGGGGTCATTATTTGTGTATATGGCACTGCTGGGGGTCATTATTTGTGTATCTGGCACTGCTGGCGGGTCATTATTTGTGTATATGTCACTGCTGGGGGTCATTATTTGTGTATGTGTCACTGCTGGGGGTCATTATTTGTGTATCTGTCACTACTGGGGGTCATTATTTGTATATCTGTCACTGCTGGGGGGTCATTATTTGTGTATCTGGCACTGCTGGGGGTCATTATTTGTGTATATGTCACTGCTGGGGGTCATTATTTGTGTATCTGGCACTGCTGGGGGTCATTATTTGTGTATATGGCACTGCCGGGGGTCATTATTAGTGTATCTGGCACTGCTGGGGGGGTCATTATTTGTGTATATGTCACTGCTGGGGGTCATTATTTGTGTATATGTCACTGCTGGGGGTCATTATTTGTGTATCTGTCACTACTGGGGGTCATTATTTGTGTATATGTCACTGCTGGGGGTCATTATTTGTGTATCTGGCACTGCTGGGGGTCATAATTTGTGTATCTGTCACTGCTGGGTGGCCTAATTTTGGTATCTGGCACTGCTGGGTGGCATAATTTGTGTATATGGCACTGCTGGGGGTCATTATTTGTTTAACTTTCAATGCTGTGTCTCATAATTTTGGTATATGGCACAGATGGGGATCCTTTTTGGGGGATCTGTCACTGCTGGGTGGCATAATTTGTTTATATGGCACTGCTGGGGGTCATTATTTGTTTAAATTTCAATGCTGTGTCTCATAATTTGTGTATATGGCACAGATGGGGGTCCTTTTTTGGGTATCTGGCACTGCTGGGTGGCCTAATTTGTGTATATGGCACTGCTGGGGGGTCATTATTTGTTTAACTTTCAATGCTGTGTCTCATAATTTGGGTATATGGCACAGATGGGGGTCCTTTTTTGGGAATCTGTCACAGCTGGGTGGCATAATTTGTGTATCTGGTACTGCTGGGAGTCATTATTTGTGTATCTGGCACTGCTGGGGGTCATTATTTGTGTATATGTCACTGTGGGGGGTCATTATTTGTGTATATGTCACTGCTGGTTGGCATAATTTTGGTATCTGCACCGCTGGTTGGCATAATTTTGGTATATGGCACAGATGGGGGTCCTTTTTTGGGGATCTGTCACTGCTGGGTGGCATAATTTGTGTATATGGCACTGCTGGGGGTCATTATTTGTTTAAATTTCAATGCTGTGTCTCATAATTTGGGTATATGGCACAGATGGGGCTCCTTTTTTGGGTATCTGTCACTGGTGGGTGGCATAATTTGGGTATCTGTCACAGCTGGGTGGCATAATTTGGCTATCTGGCACTGCTGGTTGGCATAATTAGGGTATATGGCACAGATGGGGGTCCTTTTTTGGGTATCTGCCACTGCTGGGTGGCCTGATTTGGGTATCTGGCAATGCTGGGGGTCATTATTAAGGCTGTTTGTAAACAAATTTAAATGTAAAAAGATATATATATATATATATATTTATAATAATAATATTATTATTATTATTATTTTTTGTAAGTTTTTTTTTCAGAGATGTCCAAGGAAGAAGCAAGGAGGCTTTCCCTATTCGCACAGGAAGAAGAATCATCTGAAAGACAGCAAGAAACCTCACCAACCGACCATGGCAGAGTTTCGCATGAAGAAGCAGACTCGGGAGAAGAATCCAGCAGCAGGGCACCCAACTTCACAGATGAAGAAACGGACACCCTAATCAATCAAGTTGTTCATCACTCCTTTCAACTTTTCGGATCGCCGGCAAGAAATGTTCATCACCGATTCAAGGGCACAACGTGGAAGGAAATCTCGGATGCAGTTTCTTCGGAAGGTGGCTTCCAGCGAAGCACGGAAAGTTGCAAGAAGAGGTTACGCGACTGCAGAAGATCCGTCAATCGCAAGATCCAAAAAGGCCAAAAATTACACAAGGATTGGGAAAATAAGATGGAGAACTACTTCATGCTTGTGCAGGAAGAAATGCCAGGTACCAGTGCACAAGGTATTATTTTTGCAAATTATATAAATATTTTTTTTTATATTCAATTATAAAAATTAATAATTATTTAAAAAAAAACAACAATAATTTATTATTTATTTCAAAAGGAGCCACAAAAGAATCAATGCCAACCAAACATAGCACGCCACAAACAGAAACAACGCCAAAGAAGAAAACAAAATCTCAGAAAGGTGAGGGACATATCATATTTTCCCTTATATATATTTTTTTTTTTTCATGAAACCAAAGTAATAACTACAGTATGTTCTTTATATCAATATTACAGATTCCACAGTTAAGGCAAAGAGAAGAGTTTCTTTTGGATATCCGACAACTGGAGGAGGTGCTGAGGATACCGGTAAGGCATCGTTGTGGACATGAAATTAACAATGTTGGCACATGTATATCTGTCAATGGGTGCATACCTGTAGCTTGCACTGATTGCGTATCTTTAGCTCTTGGCGTTTCTGGCACTGCATTTTTTTTTTAATTATTGTATATACAGGTTGAGTATCCCATATCCAAATATTCCGAAATACGGAATATTCCAAAATACGGACTTTTTTGAGTGAGATTGAGATAGTGAAACCTTTGTTTTTTGATGGCTCAATGTACACAAACTTTGTTTAATACACAAAGTTATTAAAAATATTGTATTAATGACCTTCAGGCTGTGTGTATAAGGTGTATATGAAACTTAATTGAATTGTGTGAATGTAGAAACACTTTGTTTAATGCACAAAGTTATAAAAAATATTGGCTAAAATTACCTTCAGGCTGTGTGTATAAGGTGTATATGTAACATAAATGCATTCTGTGCTTAGATTTAGGTCCCATCACCATGATATCTCATTATGGTATGCAATTATTCCAAAATACGGAAAAATCCCATATCCAAAATACCTCTGGTCCCAAGCATTTTGGATAAGGGAGACTCAACCTGTATCTATATTTACATTTTAGAGACACAGAAACAGCATACAATATCGCCGATTGAGTCAACACTGCAAGCAGCGCCACTTTAAGAAGAATCAGCCCAGAGGCACCTACCCACGGTGCACAAAGAAACATCATCCCAACAGCCACTTCCAGAAGAAAATTCATCACAGGGGCACCCACAGTCACTGCCAGAAGAATCCTCATCACAGAGCTACCCTGCATTTGAAGACCAGAATATTGTGGAAAGAACAGAGCAAATTCCGGACATGGAAACTTCAGGCAGTGTAGCAGAAGTCCTTGAATCTACAACACAGGAAACTACGCGAGAAGGTAGCAATTTTAATTTATTTTTTAAAATTTAGGAGTGGTTAATTGTGTTCAACTGTAATTTGTTAAACTAAATAATTTACTTGTATTACAGATTCATCACTCAATCTAATACTGGAAGCTTTAAAGAACATGGAGCAACGTAGAGCTGAAGAAAGCCAAAGGATTAATAGTCGTTTAGACAACATGGAGCAGAACATCGACCATATCAAGACAGCTGTTGTTCAACAAAATGATGCAATGATATCGCTGGGCCGATACTATGATCAACTTGTGTCAGCTCAGCACATATGTCGGTGGTTGGACATTGCAAGAGCATGCAGCAGAAGATTGAAGAGATCAGCACCAAACAAAATGAACAGCGGGATGGACAATCGAATCAGGACCAACTCTGTCGACAACAGAATGATTCTCTGGAAAATATTTCATTGCAATGCCAACAGATTGGAACAGGCCTACAAAGCATGCTACTGTGGTGGCAACAACAGTACAACGTAAACACAAGCATGATTTCAACAAGCCTGCAGCTGATGACAGACGAAGGAAGAAGATTGCACAGCGCACAACCACAGCAAGTAGAACAAAGTTAAGAAGTCACAACACCGTCAAACAGAATATTAATTGATCAAGAAATGTATGCTCATGAAGAGAGAGGAGATCTGGCTTACCAAAGAGCATTGTCGGTTTTGAGACTGCAGCGTCAAAGGTCAGAAGAATTGGAGCAGTCCATAATACAGCACGAGATGTGGAACAGAGCCCAGCAGGAGATGTTGGAACAAGCACAGGCGGATATGTGGAACAGAGCCCAGGAGGAGCATGCCAGAGTCCAGGAGGAGCATGCCAGAGCTCAGGAGGAGCATGCCAGAGCCCCGGAGGAGCCGTCCAGAGCCCCGGAGGAGCCGTCCGTAGCTCGGGAGGAGCCGTCCGGAGCCCAGGAGGAGCTGGCCACAACAGCAAACTAGCCGGACACAGGGTCCAGTCTGCTAATCAAGCACAGAGGCTGGCATAGAGCTCGTTGGAGGACTTGCTAAGGGTAAATACTCTACCTTTTTCCTCTTTCTTTTCCCCAACAAGTTAGGTATTTGTCTTTTGTGGTGTGCTAAGTTAGGGAAAGCAGATCAGCAAAGGTTTCAGGGACAGTTAGTGCCAAACAAAGCAACTTTTTATAAAAACTGACTGTTGTGTCTTTTTCTTTACAGCATACCGACACCTGGCAAGACGTAATCGGCGAAGGGTCCAGTCTGAGAAGACAACAGAATAATGATGCAGGCATAGAGATATCAAGGGATGCTGCATCGTGTAAGTCTGATTTCTCTTACGTCCCAGATGATCCTGGATACACATTAGTTTTATGGGGTATGGACCAGTTCTATAGTAGCCTTGTGCACTTTAGGAAATAGTGTATGGGGGATGCTCCTTCTATGCCCCTACTAACAGACGCCATTTAAATTATGTCCCCGTGGGAGCCGGGCACACTTGTGCAAAATCGTTAATTATCTGCATTTGTTTTTCACAGTTTTCATGCAGGACTGGTTGACACCAGCCTGCATGCTTAGTGGGGTTGTGTGGAACAGGCCAACCTCATATAGGGTTACTGGTACTGTTCCACGCTGATAGGTGACTGATCTCGCAAGCGCAATTTTATCTTGGCAGCTTACACTAACAGGCATCACAGGGAAGCGCATCTCCTCCACTAAGTCTGTCTCCACAGCGGTACCAATGCTTCTTAGTAAGGGGGGAGGGGGAGGGAGCATTGTAGAATACAAAGCACTTTTAATTAACTTGGTTTAGCAACCCAGCTGAGTTGTATTTTGTTAAAAGTTTGTGTTGCTGTATCCATGTTCTGTGGGTCCATGTGGGCTCTGTTTGTGTTAAACTGTTTTTTCAACTTTCATGTGTGTGTCCCTTCACATTATCATGTCATGGTAATGTGTTTCATGCACAGCAGAGTGTCTGTATTCCACGGGTTACTATATTAAATTAAAAAAAAATAGGACACATTCTCAGGCGAGTGGGACAAAACAAATAGTTAGATGCCATTAAAGGGATCATCTCAAATATTTCTAACAAATTTGAGCATACTGAGAAAGAAAGAGAAAAGATGCTCTGCGCTCCAAAGATCACTTATAATTGATTATTCGATTAATTAATTAATTATGTGCAGTCTAGCAGGGTGAATAATTGACTCAATGCAACTCATATAAAAAACAATCAATTTTATCAAAAATTATTATGTTTGACAAACAGCTGAAGAAGCAATTGATATATGAAACAGATTTAAAAAGAAACAGAAGTCGCTACTTCTTAAAAGCACATAGAAGAGTAATAATGTAACTTAACTCAGAACTATGCTGATTTTAACAGCATGCTATAAACTGAATGAAATTCAGACATGAACAAGGCTCTCTAAATTAATGAAAAAACACTGGCGTCCCATGTGTAACATTGGAGCAGATGTATTAACCTGGAGAAAGCATAAGGAAGTGATAAACCAGCGATATGTGTAAGGTGATAAAGGCACCAGCCAATCAGTTCCAATATGTAAATTAACAGTTAGGGTCTGATTGGCTGGTGCCTGTATCACCTTACACATTTCACTGGTTTATCACTTCCTTATGCCTTCTCCAGGTTAATACATCTGCCCCATTATATGGTATAGCTCCACAATGATTAGAGTGTTGTTTGTGGTATACAAGCAGTAATAGTTACCCCCGTGCTGGTTCCTGACTATTGCTGCAGGATCCTGTGTGCAATTGCACGTGGTAAATAGAAATAGAATAATTACTGCCTTTAATGGTATTAGTGGAGCAGACCCGCTGGTGTTCTGAGGCCGCTGTTGTAAGAGCCGTCAAATATCCACGGGATGATGTTATATGAGAAGCCTCACAGCAGAGGACGTCATCCGTTTGGCTGGCGGTAGCGCTGGATGTCTGTATAGCCGCAATTGGCCGGCGCTGTCCCAGCCTCACAGCGGAGGTCAGTGGATGTCTGGCACACAGAAATCACGGCAGCGGTAGAAAGCTGTGTGGCCGCAATTGGCCGGCGCTGTCTCAGCCTCACAGCGCGGGTCCGTGAATGTCCTGCTCACAGTGATGGTTCTCAGAGACAGCTGTGCCGTGAATGGTTATAGTAATCGTGCCTCACTGTAGGGGTTAGGCTGAAATAAATTGAACGGCTGTGATATGTAAACAGCGAAATGCGGGAATTTTTAAAAGGAGAGCTGATCCATGTTGTGATGGTGTTCATTCTGAAGAACTCAATAGAAGGAAAGGGGCGTCAACGCATTTCGTCTCCTAGCAACCGGAGACTTCCTCAAGACGAATACCTTCCTGTTGGGAGCTGTGTCATATATACCCAACTAATTACTTAAATGAATTTTGGTGTATCCATTAGAATTTCCAAAAATCATTTAATGGTGTTGATAGCTGACTCTGAAAACCATCACCGTGAGCAGGACATTCACGGACCCCCGCTGTGAGGCTGAGACAGCGCCGGCCAATTGCGGCTATACAGACATCCACCGCTACCGCCAGCCAAACGGATGACGTCCTCTGCTGTGAGGCTTCTCATATAACATCATCCCGTGGATATTTGACGGCTCTTACAACAGCGGCCTCAGAACACCAGCGGGTCTGCTCCACTAATACCATTAAAGGCAGTAATTATTCTATTTCTATTTACCACGTGCAATTGCACACAGGATCCTGCAGCAATATTCAGGAACCAGCACGGGGGTAACTATTACTGCTTGTATACCACAAACAACACTCTAATCATTGTGGAGCTATACCATATAATGTTACACTGGGACGCCAGTGTTTTTTCATTAATTTAGAGAGCCTTGTTCATGTCTGAATTTCATTCAGTTTATAGCATGCTGTTATAATCAGCACAGTTCTGAGTTAAGTTACATTATTACTCTTCTATGTGCTTTTAAGAAGTAGCGACTTCTGTTTCTTTTTAAATCTGTTTATATATCAATTGCTTCTTCAGCTGTATGTCAAACATAATAATTTTTGATAAAATTGATTGTTTTTTATATGAGTTGCATTGAGTCAATTATTCACCCTGCTAGACTGCACATACAGTAATTAATTAATTAATCAATCAATCGAATAATCAATTATAAGTGATCTTTGGAGCGCAGAGCATCTTTTCTCTTTGTTTCTATTAAATCTCATTTCAGTCTAACCAGCTGTTTTTGCTCAGCAGCTCCATAGTTTACTAATTTTTAAACATCTCAATCTAATTATTTTTATATATTTAGCGCCAGGTCATGCAGTTTGAGATTATTCTCTAACTGTATTCACACATACTGAGAAAGAGACGCAAAACTTAAGTCAGTCTATGGATGACCTGATGAATAGAGATTAAGTGACAATACCAGAGTCTCAGACCCCTACCATTAGTCCAACAATGCATACTGTGGCAGATATGATGCAGACTGACAATGATGATGCAGTGTTTTACGCAGAGTATGGTGATGTTTTGGGTGGGGGGATGTATCTTTGTTACAAGGGCTAAAACCTGTGATATAAACCATCAGAGACATTATACACATTACTGATAAAATATGGAGGACATGGAGTCTTATTTTAATGTAACAAATAAATCCACTGTTACTTTTACAGCATCAAAATAGGTAAATGCTCTATTTGAATAAAATTCAGTTGTGAAAAGTTAAAGTATGAAGGGACATGGTTAGCCATTAATATGGCTGTATTGTAAAATAACTCTAAATTTACTATTTTAATCTCCTTTTGCAGCACGTCCATGATAGAAGAACTGAAGAGTTTGGAAATAAAAGATCTTTGCGGCACAGAAGCGTTCTACAGTCCAACCCAAAGACATCAACCCTAAAGGCATTGTTCCAGGCATCAAATAAAGAAGATCAAAAATGGGTGCATAGCTAAACAAGGACTTCAAAAACTGTAATCCATGATATCATGATCTCCCACATTGATTGTTGGAACTGGTTTTCAAAAAATGAGACTCTAACCACCAAAATCCATTATGGATGCAGCTGCGAGGCTATATTACCGCGCTAGATGCTCATAGTATGCAGATGCACTCTGTTAGTTTCTCATTCGGTTACCTGTATTCTACAGGATTCAATATAAAATACTTTATCTTGTATCCTAGAGGATACTGAGGTAAACATTTGTACCATGGACTATAGACGGGTCCACTAGGAGCCACGTGCTCTTTGAGGGTTTAATAGTGTTGGCTAGCTACTCCCTCTATGTCGCTCCTAGTAGACTGTTTAGAAAATCTGCCTGGAGGAGACATTCACAAGTGTGAGAGCTCCTGAGGAGTTTTTCTGGTTTTTAGTAGTTTTAGGTTAGTATTTTACAGGAGACTGGGTTGCACCAGTATGCCTGCTTCGTTGGACTTAGGGAGGAGAACGGACAAACTTTGTAAAGCGTTAATGGTCCTGTTACTACTCTGACACCACAAGGAGCACCTGATGGAGTTATTCACAAGACCAAATAACACCCCTAACAGAGCATGAAGATGTGAAGAGTGGTGAGTACAGTTCCGGCGTCACGGTTAGCTGGTAGACTATGGATATGGCGGCACAAGGATCCCATCTACAGACTACATCAGCCAATAGACTGCGGAAGCAGACTCCAGGAGAAGCGTGTACATCCGGCCCTTCACAGGCGAGTCCCTGTTTGTTGGTGAGCTGGATAAGTGGATAACTAAGGCAATGGCGGGTAAGTATACATATCTTCCTTCCGCAGCTATACCAGCTATGAAGTCATATACTGCCCCTATACTGCATTCCTTTTGGACGACAAAATTATAAAAGAAAAACAATGCTTCCTCTAGTACCTTGAGAGGGGGGTCGATGAAAAATGCAGCGACTGGTTTTCAGGAACTGAACTCAAGTTCTGCTTCCTCAAAGCCTTCAGACTCATGGTGGACCCAACTGCCTGAGCAATAGGCAGGTGGGAGCATGGTTTAAATTTTACGGAGAACATATGGGCGACATCTTGCCTACATCCCTGGGTAAAAGATAGTATTGCACAGGGGTAGAGGGACTGTACATTCAATAACTCATACCTCACTGATTTTTCAAAGCAGGCTTACCACCTTCTAAAGAAAAATATTGTGATTCTAAAGAAATCAATTCAAAAGCTGGTACTGAGCTCGGTCATTGTACCATTTCCACCTCAGATCAAAAACATGGGTTGTTGGTAATACCCATTTGTGGGAAGGAAAACTGAATGTTCGGTAAGGGCATTTTTAAAAATAAATTCAATGAACACATACTTAAGCGCAACGTTATTTGGAACACTATATAATTAACTGTTAATAAAGAGATTATAAATTAAGAAATAGAGTTATACATTTATATGCATTGTTTGATTTTATGTAAAATAAAGAAACAACGTGTATAGAATAAAGTTTTCCTTTACAGTTAATATGAATTGAATAAAGATTGTTTAATGTGACAGACTATATTTGCTAAATTTATTTTTTGATATGGTAAATGTTTCTATAAATTACTGTTATGTGTTATTACAAAGTGGTTGTTGTTGTTGTTGTTGTTGTTGTTGTACTTTCAATAATTTTTTTGGATATTTGTATAACTTACTGTTATGTGTTATTAAAAAATGGTTGTTGTTGTACTTTCAATAAAGTTTTTAGATGTTTGTATAACTTACTGTTATGTGTTATTACAAAGTGGTTGTTGTTGTTGTACTTTCAATAAATTTTTTGGAATATTTACATTTGTGTATCTAATATTGTCATATAATACACGTTTAAAATATGACTCGGAATCTTAACATATCTGGAAGTTAGGAAGGCACAACAACGGTACAAGTAAACATCTTAGCCATGGCTTGGAAAAGATGCTTATGTAAAGATGACAGGCACTACTAATTACGTTGACAGTAGCAAAGCATAGATAGAACAAAACCATGTAGACTTGTGGTGCCTTGAGGAAAGTTTTTTTTTTTTTTTTTTTAATGAACTATGGTGAATCATCACAGTTGTATTTAACATATACTGCCTATAGGCCTTTTGTATTTACATTCAAATTTTTACAATGTTGAAGAATTGCATTGTAAAATACATTCTTATTAATTAATTAGAAATTAACATAAGGGATGGCAAAGGGGACCATTGTGATGTTAATTATTTATTTCAGAGTGCATAAAACAAAATTTCTCTTAAAATCATATATACAGGTTGAGTATCCCATATCCAAATATTCCAAAATACGGAATATTCCGAAATACGGACTTTTTTGAGTGAGAGTGAGATAGTGAAACCTTTGTTTTCTGATGGCTCAATGTACACAAACTTTGTTTAATACACAAAGTTATTAAAAATATTGTATTAAATAACCTTCAGGAGACTTCCGGTTCCGGGACCCATGGAGTGAGCCGCACGCTGCAGGAGCTCCGTCCCGCCGCCCACCGCAACTAACCTTTTCAAGGCTGTTACAGCCTCTACATCACCCGGCATACCCTCTGCAAATTCAGCGGTCAGCATGGATCGCTATGTGACGCCCCTGGCCGCGGCTGCACAGGCTCCGGCAGGCGTAAATGCGAGGCTGGAAAAGCGCCGCGCGGGAACCAACATGGCGCCTGGCGCCGGCCCTGAAGTCACCTCCCCAGCCTCCAAAAAAGTTGCGTCCGAGGGGACAGACATCACAGGATCACAGGTATGCCGTGACCCTGAAGCCCCTGTAACGTATGGAGATGTAGTGGCAGCAATAAAGGCAACCATGGCCCCTCTGTTATCACAGGCTGTCACTGATATCACTACACAGCTGCAGCACTTACAGCAGAGAGTCACTCACACTGAATCCCAGCTGCAAGCTGCAACCCATGATATTGAGGGACTGCATCACTCAGTAAAATCTCTTACCACAGAGAATTATCAAATATGGAATAAGCTAGATGATATGGAAAATCGCTCAAGAAGAAATAATATCAGATTGGTGGGTTTACCAGAGTCACTTAAGGGCACAGCACTAGCTCATTTTGTACGTGTCACCCTGCCTACACTTTTGGGCATAGAACGAGACTGCAGTGATCTAGTTATTGAGAGGGTTCATCGTGTGGGCCCTGTCCCCACCCCCGCCAGACCGCGTCCACGGGTAACACTATTTCGCTGTCTAAACTACCTTCATAAAATGGCATTCTGGTCTGCATCCCGAAAAATGAAAGATATCCAATGGGAGGGTAACAAGCTTTTCATATTCCAGGACTATTCGGTGGAACTGACCCGGGCCCGTAAAGCGTTTTCACCTATTTGCACTCAACTTGTGTCCGAGGGCCGCAAGTTTGGATTACTCTACCCCGCACGCTTACGCATTTATGAGGGTACCTCCCACAAAGATTTTCTATCACCCGCAGACGCAGTGGCCTACCTCCGTAATATCTCTAGAGAAGACGCCACAGATATTACAGATCTCCCTTCGGCGGCTGCTGGATTGTAATATACAGGTTTTCCCCCTGCGATTCCATCATATCTTCTGATCAGTGCTGGTTCTTTTTGCTAATGATCTCTTGCATCATAGTGACTGCTGCCGCTCTATATTTGATTCGGCTTCATTATAGCTTCGATATGATTACATATATACAAAACAAGAAAGAAAAAAAAAAAAAAAATGTTCTATAATTGTTTATCATGTTACTTGCATATGCTGGGGACTCCCCCATTATCATGGACTTCCGTGGTTATGTTTACTTATTTGTAATCCTTCCCATATATTCTTTACATTACTCGACTCACTACATTTCACCCAAGAGCTGTTGTTTTTAGGAGTATGCTGTTACCCTGCTTATTTTTTGAGGGATGCTGGGTGGGTATAGATAATAGAATTATGGCGGTGGGGAGGGGATCCTCCTTTCCTGCTAGTGCCCATCACTGTATACTCAGGCGCGGGTACACCATCACTGGTGCTTGCTCATATTTGCTGACCGGAGGTCACTGGCCACTGGCATATTAGTGACTTTTAAAATTGTACTTCTACGATTGTACGGCCTGTTACTCACGATTGCCTCCTATCTCCCTTTTTCTTCTCTTGTTTTGTCTCTCTCCACCCCCCACTTCCCCACCCCCCATCCATCAGGTTGTGATTATGTCGCTGTTTCTTGTGAAGGTGGTAAAGAACGCATCTGTTTTGCCTTTTCCTCTGACATATGGCTGACCTGACGGTAGGATCCTGGAATGTTGGGGGCTTTAATTCCCCAGCAAAGAGACGGAAAATACTTCTCTATCTTAATAAACAACGGGTAGACCTGGCGTTCCTCCAGGAAACACACCTGACTTCAGAGGAGACGGCAAAACTAAATGCTTTGAATTGGCGAGTATTGGGGTTTGCCTCTTTCAATTCTAAAGCCAGAGGTGTTGCTATATTGATCAAACGTTCTATCCCGGCGGAAGTTCTGTCCACTGTGGCTGATCCTGAGGGTCGTTATGTGATACTATCTGTTAAGATACATGGTAGAGTTTATTCAATGTGTAATGTATATGCACCTAACGTCTATTCTAAGAAATTTTTTCAGTCCTTACTGGCCAAACTGACTCCCTTCCTCACAGATCCCTTGATACTCAGTGGGGATTTCAACCTTATCTCCTCCTCCTACCTAGACAGATCACACCCACCAGCAAGACCTCTCTCATTGCCCAAATTCGGGGTACCCCTGCTGGCTGAAAGACTGCAGGTAGTAGATATTTGGAGAGCCTTACACCCCACAGACAAAGAATACACCTGCCTCTCTGCGGCCCATCATACATTGTCTAGGATAGACTACATTTTATTATCCCATTCTCTTCTACCACATATATCCGACTCTCAAATCGAGGCAATATCTCTGTCGGACCATGCTCTAGTCACAGCGACCCTTCACTTTCCAGACGCTCCCTCATCTCCCAAATTGTGGAGATTCCCTACATATCTAGCCAACTCCCTGAAATTTCAACAAAGACTGGAATCTTCTTGGGAATCTTATAAGATTCATCCCATTTAGATGAGGATCCTATATTATTTTGGATGACCGCAAAGTCGGTTCTCCGAGGTGATATAATATCCTATGTCTCCGCCACTAACAAGAAATACGCCTCTAAGTACCTAGAGTTCCAGAGGCCCCTGTCGACGGCCTATCAGCAATACAAATCCTCTCCTACTCCACACAACCGTCTCCTTTATTTGGAGGCCAAAACACATTTCGATGAATTTATGTCTTCCATGGGTAATAGGTTCTCCTTTTCAGTGAATCACAGGTTTTATAAGTTTGGCAATAGAACTGGAAAATTGCTAACGACTCTTCTTACTGGTTCCCGACCTCCCATGGTCACCCATCCCTTACGCACCACCACTGGCGCATTAACTACAAACAACCAGGAAATCTCTGAGATAATGAAATCTTACTATAACGATTTATACTCCTCAACACCACATCCCTCCCCCTCCACGGAACCCACCCCTCCACCATGGCCCAAGGAGTTTTGGGACACTCTTCCTATCCCCCAACTTCAACCCTCCATGGTACAATCATTGCTTGATCCGATCTCATTGGAAGAAGTCCAGAGTGTCATTGGTCAATTTGGCAGAGATAAAGCACCGGGCCCTGATGGCTTTAGCGCCGATTTTTATAAAATCCTTTTACCCCGCATAGGGGACACTCTAGTGTCTGTACTAAATGCGATTTTGTCCTCTGACACTCTTCCCAGACATTTTAATACTGCTGTCCTTAAAGTCCTTCCTAAACCAGGTAGAGATTTGTCCCAGCCTGGATCATATCGCCCGATCTCATTGTTAAATCTTGATTATAAGTTACTCACTAAAATATTAGCAAATCGAATTAAATTATTACTCCCCCAAATTATACACAAGGATCAAACTGGATTCATTTGGGGTAGACACTCAGAGATCAATGTACGGAGAGTTTTAACTGCCATTTATACAGCTTCCTCTTTTTCTTCTCCTTCTTTCACTCCTCTTTCCCCTCCCCCAGTTATTCTCTCCCTTGACGCTGAGAAAGCGTTCGACCTCGTGGATTGGGACCATCTTTTCTCTACTCTCCTGCACTTTGGCTTTCCTAACGACTTTGTGAATCTTCTAAAACTACTTTATACTGCTCCACAAACCCAGATTTCCTGTAATGGGGTACTGTCCTCATCATTTGAGATACAACGAGGTACTAGACAGGGCTGCCCCTTATCGCCCTTACTATTTGCAATAGCACTGGAGCCCCTAGCGATAGCCCTACGCCAATCGAGAGTTTTTAAGGGAATCAAAATTGGAGACATTGACCTCCGTCTTGCTCTTTTTGCCGATGACATGCTGTTATTCGTTTCTGATCCATCGACCTCCATCCCGGAGATCCTTGGATTGATACAAGCATTCGGAACTAGGGCGGGATATAGAATTAATGTAGCCAAGTCAGAGCTTCTACCCCTGGGCCCTTCTGCCCATAACATTTCCAAACTCATCCCATCTCTTTCCTTTAAAATTTCCCACACAAAGCTTACCTACCTGGGGATTCAAATCCCAGCGAATCTCTCCAGACTATATGAGGAGAACTACACCCCTGCCTTAACACGTGTCACCTCGTTGCTAGATAGCTGGAAATTGCTGCCTCTGTCACTGTTGGGGAGGATAGCCGTCTTGCAAAGCATAGTCTTCCCGAAATTATTTTATCTTATGCAGATGCTCCCGATCCGCCTTAAGACTCAAGACATCCAATATTTACGAAAAATCATGTCAAAATTCCTATGGAAAGGGAAAAAAGCATTTATCGCTTTGGATAAACTAATGGCCCCTAAGGCCGCAGGAGGCTTTGGAGTACCTGATTATATGTCCTACTCTATGGCGACTCTATTCCGATGTGCTGCTGATTGGCTGTTTGACAGGGAACTCTTCACAGACTCTGCTCTAGATGAGGCCTTATTTACTCCCTACTCCCCGGGAGCATTGCTTCTGTCCAAACCCTCCCTGATCCCAACTCACATCCTTAACAATCCTCTTTTTCATGATATTTATTACAACTGGCGCACCCTACACAAGAAATTTAAATGTAACCCTGAGGTGTCTGTATGTATTCCGCTATGGGGCAACCCCGCCTTTCCCCCATCTCTCACTAACTCCAATTACCGGCTCTGGAAAGAGAAGGGTCTGTCTAACTCTTCCAAAGTGTTTGACCCGGGGGGCTCTATATATCCATTCTCATCGCTCCGAGAGAAATATGACCTGCCTCACTCTCATTTTTTCATGTATCTCCAGACCCGACACTATCTAGACTCAATAACTCGTATGCGCAACATACCACATGACTCATCCCCTTCCTCTCACCCATTGTTAGTCACACTTAATATTCACAAAGCCGGACCAACACGCATTAGACAGATTTATACCATCCTGACTTCTCGCACAACAGAGGGTAGATGGGACAGACTATTTACCCAATGGTGTAAGGATATACCTGGCCTAACTAATCACCATCAACTTAGTGATCATTATGTCTCTACCCTGAAAGCCCTGGCTTCACCTTACCTACAAGAGGTTCACCTCCGAACTTTGCAGAGAGCCTATATCTCCCCAACCCAACATGCTCGATTTCACCCCTTGGAAACCGGGGAATGCCCCAAATGTCATGTTCGAATAGCTTCCTTCTATCACATGTTTTGGGAGTGTGGTCTGATCCGACGTTTCTGGCACAAATTATTAGCCTACATTAATCAGCTATTGAATATACGTGTATCAGCAACGCCCCTTTCTTGTTTATGGGCAAATTTTTCGGAATGGGATCTAGGGCCTGGGAAACAGCGAATTATTCCATTTCTCACTATCTTAGTAACAGTATCAAAGAAAATTATTTTATCCCACTGGTTATCGTCTTCTTCACCTACATTGGTAGAAGTTCATAGTAAGTTGTTACAGATCTTATATTACGACAGAAAATCGGCTCAAGTAAATATAGAGTCAGGTGTCAAAACTTTCTACAAAAAGTGGAGCCTTTACATTGACTCGCGGGATCAGACCACACAGGCCCAAATATTTAAGGTATTTGAGCACACTGAATGGTTCCTTCACAGGAAGATATTGGAAGAATCCATGTTATGAAACTATTTTCCGTACCTTAAGATAAGCCCTGGAGTTGAAATTTAGTACTCTCCGTCCTGATATTGAAGTATCAATTGCTACCATACTTTGTCTTTATGGATAAAAAACATCCTGATTCTTCCTCCCTACTTATCCTTATGTGTTTCCCTGTCCTCCCCCCCCCCCCCTCCCTACTTTCTCTCTACTATTCTTCTATCTCCCCCTTTTCTTATGGACTTATGTTTGATATAATGTTTCTAATGTTCTACTTCAAGGAAGGGTTTCCTGAGGTTTGATTTTTGGAGTACTATTTGACTCCAGTGCAATGTGTTCTTATTGATGAATCACATCTACTCCACGACTTTGACGATATTATAGATTTGATTCCTGACATTGATTGATGTACACACCAATGTTGTTTTTGTGCTTTATTCATCAAATAATTGCTATCTGTTTCTGTCTTACATTGTACTCTATGAAAATCATAATAAACAGATTTAAAAAAAAAAAAAATAACCTTCAGGCTGTGTGTATAAGATGTATATGAAACATAAATGAATTGTCTGAATGTAGATACACTTTGTTCAGTGCACAAAGTTACAAAAAATATTGGCTAAAATTACCTTCCAGCTGTGTGTATAAGGTGTATATGTAACATATATGCATTCTGTGCTTAGACTTGGGTCCCATCACTATGATATCTCATTATGGTATGCAATTATTCCAAAATACGGAAAAATCCCATATCCAAAATACCTCTGGTCCCAAGCATTTTGGATAAGGGATACTCAACCTGTATATATATATATATATATATATATATATATATATCTAAGTATATATATCTAAGTATATATTGTCAAAGTCAGAAAAATATCTCTACACACACTGCCATATTTGCACCTCATACTGGTCCGCGCTGCGCATGCGTACGCTCTCCCGTACGTGCACATACTCACAGTCGCGGGCACCCGCAGGCGCACGGTATGCGTATTTACGGTAGAGTTTATGTGATCGTAGCGTGCGACTCAATCGTTACATATTTTCACCATATAATGTATTTTGTAGATCATGGTCCCTTTGATAGATTCTGAAAGTTTAGTTAACATAGCATGTTCCTGAACAGAGAGATCCCTCTTTGTATTGTACGAAGGGTCTAACAGGGGTCATACAGTGGTGTTTAGTACCCATCGGAAGAGTATTTAAATAGCAATATTCCGGTGTTGGTTTGGAGCGGATTAATCGCTCGTGCGAATAGTTATGGACATAAGAAGTTTATGTCCATTTACTATTATTTGTTCTTATTTAGTCATGCGGCGGGAAACCCAGTATCCCACCCACCTGAACAGTTGGAAATCGTCACAGCCCACCTGTATGAATCAACCTATGACCTTTTGTTATAATGCGAAGCCGAATTCCTGTGTCCAATGAACAATAAGAATATAGGGACCATTGTACTGTATTGTGTGCAGTGTATATAAGGTCAGCCAGCCTGAATAGGGATCAGACTCTCTCCACAAAGGGTTATCATATTGACAAACTTGGGGTCTGGTACCAGGCTGCGCTGTGATCGTTCCCAGTGTGTGTATGTAAGTAATTCTCTGTAATCATTGCTCTTTGTTTGTATTTGCCACATTCTCTCTCTCTCTTTCGGTTTAGTTTAAGATTGTAACGTTATTGTATATTTCTGTCTAGATATTCGGTTAGGTTTATATGTTAGTTTGTAGCGTAAGACTTGTGAATTGTTTCCCCTTTTTGAAATAACTTAAGACTTGTTAGTAAAAGGCTTTGGACCCCTAACGGTAGCGTGTGTTCATTATATTGCAAGGGGTAATAGGAGCGTCTCTTTCGCTCAAACAGCTTTAATATTAACAAGGTTAAACAGCGTTCTATCGCTACAGTGTTTTAATACAAGGTTTACAGCGTAAGAATATCTTTCCTGTGTGTCACATACAAGTTTTACTGATTGTTATCCAGTGAGCGTCTGCGCCGCTCGTGATCTCCTCGTGGTCCCGAGCGTCCGCTACGCTAATAGCGTAGCATTACGGTAGTCGCTCACCTATTGTGTGCCCGATACCGACAGCGTATTCTCGCGAGCGTTTGTGTCGCTCGAGCGGCTCGCTCCCGATACAGCGTCCGCTACGCTAAGAGCGTACCCTTACGGTACTACATACTCCAATAGCGTACAAAGTCTCTTAACCTCTTAGAGTGTTTAATAAGGTAATTAAATCGACATTCTCAATTGGGGCCTCGTCCTCCCTCCACACATCCATCCGCACTAGCTAAAACAGACTTTATCTGTCAGCAAAGGGCGGGAACGCAGTATCCTTTCGTATCCGTATTGGTGGTGAGGGATACAGTAGTGCTGACTAGATAAGCGTCTGTTTCGCTATGCTGTAGGAGTGCTGGGGTGGAATCCGGAACCGGAGGTAAGAACAATACGCTAGTATCTTTTAAAACTGTTTATTTCTGCTTTTGCATACGCACACACGCATGCACGCACGCATCTACATTGTTGTAACTCACTTTCTTGGTGCCATTAGAATTGATTATTAGACACGTGCTGAGGAATCTGGTGCTATTTAGTTAAGATTACAAAGGAAAATTGTTAAGGGTATAAGTGTAAAGAACACACACACAGCATAGCAAATACTGTGTGGTGTACGGTAAGCGATTTCTGTTGAGTATTGTTTACATTGATAGAAGCGTGTTGATTGTGTCGCTGTGGGCGTATCTGCACTCTGTGCATAAGTGTCTCGGACAACGTGCAAAAGCACGTACGTGACGCAAAGGCATACGCACGTGGCGTGTTTTACGCAACGGAACGTACGCATACGCCCATTGAGACTCAAATCACACAATAACCTTGTTTAGGGTGGGCGGTATAGTATAGCCACCTGGTAAATAGCACACAGTTGTTCAGTTCAGTTTACTAAAAGTATTAGTGAAAAGAAAACCTTTTTCTACTGCAAACCCAGGGATTGGACTCATACCTGTATGAAAGGAATTTCTGTACAGAAAGATTAAAAGTGTATTTGATTGGAAAGGAGTGAGTGTGGAACTTAAGGTATTGTTTTTTTGTGAACCCACAAATCGGGATCCCGTCGGAGACCACATCAGGTGAGTGGACACTTGGTGGCGTGGGACTGGCTTGCCCGCGTTAACATTATATAAGGTAAAGGAGCAAGTAGTTTCCGCAGACAAAAGGACTGCGAGGTATTTAAGCGCAGCCCCGGGGAGGGTTTTGCGTAGCACCCATATAGTCAAGGTAAAGCTCCGGCTGAAGGTTTCGCAGCCTAAACAACCGATTCCATTGGTCGTAAAGCGTATGAATATTTAATTATTTATGCGCGGTGCGACTGGACCGCACGTAATTGTGTGCATTAGTTTGTTACCTTGGTACCCATCAACAATTTATTGTGGGATCATAAACGCTATTTGTACATTCTAACGTGATTTGTGTAGGTTTTTGTTATTTTAAGGGAGTTTCGCTGTTCACTAAGCAAATCTCTAACGACCAATACTTGCTGGGGAGGGATCGCGCCCCAGTAAATAGAGGTTACAAAAGATCCCACGGATTGGATAGGCCAATTGGGGCGCAGAGTGAGTGAAAGCACTGGTTAAACTTTCACCGTCACCTTACCGCGGGCAATTTGGTCTGTTTGTCAGAATTAGCTAAGACAGCAATATCTGCAAACGATGGGGGCCAGTTGCTCAAAGAAGGGACGTCCAACAAGGGTTCACGTTGGTAGTTGCTGGCCCAAAGGGTCCGCCAGGTATCAGGTATTATGCAACGAATGGGAACGTATGACAGAGGATGATGGGGAACAGTCTCCCCGGGTAGGCAGTCTGAACCCTGAGGTATTGCAGAACCCACGAAAAAGGATAGGTCTAATAAAATCTGCTAAGCAGAGGATTAGACAAAATGATTGTTTACAGTTCTGGCAACGGGAAAGTGAAATACAAGGAGAGCTAGCTCATACAGCTGACTCTCACCTTGGTGAGAGGAATGTGGCAATGAAAGAGAAGGTGGTTGCAGAGAATGACACACTGGTGTACGATAAAAATGCACTTAGTAACTGTGTTAAGAATGAAAGTGTAAAATGTAATAATGTTTATGAAAATGAAAGTGTTAAATGTACAAATGTTAACCTGTGCAAGTCGCACCCCATGTTAAACTTCCCTCAGGATTATCAGCAAGAAAGTGAGCCCAGAACGATGTCGGCACCTCTTCCAGCAGCCATCACACAAGACATCCAGGTGGACGCGACCAAATCGGTAAAGGCAATAATCAAACCCCCTAACGGAGGGTCAGGTGAGGTCGTGTCCACAGGTACGTACAATGTTATATATCATGCACAAACAAATGTACCTCATATTGAAGAACCAACACAAGATGATATGATTGAATTTAGTCCTGTCAGGGTGATCACAGTCCCCAATGGGAAGACTGACGATCAGGGAATCACTCCCGTCAAGGACCGTGCAATGCGCCATCCATGGTCCCGGACAGAATTGAGATTAATCATGTCTGAATTCCCTGATCCCAGGGAAGATCTAGTTTCATGTCAGAGATTTATTAAAGAACTAGGAAACTCCACAGAACCCCCCAACAAAGATTGGCGGACAGTGCTGAGGGCATGTTTGCCCTCCAGTGTTGACCCTGCGAAATTTATTGCTGATTGTAAATTAAACACAGAGGTACCACGTACAGAGGAAAACAATCAGGAATGTATTAAGCAGATCAACCGACAGTTAGAAGTATATTTCCCAGCCATTGTCGAGTGGAACAAAATATTCTCCATAAGACAAAACGAAGGGGAAAGTACTTCTAATTATTTCCATCGGGCATTGCAGGACATGACTAGGTATACGGGTATAGAAAACATCGAAACAAGTGCACCACACAGAGAAGTAGCAGTATCTGTGCTAATGCTTGGTTTAAAGGAAGTGTTGAGAGCAAGGATACAGACCACCAATCCATACTGGAGAGATAAATCAGTAACTGCATTAAGGGACTCTGCTGTTGGGCATGAGCAAAACAGCATCAAACACGGGGAAGCAAAGAAGCCTCAGATCCCTGTGGGTAAGCCAAAGGTGAAAAGGTGTTATAATTGCCAGAAGGAAGGTCATTTTGCAAGAGATTGTAGACCAAGAAGTAGACCAAATTCATATAAACCCCCTAGACAAAGATATGAGCAGGGTAATAACACCCCAAATTATAATCAGTGATCACATAGGCCGCACCTGTAACATGTAGTCAGGAAAGGTGATCATTAGGACTGATGGTAAGCCTGAGGTAACAGTTAATAAATTGGGAGGTCATTCCCTGAAGACACAGGAATGACCGGGTGAAACGTTGTAAATGTATCTGTGAAATGTTTTCTTTTTCTCTCTCCCCACCTCTGACGATTATTGGTAGGATTCAAACATTGCATATATACTTGGTCTTTGCAGAAGTCTACCAAACCCCAGCATGACCTATCGGCCACAATGTATTTCTGGCCAGATACAAACAGTGGAGTAATGCAGGTGCTGGTGGGGAGGGACTGTTCAAGGAGACCATTAGACACGTAGATATGACAGCCTGATAATGCTAACAATGTTTTCTTAATGTTGAAAAAATGTTTGATAAAAATGCTTTGTTATTGTTGTTTGTTGTTGAGTTATGTAATATATATATGCACATGAAGTGTTCTCTCTCTCTTTTGTTTTTTTGACTATCTCTCTCTTCTCACTCATGTTTTCATGGTTTAAAGATGGTATGTCACCCCTCAGTTGGACCAATGGTAATGCCAGATTTTCGCTCCTTACAGAAAGATCGTCGGTTAGGAAGGAATATTGCATCACCAGAATGTTCGTTTGGAAGACTGAGAGACAGCACCTTTGAGAGGACAGCAGAACAAAAAGAACAACAAGACGAGAGAACTTATTATCGTAACAAGTTCTCTCCCCCTCAAACTGTTTTCTTATACCCCCTTTACAAATTTCTTCTTTTCTCCTCCTGTAAGATGGACTGGCCCCAAGAGACTGTGATATGGATTTTCCTGTTGACCATGATGTTGACCAGAGCAGTCTGTTTCGGTGAGAGTATCAGCAAGGTCGAGATCCAGAAAGGTCCTGATGATAAAGATGGAGGTGTAAATTTCCAATAACAACCCAATCACCAAGCAAAGGCGAGTACCGGAAACGATCTAGCAGCCATGTTATCTGTACACATTTTCCTTTAAGGATTGTTAGCTGAAGAAAACTGTATCTGTAGGCTCTGTAACAACGTAATTGAGGACGGGTGCATTAAGAAATGCCAATCCAGTTTTAATATCCATATGGACCGGCATCTATTGAGTGACTATCACTCCTTAGTGGGTAGTGTGTTAAACAAAACAGATTGTTGGGTATGCTCTCAAGTACCTCAGGGTCACAGCAAATCAGGGCTAGTACCATTTCCTTTAACGTTAGGGGAGGTACTTGAGTTAAGTGGTGGGAGACCGGTGGACAGGAGGTTTAACATCTCCAGTCCTCCTAGTTTAAAGCTCCACCAATACCATGTGGATAGGTCCCTATTATGTTTTAACATCTCCAATCCCCGAAAGCCGGGAAATTGGGAAGTGTCATGGAGTAACCACACCATGACCTTTTCGCATAGAGCAGATAGAATGCCTACAGATACAGAGCTTGTACGCCACATAGCCAGTAGAGGAAAATCTTTCCGGTATAGGTATACCTTAGGAAATAGGATTACTAAAGTTGGAGAGGTATCACCAGGATACTGTGCACATATCGTACAACCTGATACGTGTACTAAGCAGATGGAAGAATTAGGGTTAGGAGATTTCACATGGAAAGTGTGTAATATGGTTATGTCCTACTCCTTCCCATATGTTCTCCCCGATGATGCATATTTCATATGCGGGAGAAAGGCGTACAAGTGGCTTGCCCCAAACTCTGAAGGATTGTGTTATATTGGAAAAGTACTGCCTGAAGTAATGACTGTATCACATGACAAAATGAAAGACATACACCGTGGTGCCCAAGCTCCTTATACTCACACCCATTACGAGCACGTTGTTAAAAGGCACCTGATAGAGAAGACAGAGCATCCGGCCTCTGATCTGATAAGTGAATCCACCGGGATTCAATTCTTAATCGCGTTAGATTTCACCCGCACCGCTAGAGGAGTGCTGAATTATAGATACATTTCTGCGCTCGCCAATTTGTTAGATAATATCACTGAAATGTATGATGACACATTTAGGTATACTGGAAGGGAACTTCAAGCTTACAAAACAGAACTGGTACAGCATAGAATGGTTCTTAATTACCTCACAGCAGTGACAGGCGGATATTGTGTCACACTGGCAACACAATACGGCGTGAAATGTTGCACATATATTACGAATAGCACCGAGGATCCGGTCGAGGTCATAGACCAAAAGATGGATGATATTCTCCAATTGAAGTGGGAATTTCGCAGGAGACACAATCTCACTCTTGCTGCTGTAGGTAATGAGCTGACTGGTTGGGTGTCATGGTTGAACCCGCGAAATTGGTTTTCTGGTTTAGGAGACTGGGCTCAAGGAGTCATAATGGATGTTGGGAAGTTTCTCCTATGTATCTTAGGTGTTGCCATATCAATTGGCTTGATATTTAGATGCGGTCAGGCTTTAATGAAGTGCAAACAAAGTACAAGAGTGATGAGTTTGAGGAGTGAGGAAACTGTAATTAACCTGGATTTGATTTATGACCCAACGATAGAAAAAAATGATGTAATGAAAATGCGATTATACGGTCCGTTTCTTTCACCTGTTTTTCTGGTTTTTCTCCAAGATAAAAAGACCCACTTGGACGAGGAAGTTGACGAGACGATATACAGACAACGGATTGACCAAAGAAGAAGTTTTGACCACTTTAGATACGGACACTTGATGAACTTTGCCATGGATCCCCAGTTTCCCTAGAATTCTTAAACTTACGCTAGCCCAACATTTTTTTGTAAATCTAATGGCATTGACAAAGCTTTTTGCTCGCACCTAATGGGCAAAACAGCGCAAAGAAGACGACTTTCAACTGATACCGAACAAAACTTCAACCAACAGATGTACATTAACCTGACATAGAATACCACTGCATTTTCCATAAGTGTTCTTTATCTTCATCTCTACAACCCTCAGGTAATGACACACATAGTCGATAGGGAATACAGGCACAGATATCAGCAATCACATACCTCCCCCATTCATGTATCATCAACTAAAATGTGCTCCCCATTTTGTTCAAAATCCGAAAAGAGCTCGGTAAAGTTTGACAGCCCATCCACAGACCCGTACCACGGGATAAGAAGGAATTCACATGTATACTTCGCAATACCTCGAAGCTTGATTTACAACACGTACGGCACGATGATACATGACCCCCCAAACATGGACTCATACACACATGCTTCTGCTATCTCACTAGGTCATACCCTCTTCCCACCTACTCCTCTCTCCTCCCTTACCCAACCATGGAAATGAATTAACCCCTGACATATATTTTTCTCCTTTTGAAATGTTTTAGAAGGTGGCAGTTATTATTGACTGCCAAAGGGTGGACTGTCAAAGTCAGAAAAATATCTCTACACACACTGCCATATTTGCACCTCATACTGGTCCGCGCTGCGCATGCGTACGCTCTCCCGTACGTGCACATACTCACAGTCGCGGGCACCCGCAGGCGCACGGTATGCGTATTTACGGTAGAGTTTATGTGATCGTAGCGTGCGACTCAATCGTTACATATTTTCACCATATAATGTATTTTGTAGATCATGGTCCCTTTGATAGATTCTGAAAGTTTAGTTAACATAGCATGTTCCTGAACAGAGAGATCCCTCTTTGTATTGTACGAAGGGTCTAACAGGGGTCATACAGTGGTGTTTAGTACCCATCGGAAGAGTATTTAAATAGCAATATTCCGGTGTTGGTTTGGAGCGGATTAATCGCTCGTGCGAATAATTATGGACATAAGAAGTTTATGTCCATTTACTATTATTTGTTCTTATTTAGTCATGCGGCGGGAAACCCAGTATCTCACCCACCTGAACAGTTGGAAATCGTCACAGCCCACCTGTATGAATCAACCTATGACCTTTTGTTATAATGCGAAGCCGAATTCCTGTGTCCAATGAACAATAAGAATATAGGGACCATTGTACTGTATTGTGTGCAGTGTATATAAGGTCAGCCAGCCTGAATAGGGATCAGACTCTCTCCACAAAGGGTTATCATATTGACAAACTTGGGGTCTGGTACCAGGCTGCGCTGCGATCGTTCCCAGTGTGTGTATGTAAGTAATTCTCTGTAATCATTGCTCTTTGTTTGTATTTGCCACATTCTCTCTCTCTCTTTCGGTTTAGTTTAAGATTGTAACGTTATTGTATATTTCTGTCTAGATATTCGGTTAGGTTTATATGTTAGTTTGTAGCGTATGACTTGTGAATTGTTTCCCCTTTTTGAAATAACTTAAGACTTGTTAGTAAAAGGCTTTGGACCCCTAACGGTAGCGTGTGTTCATTATATTGCAAGGGGTAATAGGAGCGTCTCTTTCGCTCAAACAGCTTTAATATTAACAAGGTTAAACAGCGTTCTATCGCTACAGTGTTTTAATACAAGGTTTACAGCGTAAGAATATCTTTCCTGTGTGTCACATACAAGTTTTACTGATTGTTATCCAGTGAGCGTCTGCGCCGCTCGTGATCTCCTCGTGGTCCCGAGCGTCCGCTACGCTAATAGCGTAGCATTACGGTAGTCGCTCACCTATTGTGTGCCCGATACCGACAGCGTATTCTCGCGAGCGTTTGTGTCGCTCGAGCGGCTCGCTCCCGATACAGCGTCCGCTACGCTAAGAGCGTACCCTTACGGTACTACATACTCCAATAGCGTACAAAGTCTCTTAACCTCTTAGAGTGTTTAATAAGGTAATTAAACCGACATTCTCAATATCTATAAGAAAATTTGTATGAGAGCATAAACAGGATTAGTGAATGTCCTCTGTGGAACTACATGTCCAATGATTTTCAAGATTATCAACACTGAACTTCAGACACCTGCACCTTCCCCAGTTAATCATTCAGTCTGCACATGGTAGATAACGGATGTTGTCTTCCACAAGACGTCAATTTGCGATAGGGTGATTTCATCTAGAACAATAAGGAAAATTTTGCGCAAGATAGTACATAAAATTAAAAACCGGACCAAGGATGGCGGTCAAACAGCAGGATGTTTATTCATACTTTTTACTCAAAGAATTGGATACATGTCTGCATAGATAGTCCAAGCTTTGTTGAATATACTTTTTTACTTGTATTAATAGAAATATTTGTATTTTAATAAAATATATTTATAAAATATATTTATAAAAATACTTGGAAGAATTAAATAGAGGTATGTAATGGGATGAGAATAGCATATCTTTGGGTGATGGGTAGTTTCTTGTTCAAGGTATGTATAGTTGTGTTGAAAATTGTGGTATAGGATTCTGGATTGCATAAAAAGAACAAGATATTTCAATATTTGCAATGGCAAAGAATTATATGTGCCTTCACCTATATACACCACGCCTTGCCAGGAAATATCAATTTGGTTATGGTGACCTATAAAGTAGGATGCAAGATTTTTAACAATGTGGCTGTGTCTAATGGACAATAATATACTTTTTAAAATAGTGTATCTATGTTATATAAATTCTATAAAAAATTGTTATTAAAAATTAGGATTTTCAAAAAAGTTACTCTAATATATTATTGTTTATGTTTTGAAAATAAAATTGAAAATAAAAATTTGATGTTTTATTTCATGATTTGAGATAGGGTATGGGCTTGGGCTCAGAATAGCTAGTATTTGCCTCTTTGATAGATTGAACTATCTGGCCAAATGACGCTATCATCATTGCCCAAAAACAGTTTAAATACATACACGCGCATGTATTTCCAAAACATAGCATCAAGAATGTAAAATGTATTAGAAAATCAACGTTGGTAAACTGAAATAAAGTATACATTTATTATAAACTATATTATAATTAATAACTGTTTTAAACGTATAAGATTTATGTTGATAAAACGTGTTGAATTTAACTTAAAAGATTAACATTAACATTGAAACATTAAAGAAATAAAAATGATATCACCGCATAGGACACTGCTGTTGAGCTTAGCGTTCTTCTTCCTGTTTGGTTGCAGATGATTCCATCTGGTTTCATTAGTCGTAACTGGAGAAAAGAATTAGTAAAATAGATGTGTCATTTTTTTAAAAGTTTTATAGTCACATTTTGATCAAATTATCAAGATTTTAAAATGAAGTCTGATATGTAGGGTAGACAATCTTCTACTATTACTCTTTGGGGTTTAGTGCCGAAGAAGTGAAAATAGTGTAAAAAAGTGACCAGTGTTGGATTATAACATGGGAAAAAAATCTATATTGAAACTAACCTTTATCAAGTAGATTATATGAACTTTAAGGAAGCAGCAGATTGATTAACATGGTAAACCTCTGCTCTAGCAAATTTCTATAAACACTTCTCACTGATTCATTAAAAATGAACATTGTTGGTAAAATAAAATTTTTTAAAACATCTAACAGAAAAAAAAATATATCCCACATATGAGAAAACTAAACAGAACTATGGAAAATAATAGTTAGAATATCATTTTATGACAGAACATGCTAATTATAATTTACATATTAGACATTTAATTTATAATTTGTAATTTGCCAGTAGTGAGGATCCATAACATGTTTATTAGATTTTTTTTATTTTTATAGAAAAACTTAACATTTAAAAAAAATATGTAACTTTAAAAAGGTAAAAACTTGAGGAAAATATTGAAATTGCCATGTAGAGAATGAATTATTCAAATTGAAGATGGAAAGCTATGGCACGTAGATATTCCATTAAATCCACTGTACCAAGTTGTAAGACACATCTTTGTAATGCATCTTCACGAGCTTTGGATTCTCTTTTTGGGGGTGTTCTGGCAATATTACAAGTCACTTTTTCTAACAGACTGGCTTCCACTTTTTGTTCCTTGTGCAGGCACAAAATAAGCTTGTAAACTCCAAGCTTTTTCTCTCCAAGGACAATATTCCATCTCCTATGCCAGCCCTCCAACTTGTTTTGTGTCCTTTGAAAACCACCACGCATGTTCTCGTGTACAGACCACATGTTTGGGGGGAAGATAGGCGGAGATCTTGTTTGACTTCTAGTACGGTCTCTAAAACGCCCCAATACATATGTCTCCTCAAAATAGTTCATTAATGGGGCAGCATTAGTGGGCATCTCAGATTTTAAAGACTCAAATGCAGGTGGAATTTCATCTGAGGGAAGAAAAGCCAGTGCTTGAAAGTGCCTCAATTTCATTGAAAAAGCATGGTTATGTCCATATTGTGTGGCAAGTCCAAAGGACTGGATTTTACGCCAAATGTTTTGTCCTAAATGAAATAGGCAACATTTATGGGTACTGCCTGGAAAAACTCTTTTTGCTGCTTGGATTGCAGCATTTTCAAAATCTGTTAAAATGAACAGCGGAGCAAACTGTATATCATACTCCAGTGCATAATCCTGAAGATCTTCGAAAAAACGGCTATAGCAATCTTCACTTTTGCTACTGAGCAATCCGTATACAAGTGGAACAAAACATTGTGTTGTTTCATCAGTTCCAACCATGGCATGTATTGAGTATATCTGACGAAATAATGTTGTCACGATCCGGGTATCTGGACGCCATTACCTGCCGTTTAGGTGTCTTCTGAGACTGGCCCAGCGTTCCAAGTCCGGATCTCATCTGTGTCAACACTCTGCACATCCCTCCTGTCATTCTGAGACACTACCACAGCGGCGCCATGTTTGAATCCAACATGGCGTCTCCCGTCCTCCGCGGCCTCCGCCGCCGTTACTGTGTTATTGCTGCAGGTTCTCAGAATCGTGTATCATGCCTGCCGCGGCCTCTGCTGCCCTCCAAGTGTCTCAGCATATAACAGTCATCTGGCGTCTCCCGTCCTCCGCGGCCTCCGCCGCCATTACTGTGTTATTGCTGCAGGTTCTCAGAATCATGTATCATGCCTGCAGCGGCCTCTGCTGCCCTCCAAGTGTCTCAGCATATAACAGTCATCTGGCGTCTCCTGTCCTCCGCGGCCGGCGCTGCCATTATCACTATGTTTGCACATTTCATTTCAAACCAGTTTTCCCTCCAGGTTCCAGCATGGGCGCAGCCATGTTGGATTTGATCACATGCTCCAATTCCTCCAATCCACCGTCTCTGGAATCTGCATAATTGCCCAGCCAATGCCTGCATAGCAGCTGGTATAAGTATCCTGTGTCTGGGCCAGATAGATGTCAGTGCTTTGAATGTCATACCTTGTTCCAGTCTCTCTCTCCTGTGGCTTGTTTCTCCAGGTTCCTGTTCCTGTCTCCAGCATCCACAAAGAGACCCGCACCTGCTTTCAATCCTGCGGTGCAGCCTGACTTTACAGTCCTCCGTGGCTGTCCAGTTTCCAGCTATCTACTACCTGCTTCCAGCAGCCAGCTTTCACACAGATTCCAGCTTCTACAAAACACCGGTGCTGATCCAGCGGATCCTATCTTACCAGCAGTATCCACTACCACCGGTAATCATCTATCAGCTATTCTGTTTCTACGCTCACTAGCATCTCACATCATCCACTCTGTATTTCATCACCTGGATGGTTCCATCCAGCACCCACTCCGTGACTTTAGTACCTGGCTGATTCCATTCAGCACCCACTCTGTGTTTCATTACCTGGCTGATTCCATTCAGCATCCACTCCGTGTTTTACCACCCGGCTGGTTCCATCCAGCTGATACAGCAGCTTTCTCAAGTTATCAGATTCACCTGTTACAACTACTGGCATGTTCCTCGGCTATCTCCACTACTACAACCAGGACTGGTAAGGATTTCTATCAAAGGACTTTTACATCTGTTCTAACCTACCAGTGCTCTGCAATACCTTCTACGGTTACGTGTTCCAGGAACTGTGTTATTCGCCACTGTCAATTGCTAACCTTGAATGCTGCTTATTGTATCACGGAGTCTGTTAATAAACTTTTATTTTGAATTTTAACTTGGTTGTCATGGTCACACCTTCGGGTAATTATTCTGCACTTACATGTCCAGGGGTCTGATTAAACCTCCCAGGTTTAATTTCATCTCAGCCCCTACAACTGAGGCTTCCTCCCATCAGCCTAAACCCTCAGTTGTGACAGTAAGCACTCACTATATGAATCCAGCCGGAGACCAGGATCAAGCGGCTAGACCTATGCAAGAACTGGCAGCCAGACTAGAACATCAGGAGGCTGCACAAGGTCACATCGTCCGCTGTCTCCAGGATCTCTCTACTCGGCTGGATGGGATTCAGACGACCCTCCGTGAACCTGTCACGTCTGGTGCGTCCACCACAGTGACTCCAGCTGTAACCCCACCCACCTTACCCATTTCCATACCACGTCTTCATCTTCCAACGCCAGCAAAATTTGATGGATCTCCAAGGTTCTGCAGGGGATTTCTCAACCAATGCGAAATCCATTTTGAGCTTCAACCTGGCAACTTCCCCAGTGACCGTACCAAAGTTGCTTATATTATTTCTCTCCTCAGTGGCTCAGCCCTTGATTGGGCATCACCGTTATGGGAGAAGTCTGATCCCCTGCTGTCCTCCTATACTGACTTTGTAGCATCATTCAGGTGCATCTTCGACGAGCCGGGCCGGGTATCCTCTGCTTCGTCTGAGATTCTCCGTCTACGCCAGGGAACACGTACTGTGGGACAGTATCTTATACAGTTCAAAATCCTGGCATCTGAACTGGCCTGGAACGACGAGGCCCTGTATGCTGCATTCTGGCATGGCTTGTCAGAACGCATTAAAGATGAGTTAGCTACCAGAGACTTGCCTTCTAAGTTGGATGAGCTAATTTCACTATGCACGAAGGTTGATCTACGGTTCAGAGAGAGAGAGCAACCGAGCGAGGAAGATCATCCATTCCTAAATCTTCTGCTCCTCCTCCTCGTCAACCATCTCCATCCAAGGATGAGCCTATGCAAATTGGTCATTCCCGTCCATCTCCCGCTGAGCGCCGAAGACGCCTCTCCGAGTCTCTATGTCTCTACTGTGCAGCTCCGTCGCACACTATCAACGCCTGTCCCAAACATTCGGGAAACTCCAGATCCTAGCTCGCCAAGGAGAGGGCCGGATGGGAGTAATGATCTCCTCTCCATCTCCTCATGATTGTAACCTCCCAGTGTCGCTCCAAATTGCTCAACGTTACAGGAACGTCATTGCCCTCCTTGATTCCGGAGCAGCTGGGAATTTCATAACCGAAGCTTATGTTAAACGGTGGTCCCTACCCACCGAGAGACTGTCCTCGTCCATCTCTTTGACTGCCGTGGATGGCAGCAAGATTTTTGACGCAGTCATTTCCTTAAGGACTCTTCCAGTTCGTCTGAGAGTGGGAGTTCTTCATTCTGAGTATATTTCTTTTCTAGTGATTCCAAGAGCCACACATCCAGTGGTTTTAGGCCTTCCATGGCTCCGTCTCCACAACCCATCGATTGACTGGACGACTACGCAAATACTGGCATGGGGTCCCTCCTGTGCTGAGACTTGTTTAGCCAAAGTTCTTCCTGTTTGTTCTTCCTTCCCCAGGTCATCTGATGTTCCACCTCCTCCATATCAAGACTTCACGGACGTGTTCAGTAAAGCCTCTACCGATATCCTTCCTCCTCATAGAGAATGGGACTGCCCAATCGACCTCATTCCAGGGAAGGTTCCACCGCGAGGCCGAACTTATCCGTTGTCTCTGCCTGAGACACACTCCATGGAAGAGTACATCAAAGAGAACCTGGCAAAGGGTTTCATCCGACTATCTTCTTCTCCAGCCGGTGCAGGCTTCTTCTTCGTTAAGAAGAAAGACGGTGGTCTGCGTCCGTGCATCGACTACAGAGGTCTGAACGACATTACCGTCAAGAACCGATACCCTTTACCCCTGATTACAGAGCTCTTTGATAGAGTTAGTGGTGCAACCATTTTCACAAAGCTGGACTTGAGGGGTGCCTACAATCTCATCCGAATCCGTGAGGGTGACGAGTGGAAGACCGCCTTTAACACCCGTGACGGACATTACGAGTACCTCGTCATGCCCTTCGGATTGAGCAATGCTCCAGCAGTCTTCCAGCACTTTGTGAATGAGATCTTCAGGGACATCTTATACTGCCATGTCGTGGTTTATCTAGATGACATCCTCGTCTTTGCTAATAATCTAGAAGATCATCGTTTCTGGGAAAAGGAGGTTCTTTCCCGTCTCCGTGTCAAACACCTCTATTGTAAATTGGAGAACTGTGTGTTTGAAGTTAAAACCATTCCGTTTCTAGGTTACATTGTGTCCGGTTCCGGACTAGAGATGGATCCTGAGAAACTCCAAGCAATCCAGAATTGGCTTATACCCTTAACCCTCAAAGGGGTCCAGAGGTTCTTAGGGTTCGCCAATTATTATAGAAAGTTTATACGAGACTTTTCCACCATTGTGGCGCCTATCACTGCATTAACCAAGAAAGGTGCTAATCCGTCCAAGTGGTCCGAAGAAGCTACGCAGGCCTTTCACCTTCTGAAACAACGGTTCATCTCTGCACCAGTTCTGAAACAGCCCGACACCGACTCTCCTTTTATCTTAGAGGTAGATGCCTCCTCCGTTGGAGTAGGAGCGGTGTTATCCCAGAGGGCCAAAGATGGACATCTACATCCTTGCAGTTTCTTCTCCCGGAAGTTCTCCCCAGCTGAGCGCAACTATGCCATTGGCGATCAGGAGTTGCTAGCCATCAAGCTCGCTCTGGAGGAGTGGAGATACCTGTTGGAGGGAGCTTCTCATTCAATCACCATACTTACCGACCACAAAAATCTTTTATATCTCAAAGGCGCACAAAGTTTGAACCCTCGTCAGGCCAGATGGGCACTTTTCTTCTCTAGGTTTGACTTTAAACTCCAGTTCTGTCCGGGTTCTCAGAATCGTAAGGCCGATGCCCTTTCCCGCTCATTGGAGCAAGAAAATGAGTCAGAGTCTGCAGACAAGCATCCTATTATTAATCCGTTGGCATTCTCCACGGTAGGGATGGACTCTACGCCCCCACCAGGGAAAAGTTTTGTTAAGCCAGTTCTAAGGAAGAAGCTCATGCATTGGGCCCATGCTTCCCGTTTTTCTGGACATACAGGCATTCAGAAAACCCTTGAATTTATCTCTAGGTCCTACTGGTGGCCAACTCTGAAGAAGGACGTTATGGAATTTATTGCCTCCTGCCCAAAGTGTGCCCAACACAAAGTCTCCCGCCAGTCGCCTGCGGGGCAACTGGTTCCATTATCTGTTCCCCGTCGACCATGGACCCATTTGTCGATGGACTTTGTTACCGATCTACCTATCTGCAACAAATTTAATACCATCTGGGTGGTAGTTGACCGGTTCACCAAGATGGCACATTTCATCCCTCTCACCGGTCTTCCGTCAGCTTCCAAGTTGGCTCAAGTGTTTATACAAGAGATCTTCCGACTTCACGGTCTTCCTGAAGAGATCATCTCGGATCGTGGAGTACAATTTGTAGCCAAATTTTGGCGAAGTTTGTGTCAAGCCCTCCAAGTCAAGTTAAAGTTTTCCACAGCTTACCATCCTCAGACCAATGGTCAAACCGAGAGGGTGAATCAGGACTTGGAGGCCTTCCTCCGTATATATGTGTCTTCCTCTCAAGATGACTGGGTTCAACTCCTTCCTTGGGCCGAGTTCAGCCACAACAATCAATACCATTCCTCATCTTCTTCGACACCATTCTTCATTAATTATGGATTCCACCCTAAAGTCCAAGAATTTCAACCGCTTCCCGCTACTTCTGTTCCAGCAGTGGATGTCACTTTGCGTCAGTGTTACGCACACCAGTGCTAACAGGAGTATACCGGTGTATAAACAGAGAGGGATGCGAAGCAAACGAACTCACAGACAGTATAACATAACATACACAGGAGGTGATGGAATAACTAATAAACACAAAGTGAACGGAGAAGCCCAAAGGCTCAGGAACTGGGTGTCGCCCTAGTGTCAGGAATGCTCAGATGGAATAGAGTGGACAATGAAGCGAGAGGTAGTGATTTAACATGTGGAGCACCCGAAATGATGTTGCTAAGAGCAACAGAAAAAACCCCAAAGGGTTACCAACGGGTGTGGGAATAAACTCCTTGGTCAGAGATAGAAATATAGACACAAGGAGAGTATCCACAATCCTAACCCCCACTTGCAGGGCACAGGTTCAGCTTACTGCCACTAAACTGACACCTGGACGCCCTGCACAGTGAGGGAGGATTAAGCAAGCAGGTCTGAGAGTACAGACGCAAACCTGCTGGGTTCACAGAATAGCAAAAGAACCCCAGCAGGTTAAACAACTGACTCCAGTCTTACTGCTAGGTCCGGATTGGCAGAATGAAGTACCGAATCCCAAGGCCTATTTGCAGTAAGCAACAAGTAAATACAAAGTCACACAGTACTAGCTAACTCTCTGGAACTGACTAACAAACAAAGATTCAGCAGCATTTGCCTAGCCTGAGAGGATGGTTTATATAGCAGGTGCTGTCCACGCCCCACTCAGACCTCACAGACTGTGAGCACAAAACCAGCGCCGGATTCCCTGCCGTGCACAGAGCCTGTAACCACTGCACAGTAAAAACCCGGACCGGAGTATCAGCTGGAGATCCTAACAGTACCCCCCCTCTGACGAGGGGTCAAAGAACCCCTACCACCGGGTTTATCGGGGAACTGCGAGAAGAAAGAGCGTATCAGTCTGGGGGCATGAAGATCACAACTGCGCACCCACGACCGCTCCTCCGGGCCATACCCCTTCCAGTGCACCAAAAATGACAGCCGACCCCGAACCATCTTGGAGTCAAGAACCCTTTCAACCACAAACTCCCTCTGACCCTGTATCAGAAGAGGAGAAGGTCTTCCACTGGCAGAAGGATTACCAACCGCCAGTTTTAAAAGGGAACAATGAAATGTTTTATTGATACCCAATGAACGGGGCAGATCTAACTGAAATGCCACCGGATTGATAACCCTGGTGATCTTATAAGGGCCGATGAACCGGGGGCCTAACTTATGAGATGGCTGTCTTAACTTCAAATTCTTGGTGGACAACCAGACGAAGTCTCCTAATTTGAAGCTGCAGGGTCTTCTCCGCTTATCAAAAACCCTTTTGGTCACTAATGACACAGACACAAGGGCTTTCTTCACTTTCCTCCAAATACCCCTAAGGGCCGAAACCACAGAGGAACCACCAGGCGTGGAATCCAGGGGGTCAAAAGAATTGGCCTTAGGATGATGCCCATACACACAAAGGAAGGGAGAGATCCCTGTAGCAGAGTGAGCCGCGTTTTTATAGGCAAACTCCGCCATGGACAGAAGAGCAACCCAGTCAGTATGACACTTGGAGACATAACACCTGAGGAACTGCTCCAAGGACTGGTTCACCCTCTCAGTCTGCCCATTAGACTGTGGATGGTAGCCTGACGACAAGCTCACAGAAATCTGGAGATCAGAACAAAATGCCCTCCAGAATTTGGCCACAAACTGGGATCCACGGTCAGAGACCACATCAAGTGGCAACCCGTGGAGGCGCACAACATGCTGCATAAATAACTCAGACAGGCGTCTGGCCGATGGCAAACCAACCAGTGGAACGAAATGCGCCATCTTCGAAAACCTGTCAACGACAACCCAAATGGCTGTCATCCCCGAGGATTTGGGCAAGTCCACCACAAAATCCATGGAAATTCGGGTCCATGGCTTAGATGGAATAGAGAGTGGATGTAATGGGCCAACAGGAACCCCTCTAGGAGTTTTATTTTGGGCACAAACGTCACATGCCCGAACCCACTGATCCACATCCCTAGCCACCGAGGGCCACCACACCGCCCTAGACAGCAACTCCCGAGTTCTGGCAATACCCGGATGCCCTGCCGACCTCTTGGCATGGAATTCCAGGAACACTCGCTGTCTTAACCTAGGAGGCACAAACAAGAGACCTACCGGAAGGTCTGGATGAGCCTGCTCCTGTGCTCTAAGGACTAATGACAAGAGGTCCTGGGTAATGCCCACTTTAATACATGATGGGGACACAATGGGCAATGGCTCCTCGGTGGTCTCTTGGACTGGAGCAGAACTCCGCGAGAGCGCATCAGCCTTGATGTTTTTTGACCCAGGGCGATATGTTATCAAAAAATTAAAGCGAGCAAAAAACAAAGCCCATCGTGCCTGCCTGACATTGAGCCGCTTCGCTGACTCCAAATATGCCAGATTCTTATGGTCGGTGAGAATTGAGACCACAAACTTAGCCCCCTCAAGCCAGTGTCTCCACTCCCCGAGTGCATCCTTTATAGCCAACAATTCCCGATTACCCACATCATAATACATCTCGGCAGACGAAAATTTACGGGAAAAGTAAGCACAGGGATGAAGGCGATTATCAGACACCCCCATCTGAGAGAGCACTGCCCCAATACCTATCTCAGAGGCATCCACTTCTACCACAAAAGGACTCTCTGGATCTGGGTGCCGCAGCACCTTGGCCGAGACAAATGCCCTTTTGAGACGGGCAAAGGCCGCTTTGGCCTCACAAGACCAGTGAGCAACATCCGCCCCTTTCTTAGTGAGTGCCACCAAGGGGGCCACTATAGACGAAAATCCAGCGATAAATCGTCTATAAAAATTCGCAAAGCCCAGAAAACACTGAAGCGCCTTCAAACTAGTGGGCTGCACCCAATCCAGGACTGCCTGTACCTTAGAACCCTCCATTTGGAAACCTTCTGAGGAGATAATATACCCTAGAAATGCGATTTGCTGGACTTCAAATTCGCACTTCTCCAGCTTCGCCCCAAGCTGGTGGTCTCTGAGTTTCTGGAGGACTAAGCATACATGCTTCCGATGTCACTCCAGGGAATAGGAGAAGATTAGGATGTCATCTAGATAAACAACTAAGAATCTATCCAAATATTCCCTGAGCACATCGTTCATGAATTCCTGGAAGACTGCCGGGGCATTAGAGAGCCCAAAAGGCATCACCAAATATTCATAATGCCCTGAGTGGGTATTAAAGGCAGTCTTCCATTCATCCCCCTCTCTTATTCGGATTAGATTGTAAGCACCGCGTAGGTCAATCTTAGAAAAAATGGTGGCAGTACGAAGCTGGTCAAACAAAACCGAAATGAGAGGCAGTGGGTACGAGTTCTTAATCGTGATACGGTTCAATTCCCTGAAGTCGATGCAGGGTCGCAACGAACCGTCCTTTTTACCCACGAAGAAGAACCCCGACCCAACTGGGGACTGTGAGTGTCTGATAAATCCCTTAGCCAAGTTCTCCTGAATGTACTCTGCCATAGCCTGAGTCTCAGGACGTGACAGGGAGTACAACCTGCTCTTGGGAAGCTTAGCATCCGGCAACAAATCAATGGCACAGTCATAGGGGCGATGGGGAGGTAGTACCTCCGCAACTTTTTGGGAGAACACATCCGCAAAATCTGCATAACATCCTGGCAATCCTGGCAAACTTAGCTGCGAGAGCCTGACTGGAAGGCTCAAGCAACTCCTAAAACAATCACTACCCCAACTAAGAATCTCCCCAGAGACCCAGTCAAAATGAGGGTTTTGGGCCCTTAACCAGGGTAACCCCAAAACCAATGGGGCAAAAGAACAGACAGTCACATAGAAAGACAATTTTTCAGAGTGTGTGGCTCCAATAAACAAAGGAATTTGGCTGGTGCAGGAGGTAATTTTACCCTGGGGCAATGGTTCCCTGTTTAACCCACAGATCTCAATCTCTGATGCCAAAGGTACTGAGGGAACAGAGTGTTCCAGGGCGAATTGACGGTCCATGAAAACCCCATCGGCCCCACTGTCAACAAAGGCCTCAGTCTTGACAGTTTGGCCAAGGATCTCCAAAGTCACCGGAATGAGAAAAGTCTTTTTGGGAAATTCTGACTTCTGGACTGACAGGATATTTCCCATCACCCTCAGGCCCTGAAGTTTTCCGACTTTTCTGGGCATGATACTACAACATGACCTTTATTCCCACAGTACAAACACAAACCCTGCTGTCTCCTCCGCGTCTTCTCACGCGAGGAGAGGCGGGTAGCCCCAATCTGCATAGGCTCCTCGGAATATTCCTCAGAGTCTGAGGTTCCCTTGGGAAAAAAGGAAACTGCAGTCTCCCTTTCAAGCCTACGCTCTCTCAGCCATCTATCCACCCGGATGGATAACTGCATGAGCTGATCTAAGCTATCAGGCGAGGGATATTGTACCAGTTGGTCCTTTATCTGGTCAGAAAGGCCCCTTCAGTACTGGTTTCTCAGGGCTGGGTCATTCCACTGGGTATCATGAGCCAACCTCCGAAACTCCGTACTATAAACCTCAGCTGGCCGTCGCCCTTGCTTAAGGACTGTAATCTGAGCCTCGGCTGAAGTCATCTTGTCAGGGTCATCATACAAAATGCCCAGTGCCGTAAAAAAAGCATCAACACTTTTAAGTGACGGACAGTCAGGCTGCAACCCATATGCCCAGACCTGTGGGTCTCCTTGTAGCAAGGAAATCACCATGCCCACCCGCTGAATCTCCGACCCAGAATACTGGGGCCTAAGCCTGAAATATAGCTTACAGCTCTCCTTGAAACAAAAGAACTGCGAGCGATCTCCAGAAAAACGATCCGGGAGATTTACTTTCGGCTCCTTAACCCCTGAACTTGCCACTGCTGCTGCGGGAGCTCCGCTAGTGGCCTGCGGGGTGTTCATTTTAATGGACATCTCATTAAATTGTTGAGTCAGGACCTGCACCTGATCGACCACCTGTTGCAAAATATTTTGAGGGGTATGCTCCATATTCCCACAAAATTTCAACAGGAGTATGGCTGCTGAATATGTTACGCACACCAGTGCTAACAGGAGTATACCGGTGTATAAACAGAGAGGGATGCGAAGCAAACGAACTCACAGACAGTATAACATAACATACACAGGAGGTGATGGAATAACTAATAAACACAAAGTGAACGGAGAAGCCCAAAGGCTCAGGAACTGGATGTCTCCCTAGTATCAGGAATGCTCAGATGGAATAGAGCGGACAATGAAGCGAGATGTAGTGATTTAACATGTGGAGCACCCGAAATGATGTTGCTAAGAGCAACAGAAAAAACCCCAAAGGGTTACCAACGGGTGTGGGAATAAACTCCTTGGTCAGAGATAGAAATATAGACACAAGGAGAGTATCCACAATCCTAACCCCCACTTGCAGGGCACAGGTTCAGCTTACTGCCACTAAACTGACACCTGGACGCCCTGCACAGTGAGGGAGGATTAAGCAAGCAGGTCTGAGAGTACAGCCGCAAACCTGCTGGGTTCACAGAATAGCAAAAGAACCCCAGCAGGTTAAACAACTGACTCCAGTCTTACTGCTAGGTCCGGATTGGCAGAATGAAGTACAGAATCCCAAGGCCTATTTGCAGTAAGCAACAAGTAAATACAAAGTCACACAGTACTAGCTAACTCTCTGGAACTGACTAACAAACAAAGATTCAGCAGCATTTGCCTAGCCTGAGAGGATGGTTTATATAGCAGGTGCTGTCCACGCCCCACTCAGACCTCACAGACTGTGAGCACAAAACCAGCGCCGGATTCCCTGCCGTGCACAGAGCCTGTAACCACTGCACAGTAAAAACCCGGACCGGAGTATCAGCTGCGCTCAGGTTACTTCGCTAACACTTGCCACCCGGTTGCCATGGCGACGTGGCAGCACAGAGCAGGAGATCCTAACAGTCAGTTTTCAAATAACTGGAAGAACGTCCGTGCAGCCGTGCTTAAAGCCTCATCCAGGTATAAGAAGTTTGCCGATAGGAAGTGTAGAGCGGTTCCTGCTCTCAAGGTGGGTGATCGTGTGTGATTGTCCACGAAGAATTTGAGGTTGAGAGTTCCCAGCATGAAATTTGCACCTCGCTACATCGGTCCCTTCAAGATTGAACAAGTCATCAATCCTGTTGCCTACAGATTACAGTTACCACCCTTCTTGAAAATACCCAGGACATTTCATGCTTCCTTGTTGAAACCGCTGATCCTGAATCGGTTTCATTCCGCACTTCCTCCAGCTCCCAAAGTTCAGACTCAACGGGGAGTCGAGTACGAGGTGGCCAAGATTTTGGACTCACGTTTCCGTTACGGTCAGTTACAGTATCTCATTGACTGCTATGGTCCTGAAGAACGCTCTTGGACCAATGCCACAGATGTCCATGCTCCTGCCTTGGTCCGAAATTTCCACTCAAAGTTTCCTTTAAAGCCTAAGAAGTGTCCTGGGGCCACTCCTAAAGGGTGGGGGGGGAGGGGGGTGCTGTCACGATCCGGGTATCTGGACGCCATTACCTGCTGTTTAGGTGTCTTCTGAGGCTGGCCCAGCGTTCCAAGTCCGGATCTCATCTGTGTCAACACTCTGCACATCCCTCCTGTCATTCTGAGACACTACCACACCGGCGCCATGTTTGAATCCAACATGGTGTCTCCCGTCCTCCGCAGCCTCCGCCGCCGTTACTGTGTTATTGCTGCAGGTTCTCAGAATCGTGTATCATGCCTGCCACGGCCTCTGCTGCCCTCCAAGTGTCTCAGCATATAACAGTCATCTGGCGTCTCCTGTCCTCCGCGGCCGGCGCTGCCATTATCACTATGTTTGCACATTTCATTTCAAACCAGTTTTCCCTCCAGGTGCCAGCATGGGCGCAGCCATGTTGGATTTGATCACATGCTCCAATTCCTCCAATCCACCGTCTCTGGAATCTGCATAATTGCCCAGCCAATGCCTGCATAGCAGCAGGTATAAGTATCCTGTGTCTGGGCCAGATAGATGTCAGTGCTTTGAATGTCATACCTTGTTCCAGTCTCTCTCTCCTGTGGCTTGTTTCTCCAGGTTCCAGTTCCTGTCTCCAGCATCCACAAAGAGACCCGCACCTGCTTTCCATCCTGCGGTACAGCCTGACTTTACAGTCCTCCGTGGCTGTCCAGTTTCCAGCTATCTACTACCTGCTTCCAGCAGCCAGCTTTCACACAGATTCCAGCTTCTACAAAACACCGGTGCTGATCCAGCGGATCCTATCTTACCAGCAGTATCCACTACCACCGGTAATCATCTATCAGCTATTCTGTTTCTACGCTCACTAGCATCTCACATCATCCACTCTGTATTTCATCACCTGGCTAGTTCCATCCAGCACCCACTCCGTGACTTTAGTACCTGGCTGATTCCATTCAGCACCCACTCTGTGTTTCATTACCTGGCTGATTCCATTCAGCATCCACTCCGTGTTTTACCACCTGGCTGGTTCCATCCAGCTGATACAGCAGCTTTCTCAAGTTATCAGATTCACCTGTTACAACTACTGGCATGTTCCTCGGCTATCTCCACTACTACAACCAGGACTGGTAAGGATTTCTATCAAAGGACTTTTACATCTGTTCTAACCTACCAGTGCTCTGCAATACCTTCTACGGTTACGTGTTCCAGGAACTGTGTTATTTGCCACTGTCAATTGCTAACCTTGAATGCTGCTTATTGTATCACGGAGTCTGTTAATAAACTTTTATTTTGAATTTTAACTTGGTTGTCATGGTCACACCTTCGGGTAATTATTCTGCACTTACATGTCCATGGGTCTGATTAAACCTCCCAGGTTTAATTTCATCTCAGCCCCTACAACTGAGGCTTCCTCCCGTCAGCCTAAACCCTCAGTTGTGACAGTAAGCACTGACCATATCAATCCAGCTGGAGACCAGGATCAAGCGGCTAGACCTATGCAAGAACTGGCAGCCAGACTCGAACATCAGGAGGCTGCACAAGGTCACATCGTCCGCTGTCTACAGGATCTCTCTACTCGGCTGGATGGGATTCAGACGACCCTCCGTGGACCTGTCACGTCTGGTGCGTCCACCACAGTGACTCCAGCTGTAACCCCACCCACCTTACCCATTTCCATACCACGTCTTCATCTTCCAACGCCAGCAAAATTTGATGGATCTCCAAGGCTCTGCAGGGGATTTCTCAACCAATGCAAAATCCATTTTGAGCTTCAACCTGGCAACTTCCCCAGTGACCGTACCAAAGTTACTTATATTATTTCTCTCCTCAGTGGCTCAGCCCTTGATTGGGCATCACCGTTATGGGAGAAGTCTGATCCCCTACTGTCCTCCTACACTGACTTTGTAGCATCATTCAGGCGCATCTTCGACGAGCCGGGCCGGGTTTCCTCTGCTTCATCTGAGATTCTCCGTCTACGCCAGGGAACACGTACTGTGGGACAGTATCTTATACAGTTCAAAATCCTGGCATCTGAACTGGCCTGGAACGACGAGGCCCTGTATGCTGCATTCTGGCATGGCTTGTCAGAACGCATTAAAGATGAGTTAGCTACCAGAGACTTGCCTTCTAAGTTGGATGAGCTAATTTCACTATGCACGAAGGTTGATCTACGGTTCAGAGAGAGAGCAACCGAGCGAGGAAGATCATCCATTCCTAAATCTTCTGCTCCTACTCCTCGTCAACCATCTCCATCCAAGGATGAGCCTATGCAAATTGGTCGTTCCCGTCTATCTCCCGCTGAGCGCCGAAGACGCCTCTCCGAGTCTCTATGTCTCTACTGTGCAGCTCCGTCGCACACTATGAACGCCTGTCCCAAACGTTCGGGAAACTCCAGATCCTAGCTCGCCAAGGAGATGGCCGGCTAGGAGTAATGATCTCCTCTCCATCTCCTCACGATTGTAACCTCCCAGTGTCGCTCCAAATTGCTCAACGTTACAGGAACGTCATTGCCCTCCTTGATTCTGGAGCAGCTGGGAATTTCATAACCGAAGCTTATGTTAAACGATGGTCCCTACCCACCGAGAGACTGTCCTCGTCCATCTCTTTGAATGCCGTGGATGGCAGCAAGATTTTTGACGCAGTCATTTCCTTAAGGACTCTTCCAGTTCGTCTGAGAGTGGGAGTTCTTCATTCTGAGTATATTTCTTTTCTAGTGATTCCAAGAGCCACACATCCAGTGGTTTTAGGCCTTCCATGGCTCCGTCTCCACAACCCATCGATTGACGACTACGCAAATACTGGCATGGGATCCCTCCTGTGCTGAGACTTGTTTAGCCAAAGTTCTTCCTGTTTGTTCTTCCTTCCCCAGGTCATCTGATGTTCCACCTCCTCCATATCAAGACTTCACGGACGTGTTCAGTAAAGCCTCTGCCGATATCCTTCCTCCTCATAGAGAATGGGACTGCCCAATCGACCTCATTCCAGGGAAGGTTCCACCGCGAGGCCGAACTTATCCGTTGTCTCTGCCTGAGACACACTCCATGGAAGAGTACATCAAATAGAACCTGGCGAAGGGTTTCATCCGACCATCTTCTTCTCCAGCCGGTGCAGGCTTCTTCTTCGTTAAGAAGAAAGACGGTGGTCTGCGTCCGTGCATCGACTACAGAGGTCTGAACGACATTACCGTCAAGAACCGATACCCTTTACCCCTGATTACAGAGCTCTTTGATAGAGTTAGTGGTGCAACCATTTTCACAAAGCTTGAGGGGTGCCTACAATCTCATCCGAATCCGTGAGGGTGACGAGTGGAAGACCGCCTTTAACACCCGTGACGGACATTATGAGTACCTCGTCATGCCCTTCGGATTGAGCAACGCTCCAGCAGTCTTCCAGCACTTCGTGAATGAGATCTTCAGGGACATCTTATACCGCCATGTCGTGGTTTATCTAGATGACATCCTCATCTTTGCTAATAATCTAGAAGATCATCGTTTCTGGGTAAAGGAGGTTCTTTCCCGTCTCCGTGTCAATCACCTCTATTGTAAATTGGAGAAGTGTGTGTTTGAAGTTAAAACCATTCCGTTTCTAGGTTACATTGTGTCCGGTTCCGGACTAGAGATGGAACCTGAGAAACTCCAAGCAATCCAGAATTGGCCTATACCCTTAACCCTCAAAGGGGTCCAGAGGTTCTTAGGGTTCGCCAATTATTATAGAAAGTTTATACGAGACTTTTCCACCATTGTGGCACCTATCACTGCATTAACCAAGAAAGGTGCTAATCCGTCCAAGTAGTCCGAAGAAGCTACGCAGGCCTTTCACCTTCTGAAACAACGGTTCATCTCTGCACCAGTTCTGAAACAGCCTGACACCGACTCTCCTTTTATCTTAGAGGTAGATGCCTCCTCCGTTGGAGTAGGAGCGGTGTTATCCCAGAGGAACAAAGATGGACATGTACATCCTTGCAGTTTCTTCTCCCGGAAGTTCTCCCCAGCTGATCAAGAGTTGCTAGCCATCAAGCTCGCTCTGGAGGAGTGGAGATACCTGTTGGAGGGAGCTTCTCATTCAATCACCATACTTACCGACCACAAAAATCTTTTATATCTCAAAGGTGCACTATGTCTGAACCCTCGTCAGGCCAGATGGGCACTTTTCTTCTCTAGGTTTGACTTTAAACTCCAGTTCTGTCCGGGTTCTCAGAATCGTAAGGCCGATGCCCTTTCCCGCTCATGGGAGCAAGAAAATGAGTCCGAGTCTGCAGACAAGCATCCTATTATTAATCCGTTGGCATTCTCCACGGTAGGGATGGACTCTACGCCCCCACCAGGGAAAAGTTTTGTTAAGCCAGTTCTAAGGAAGAAGCTCATGCATTGGGCCCATGCTTCCCATTTTTCTGGAGATACAGGCATTCAGAAAACCCTTGAATTTATCTCTAGGTCCTACTGGTGGCCAACTCTGAAGAAGGACGTTATGGAATTTATTGCCTCCTGCCCAAAGTGTGCCCAACACAAAGTCTCCCGCCAGTCGCCTGCGGGGCAACTGGTTCCATTATCTGTTCCCCGTCGACCATGGACCCATTTGTCGATGGACTTTGTTACCGATCTACCTATCTGCAACAAATTTAATACCATCTGGGTGGTAGTTGACCGGTTAACCAAGATGACATATTTCATCCCTCTCACCGGTCTTCCGTCAGCTTCCAAGTTGGCACAAGTGTTTATACAAGAGATCTTCCGACTTCACGGTCTTCCTGAAGAGATCATCTCGGATCGTGGAGTACAATTTGTAGCCAAATTTTGGCGAAGTTTGTGTCAAGCCCTCCAAGTCAAGTTAAAGTTTTCCACAGCTTACCATCCTCAGACCAATGGTCAAACCGAGAGGGTGAATCAGGACTTGGAGGCCTTCTTCCGTATATATGTGTCTTCCTCTCAAGATGACTGGGTTCAACTCCTTCCTTGGGCCGAGTTCAGCCACAACAATCAATACCATTCCTCATCTTCTTCGACACCATTCTTCATTAATTATGGATTCCACCCTAAAGTCCCAGAATTTCAACCGCTTCCCGCAACTTCTGTTCCAGCAGTGGATGTCACCTTGCGTCAGTTTTCAAATAACTGGAAGAACGTCCGTGCAGCCCTGCTTAAAGCCTCATCCAGGTATAAGAAGTTTGCCGATAGGAAGTGTAGAGCGGTTCCTGCTCTCAAGGTGGGTGATCGTGTGTTGTTGTCCACGAAGAATTTGAGGTTGAGAGTTCCCAGCATGAAATTTGCACCTCGCTACATCGGTCCCTTCAAGATTGAACAAGTCATCAATCCTGTTGCCTACAGATTACAGTTACCACCCTTCTTGAAAATACCCAGGACATTTCATGTTTCCTTGTTGAAACCGCTGATCCTGAATCGGTTTCATTCCGCACTTCCTCCAGCTCCCAAAGTTCAGACTCAACGGGGAGTCGAGTACGAGGTGGCCAAGATTTTGGACTCACGTTTCCGTTACGGTCAGTTACAGTATCTCATTGACTGGAAGGGCTATGGTCCTGAAGAACGCTCTTGGACCAATGCCTCAGATGTCCATGCTCCTGCCTTGGTCCGAAATTTCCACTCAAAGTTTCCTTTAAAGCCTAAGAAGTGTCCTGGGGCCACTCCTAAAGGGGGGGGGTGCTGTGTCCGGGTATCTGGACGCCATTACCTGCCGTTTAGGTGTCTTCTGAGACTGGCCCAGCGTTCCAAGTCCGGATCTCATCTGTGTCAACACTCTGCACATCCCTCCTGTCATTCTGAGACACTACCACAGCGGCGCCATGTTTGAATCCAACATGACGTCTCCAGTCCTCCGCGGCCTCCGCCGCCGTTACTGTGTTATTGCTGCAGGTTCTCAGAATCGTGTATCATGCCTGCCGTGGCATCTGCTGCCCTCCAAGTGTCTCAGCATATAACAGTCATCTGGCGTCTCCTGTCCTCTGCGGCCGGCGCTGCCATTATCACTATGTTTGCACATTTCATTTCAAACCAGTTTTCCCTCCAGGTTCCAGCATGGGCGCAGCCATGTTGGATTTGATCACATGCTCCAATTCCTCCAATCCACCGTCTCTGGAATCTGCATAATTGCCCAGCCAATGCCTGCATAGCAGCAGGTATAAGTATCCTGCGTCTGGGCCAGATAGATGTCAGTGCTTTGAATGTCATACCTTGTTCCAGTCTCTCTCTCCTGTGGCTTGTTTCTCCAGGTTCCAGTTCCTGTCTCCAGCATCCACAAAGAGACCGCACCTGCTTTCCATCCTGCGGTGCAGCCTGACTTTACAGTCCTCCGTGGCTGTCCAGTTTCCAGCTATCTACTACCTGCTTCAAGCAGCCAGCTTTCACACAGATTCCAGCTTCTACAAAACACCGGTGCTGATCCAGCGGATCCTATCTTACCAGCAGTATCCACTACCACCGGTAATCATCTATCAGCTATTCTGTTTCTACGCTCACTAGCATCTCACATCATCCACTCTGTATTTCATCACCTGGCTGGTTCCATCCAGCACCCACTCCGTGACTTTAGTACCTGGCTGATTCCATTCAGCACCCACTCTGTGTTTCATTACCTGGCTGATTCCATTCAGCATCCACTCCGTGTTTTACCACCTGGCTGGTTCCATCCAGCTGATACAGCAGCTTTCTCAAGTTATCAGATTCACCTGTTACAACTACTGGCATGTTCCTCGGCTATCTCCACTACTACAACCAGGCCTGGTAAGGATTTCTATCAAAGGACTTTTACATCTGTTCTAACCTACCAGTGCTCTGCAATACCTTCTACGGTTACGTGTTCCAGGAACTGTGTTATTTGCCACTGTCAATTGCTAACCTTGAATGCTGCTTATTGTATCACGGAGTCTGTTAATAAACTTTTATTTTGAATTTTAACTTGGTTGTCTTGGTCACACCTTTGGGTAATTATTCTGCACTTACATGTCCAGGGGTCTGATTAAACCTCTCAGGTTTAATTTCATCTCAGCCCCTACAACTGAGGCTTCCTCCCGTCAGCCTAAACCCTCAGTTGTGACAGTAAGCACTGACCATATGAATCCAGCCGGAGACCAGGATCAAGCGGCTAGACCTATGCAAGAACTGGCAGCCAGACTCGAACATCAGGAGGCTGCACAAGGTCACATCGTCCGCTGTCTCCAGGATCTCTCTACTCGGCTGGATGGGATTCAGACGACCCTCCGTGGACCTGTCATGTCTGGTGCGTCCACCACAGTGACTCCAGCTGTAACCCCACCCACCTTACCCATTTCCATACCACGTCTTCATCTTCCAACGCCAGCAAAATTTGATGGATCTCCAAGGTTCTGCAGGGGATTTCTCAACCAATGCAAAATCCATTTTGAGCTTCAACCTGGCAACTTCCCCAGTGACCGTACCAAAGTTACTTATATTATTTCTCTCCTCAGTGGCTCAGCCCTTGATTGGGCATCACCGTTATGGGAGAAGTCAGATCTCCTGCTGTCCTCCTACACTGACTTTGTAGCATCACTCAGGCGCATCTTCGACGAGCCGGGCCGGGTTTCCTCTGCTTCATCTGAGATTCTCCGTCTACGCCAGGGAACACGTACTGAGGGACAGTATCTTATACAGTTCAAAATCCTGGCATCTGAACTGGCCTGGAACGACGAGGCCCTGTATGCTGCATTCTGGCATGGCTTGTCAGAACGCATTAAAGATGAGTTAGCTACCAGAGACTTGCCTTCTAAGTTGGATGAGCTAATTTCACTATGCACGAAGGTTGATCTACGGTTCAGAGAGAGAGCAACCGAGCGAGGAAGATCATCCATTCCTAAATCTTCTGCTCCTCCTCCTCGTCAACCATCTCCATCCAAGGATGAGCCTATGCAAATTGGTCGTTTCCGTCTATCTCCCGCTGAGCGCCGAAGACGCCTCTCCGAGTCTCTATGTCTCTACTGTGCAGCTCCGTCGCACACTATGAACGCCTGTCCCAAACGTTCGGGAAACTCCAGATCCTAGCTCGCCAAGGAGAGGGCCGGCTAGGAGTAATGATCTCCTCTCCATCTCCTCATGATTGTAACCTCCCAGTGTCGCTCCAAATTGCTCAACGTTACAGGAACGTCACTGCCCTCCTTGATTCCGGAGCAGCTGGGAATTTCATAACCGAAGCTTATGTTAAACGGTGGTCCCTACCCACCGAGAGACTGTCCTCGTCCATCTCTTTGACTGCCGTGGATGGCAGCAAGATTTTTGACGCAGTCATTTCCTTAAGGACTCTTCCAGTTCGTCTGAGAGTGGGAGTTCTTCATTCTGAGTATATTTCTTTTCTAGTGATTCCAAGAGCCACACATCCAGTGGTTTTAGGCCTTCCATGGCTCCATCTCCACAACCCATAGATTGACTGGACGACTACGCAAATACTGGCATGGGGTCCCTCCTGTGCTGAGACTTGTTTAGCCAAAGTTCTTCCTGTTTGTTCTTCCTTCCCCAGGTCATCTGATGTTCCACCTCCTCCATATCAAGACTTCACGGACGTGTTCAGTAAAGCCTCTGCCGATATCCTTCCTCCTCATAGAGAATGGGACTGCCCAATCGACCTCATTCCAGGGAAGGTTCCACCGCGAGGCCGAACTTATCCGTTGTCTCTGCCTGAGACACACTCCATGGAAGAGTACATCAAAGAGAACCTGGTGAACGGTTTCATCCGACTATCTTCTTCTCCAGCCGGTGCAGGCTTCTTCTTCGTTAAGAAGAAAGACGGTGGTCTGCGTCCGTGCATCGACTACAGAGGTCTGAACGACATTACCGTCAAGAACCGATACCCTTTACCCCTGATTACAGAGCTCTTTGATAGAGTTAGTGGTGCAACCATTTTCACAAAGCTGGACTTGAGGGGTGCCTACAATCTCATCCGAATCCGTGAGGGTGACGAGTGGAAGACCGCCTTTAACACCCGTGACGGACATTATGAGTACCTCGTCATGCCCTTCGGATTGAGCAACGCTCCAGCAGTCTTCCAGCACTTCGTGAATGAGATCTTCAGGGACATCTTATACTGCCATGTCGTGGTTTATCTATATGACATCCTCATCTTTGCTAATAATCTAGAAAATCATCGTTTCTGGGAAAAGGAGGTTCTTTCCCGTCTCCGTGTCAATCACCTCTATTGTAAATTGGAGAACTGTGTGTTTGAAGTTAAAACCATTCCGTTTCTAGGTTACATTGTGTCCGGTTCCGGACTAGAGATGGATCCTGAGAAACTCCAAGCAATCCAGAATTGGCTTATCCCCTTAACCCTCAAAGGGGTCCAGAGGTTCTTAGGGTTCGCCAATTATTATAGAAAGTTTATACGAGACTTTTCCACCATTGTGGCGCCTATCACTGCATTAACCAAGAAAGGTGCTAATCCGTCCAAGTGGTCCAAAGAAGGCTCGCAGGCCTTTCACCTTCTGAAACAACGGTTCATCTCTGCACCAGTTCTGAAACAGCCCGACACCGACTCTCCTTTTATCTTAGAGGTAGATGCCTCCTCCGTTGGAGTAGGAGCGGTGTCATCCCAGAGGGCCAAAGATGGACATCTACATCCTTGCAGTTTCTTCTCCCGGAAGTTCTCCCCAGCTGAGCGCAGCTATGCCATTGGCGATCAGGAGTTGCTAGCCATCAAGCTCGCTCTGGAGGAGTGGAGATACCTGTTGGAGGGAGCTTCTCATTCAATCACCATACTTACCGACCACAAAAATCTTTTATATCTCAAAGGCGCACAATGTCTGAACCCTCATCAGGCCAGATGGGCACTTTTCTTCTCTAGGTTTGACTTTAAACTCCAGTTCTGTCCGGGTTCTCAGAATCGTAAGGCCGATGCCCTTTCCCGCTCATGGGAGCAAGAAAATGAGTCCGAGTCTGCAGACAAGCATCCTATTATTAATCCGTTGGCAATCTCCACGGTAGGGATGGACTCTACGCCCCCACCAGGGAAAAGTTTTGTTATGCCAGTTCTAAGGAAGAAGCTCATGCATTGGGCCCATGCTTCCCGTTTTTCTGGAGATACAGGCATTCAGAAAACCCTTGAATTTATCTCTAGGTCCTACTGGTGGCCAACTCTGAAGAAGGACGTTATGGAATTTATTGCCTCCTGCCCAAAGTGTGCCCAACACAAAGTCTCCCGCCAGTCGCCTGCGGGGAAACTGGTTCCATTATCTGTTCCCCGTCGACCATGGACCCATTTGTCGATGGACTTTGTTACCGATCTACCTATCTGCAACAAATTTAATACCATCTGAGTGGTAGTTGACCGGTTCACCAAGATGGCACATTTTATCCCTCCCACCGGTCTTCCGTCAGCTTCCAAGTTGGCTCAAGTGTTTATACAAGATATCTTCCGACTTCACGGTCTTCCTGAAGAGATCATCTCGGATCGTGGAGTACAATTTGTAGCCAAATTTTGGCGAAGTTTGTGTCAAGCCCACCAAGTCAAGTTAAAGTTTTCCACAGCTTACCATCCTCAGACCAATGGTCAAACCGAGAGGGTGAATCAGGACTTGGAGGCCTTCCTCCGTATATATTTGTCTTCCTCTCAAGATGACTGGGTTCAACTCCTTCCTTGGGCCGAGTTCAGCCACAACAATCAATACCATTCCTCATCTTCTTCGACACCATTCTTCATTAATTATGGATTCCATCCTAAAGTCCCAGAATTTCAACCGCTTCCCGCAACTTCTGTTCCAGCAGTGGATGTCAGCTTGCGTCAGTTTTCAAATAACTGGAAGAACGTCCGTGCAGCCCTGCTTAAAGCCTCATCCAGGTATAAGAAGTTTGCCGATAGGAAGCGTAGAGCGGTTCCTGCTCTCAAGGTGGGTGATCGTGTGTGGTTGTCCACGAAGAATTTGAGGTTGAGAGTTCCCAGCATGAAATTTGCACCTCGCTACATCGGTCCCTTCAAGATTGAACAAGTCATCAATCCTGTTGCCTACAGATTACAGTTACCACCCTTCTTGAAAATACCCAGGACATTTAATGTTTCCTTGTTGAAACCGCTGATCCTGAATCGGTTTCATTCCGCACTTCCTCCAGCTCCCAAAGTTCAGACTCAACGGGGAGTCGAGTACGAGGTGGCCAAGATTTTGGACTCACGTTTTCGTTACGGTCAGTTACAGTATCTCATTGACTGGAAGGGCTATGGTCCTGAAGAACGCTCTTGGACCAATGCCTAAGATGTCCATGCTCCTGCCTTGGTCCGAAATTTCCACTCAAAGTTTCCTTTAAAGCCTAAGAAGTGTCCTGGGGCCACTCCTTAAGGGGGGGGTGCTGTCACGATCCGGGTATCTGGACGCCATTACCTGCCGTTTAGGTGTCTTCTGAGACTGGCCCAGCGTTCCAAGTCCGGATCTCATCTGTGTCAACACTCTGCACATCCCTCCTGTCATTCTGAGACACTACCACAGCGGCGCCATGTTTGAATCCAACATGGCGTCTCCCGTCCTCCGCGGCCTCCGCCGCCGTTACTGTGTTATTGCTGCAGGTTCTCAGAATCGTGTATCATGCCTGCCGCGGCCTCTGCTGCCCTCCAAGTGTCTCAGCATATAACAGTCATCTGGCGTCTCCTGTCCTCCGCGGCCGGCGCTGCCATTATCACTATGTTTGCACATTTCATTTCAAACCAGTTTTCCCTCCAGGTTCCAGCATGGACGCAGCCATGTTGGATTTGATCACATGCTCCAATTCCTCCAATCCATTGTCTCTGGAATCTGCATAATTGCCCAGCCAATGCCTGCATAGCAGCAGGTATAAGTATCCTGTGTCTGGGCCAGATAGATGTCAGTGCTTTGAATGTCATACCTTGTTCCAGTCTCTCTCTCCTGTGGCTTGTTTCTCCAGGTTCCAGTTCCTGTCTCCAGCATCCACAAAGAGACCCGCACCTGCTTTCCATCCTGCGGTGCAGCCTGACTTTACAGTCCTCCGTGGCTGTCCAGTTTCCAGCTATCTACTACCTGCTTCCAGCAGCCAACTTTCACACAGATTCCAGCTTCTACAAAACACCGGTGCTGATCCAGCGGATCCTATCTTACCAGCAGTATCCACTACCACCGGTAATCATCTATCAGCTATTCTGTTTCTACGCTCACTAGCATCTCACATCATCCACTCTGTATTTCATCACCTGGCTGGTTCCATCCAGCACCCACTCCGTGACTTTAGTACCTGGCTGATTCCATTCAGCACCCACTCTGTGTTTCATTACCTGGCTGATTCCATTCAGCATCCACTCCGTGTTTTACCACCTGGCTGGTTCCATCCAGCTGATACAGCAGCTTTCTCAAGTTATCAGATTCACCTGTTACAACTACTGGCATGTTCCTCGGCTATCTCCACTACTACAACCAGGCCTGGTAAGGATTTCTATCAAAGGACTTTTACATCTGTTCTAACCTACCAGTGCTCTGCAATACCTTCTACGGTTACGTGTTCCAGGAACTGTGTTATTTGCCACTGTCAATTGCTAACCTTGAATGCTGCTTATTGTATCACGGAGTCTGTTAATAAACTTTTATTTTGAATTTTAACTTGGTTGTCATGGTCACACCTTTGGGTAATTATTCTGCACTTACATGTCCAGGGGTCTGATTAAACCTCTCAGGTTTAATTTCATCTCAGCCCCTACAACTGAGGCTTCCTCCCGTCAGCCTAAACCCTCAGTTGTGACAGTAAGCACTGACCATATGAATCCAGCCGGAGACCAGGATCAAGCGGCTAGACCTATGCAAGAACTGGCAGCCAGACTCGAACATCAGGAGGCTGCACAAGGTCACATCGTCCGCTGTCTCCAGGATCTCTCTACTCGGCTGGATGGGATTCAGACGACCCTCCGTGGACCTGTCATGTCTGGTGCGTCCACCACAGTGACTCCAGCTGTAACCCCACCCACCTTACCCATTTCCATACCACGTCTTCATCTTCCAACGCCAGCAAAATTTGATGGATCTCCAAGGTTCTGCAGGGGATTTCTCAACCAATGCAAAATCCATTTTGAGCTTCAACCTGGCAACTTCCCCAGTGACCGTACCAAAGTTACTTATATTATTTCTCTCCTCAGTGGCTCAGCCCTTGATTGGGCATCACCGTTATGGGAGAAGTCTGATCTCCTGCTGTCCTCCTACACTGACTTTGTAGCATCATTCAGGCGCATCTTCGACGAGCCGGGCCGGGTTTCCTCTGCTTCATCTGAGATTCTCCGTCTACGCCAGGGAACACGTACTGTGGGACAGTATCTTATACAGTTCAAAATCCTGGCATCTGAACTGGCCTGGAACGACGAGGCCCTGTATGCTGCATTCTGGCATGGCTTGTCAGAACGCATTAAAGATGAGTTAGCTACCAGAGACTTGCCTTCTAAGTTGGATGAGCTAATTTCACTATGCACGAAGGTTGATCTACGGTTCAGAGAGAGAGCAACCGAGCGAGGAAGATCATCCATTCCTAAATCTTCTGCTCCTCCTCCTCGTCTACCATCTCCATCCAAGGATGAGCCTATGCAAATTGGTCGTTCCCGTCTATCTCCCGCTGAGCGCCGAAGACGCCTCTCCGAGTCTCTATGTCTCTACTGTGCAGCTCCGTCGCACACTATGAACGCCTGTCCCAAACGTTCGGGAAACTCCAGATCCTAGCTCGCCAAGGAGAGGGCCGGCTAGGAGTAATGATCTCCTCTCCATCTCCTCATGATTGTAACCTCCCAGTGTCGCTCCAAATTGCTCAACGTTACAGTAACGTCATTGCCCTCCTTGATTCCGGAGCAGCTGGGAATTTCATAACCGAAGCTTATGTTAAACGGTGGTCCCTACCCACCGAGAGACTGTCCTCGTCCATCTCTTTGACTGCCGTGGATGGCAGCAAGATTTTTGACGCAGTCATTTCCTTAAGGACCCTTCCAGTTCGTCTGAAAGTGGGAGTTCTTCATTCTGAGTATATTTCTTTTCTAGTGATTCCAAGAGCCACACATCCAGTGGTTTTAGGCCTTCCATGGCTCCGTCTCCACAACCCATCGATTGACTGGACGACTACGCAAATACTGGCATGGGATCCCTCCTGTGCTGAAACTTGTTTAGCCAAAGTTCTTCCTGTTTGTTCTTCCTTCCCCAGGTCATCTGATGTTCCACCTCCTCCATATCAAGACTTCACGGACGTGTTCAGTAAAGCCTCTGCCGATATCCTTCCTCCTCATAGAGAATGGGACTGCCCAATCGACCTCATTCCAGGGAAGGTTCCACCGCGAGGCCGAACTTATCCGTTGTCTCTGCCTGAGACACACTCCATGGAAGAGTACATCAAAGAGAACCTGGCGAAGGGTTTCATCTGACCATCTTCTTCTCCAGCCGGTGCAGGCTTCTTCTTCGTTAAGAAGAAAGACAGTGGTCTGCGTCCGTGCATCGACTACAGAGGTCTGAACGACATTACCGTCAAGAACCGATACCCTTTACCCCTGATTACAGAGCTCTTTGATAGAGTTAGTGGTGCAACCATTTTCACAAAGCTTGAGGGGTGCCTACAATCTCATCCGAATCCGTGAGGGTGACGAGTGGAAGACCGCCTTTAACACCCGTGACGGACATTATGAGTACCTCGTCATGCCCTTCGGATTGAGCAACGCTCCAGCAGTCTTCCAGCACTTCGTGAATGAGATCTTCAGGGACATCTTATACCGCCATGTCGTGGTTTATCTAAATGACATCCTCATCTTTGCTAATAATCTAGAAGATCATCGTTTCTGGGTAAAGGAGGTTCTTTCCCGTCTCCGTGTCAATCACCTCTATTGTAAATTGGAGAAGTGTGTGTTTGAAGTTAAAACCATTCCGTTTCTAGGTTACATTGTGTCCGGTTCCGGACTAGAGATGGATCCTGAGAAACTCCAAGCAATCCAGAATTGGCCTATACCCTTAACCCTCAAAGGGGTCCAGAGGTTCTTAGGGTTCGCCAATTATTATAGAAAGTTTATACGAGACTTTTCCACCATTGTGGCACCTATCACTGCATTAACCAAGAAAGGTGCTAATCCGTCCAAGTGGTCCGAAGAAGCTACGCAGGCCTTTCACCTTCTGAAACAACGGTTCATCTCTGCACCAGTTCTGAAACAGCCCGACACCGACTCTCCTTTTATCTTAGAGGTAGATGCCTCCTCCGTTGGAGTAGGAGCGGTGTTATCCCAGAGGGCCAAAGATGGACATCTACATCCTTGCAGTTTCTTCTCCCGGAAGTTCTCCCCAGCTGAGCGCAACTATGCCATTGGCGATCAGGAGTTGCTAGCCCATCAAGCTCGCTCTGGAGGAGTGGAGTTACCTGTTGGAGGGAGCTTCTCATTCAATCACCATACTTACCGACCACAAAAATCTTTTATATCTCAAAGGTGCACAATGTCTGAACCCTCGTCAGGCCAGATGGGCACTTTTCTTCTCTAGGTTTGACTTTAAACTCCAGTTCTGTCCGGGTTCTCAGAATTGTAAGGCCGATGCCCTTTCCCGCTCATGGGAGCAAGAAAATGAGTCCGAGTCTGCAGACAAGCATCCTATTATTAATCCGTTGGCATTCTCCATGGTAGGGATGGACTCTACGCCCCCACCAGGGAAAAGTTTTGTTAAGCCAGTTCTAAGGAAGAAGCTCATGCATTGGGCCCATGCTTCCCGTTTTTCTGGAGATACAGGCATTCAGAAAACCCTTGAATTTATCTCTAGGTCCTACTGGTGGCCAACTCTGAAGAAGGACGTTATGGAATTTATTGCCTCCTGCCCAAAGTGTGCCCAACACAAAGTCTCCCGCCAGTCGCCTGCGGGGCAACTGGTTCCATTATCTGTTCCCCGTCGACTATGGACCCATTTGTCGATGGACTTTGTTACCGATCTACCTATCTGCAACAAATTTAATACCATCTGAGTGGTAGTTGACCGGTTCCCCAAGATGGCACATTTCATCCCTCTCACCGGTCTTCCGTCAGCTTCCAAGTTGGCTCAAGTGTTTATACAAGAGATCTTCCGACTTCACGGTCTTCCTGAAGAGATCATCTCGGATCGTGGAGTACAATTTGTAGCCAAATTTTGGCGAAGTTTGTGTCAAGCCCTCCAAGTCAAGTTAAAGTTTTCCACAGCTTACCATCCTCAGACCAATGGTCAAACCGAGAGGGTGAATCAGGACTTGGAGGCCTTCCTCCGTATATATGTGTCTTCCTCTCAAGATGACTGGGTTCAACTCCTTCCTTGGGCCGAGTTCAGCCACAACAATCAATACCATTCCTCATCTTCTTCGACACCATTCTTCATTAATTATGGATTCCACCCTAAAGTCCCAGAATTTCAACCGCTTCCCGCAACTTCTGTTCCAGCAGTGGATGTCACCTTGCGTCAGTTTTCAAATAACTGGAAGAACGTCCGTGCAGTCCTGCTTAAAGCCTCATCCAGGTATAAGAAGTTTGCCGATAGGAAGCGTAGAGCGGTTCCTGCTCTCAAGGTGGGTGATCGTGTGTGGTTGTCCACGAAGAATTTGAGGTTGAGAGTTCCCAGCATGAAATTTGCACCTCGCTACATCGGTCCCTTCAAGATTGAACAAGTCATCAATCCTGTTGCCTACAGATTACAGTTACCACCCTTCTTGAAAATACCCAGGACATTTCATGTTTCCTTGTTGAAACCGCTGATCCTGAATCGGTTTCATTCCGCACTTCCTCCAGCTCCCAAAGTTCAGACTCAACGGGGAGTCGAGTACGAGGTGGCCAAGATTTTGGACTCACGTTTCCGTTACGGTCAGTTACAGTATCTCATTGACTGGAAGGGCTAAGGTCCTGAAGAACGCTCTTGGACCAATACCTCAGATGTCCATGCTCCTGCCTTGGTCCGAAATTTCCACTCAAAGTTTCCTTTAAAGCCTAAGAAGTGTCCTGGGGCCACTCCTTAAGGGGGGGGTGCTGTCACGATCCGGGTATCTGGACGCCATTACCTGCCGTTTAGGTGTCTTCTGAGACTGGCCCAGCGTTCCAAGTCCGGATCTCATCTGTGTCAACACTCTGCACATCCCTCCTGTCATTCTGAGACACTACCACAGCGGCGCCATGTTTGAATCCAACATGGCGTCTCCCGTCCTCCGCGGCCTCCGCCGCCGTTACTGTGTTATTGCTGCAGGTTCTCAGAATCGTGTATCATGCCTGCCGCAGCCTCTGCTACCCTCCAAGTGTCTCAGCATATAACAGTCATCTGGCGTCTCCTGTCCTCCGCGGCCGGCGCTGCCATTATCACTATGTTTGCACATTTCATTTCAAACCAGTTTTCCCTCCAGGTTCCAGCATGGACGCAGCCATGTTGGATTTGATCACATGCTCCAATTCCTCCAATCCACCGTCTCTGGAATCTGCATAATTGCCCAGCCAATGCCTGCATAGCAGCAGGTATAAGTATCCTGTGTCTGGGCCAGATAGATGTCAGTGCTTTGAATGTCATACCTTGTTCCAGTCTCTCTCTCCTGTGGCTTGTTTCTCCAGGTTCCAGTTCCTGTCTCCAGCATCCACAAAGAGACCCGCACCTGCTTTCCATCCTGCGGTGCAGCCTGACTTTACAGTCCTCCGTGGCTGTCCAGTTTCCAGCTATCTACTACCTGCTTCCAGCAGCCAGCTTTCACACAGATTCCAGCTTCTACAAAACACCGGTGCTGATCCAGCGGATCCTATCTTACCAGCAGTATCCACTACCACCAGTAATCATCTATCAGCTATTCTGTTTCTACGCTCACTAGCATCTCACATCATCCACTCTGTATTTCATCACCTGGCTGGTTCCATCCAGCACCCACTCCGTGACTTTAGTACCTGGCTGATTCCATTCAGCACCCACTCTGTGTTTCATTACCTGGCTGATTCCATTCAGCATCCACTCCGTGTTTTACCACCTGGCTGGTTCCATCCAGCTGATACAGCAGCTTTCTCAAGTTATCAGATTCACCTGTTACAACTACTGGCATGTTCCTCAGCTATCTCCACTACTACAACCAGGCCTGGTAAGGATTTCTATCAAAGGACTTTTACATCTGTTCTAACCTTCCAGTGCTCTGCAATACCTTCTACGGTTACGTGTTCCAGGAACTGTGTTATTTGCCACTGTCAATTGCTAACCTTGAATGCTGCTTATTGTATCACAGAGTCTGTTAATAAACTTTTATTTAGAATTTTAACTTGGTTGTCATGGTCACACCTTCGGGTAATTATTCTGCACTTACATGTCCAGGGGTCTGATTAAACCTCCCAGGTTTAATTTCATCTCAGCCCCTACAACTAAGGCTTCCTCCCGTCAGCCTAAACCCTCAGTTGTGACAAATGTGGGGCAAGTCTTGAATGTGCCATCCATAACCCAGCAACAAGCTTCGTGAAGTTTTTTTAAGTTTGCTTCTGTTGAAAATAAAAGGGTTCTTTCATTGTGGAAAGCACTGTCCTTTCCCAAAAACTTGATGTCATCTATATTAGTCAAATGTTCTGGAACATCTATATCATCCAAGGAAGTGGGTTCTGGAGGACAATCTTCTCTCCGGGCTCTTTTCACTAACTGACGGAGAGATTCCCGGTTAGGCAAACAGGGTGCACTTGTAGAAGGCATATCACTGGTAACCAATTGAATTATTTGAGATGGTGAGTCATTGGTGTCCCGAGCACGTCGCTTTATAGCATCCTTAGCAATAGCCACATCTGTTTTCTCGGGTTTAGGAGCATGATTATGTTCTCCATGTGTGTTGAGCTGATGCTGTCCTGCCACGATGGTTGTCTTTGCATAGCAAGAACAAGGCCCAGTAACCTTCTCAGTACAGTGCCAGTAGACCACGTCCCCGCGCTGCTTGTTCTTGGCAAGTATCTATTCATCTATATTCAATAACATTCCTCTCCGTGAAGGAACCAAACGAATTGACGGTGGAGCTGCCATTGTAGAATCAATATCTATAGTATAAGGATACACCACAGAATACTTTTTCCATATAATGGTAGCAGGTATCTTTAAAATTTGATTTTTATACCATTTTAAGTAGGTGGAGTTAAGACACAGTGGTTGCCTACTGGATGACTATGTTTTTTAAAAAAAAAGAGTGGGATGGTTAAACAATTTTTCGATATCAAATATTTGACTACCAGTGGTTCAAAATATGTTATTTATTTCAGGGCCGGCTCCAGGCCTACTAGCACCCTGAGAGAGAAAATTTAAAAGTGCCCCCCCCCCCCATGCGCGCGCCGAAGGTGAGCGCGCTCCCGGAAATGTGGGCGTGGCCTCTGGAAAAGTGGGCGTGGCCTCATAACGTCATATCATCAAACTATAAATATATTTTCACACAATTAACGGCCTTACACATAGCCACAGTAGTGTTCCTTACACACAATGTCTCCAGTATAGTGCCAGATACACATAATGTGCAGTGCCAGATAGACATGACATGCCCCCCAGCAGTGCCAGCTACACATGACATGCCCCGCAGCAGTGCCAGCTAGACATGACATGCCCCGCATCAGTGCCAGCTAGACATGACATGCCCCGAAGCAGTGCCAGCTACACATGACATGCCCCCCAGCAGTGCTAGCTACACATGATAGTGTTTACTTTTTAGGGCATGGTGCTGATCACAGGGAGGGCACATTTTTAAGTTAGGAGGGCAAAATGATGTACATACTGCTTGGTGTTCCCATACCTACATGCCAAAGCATGGACAGTGCGCGCCGAAGGCGCGCAGCAAAAATTAAGGGGAGTTACTTCGTGGGGAAGGTACGTGGCCACATAATAGTGGCAATTTGCATTACACCACACAGTAGTGCAGCTAATACACACTGCACCAGGTAGAACCTCCTATACACTTTGCGCCAGGCACAGCACTGAGACACATTGCACCAGGGAGAGCACTGATACACATTGCCTAGCCACAGACGCCTAGCGGAAACACTACATGACATGCCCCCCAGCAGTGCCAGCTACACGTGACATGCCCCCCAGCAGTGCCAGCTACACGTGACATGCCCCCCAGCAGTGCCAGCTACACGTGACATGCCCCCCCAGCAGTGCCAGCTACACGTGACATGCCCCCCAGCAGTGCCAGCTACATAAATGGCCACACAGTGCCAGATATGCACCCACAGTTCAGATACATAAATGCCCCCAAAGTGCAGATACATAAATGCCCCCACAGTGCAGATATGCCCCCCACAGTGCCAGATACATAAATGCCCCCACAGTGCGAGATACATAAATGCCCCCACAGTGCCAGATACATAAATGCCCCCACAGTGCCAGATATATAAGTGCCCACACAGTGCCAGATACATAAGTGCCCCCACAGTGGCAGATCTAAAAATGCCCACACAGTGCCAGATATGTCCCCACAGAGCCAGATATAAAAATGCCCACACAGTGCCAGATATGTCCCCACAGTGCCAGATATAAAAATGCCCCCACAATGCCAGATATGGCCCCACAGGGCCAGATACATAAATGCCCCCAGTGCCAGATACATAAATGCCCCCCAGTGCCAGATGCATAAATGCCCCCAGTGCCAGATGCATAAGTGCCCACACAGTGCCAGATACATTATTGCCCCCACAGTGTCAGATACATTAATGCCCCCACAGTGCCAGCTATGCCCCGCAGTGCCAGATACATTAATGCCCCCCACAGTGCCTGATACATTAATGCCCCCCACAGTGCCAGATACATTAATGCCCCCCACAGTGCCAGATACATTAATGCCCCCACAGTGCCAGATACATTATTGCCCCGTGCTAGATATGCCCCCAGTGCCAGATACATTAATGCCCCCAGTGCCAGATATGCCCTCACAGTGCCAGATACAATAATGCCCCTAGTGCCAGATATGCCTACACAGTGATAGATACATTAATGCCCCCAGTGCCAGATATGCCCCCACAGTGCCAGATACATTAATGCCACCAGTGCCAGATATGCCCCCACAGTGCCAGATACATTAATGCCCCCAGTGCCAGATATTCCCCCACAGTGTCAGATACATTAATACCCCCAGTGCCAGATATGACCCCACAGTGAAAGATACATTAATGCCCCCAGTGCCAGATATTCCCCCACAGTGCCAGATACATTAATACCCCCAGTGCCAGATATGCCCCCACAGTGATAGATACATTAATGCCCCCAGTGCTAGATATGCCCCCACAGTGCCAGATACCTTAATGCCCCCAGTGCCAGATATACCCCCACAGTGAGAGATACCTTAATGCCCCCAGTGCTAGATATGCCCCCACAGTGCCAGATACATTAAATGCCCCCAGTGCCAGATATGGCCCCACAGTGACAGAAACATTAATGCCCCCACTGTGCCACATATGTCCCCTGAGTACCTGATGTGCCGGGCGCCGGCGATGAGGGAGGGGGAATGCAGCTGCAGGCAGGCGCGCTGTGCGGCGCCTGTGCCCTAGTGATCTGTGCGTGCTGTGCGGCGCAAGTGTCTTACATCAGACGCCGGCGCCGAACAGCGCGGCGCGCGCAGGGCTAGGACAGGGCCGGCTCCAACATGTCGGCGCCAGCGTGCGGCACCCTTTAAGAGTGGCGCCCTGCGCGGGTGCTCGACTCGAACATGCCTGGAGCCGGCCCTGGTGTGTATGTATGTGTGTACAGTGTATGTGTGTACAGTGTAAGAACAGTGTATATGTATGTATGTGTGTGTACAGTGTATATGTATGTAAGTACAGTGTATATGTATGTATGTGTGTACAGTATGTATGTAAGTACAGTGTATACGTATTTGTGTGTGTGTAAGAACAGTGTATATTTATGTGTTTAAAGTGTGTATGTATGTAAGTACAGTGTATACGTATGTATGTATGTATGTATGTATGTATGTATGTATGTATGTATGTATGTGTGGCCGTGCGTTCCAGGATCCGGAAGTGGCCACAGACTATCATTACTTTTTTATTGAACATTTCTATTAAACTTTTTTATTGAACATTTATTTATTAACAGTTGTTTTATTACAATATTACATTAGGTTCCTTGTGTAGGTGAAATAAATTATGAGCCCTGTTTGCAGCCGAAAGGACGCGGCTTTCCAATATACACGTCACCGGTAGTGACGTCATGCGGCTCACAAAGCGCTCCACAGCTACCTGTAGACAGGGGCTAGTTACACTTCCGCTACCCGCGTCACTGGAAATGATGCGGTGCGGTCCATAGTGCGCTCCACAGCCGCTTCAATGCGGAAGCGGACTGAGAGCACTCATTGAAAACTCCCACCTGAAACAACGCGGTGCGTTCCACAGTCGTTTTAAGTTAAAGTGGACTGGAAACGCACAATCAATGTGGTAATTGTACATATCCTTTTCCATTACCCCACTCTGTTAGTTTAAAGCTCCTTCAGTATGTATATATGTTTATTTCTCTGACGTCCTAGTGGATGCTGGGGACTCCGTAAGGACCATGGGGAATAGACAGGCTCCGCAGGAGACTGGGCACTCTAAAGAAAGATTTAGGACTATCTGGTGTGCACTGGCTCCTCCCCCTATGACCCTCCTCCAAGCCTCAGTTAGATTTCTGTGCCCGGCTGAGCTGGATGCACACTAGGGGCTCTCCTGAGCTCCTAGGAAGAAAGTATAGTTTAGGTTTTTTATTTTACAGTGAGACCTGCTGGCAACAGGCTCACTGCATCGAGGGACTAAGGGGAGAAGAAGCGAACCTACCTAAGTGGTGGTAGCTTGGGCTTCTTAGGCTACTGGACACCATTAGCTCCAGAGGGATCGCACACAGGACCCGACCTCGTCGTCCGTTCCCGGAGCCGCGCCGCCGTCCCCCTTACAGAGCCAGAAGCAAGAAGGTCCGGAAAATCGGCAGCTGAAGACTTCTGTCTTCTCCAAGGTAGCGCACAGCACTGCAGCTGTGCGCCATTGCTCCTCATGCACACCACACACTGCGGTCACTGATGGGTGCAGGGCGCTGGGGGGGGGCGCCCTGAGCAGCAATATGAACACCTTGGCTGGCAAACTAACACCATATATAGCCCCAGGGGCTATATAGGTGTATATTAACCCCTGCCAGAAATATTAAAATAGCGGGAGAAAGCCCGCCGAAAAAGGGGCGGAGCCATCTCCCTCAGCACACTGGCGCCATTTTCCCTCACAGGATCGCTCCCTGGCTCTCCCCTGCAGTCCAGCGCTACAGAAAGGGTAAAAAAGAGAGGGGGGGCACATATTAGGCGCAGTATAATATATATATTGATAATGTTGATTTAAATTACCTTATAACCTTCACTATATATAGGTAAGAGACTCAGTACGCAATTGGCGTATGGGGTACCGTAAGGGTACGCACTTAGCGTAGCATACGCTCGGCCGTGATCGAGACGCACAGCTTAATGCGTGGTGTCGAGCACGCTATAGGCGGTCGATTATCGTAATGCTACGCTACCAGCGTAGCGGACGCTCGAGACCACGAGGAGATCACGAGCGGTGCAGACGCTCACAGGATGACAATCAGTAAACTTTGAATGTAACACACAGAAAGGATACTCTTATGCTGTAAACCTTGTACTGAAATACTGTAGCGATATAACGCTGCTTAACCTTGTTAATACTAAAGCTGTTTGAGCGATCGAGACGCTCCTATTACCCTCTGCAATGTAATGAACACACGATACCGTGCTAAGGTTCCAACACCTTTACTAACAAGCTTTTAGTTATATCGAAAAGGGGAAACAGTTTACAAGTCATACACTACAAGCTAACATATCATTCTAACAGAATATCTAGACAGAAATATACAGTAGCGTCACAATCTTATACTATAACAGAGTGAGAGAGAGTATTGCCAATACAAACAGAGAACAAGTTGATTACAGAGAATTACTTACACAGACTGGGAATGATCGCTGCGCTAGTCCTGGTTACCAGCTCCAAATTAGTCAAGATGAAAACCGTTGTGGAGAGAAGACTCTTGTGTCCCCAAGTCTATTTCAAACTATATTTATGTACTAGCTCAAGACATACTTCAATAGATACTATGTGTCCTCTTTCCATTGGTTAGTTCAAGAAAAGGGCGATGGCTAGGACTTGTCAGTATTCTAAATTCCTCTCTTGATTGTATTGGGGAAACCTATTGTTTGGATCTTTCAAACAAACTCTGTCTCTGTGCTTTGTTTACCCCCTGGTCACCTCTTTCAGTTGAGACAATGACATTTCAGCACTCATTATTCAGGAGAGAAACCTGGACCTATTCATAAACAAAGGTATAAGCCCTCTTCATAGAATCTCAAAGCTTATTGTAAGTAAGGCTATTTGTTTTCAGTCTGTGGGAAAGAGGAATTCCAGTCCCCCACCCTGCATTTATGTATAATTTATTCTGAATGCAATTAGTCTTATGTTCCACCTCTGTGCATAACCATGAGCAGGAACTATGCGAATCCCTCACAGCATGTAAAGGAGAATTTATCAGGTCCAAGAACCGTTTTAAACTTACCATACTAGCTGACATTATTAAGGGGAATATTAACTATAAAACCTGCTATATGGAGTTATTAAGCAGCGATTGAGTCGCCCGCTAGACGCACACAAACTCTACCGTAAATGCACATACCATGCGCTCGAGCGCACGCCCGTAGAGGCGCCGTCACGCAATTGCGAATATGTGCACGCACGCCAGAGAAAGTGCATGTGCAGCGGGCAAGCGCATGAGGTGAATATATGGCAACGTGTAGCGTGATATTTTTCTGACTTTGACAGTCCACCCTTTGGCAGTCACCAATAACTGCCACTTCCTAAAACAGTTCAAAAAGAGAAAAATATATGTCATATGTAAATACATTTCTATGATTGGGTAAGGGAGAAGAGAAGAAGGTGGGAAAAAGGTATGACCTAGTGAGATAGTAGAAGCATGTGTGTATGAATCCATGTTTGAGGGGTCATGTATCATTGTGCCGTACGTGTTTTAAATCAAGCTTCGAGGTATTGCGAAGTATACATTTGAATCCTTCTTATCCCGTATTAAGGGTCTGTGGATGGGCTGTCAAACTTTACCGAGCTCTTTTCGGCTTTTGGTTGCAACAAATGGGGGAGCACATTTAGTTGATGATACATGAATGGGGGGATATGTGAGTACTGATATCTGTGTCTATATTCCCTATCGACTATGTGTGTCATTACCTGAAGGTTGTAGAAATGAAGGTAAGAAACAATTATGGTAAATGCAGTCATAATCTATGTGAGGTTAATATACATTTGTTGATTGAGGTCTTGTGTTGTGTCTTGTCTCAATGTACATGTTGACTGTAGTCTCCCGATGCTTTTGCTATAAATGGCGACAAAAGCTTTTTGTCACGATCCGGGTATCTGGACGCCATTACTTACCCTTCAGATGCCTCCTAAGGCGGGCTCAGCGTTCCAGGACCGGATTCCGCTGTTCCTGAGTTTCCACATACAGAGTGGTCTTTTAATCAGCCGCAGCCTCCGCTGTGCCCGCGTGGTTAAATGTGCATCTATCAGCCTGGCGTCTCCTGTCTCCGGTGGCCGGCGCCGCCATTACTGTTTCCCAGACCACATGGATTACAAACCAAACTTCCCTCCAAGTGTCTGCATGGGCGCAGCCATCTTGGATTCTGTCATCTGATCATTTCCACCAATCTGCTGTCTGTGTTGTTGATTTGCATAATTGCCTAGCCAACCCCTTCCTTGCTGCAGGTATAAGTAAGCTGTACCTGAGCAAGGAAGACGTCAGTGCTTTGGTTGTCAAACCTAGTTCCTGTTTGTCTCTCTTCTATGATTGTCTTCCAGGTTCCAGCTCCTGTCTCAAGACTTCCACCATAGAGACCCGCACCAGCATTCCACCTGCGGTGTAGCCTGACTCTCCAATCCATTGTGGATTCATCTGTTTCCAGCTACAACACTACCTGCTTCCAGCCTCAGCTTCCAGCAGAGTACAGCTTCCCTTAAAGGGCCGGTGTCCTTTCTACACTTTACCACTCTCCACCGGAATTATTTCTCCGCTCTCAAGTTCTACATTTCAGTTCACATTTCATCGCTCCCAAAGTTCATTTATTATTTAACTGGTTCCAGCCAGTATCCACTCCGTGCTAACAACAGTCTGGTTCCAGCCAGTATCCACAGCAGCTGTTTTACCTTCAGCAACCCAGCTCTTCCTGGAACACCAGCTGGTATAATCCTGGGTTATCTCCATTGCTACAGCCGGGCCTGGTAAGGACTTTCCATCTAGAAGATCATAAGAACTATCTCACACTACCAGTGCCCTGTGGCTCCTGCCATGCTGTAGTACTCAGGAACTGTATTTATTCTTTGCTGACTTTTACGTTTTCTTTTATTGCTGCTGTGATGCGGAGTTGTCATAATAAACATCATTGACTTTTATCTAAGTTGTCGTGGTCACGCCTTCGGGCAGTTATTATTCATGTTACTTACATGTCCAGGGGTCTGATACAACCTCCCAGGTTCCGGTACATCTCAGCCCCTACAACTGAGGCTGCCTCCCGTCAGCTCAGGCCCTCAGTTGTGACAGTAAGCACTGACGTAATGAATCCAGCCGGAGACCAGGATCAAGCGGCCAGGCCGATGCAAGAACTGGCAGCCCGACTAGAACATCAGGAGGCTGCACAGGGCCACATCATCCGCTGTCTCCAGGATCTCTCTACTCGGCTGGATGGGATTCAGACAACTCTCCGTGGATCAGGCGCATCTGGTGCGTCAACCACAGTGACTCCAGCTATAACCCCACCCACCTTACCCATTTCTGCTCCACGTCTTCATCTTCCAACGCCAGCAAAATTTGACGGATCTCCAAGATTCTGCAGGGGATTTCTCAACCAGTGTGAGATTCAGTTTGAGCTACAACCTGGCAATTTTCCCAGTGACCGTACAAAAATTGCCTACATTATTTCTCTTCTCAGTGGCTCAGCCCTTGATTGGGCATCACCGTTATGGGAGAGGTCCGACACCCTGCTATCTTCTTACACTGTATTTGTGTCAACATTCAGGCGCATCTTCGACGAGCCAGGCCGGGTAACTTCAGCTTCGTCTGAGATTCTCCGTTTACGCCAGGAATCACGTACTGTAGGACAATATCTTATACAGTTCCAGATCCTGGCATCCGAACTGGCATGGAACGACGAGGCCCTGTATGCTGCATTCTGGCATGGTTTATCCGAGCGTATTAAAGATGAGTTAGCTACCAGAGACTTACCCTCCAAGTTAGATGAGCTAATCTCACTTTGTACCAAAGTTGACTTGCGTTTCAGAGAGAGAGCAACTGAGCGTGGAAGATCATCTGCTCCAAAATCTTGTACTCCTCCTCCTCGCCAACTGTCACCAACTACAGATGAACCCATGCAAATTGGCCGTTCCCGTTTAACTCCTGCTGAGCGCCGAAGACGTCTCTCCGAGTTTCTCTGTCTGTATTGTGCAGCTCCGTCTCACACCATTAATGCCTGTCCCAAACGTCCGGGAAACTCCAAATCCTAGCTCGCCAAGGAGAGGGCCGGCTAGGAGTAATGATCTCCTCTCCATCTCCTCAAGATTGTAACCTCCCAGTCTCGCTTCAAGTTGCTCAACGTTATCAGAACGTCATTGCCCTCCTGGATTCCGGAGCAGCTGGGAACTTTATTACTGAAGCCTATGTTAAACGGTGGTCCCTACCCACCGAGAGACTTCCTTCGTCCTTTTCCTTAACTGCTGTGGATGGCAGTAAGATTTTTGATACAGTTATTTCTCTAAGGACTCTACCAGTTCGTCTGAGAGTGGGAGTTCTTCATTCCGAACTTATTTCATTTTTAGTGATTCCAAGAGCCACACATCCTGTGGTCCTGGGCCTTCCATGGCTCCGTCTTCACAATCCTACAATTGATTGGACGACTACGCAAATCCTGGCATGGGGTTCCTCCTGTACTAAGACATGTTTGTTTAAAGTGTTGCCTGTCTGTTCTTCCTCCCCCAGGTCGTCTGATGTTCCACCTCCTCCATATCAAGATTTCACGGATGTGTTCAGTAAAGCTTCTGCTGATATCCTTCCTCCTCATAGAGAATGGGACTGCCCGATTGATCTCGTTCCAGGGAAGGTTCCACCTCGAGGCCGAACTTATCCGTTGTCTCTCCCCGAGACACATTCTATGGAGGAATACATTAAAGAGAACCTAGCAAAGGGGTTCATTCGACCTTCTTCTTCTCCAGCCGGCGCAGGCTTCTTTTTTGTAAAGAAGAAAGATGGTGGTCTGCGGCCGTGCATCGACTACAGAGGTTTGAACGACATTACCATCAAGAACCGCTATCCTTTACCCCTGATTACTGAGCTCTTTGACAGAGTTAGCGGAGCTACCATCTTTACAAAGCTGGACCTGAGAGGTGCATACAATCTCATCCGGATCCGTGAGGGTGACGAGTGGAAGACCGCATTTAACACCCGTGACGGACATTATGAGTACCTCGTCATGCCCTTCGGATTGAGCAATGCTCCAGCTGTCTTCCAGCATTTCGTCAATGAGATCTTCAGAGACATTCTATACCGTCATGTCGTGGTCTATCTAGATGATATCCTCATTTTTGCCAATGATTTAGAGGAACATCGTTTCTGGGTAAAGGAGGTTCTGTCCCGTCTCCGTGTCAATCATCTCTACTGCAAATTAGAGAAATGCGTCTTTGAAGTCAAGTCCATTCCGTTTCTAGGGTACATTGTGTCCGGTTCCGGACTAGAGATGGATCCTGAGAAACTACAAGCAATCCAGAATTGGCCGGTACCCTTAACCCTCAAAGGGGTCCAGAGGTTCTTAGGGTTCGCCAATTATTACCGAAAGTTTATACGAGACTTTTCCACCATTGTGGCGCCTATTACTGCTTTCACCAAGAAGGGTGCTAACCCGTCCAAGTGGTCTGAAGAAGCCATGCAAGCTTTTCATCTTTTAAAACAGAGGTTCATCTCTGCACCTGTCCTGAAACAGCCTGACATCGACTCTCCTTTCATCTTAGAGGTGGATGCCTCCTCCGTTGGAGTAGGAGCGGTGTTATCTCAGAGGGCTAAAGATGGTCATTTACATCCTTGCAGTTTCTTCTCACGGAAGTTCTCCCCAGCGGAGCGCAACTATGCCATTGGCGACCAGGAGTTGCTAGCCATCAAGCTCGCTCTAGAGGAGTGGAGATATCTGTTGGAGGGAGCTTCTCATTCAATCACCATCCTTACAGACCACAAGAACCTTCTATATCTAAAAGGCGCACAATGTCTCAACCCTCGTCAGGCCAGATGGGCACTTTTCTTTTCCAGGTTCGACTTTAAACTCCAGTTCTGTCCGGGCTCTCAAAATCGCAAGGCCGATGCCCTTTCCCGCTCATGGGAGCAAGAAAATGAGTCAGAGTCTTCAGACAAGCATCCTATTATAAATCCGTTGGCATTCTCCACGGTAGGGATGGACTCTACGCCCCCATCAGGGAAAAGTTTTGTGAAGCCGACACTAAGGAAGAAGCTCATGCATTGGGCCCATGCTTCCCGTTTTGCCGGACATACAGGTATCCAAAAAACCCTGGAGTTTATCTCTAGGTCCTATTGGTGGCCAACTCTGAAAAAGGACGTTTTGGAGTTTATTGCATCTTGCCCAAAGTGTGCTCAACATAAAGTATCCCGCCAGTCGCCTGCGGGGCAACTGGTTCCACTATCTGTTCCCCGTCGACCATGGACCCATTTGTCGATGGATTTTATTACAGATTTGCCCATGTGCAACAAGTTCAATACCATCTGGGTGGTAGTTGACCGGTTCACCAAGATGGCACACTTCATTCCTCTCACCGGTCTTCCGTCAGCTTCCAAGTTGGCTCAAGTATTCATACAAGAGATCTTCCGACTCCACGGTCTTCCAGAAGAAATTATCTCAGATCGAGGAGTTCAATTCACAGCCAAATTCTGGCGAAGTTTATGTCAAGTCCTCCAAGTCAAGTTAAAGTTTTCCACGGCTTACCATCCTCAGACCAATGGTCAAACTGAGAGGGTGAATCAGGACTTGGAGGCCTTCCTCCGCATCTATGTGTCCTCCTCTCAAGATGACTGGGTTCAATTACTTCCCTGGGCCGAGTTCTGTCATAACAACCAGTATCATTCTTCATCTTCTTCAACACCATTCTTCACCAACTTTGGATTCCACCCTAAAGTCCCTGAGTTCCAACCGCTTCCAGCAACTTCTGTTCCCGCAGTGGATATCACCTTGCATCAGTTTGCCAATATCTGGAAGAGCGTACGATCAGCTCTGCTCAAGGCATCGTTCAGGTACAAGAAGTTTGCGGATAAGAAGCGTCGAGCAGTTCCTGCTCTCAAGGTGGGTGATCGGGTATGGTTATCCACGAAGAATTTGAGGTTAAGAGTTCCCAGTATGAAGTTTGCACCTCGCTACATCGGTCCTTTCAAAATTGATCAAGTCATCAATCCTGTTGCTTACAGACTCCAGTTACCTCCCTTCTTAAAAATACCCAGGACATTCCATGTTTCCCTGTTGAAACCGCTAATCTTGAATCGGTTTCATTCCTCACTTCCACCAACTCCGAAAGTCCAAACTCAACGAGGCGTTGAGTATGAAGTGGCCAAGATCCTGGACTCACGTCACCGTTACGGTCAACTTCAGTATCTCATTGACTGGAAGGGCTATGGTCCTGAAGAACGCTCTTGGACCAATGCCTCTGACGTCCATGCTCCTGCCTTGGTCCGAAATTTCCACGCAAAGTTTCCTTTAAAGCCTAAGAAGTGTCCTGGGGCCACTCCTAAAGGGGGGGGTGCTGTCACGATCCGGGTATCTGGACGCCATTACTTACCCTTCAGATGCCTCCTAAGGCGGGCTCAGCGTTCCAGGACCGGATTCCGCTGTTCCTGAGTTTCCACATACAGAGTGGTCTTTTCATCAGCCGCGGCCTCCGCTGTGCCCGCGTGGTTAAATGTGCATCTATCAGCCTGGCGTCTCCTGTCTCCGGTGGCCAGCGCCGCCATTACTGTTTCCCAGACCACATGGATTACAAACCAAACTTCCCTCCAAGTGTCTGCATGGGCGCAGCCATCTTGGATTCTGTCATCTGATCATTTCCACCAATCTGCTGTCTGTGTTGTTGATTTGCATAATTGCCTAGCCAACCCCTTCCTTGCTGCAGGTATAAGTAAGCTGTACCTGAGCAAGGAAGACGTCAGTGCTTTGGTTGTCAAACCTAGTTCCTGTTTGTCTCTCTTCTATGATTGTCTTCCAGGTTCCAGCTCCTGTCTCAAGACTTCCACCATAGAGACCCGCACCAGCATTCCACCTGCGGTGTAGCCTGACTCTCCAATCCATTGTGGATTCATCTGTTTCCAGCTACAACACTACCTGCTTCCAGCCTCAGCTTCCAGCAGAGTACAGCTTCCCTTAAAGGGCCGGTGTCCTTTCTACACTTTACCACTCTCCACCGGAATTATTTCTCCGCTCTCAAGTTCTACATTTCAGTTCACATTTCATCGCTCCCAAAGTTCATTTATTATTTAACTGGTTCCAGCCAGTATCCACTCCGTGCTAACAACAGTCTGGTTCCAGCCAGTATCCACAGCAGCTGTTTTACCTTCAGCAACCCAGCTCTTCCTGGAACACCAGCTGGTATAATCCTGGGTTATCTCCATTGCTACAGCCGGGCCTGGTAAGGACTTTCCATCTAGAAGATCATAAGAACTATCTCACACTACCAGTGCCCTGTGGCTCCTGCCATGCTGTAGTACTCAGGAACTGTATTTATTCTTTGCTGACTTTTACGTTTTCTTTTATTGCTGCTGTGATGCGGAGTTGTCATAATAAACATCATTGACTTTTATCTAAGTTGTCGTGGTCACGCCTTCGGGCAGTTATTATTCATGTTACTTACATGTCCAGGGGTCTGATACAACCTCCCAGGTTCCGGTACATCTCAGCCCCTACAACTGAGGCTGCCTCCCGTCAGCTCAGGCCCTCAGTTGTGACACTTTTCCATTGTCCAGAAAGTTATAGTCACTAAAATATTTGGGCTATCGTAAAAATTTAAAGTCACTAGGGATATTGGGGTTCTGTATTATAGTCCATTGATGGTCTGTATAAAAGAGGTTGTCAAATTCTTCTTCCAAGTGGATGTCTTTGTACCTTGGAGGAACACAAAGGAGAAACGGGTGAAAGAAACGGACCGTGGAATCACATTTTCATCACAACATTGTCTCTATCGTTGGATCATAAATCAAATTTGTTGTTATTACAGTGTCCTCACTCCTTAAACTCATCACTCTGGCTTTACCTTTACACCTCGTTAAAATCCGAACACATCTAAATATCAAACCAATCAATATATGACGACTCCCAATATACACAAGAGAAACTTCCCTACATCCATGATAATACATTGGGCCCATTCTCCTAAGCCCGAAAACCAATTTTGTGGGTTCAACCATGACACCCAACTGGTCAGCTCATTGCCCACAGCGGCGAGAGTGAGATTATGTCTCCTTCGGAACTCCCATTTTAATTGCAAAATGTCATCCATCTTTTGGTCTATGACCTCGACCGGGTCCTCAGTGCTGTTTGTAATGTACGTGCAGCACTTTATTCCATACTGGGTCGCTAGGGTAACACAATACCCGCCTGTTACTGCCGTGCGGTAATTGAGAACCATCCTATGCTGAACCAGTTCTGTTTTGTAGGCTTGTAACTCTCTCCCAGTATACCTGAATGTGTCGTCATACATTTCGGTGATATTGTCTAATAAATTTGCCAGCGCAGATATATATCTATAATTTAACACTCCTCTGGCGGTACGAGTGACATCTAACGCGAGTAGGACTTGAATCCCGGTGGATTCATGGATCAGATCAGAGGCATGATGCTCTGTCTTCTCTATCAGGTGCCTTTTAACGACGTGCTCGTAGTGAGTGTGAGTATAAGGAGCTTGGGCACCACGGTGAATATCTTTCATTTTGGTATGGGATACAGTCATTACCTCAGGCAGTACTTTTCCAATATAACATAATCCCTCTGAGTTTGGGGCGAGGAACCTATACGCCTTCCTCCCGCATATGAAATATGCCTCATCGGGGAGAACATATGGGACGGAGTATGTCATTACCATATTACAAATTTTCCATGTAAAATCTCCTAACCCTAATTCTCCCATCTGTTTAGTACACGTATCAGTTTGTACGATCTGTGCACAGTATCCTGGTGATACTTCTCCAACTCACATGATCCTACTTCCTAAGGTGTACCTATACCGAAAGAATTTCCTATGGTCGGCTATCTGGCGTATAAGTTCTGTGTCTATGGGCATTTTATCGGCTCTGTGTGAAAAGGTCATGGTTTGATTGCTCCATGACACTTCCCAATTTCCCGGCTTTCGGGGATTGGAAATATTAAAGCAAACTAAGGACCTATCCACATGATATTGGTGGAGCTTCAAACTAGGAGGACTAGAGATATTAAACCTCCTGTCCACCGGCCTCCCACCACTTAGCTCAAGTACCTCTCCTACAGTTAAAGGGAATGGTACTATTCCTGATTTGCTATGGCCTTGAGGTACTTGAGAGCATACCCAACAATCTGTCTGGTTTAACACTTTACCCACTAAGGAGTGATAGTCACTCAATGGATGCCGGTCCATATGGATATTAAAACTGGACTGACATTTCTTGATGCACTCATCCTCGACTATACTGTCACAGTGTCTACAAATGCAGTTTTCTTCAGCTAACAATCCTTCGCAATTCCTTCTATTGTCAATGCTACCAGATCGTTTTCTGATACTCGCCTTTACTCTGTGATTATGTTGTTCTTGGAAATCTATGCCTCCATCCTGGTCATCAGAACCCATTCCAGATCCTTTCTCGACTTCCATGGTACTCTCACCGAAACAGACTGCTCTGGTCAACATCATGGTCAACAGGAAAATCCGTATCACAGTCTCTTGGGGCAAGTCCATCTTACAGGAGGAGAAAGAGAAATTTGTAATGGGGGTACAAAAAAATACTTTGAGGGGAAAGAAAAATGTTAAAATGTCTTATGTCCTCTAGTCTTGTTGTTTTTCTTGCTCTGCTGTCATCTCAAAGGTGCCGTCTCTCAGTCTTCCAACCGAACACTCCGGTGATACAATATTCCTTCCAAATCTGCGATCTTTCTGTAAGGAGCAAAAATCTTGCATTACCATTTGTTCAACTGATGTGTGACATACCATCTTTAAAGCATGAGAACACGAGAGAGAGAGAGAGAGAAGGAAAATAAAAAAAACGAGAGAGAGAACAATTCATCACATTTTGCATTAAGCAACAAACAAAAAACATTGTCAGATCTTCCGTTCACCATCAGGCTGTCACACCAACACATCCATTGGTATCTTTGCGCAGTCTCTCCCACCAGTATTTCCACACTCCACCTTTTTTTTTGTGCCTGGCCAGGACACACCGATGTCGGTAGGTCACACTGGGGTTAGTTAGACTTCTGCAAAGACCAAGTAGCTATGTGATGTTTGAGTTCTGCCGATGAACGTCAGAGATGGGAAAAAGAAACATTTACAAATAAATTACAACGTTTACCCGGCCGTTCCTGTGTCTACAAGGAACTGACCTCCCAATTTCATTAACTGTAACCTCAGGCTTACTATCAGTCCTAATGATCACCTTTCCCGACTACATATTACAGGTGCGGCCCAAACTTCTTCCTATATGATCCCTGATTACAATTTTGTGTGTCATAACTTTGCTCGTGTTCTTGTCTAGGGGGTTGATATGACTTTTGTATATTTCTTGATCTACAATCTCTTGCAAAGTGTCCCTCTTTATGACAATTGCAACAGACTACCACATTTAAATTTCTCGCAGGGGTTTGGGGCTTATGCTGGAGTGGCCTTGTGGTTAGAGCCTGTATACTTACGGCCATCAGCTTATTACTCTGTGACTCCCTGTGTCTGGTGATGTTCCGATCATGATGAATAGCGGCCTCTCTTAATGTAGCCACCGAGATATTTCTCCAGTTTGGGTTGGTGGTCTGTACCCTTGTTCTCAACACCTCCTTTAAACCATTCATTAATAACTTAACCGCTACTTCTTTATGCTGTGCATTTGTTTTGATGTCTGTGATCCCAGTGTCTCTAGCCATTACTTGCAGTGCTCGATTGAAATAATTAGAAATACTTTCCCCTTCGTTTTGTCTTATGGAGAAAATTTCATTCCACTTGACAACGGCAGGGAAATATACTCCCAACTGTCGGTTGATCTGCTTAATACATTCCTGGTTGTGTTCCTCCGTTTGAGGTACTTCTGTGTCTAATTTACAATCAGGAATACATTTCGCAGGGTCAACGCTGGAGGGCAAACATGCCCTCAGCACTGTCCGCCAATCTTTGTTGGTGGGTTCTGTGGAGTTTCCTAGTTCTTTAATAAATCTCTGACATGCAACTAGATCTTTCCTAGGATCAGGGAATTCAGACATAATTGCTCTCAATTCCATCCGGGACCAGGGACGGCGCATTGCACTGTCCCTGGCGGGAATGATTCCCTGAGCGTCAGTCTTCCCATTGGGGACTGTGATCACCCTGACAGGACTAAATTCAATTACATCATCTTGTGTTGGTTCTATAATATGAGGTACATCTGTTTGTGCGTGATATATAACACCGTACGTACCTGTGGACACGACCTCACCTGACCCTCCGTTAGGGGGTTTGATTACTGTCTTTACCGATTTGGTCGCGTCCACCTGGATGTCTTGTAGGATGGCTGCTGGAAAAGGTGCCGACATCGTGCTGGGCTCACTTTCTTGCTGGTAATCCTGAGGGAAGTTTAACATGGAGTGCAACTTGCACAGGTTAACAGTTGTACATTTAATAGTTTTACTTTTATCATTATTACATTTGTTACAATTACTCTTATCATCTATAATACAGTTGCTAAGTGCATTTTTATCATACACCAGTGTGCCATTCTCTGTAACCACCTCCTCTCCCGTTGCCATATTTTTCTTACCAAAGTGAGAGTCAGCTGTATAAGCTAATCCTCCTTGTATTTCACCTTCCTGTTGCCATAACTGTAAACAATCATAATATTTGATCCGTCTCTTTGCAGATTTAATGAGACATATCCTTCTCCTTAGATTTTGTAACACATCTGGGCTAAAACTGCCTACCCGTGGGAACTTTTCCCCGTCATGCACAGTCATTCTTTCCCATTCATTGAATAAAACCTCTGTGTGTGATCCATCTCGGACCTCCTGGTCTGTATCACATGTTATAGACCTTGCCGACCCTGTTGGCCGGTTTACTACATCAACCGGAACCATGGTTGATCGCCCCCTACCTGAACAACTGGCCCCCATCCTTGCAGGTGTTGCTTTCACTACCTCTGACCTTCAAATCAGGGTCTTCAGCGAACCCTTACAAAAACCAAGATGTCCGGTAGGCCGACGGTGAAACTTTACCGAGTACCTTCACAAACTCTCGCCCATGTTGGCCAATACTGCAATCACTGACTCAGAGCTGCTGTACCCAACCTAGGGCCCCTATAAACCTTTATTTACTGAGGCGTGTGGGAGTAGGTTACCCGTCCCCAGCAAGTTTCGGTTGTTAGAGAATTCCCGAGTGACCAGCGTACCTCCCTTAAAATAAAAAAAATTCACAAATCACGTTAGAATGTACAAATAGCGTTTATGACCCCTCTAGCGTACGCAAACGGTACTGGGTCAAGTTACTAACTAATGCACACAATTACGTGCGGTACAATCGTACTGCACATAAGCAACTAATCTTATGTGCGGAACGACCAGTGGAATCGAAAATTGCTGCTGCGAATTCCTTCAGCCGGAGCTTAATGGCCTATATGGGTACTGCACCAACCCCCTGGGTTGTGCCTCTTGACTCTATCTATAGCGGACTTCCTAGTCTGCTGTACCTAGACCTCCTGGTCTGTCTCTCTGGACCTCCTGGTCCGTGACCTCCTGGTCTGTGTCTACAGTAGACTTTTACTCTGCTATACTCTAATGCTCCTATATATGTTTAACAAGGGATGCCTCCCAAGCCACCACGCCGTCACTTACGTGAATGTCCTCACGAGAACTCGACTTCTACGTTCCAATAAAAAAAAAATGAGAGAATACTTATATATGTATACACACTTTCACCTCATGTACACTTCACTTTCGTTTCTGCGCAGAAATCCCTTTCATTCAGTAACACAGTCTAGTCCAGAGGAGTTGCAAATTAGAGAAGGATCTATTAGCTTAAAATTTTGGACACTGAAATTGACTTGCTCTATTATCGCGTTGCCTCCTTTTCGCCTATTCAAAACAATACTATCGTGTGATTTGTATTATGTGGGCGTACCCAGACGCTCCGTTGCGTAATATACGCTCCGTGCGTCGGCCCTTGCGCCGCGTACGCTAGTCTCACCCTTTTGTTAGAGACACGTGTACACCAGCCAGATATGTCCACAGAAATACAATTAACACGTTTATCAATGTAGATGATCTTTAACTGTAATCATCTACCGAGCACCACACAGGTCTTTCCTTGTATATTTAGGCAAAGCTGTGTGCGTGTTTTACAAATTACCTCCTTACGTATTATTTTTACTCTTTAACTACCAATAGCAACAAATCTTTCTCAGCACGTTATCAATTATGAAATGGCAACCAGGAGAGTGATGTGAAAATACACAAATGAAAAAGAAATGCAGATGTATGCGTGCGTGCGTACATAAGACAGAAATAAAACAGTTTTAAAAAGACAATAGCGTATTGTTCTTACCTCTGGTTCCGGATTCCACCAGCACTCCTACAACGTAGCGAAACAGACGCTTATCTAGCCAGCACTACTGCCTTCCCGCCCTTGCTGGCAGATAACGTCTGCTTGCGTCAGTGCGGATATGTGGAGGACGGATGAGCTCCCAATTGATAATGTTGATTTAAATTACCTTATAACCTTCACTATATATAGGTAAGAGACTCAGTACGCAATTGGCGTATGGGGTACCGTAAGGGTACGCACTTAGCATAGCATACGCTCGGCCGTGATCGAGACGCACATGCGACGCGCTCGCTCACAGCTTAATGCGTGGTGTCGAGCACGCTATAGGCGGTCGACTATCGTAATGCTACGCTACCAGCGTAGCGGACGCTCGAGACCACGAGGAGATCACGAGCGGCGCAGACGCTAACAGGATGACAATCAGTAAACCTTGAATGTAACACACAGAAAGGATACTCTTATGCTGTAAACCTTGTACTGAAATACTGTAGCGATATAACGCTGCTTAACCTTGTTAATACTAAAGCTGTTTGAGCGATCGAGACGCTCCTATTACCCTCTGCAATGTAATGAACACACGATACCGTGCTAAGGTTCCAACACCTTTACTAACAAGCTTTTAGTTATATCGAAAAGGGGAAACAGTTTACAAGTCATACACTACAAGCTAACATATCATTCTAACAGAATATCTAGACAGAAATATACAATAGCGTCACAATCTTATACTATAACAGAGTGAGAGAGAGAGAGAGTATGGCCAATGCAAACAGAAACAAGTTGATTACAGAGAATTACTTACACACACTGGGAATGATCGCTGCGCTAGTCCTGGTTACCAGCTCCAAGTTAGTCAAGATGAAAACCGTTGTGGAGAGAAGACTCTTGTGTCCCCAAGTCTATTTCAAACTATATTTATGTACTAGCTCAAGACATACTTCAATAGATACTATGTGTCCTCTTTCCATTGGTTAGTTCAAGAAATGGGCGATGGCTAGGACTTGTCAGTATTCTAAATTCCTCTCTTGATTGTATTGGGGAAACCTATTGTTTGGATCTTTCAAACAAACTCTGTCTCTGTGCTTTGTTTACCCCCTGGTCACCTCTTTCAGTTGAGACAATGACATCTCAGCACTCATTATTCTGGAGAGAAACCTGGACCTATTCATAAACAAAGGTATAAGCCCTCTTCATAGAATCTCAAAGCTTATTGTAAGTAAGGCTATTTGTTTTCAGTCTGTGGGAAAGAGGAATTCCAGTCCCCCACCCTGCATTTATGTATAATTTATTCTGAATGCAATTAGTCTTATGTTCCACCTCTGTGCATAACCATGAGCAGGAACTATGCGAATCCCTCCCAGCATGTAAAGGAGAATTTATCAGGTCCAAGAACCATTTTAAATTTACCATACTTGCTGACATTATTAAGGGGAATATTAACTATAAAACCTGCTATATGGAGTTATTAAGCAGCGATTGAGTCGCCCGCTAGACGCACACAAACTCTACCGTAAATGCACATACCATGCGCTCGAGCGCACGCCCGTAGAGGCGCCATCACGCAATTGCGAATATGTGCACGCACGCCAGAGAAAGTGCATGTGCAGCGGGCAAGCGCATGAGGTGAATATATGGCAACGTGTAGCGTGATATTTTTCCGACTTTGACAATATGCAGCTATAAGGGGAAAACACTCTTTATAGGTGATATCCCTGTGGTATATAGCGCTCTGGTGTGTGCTGGCATACTCTCCCTCTGTCTCCCCAAAGGGCTTTGTGGGGTCCTGTCCTCTGTCAGAGCATTCCCTGTGTGTCTGCGGTGTGTCGGTACTGCTGTGTCGGCATGTATGATGAGGAAAATGATGTGGATGCGGAGCAAATGCCTGTGAATGTGATGTCACCCCCTGCGGGGTCGACACCTGTGTGGATGGACTTATGGAAGGAATTACGTGACAGTGTCAACTCCTTACACAAAAGGTTTGACGACATAGGACAGCCGGCTACTCGGCTTGTGCCTGTTCCAGCATCTCAAATGTCATCAGGGGCTTTAAAACGCCCGCTACCTCAGGTGACAGACACAGATGTCGACACGGATACCAACTCCAGTATCGACGACGATGAGACTAGTGTACCCTCCAATAGGTCCACCCGTTACATGATTGAGGCAATGAAAAATGTTTTACACATTTCTGATAATACCCCAGGTACCACAAAAAAGGGTATTATGTTTGGTGAGAAAAAGCTACCTGTAGTTTTTCCTGCATCTGAGGAATTAAATGAGGTGTGTGAGGAAGCGTGGACTTCCCCCGATAAGAAATTGATAATTTCTAAACGGTTATTGGCAGCGTTCCCTTTCCCGCCAGAGGATAGGTCACGTTGGGAAACGCCCCCTAGGGTAGATAAGGCGCTGACACGCTTATCAAAAAAGGTGGCACTACCGTCTCCGGATACGGCCGCCCTAAAGAAACCTGCTGAAAGAAAGCAGGAAACTACCCTTAAAGCTATCTACACACACACAGGCATTATATTGCGACCAGCGATTGCATCGGCTTGGATGTGCAGTGCTGCTGCTGTGTGGTCAGATTCCCTGTCGGATAATATTGATACCATGGATAGGGACAATATTTTGCTGACGATAGAGCATATAAAAGACGCCGTCTTATACATGCGTGATGCACAGAGGGATATTTGCCGGCTGGCATCAAAAATAAGCGCTATGTCCATTGCCGCCAGGCGGGGGTTATGGACTCGGCAATGGTCTGGCGATGCCGACTCGAAACAGCACATGGAAGTTTTGCCCTATAAGGGGGTGGAACTGTTTGGGGATGGTCTTTCGGACCTCGTGTCCACAGCTACTGCTGGAAAATCGACCTTTTTGCCACAGGCTACCCCACAGCAAAAGAAAGCACCGTATTATCAGGTACAGTCCTTTCGGCCCCAGAAAAGCAAGAGGGCTAGAGGCTCATCCTTTCTGCCGAGAGGCAAAGGTAGAGGGAAAAAGCTGCAGCACACAGCTAGTTCCCAAGAGCAGAAGTCCTCCCCCGCATCCGGTAAGTCCACAGCATGACGCTGGGGCTGCTCAGGCGGACCCGGGTACGGTGGGGGCCCGCCTCAGAAATTTCAGCGCTCAGTGGGCTCTCTCACAAGTGGATCCCTGGGTCCTTCAAGTAGTATCTCAGGGGTACAGGCTGGAATTCGAGACGTCTCCCCCCCGCCGTTTCCTAAAATCTGCCTTACCGGCAACTCCCTCTGCCAGGGAGGCGGTGTTTGTGGCTATTCAAAAACTGTATTCACAGCAAGTGATTGTCAAGGTACCCCTCCTTCAGCAAGGAAAGGGTTACTATTCCACAATGTTTGTGGTACCGAAACCGGACGGTTCGGTGAGACCCATCTTAAATTTAAAATCCTTGAACACTTATATCAAAAGGTTCAAGTTCAAGATGGAATCTCTCAGGGCGGTTATTGCGAGCCTGGACGAGGGGGATTACTTGGTCTCCCTGGACATCAAGGATGCTTACCTGCATGTCCCCATTTACCCTCCTCACCAGGAGTACCTCAGATTTGTGGTACAGGACTGTCACTATCAGTTCCAGATGCTGCCGTTTGGGTTATCCACGGCACCGAGGGTCTTTACCAAGGTAATGGCCGAAATGATGATACTCCTTCGCAAGAAAGGAGTTTTAATTATCCCGTACTTGGACGATCTCCTGATAAAGGCGAGGTCCAAGGAACAGTTGGTAGTGGGGGTAGCACTTTCTCGGGAAGTGCTACAACAGCACGGCTGGATTCTCAATATTCCTAAGTCACAGCTGGTCCCGACGACACGTCTTCTGTTCCTGGGACTGATTCTGGACACAGACCAGAAAAGAGTGTTTCTTCCAGTGGAAAAAGCCGAGGAGTTGTCATCTCTAGTCAGAGACATCCTAAAACCGGGACAGGTGTCGGTACATCAATGCACACAAGTCCTGGGAAAAATGGTAGCTTCATACGAAGCAATTCCATTCGGAAGGTTCCATGCAAGAACTTTCCAGTGGGACCTGTTGGACAAATGATCCGGGTCCCATCTCCAGATGCAACAGCGGATAACCCTGTCGGCAAGAACAAGGGTGTCGCTGCTGTGGTGGCTGCAGAGGGCTCATCTACTAGAGGGCCGCAGATTCGGAATACAGGACTGGGTCCTGGTGACCACGGATGCCAGCCTTCGGGGCTAGGGTGCAGTCACACAGGGAAGAAATTTCCAAGGACTGTGGTCAAATCAGGAAATTTCGCTTCACATAAATATTCTGGAGCTAAGGGCCATTTACAATGCCCTAAGCCAAGCCAGGCCCCTGCTTCAGAACCAGCCGGTACTGATCCAATCAGACAACATCACGGCGGTCGCCCATGTAAACAGACAGGGCGGCACAAGAAGCAGGAGGGCAATGGCAGAAGCCACAAGGATTCTCCGATGGGCAGAGAATCATGTGTTAGCACTGACAGCAGTGTTCATTCCGGGAGTGGACAACTGGGAAGCAGACTTCCTCAGCAGGCACGACCTCCACCCGGGAGAATGGGGACTTTATCCAGAGGTCTTCCAAATGCTGGTAACCCGTTGGGAAAGACCACAGGTGGACATGATGGCGTCCCGCCTCAACAAAAAGCTAAAAAGATATTGCGCCAGGTCAAGGGACCCTCAGGCAATCACTGTGGACACTCTAGTGACACCGTGGGTGTACCAGTCTCTTTATGTGTTTCCTCCTCTGCCTCTCATGCCCAAGGTACTGAGAATAATAAGAAGGCGAGGAGTAAAAACTATACTCGTGGTTCCGGATTGGCCAAGAAGAGCTTGGTACCCGGAACTTCAAGAGATGCTTGCAGAGGACCCTTGGCCTCTGCCGCTCAGACAAGACCTGCTGCAGCAGGGACCCTGTCTGTTGCAAGACTTACCGCGGCTACGTTTGACGGCATGGCGGTTGAACACCGGATCCTAAAGGAAAAGGGCATTCCGGAGGAAGTCATCCCTACCCTGATCAAAGCCAGGAAGGATGTCACCGCAAAACATTATCACCGCATTTGGCGGAAGTATGTTGCTTGGTGTGAGGCCAAGAAGGCCCCAACGGAGGAAATTCAACTGGGTCGATTCCTGTATTTCCTGCAAGCAGGTGTGACGTTGGGCCTCAAATTGGGGTCCATTAAGGTCCAGATCTCGGCCCTGTCGATTTTCTTCCAGAAAGAACTGGCTTCACTGCCTGAAGTTCAGACTTTTGTCAAGGGAGTTCTGCATATTCAGCCTCCTTTTGTGCCCCGAGTGGCACCTTGGGATCTCAATGTGGTTTTGGAGTTCCTGAAATCACATTGGTTTGAGCCACTTAAGACTGTGGATTTGAAATATCTCACGTGGAAAGTGGTTATGCTGTTGGCTCTGGCTTCGGCCAGACGTGTGTCAGAATTGGCGGATTTTCCATATGGATAGGGCAGAGTTGAGGACTCGTCCTCAGTTTCTCCCGAAGGTGGTATCAGCTTTTCACTTGAACCAACCTATTGTGGTGCCTGCGGCTACTAGGGACTTGGAGGATTCCAAGTTACTGGACGTAGTCAGGGCCCTGAAAATTTATGTTTCCAGGACGGCTGGAGTCAGGAAAACTGACTCGCTGTTTATTCTCTATGCACCCAACAAGCTGGGTGCACCTGCTTCTAAGCAGACTATCGCGCGCTGGATTTGTAGCACTATTCAGATGGCGCATTCTGCGGTGGAACTACCGCAGCCTAAATCTGTTAAAGCCCATTCCACAAGGAAGGTGGGCTCATCTTGGGCGGCTGCCCGAGGGGTCTCGGCTTTACAACTTTGCCGAGCTGCTACTTGGTCAGGGGCAAACACGTTTGCTAAATTTTATAAATTTGATACCCTGGCTGAGGAGGACCTGGAGTTCTCTCATTCGGTGCTGCAGAGTCATCCACACTCTCCCGCCCGTTTGGGAGCTTTGGTATAATCCCCATGGTCCTTACGGAGTCCCCAGCATCCACTAGTACATCAAAGAAAATAAGAATTTACTCACCGGTAATTCTATTTCTCGTAGTCCGTAGTGGATGCTGGGCGCCCATCCCAAGTGCGGATTGTCTGCAATACTTGTAAATAGTTATTGTTACACAAATCGGGTTGTTGTGCGAGCCATCTATTCAGAGGCTCCATTGTTATCATACTGTTAACCGGGGTTCCTATCACGAGTTATATGGTGTGATTGGTGTGGCTGGTATGAGTCTTACCCGGGATTCAAAATCCTTCCTTATTGTGTCAGCTCTTCCGGGCACAGTGTCCTAACTGAGGCTTGGAGGAGGGTCATAGGGGGAGGAGCCAGTGCACACCAGATAGTCCTAAATCTTTCTTTAGAGTGCCCAGTCTCCTGCGGAGCCCGTCTATTCCCCATGGTCCTTACGGAGTCCCTAGCATCCACTACGGACTACGAGAAATAGAATTACCGGTGAGTAAATTCTTATTTTATATATTAGTGGATTTAAAGCACATTTCCATGACAGGTCACATGCTGTATGCAAATACAACTTCCTGGTTTGCTATAAATATCCTGCCATGTCCACCTGCTGACATCCCCTTGATGAAGTCCTAGACTACAGGACGAAACGCGTTGGAACAGGGACTTGCTACCAGTGGCGTGTGGTGAGGTCAGTGGCTGATGAGGCACTACCATAATGTCCGCCGAATCCTGACGATGACCCCTACCGCCGCCGAGCCAATGCCCGTTACTGCCTCTGAGCCGATGCCACTGCCAATGGCTTACAAACATGGCCACCATCAACTGACCCAGCCCTCCACCACTAATTTGCATCTCAGTCCGATGCCGCCAATGCCCGCTGCCTGCCTTGATTATCAGAAAAAAATAAAATTAGTGTTTGGGACTGGGAAGGGAGTGGGAGGAGGACATGAATGCAATTTTGTTGTCCATGGCTTCCATTAACTTGATGGAGAAGGGTCTGAATGGGTTAAACAATGTAAAAAAAAATGCGTGAGGTCCCCCCTATTAAGTATAACCAGCCTCGGGCTCTTTGAGCCAGTCCTGGTTGTTTAAATACTGGGGGAAAAATTGGACAGGGGTTCCCCGTATTTAGACAACCAGCACCGGGCTCTTAGTCCGGTCCTGGTTCCAAAATATGGGGGCAAAAGATGTAGGGGTCCCCTGTATTTTTAAAACCAGCACCGGGTTCCACTAGCCAGGGATATAATGCCACAGCCGGGGGACACATTTATGTAGCTCCCTGCGGCCGTGACATTACCCCCCCCCCCCCCCAACTGGTCACCACTGGCCGGGGTTCCCTGGAGGAGTGGGGACCCCTTAAATCAAAGGGTTTTCCCCCTCCAGGCACCCAAGGGCCAGGGGTGAAGCCCGAGGCTGTCCCCAGCACCCCTGGGTGGTGGGTGCCGGGCTGATAGCCATAAGTGTGTAAAAAAAGAATATTGTTTTCTGTTGTGGAACTACAAGGCCCAGCAAGCCTCCCTGCTTGCTGGTACTTGGAGAACCTCAAGTACCAGCATGCGGGGCAATAATGGTTCCGCTGGTACCTGTAGTTTTACAACAACAAAAATACCCAAATAAAAACACATCACACACACCGTAAAAGTTAAATTTTATTATAACACACTTACACACTCACACATACTTACTTACATCCCACGCCGGTCACGTCCACTTGTCCATGTAGAATCCAATACCTGTAAATGTAAAACAAGTAATTTAGACTTAAAAACTTCAATCCAAAGGAGGGGGGCGGGGAAGGAGAGAGAGAGAGACACCGACCTGCTGCTGTGTGTGGACGGAGCCGGTGGAGGACAGGGGAGAGCCGCACAGCGGAGGCCGCACACTACCCTGCTGGTGCCTGTCAGCGGGAGGGGAGGACGGAGCCGGCAGAGAAGGACAGGGGAGAGCCGCACAGGGGAGAGCTGCCTGGTGCCTGTGAGCGGGAGGGGCGGACCTAGCCGGCGGAGGAGGACAGGGGAGAGCAGCACTCACTGCAGAGCCACCGCAACTCCTGTACCAACTTCCGCCTCACGCCGCTGGATCCGCTGTCCAATCACAGGTGACTCGCTGACATGGGGGTGGTGTCCCTGTCAGCGAGGCACTTTTTTCAGTGCCGCTTTCCCTATGTTTTTCAATGGGCTTTTACAGCCCAGTGCTACGCTCCGCCCCCCGCACTGTCCCCGTTCCTATTATGTATGGGAGGCACTGCTATCAGTGCCTCCCAAAGTCATTTAACAAAAAAAAAACAAATTGCATTACATCAAGAAGATACTTATGACACAGAATATGTGTCATAAGTATCTTCTTTGTATTATTTTACTAATTAATCACAGGGAAGGCATTGCCTCCCCTGACTGCACGTCCCTGCTTGCTACGTATCCAGGACTTCCCTTTGCGGACAGATAAGCTCCTTTAAACTTTTATTTTGTACGTGTGCTACCTACATTTGCTACTGGAAAATTTTATTTGTATGTTATTAAAACTGCATAAGACAGGGACTTGCTACGTACCTAAAACTTCCCTTGGTGGACAGATAAGCCCTTTTACACTTTTATCTTGTACGTGTGCTACATGCATTCGCTACTGGAAAACTTGTTTTATGTTTATGTTATTAAAATTGTATATCCTTCTTTATATAAAAGATGGCTCAGAATCTGTATTTGTGGAACAAACCTAGTTCCTAATTAAGAGCCATTCTATTCATATGGTCATAACGGTATGCACTATGGCCCTCATTCCGAGCTGATGGCTCGCTAGCTGCTTTTAGCAGCAATGCAAACGCTAAGCCGCCGCCCTCTGGGAGTGTATCTTAGCTTAGCAGAAGTGCGACCGAAAGGATCTCAGAACTGCTCCAAAATATTTTCGAGCAGTTTCTGAGTAGCTCCAGACCTACTCCTAGCTTGCGATCACTTCAGACTATTCAGTTCCTGTTTTGACGTCACAAACACGCCCTGCGCTCGGCCAGCCATTCCCCCGTTTTCTTAGGCACGCCTGCGTTTGTATCTGACACGCCTGCGTTTTTCAGCACACTCCCTGAAAACGGCCAGTTACCTCCCAGAAACGCCCCATTCCTGTCAATCACTCAGCGGTCAGCAGTGCGACTGAAAAGCATCGCTAGACCTTGTGTGAAACTGCATCGTTTGTTGTGAAAGTACGCCGTGCGTGCGCATTGTGTCCCATACGCATGCGCAGAAGTGCCGATTTTTAGCCTGATCGCTGCGCTGCGAACAACGGCAGCTAGCGATCAACTCGGAATGAGGGCCTATGTGTGATTCTTTTTGTTTTCTCATCCATATTTTCCAATACCAATGGGTCAGTTGACCGAAGAATATCTTTAAGTGAAGATAAGTCATTGGCATATTGTTTTTGTATTTGGTCTCACAAGGTGATTTGTTTCACCATTTCCTTTAAGGAAACACTAGTAGGCGCTCTTTTTTGCACTTCACTTGATATATGTTATTTCACTCACTGGTCAAGAGCTGCCACTCATTCTCATGAGGAGTGTTTCATAAATATAATTTAAGCTCATCCCTCTCTGAGTAGAGGTTAAAAACACTGTTTATTTACACTGTGTACTGGTGACAAAATTGAGCGCTCCTTTCCGTTATTTATATATATATATATATATATTTATTTGTGTGTGTGTATATGTAGGTATATATATATATATATATATATATGGATTTATATAATTGTTTTTATATACACTGCTCAAAAAAATAAAGGGAACACTAAAATAACACATCTTAGATCTGAATGAATGAAATATTCTTATTAAATACTTTGTTCTTTACATAGATGAATGTGCTGACAACAAAATCACACAAAAAATTATCAATGGAAATCAAATTTATTAACCCATGGAGGTCTGGATTTGGAGTCAAACTCAAAATTAAAGTGGAAAAACACACTACAGGCTGATCCAACTTTGATGTAATGTCCTTAAAACAAGTCAAAATGAGGCTCAGTAGTGTGTGTGGCCTCCACGTGCCTGTATGACCTCCCTACAACCCACACAAGTGGCTCAGGTTGTGCAGCTCATCCAGGATGGCCCATCAATGCGAGCTGTGGCAAGAAGGTTTGCTGTGTCTGTCAGCGTAGTGTGCAGAGCATGGAGGCGCTACCAGGAGACAGGCCAGTACATCAGGAGACGTGGAGGAGGCCGTAGCAGGGCAACAACCCAGCAGCAGGACCGCTACCTCCGCCTTTGTGCAAGGAGGAACAGGAGGAGCACTGCCAGAGCCCTGCAAAATAACCTCCAGCAAGCCACAAATGTGCATGTGTCTACTCAAACGATCAGAAACAGACTCCATGAGGGTGGTATGAGGGCCCGACGTCCACAGGTGGGGGTTGTGCTTACAGCCCAACACCGTGCAGAACGTTTGGCATTTGCCAGAGAACACCAAGATTGGCACATTCGCCACTGGCGCCCTGTGCTCTTCACAGATGAAAGCAGGTTCTCACTGAGCACATGTGACAGACGTGACAGAGTCTGGAGACGCCAAGGAGAACGTTCTGCTGCCTGCAACATCCTCCAGCATGACCGGTTTGGCAGTGGGTCAGTAATGGTGTGGGGTGGCATTTCTTTGGGGGGACGCACAGCCCTCCATGTGCTCGCCAGAGGTAGCCTGACTGCCATTAGGTACCGAGATGAGAGCCTCAGACGCCTTGTGAGATCATATGCTGGTGCGGTTGGCCCTGGGTTCCTCCTAATGCAAGACAATGCTAGACCTCATGTGGCTGGAGTGTGTCAGCAGTTCCTACAAGACGAAGGCATTGATGCTATGGACTGGCCCGCCCGTTCCCCAGACCTGAATCCAACTGAGCACATCTGGGACATCATGTCTCGCTCCATCCACCAACGCCACGTTGCACCACAGACTGTCCAGGAGTTGGCGGATGCTTTAGTCCAGGTCTGGGAGGAGACCCCTCAGGAGACCATCCGCCACCTCATCAGGAGCATGCCCAGGCATTGTAGGGAGGTCATACAGGCACGTGGAGGCCACACACACTACTGAGCCTCATTTTGACTTGTTTTAAGGACATTACATCAACGTTGGATCAGCCTGTAGTGTGTTTTTCCACTTTAATTTTGAGTGTGACTCCAAATCCAGACCTCCATGGGTTAATAAATTTGATTTCCATTAATACTTTTTGTGTGATTTTATTGTCAGCACATTCAACTATGTAAAGAACAAAGTATTTAATAAGAATATTTCATTCATTCAGATCTAGGATGTTATTTTAGTGTTCCCTTTATTTTTTTGAGCAGTGTATATAAATATATATATATATATATATATATATGTATAAAAATAATCGCTTTCACTGTGTGTGTCTTTGGTGCCGCATGTGCACGTGTGTGTGTGAGTATCAGGTGCTGCAAGTGTATAAGTGTGTGTTAGGTGATGTGTGTGTATATGTGGGAGTGTCTGGTGCTGCAAGTGTATATATGTATTTCAGGTGCTGTGCATGTATAGGAGTGTGTGAGTGTCAATTGCTGTGTGTGTTACTTGCCATGTGTGTATAAGTGTGTGTGTCATTTGCTACTTGTGTATATTAGTCTGGTTGATGTGCGTGTATATGTATGTGTTTGGTGCTGTGTGTGTTTGGTGCTGCTTGTGTACATGGGTTTTTGCTGTTGTGTGTTTATAATATCGTGTGTGTTGCTTTGTGTGTATGTGTATGGTGTGGCGACTGTATAAGTGTGTGTTTGTTGGGTGCAGCATGTGTAAATGTCTTTGTGAGCTTTTGGTGCCTCGTGTGAATTTCTGTGTTTTTGGTGCTGCACGTGTATATGTGTGTGTGTGTTAGGTGTCGTGTGCGCGCGCGTGTTTACGGAGTACAGCGGCCCAGCCAATGTCCAGGCCACACGGTACGGTGGGAGAGGGGACTACAGCACATGTGGATGCCAATCAAGGCATCATTTTCACATTGTTTTAGAAAGATCAGCCCTGGATCTAAGGGCAAACACAGTATTGGTTGCTCAATTGTTGATCAGTTCGCAACAAAGTGTTTTTGGAGCACAGAAGAGTTGAGAATTGAGGGTGGGGGGTGGATGGGCTGAAATAAAACCTATCAAGCCTGCACACCTCTCCTCTTCTTCCCATCCCAGCTCTCTCTGCAGAATTGTTCTTCATTGTCCATTGTTGTTCAGCGCTGCTTAAAGGGGTACACACTGTTAGATATATCTGCAGATTAATTGGTCTGCAGATATATCTATGGACAGGTCGGGCAGTGTATTGTGCATACACATTGCCTGATCCGTCAGGAACTGACGTCATGAACTGGGTGGGCGTGTACATACGTCCGCCCAGGTCAGCTGTCAATCACCGTCAGCTGTCAATCACCGCCGGCTGGGCGGTCGGCTGTTCGCCCGTACACACACACTGATGCACCAATATATCGGTAGCAACAGTGCATCCGGAAAGTATTCTGAGCACTTCACTTTTTCCACTTTTTGTTATGTTACAGCCTTATTTAAAAATGTGTCAAAAAAATTTCCCCTCAAAATTCTACTCCCAATTATGACAACGTGAAAATGTTTTTTTGAGATTTTTGAAAATTTATTAAAACTTAAAAAACTAAGAAATCACATGTACATAAGTATTCTCAACCTTTGCCATGAAGCTCAAAATTGAGCTCAGGTGCATCCTGTTTCCACTGAGCATCCCTGAGATGTTCCTACAGCTTAATTGGAGTCCACCTGTGGTAAAATCACCTGATTGGACATGATTTGGAAAGGCACACATCTGTCTACATAAGGTTCCACACTTGACAGTGCATGTCTGAGCACAAACCAAGCATGAAGTCAAAGGAATTGTCTGTAGACCTCCAAGACAAGAATGTCTCGAGGCACAAATCAGGGGAAGGGTACAGAAAAATATCTGCTGCTTTGAAGGTCCCAATGAGCACAGTGGCCTCCATCATCCACAAATGGAAGAAGTTCGGAACCACCATAACTAAACTGAGGGATTGAGTCGAGAAGGGCCCTAGTCAGGGAGGTGACCAAGAACCCGATGTTTCTAGAACTTGTGGCGGCCAGGGTGAAAGTTTTCTTTGCGCCCCCCCCTGGCAAATCGGGATAGTGCCCACTGAAGACACGCACCAAAAATTAGGGGCGTGGTTTCATAGGAAATGGCCGTAGATGTGCCCCCTGTAGATATGCCCCCAGCAGTTGGTCCCCTAATAGATAAGCACCCTGTAGATGTGCCCCCAGCAGATTTGCACCCTAGTAGCGCCGCTAACACACACACACACACACACACACCAAAAAAACATACACACACACACACAAAAAACACACAATACTCACTAGCCCCGCTCCTGCATCCCAACCATTGCAGCTGTCCTCCGTCTCTTGCCGCCGCTCGTTGAATCCATGGGAGACCCCATAGCACCGCACAGACACTAGTGGTCATTTTATGAGCTCTAGCATCTGACAATGGAGCCGGCTGCAGGGGGCGCCCACACAGCCCATGGTGCCTGCTGCAGCTGGGGTGCGGGGTGACTGCAGCCTCGCCCGCAGGCCGCAGCGCCCCTGGCACAGGCACGGCTTGCTCGCGCCAAGAACCACTCCTGACTACATCAATAAACTGCCAAATTTGTCAAATGGGACTGTGATGATAAAACAGATAGTTTGAATTTAACATTACTTCCATTTACTCATGTTTATGTATTTTGCCCTGAAATTTTACAAATTTGGTCATGCCAAATTGTAGCTTAATCTGTTCATTACATTTTGAGGTGTAGCCCTTTGAAACACCATGCCCTCATCTCAGAAGGTCACTATGGGACATTTTGGATAGTTAGAATCTGCATTAATATAAGGGCTTGGCCGAGCCCTTATTTGTTATATATATTTATCTTGTGATGCCTGTTTGTCTTTTGTCCATATGTTTGATCATATCTTCTATGGATGCTGGGCATTGAAAACTCCTTTCTACAGCCAAGTCCTCCCACGTACATTGATCTTCAGCCTAGTGTTTTGCCATTTTATGTGTATACTGTATTATTTCTATAATTTTATTCTTGCTCATGCTTGTGCCCTGGTTGGCAAGGTTTAACAATGTTTTGCCTGTGTCTATATGTGTTTTTGTCCATTAATGTCTATTTTAAAAATTATAGTATGAGCTTGAGATTTTTTTTTATTATTACACATTTTTTCTGTGTCAAAGTACAAATTCTGATAATTATTATTATTTTTTTAAATAACATTAAAATTGATCTACTTGTATTTATCTTTTCCACAGAATATATTTTAAACTTTTATTAAACTTCATAGTCATGATCCCAGTATTTTTTTTTCCTGTTGGAAGTTGTATGGCTAAATTTAACTGTTCTTGTAACTCAACCCAAGCAAAAATATGTAATGCATAAAACAAAGATTAAGAGAAAACGTAGAATTCGTTTCCGAAGGGCACAAATATTTTCAGTACGACAAATCCTGTGCGGGTTGAGGGAGGATTGAGTGATCAAGCGATATAGAGTGTCGTCATTAGCAATTTTCGAGCTGTATAATTTAGTGAAAGACAGGTTGGATCCCTCTATGAGAAGATGTAAAGCAGTTCCTGGAATTAGCAAGTTATTGGCAACGCTGAATGTTTTGGCAAAAGGTTCTTTTCAACATACAGTCGGTGACATTGGAGGTATTTCCCAGGCTTCCTTTTCAAGATTCCTGTCAATTGTACTGTAGGCAATTTTATTTCACTCCGATAAATTCCTCTCCTGGCCCAAGACACAGGTTGAGTGGATAGCAGTGAAACAAGATTTCTACAAAATTGCTGGTTTCCCCAATGTTTTAGGGGCCATCGATTGCACTCATGTACCCTACCGTCCCACTGAGGATATGGAAGAGATATCACGTAATCGTAAAAAAAAAAAATTCTACTCTATGAATATGCAGGTTATAGTAGATGCTAAGGGTAAAATAATGAATGTCTGTGCTGCTTATCCTGGTTCCACCCATGACTCATTCATTTTAAAAAATGTGTCCGTTTTTAGAGATTTTGAAGAACAAAAATTTTCAGGAGGCTGGTTGATAGGTATGTTATGTTGATTAAACATTTCATGTGGTGATGGCCCAATTTCATAAGTAGTTTGTAGTCCTATTAATTGTACATGGGTGTTAGAGAGTTATGGAGGTGAATCATATCTGTTGGTTGGGCTGCTAATTTAGGTGTCCCGCATTCATATAGTCATCGTCTCCAGGGGGAGTGTATATTCGCCGTGCAAGTGTGCAAACCTATGTGTACGCTGAGATGTTAATATCCACTTTGTGCAGTCTGTGCGCAACCCAGGAATTTCACCTACAGTGCGATGAGAACAGGCTATTTGGGGCTGGAGTTGACGTCAGGCACCATCCCTGAAAACGCATGTGACCACCTGTAATTTTCCTTTCCCAGTAAACAGATTTTTTCAGCCCTCAAACGGCCTGTTCTTGTCAGTAACCTTGCGAGTGCCCATGTGAACAGACTTTTTGCACCATGTCGTCGCTGATCACTGATTCCTGTTGCAGTTGTCTGTTGCACATGCTCAATGTGTAGCATACGCATGCACACTTTGGCCCTGATTGCTGACTGCAAAAATGCTCTACAGCTATCAGAAATGATTCGTCCACTTTGGTACACCATGTTATATGTAAGTCTATTTGGCTTTTAAAGTTGTGTACTTTAAATTTTATAAGATTATATCACAATGCACATTATATTTGAATAATTATGTAAACACAGTTTATACAATCTTTTGTTGGCAAAATCCAAAGCTTTGTGGATATAATGTTTTCATTTAGTGTTTCTCCTTTGCCTCATTTGTATTTGGCTTATAATCATATTGGCAATGTATGCGGGTTTTTAAAAAAAAAACATATTTTTGCCTAACCCACCTTACTATTACTATTACTAAATCAGGCTTACACTTTAAAGTATTTGGGGCAGTTTAGATGTACGAAAAAATATAGACTGAAAATATGTATTTAATATTCCCTTGTTCTTTTTTTATAGGAGATTCTGGTTACCCTGCACGCTCCTGGCTACTGACTCCCATTTCCAAACCATCTCGGAGGCAGGATTTTTTGTATAATAAAGCGCACATTGCAAGTAGAGCAATAATAGAGCGTACATTTGGTATTCTCAAAAGATTTCGTTGCCTGGATAAGTCAGGAGGCACCCTACTATACAGTCCGCATAAAGTCTGTCAATTTTTTTTAAGATGTTGTGTCCTGCACAAACATATGCCTGCACCACAGACTACCCACAGTTGTCAGACGCCTAAATCATCCTAACCCTGAAATAACAACTGACGGAGATGAGGAAATAAGGGGGTGGCGAAAGAGGCACGAGAAAACCTATTTTGCTAAATAAAGTCTACCATGCTCATTTTAGCACAGCCAGGTAGTACTGGTTATATATGGTCTTTTTAATGGTTAATCCAGAGGGCATTTTATTTGGTGTAGTGTTTATTGGAAAAAGTAATTTTACATTGGTTTAATGTGTTTTTTGGCAAAAAATGTAATCCTGTATTTGTTCAACTTTGTAAAATCTTTCAAAGATACTATATATTATTTCTGGAAAAATGCTTTGATCTGCAGTAATCACATTTATTCTGTTGTCTCACCTTTTTTTAATGTTGAATACCAGTATGTTAGGAACCATTTTAAAAAGTTTTTTTACGTACTAACTCTGGAAATGTTAAGGGGTATATACAATTGAAGTAGGAAGCTGCCGTCTGTCGAAAAGACGGCAGTTTTCAACTTTTTTAGATCGTAAGGGGTTCCGACCTATTCAATCTTACCCCAAATTATTCGACAAGTCGAGGAATTCGACTTGTCAAAAAGCACGTGGATTGGTGGAATAGCTGCCGATCCGCGTGCTTGTGTCGAAAACGGAGCCAAAACCGAAAGGTTTTGGCACCCTTTTCGACCATCTCAATTCGACTTTTAAAAAAGTCGAAGTGAGATGCTGGAGCAGAGATGGGGAGAGCCGCGGGCAGATGGGGAGAGCATCGCTGGAGGATGTGTCACAGCCACCGCTCACAGCAGCGTTCACCCGGCTCCAGTAAGCAAGACCTCGCTTGCTGGAGCCAGGTGGACACTGCTGTGAGCGGCGGCTGTGATGCAGGAACGGGGGAGAGGCAGAGACAAGGGGGGGGGGAGAGCCGCGGGCAGACGGAGGAGAGCGGTACTACAGCAGCGGCTATATAGCTTCTGCTGTAGAACTGCTCTCCCCCATCTGCCCGCGGCTCTCCCCCGTCTCAGCTCCCGAATCTCAATTCGACTTTTTTTAAAGTCGAATTGAGATTGCATTGAATAGCCCAGGTTGGTTCCGACTTCAATTGAATATACCCCTAAATCTTTTAAATGCACTGTTACCATGTGTTGTATGCTATTATCATAAAATGAAAAGTTAATTATCACTGTCACCTTTGTTTTTGTAGGTTTAGTGAACAAAACAATGTGTATAATATTTGCTTTACACTATAAATCACATACTGTTCACCCTTCTTGATAAATCTTACTTAAATTTTCGAGGCGGGAAAGGGGGGATGTTCCTGCACAACCTATCAGAAAATGACGACAAATATTGTAAACCAGCAATCTGGAAGACAATTAGGGAAAGTATTTCCAGAAACAGATCATCCTGCTGGCGGTGCACCCCGAGGTAAAAAAAACAGCTAAATATTAGGAAGATTTGTTCCTTGAAAGGAGTCAAGAAAACAAGAAGTAAACCTCTTTGTGGGGGCACTCTTATTAAATAGTCTAATTTATTTAAAACATAACGTTTATTAAGTCAAGTAAAAAATGTTGTTTATAGCCTTTCTCAAACAAAAGAGATTTTTGACCTCTAAATATGGGTCACCCTCAGGTGAAAATATATAGTATGATGTAAGGTTATATCAAAGAACTTTTTATTTAAATAATTTAATTATAGAATAAAATAAACAAGGTCAGAAAGTAATAATCCGACCATAACGGCATATTAATATTTCTAACTGGACGATCTACCTGTAGTTAGTAGTTGATATATCACTTCTATTGAGAGAAATAAACCAATAACAGTTTTTTAACCAGAGATTATTCCTAGATATTTCTAAATAGGAAAGGCACACATCAACTTAGTTTGTAGCTGATCACTGTCCCTGCTAAGAATAAGTATATCAGAGCAGGCCTTATGGATCAGAACCTTATTTTGTTGAAATCCTGGTACATATACAAATGGTAATAAACTTTCTTTTGTGAGTGAGTGTCTTCCTGAATGAGGCAGAAAATCCATATACTCCACAATAATTATGACAATTTGTTTATGACCACAATAAAAAGTACAAGTAACAGTAAATTTTCTCTGTGAGTAATTATTTCCCCAAACATAGAAACGAAAAAACTCTATACTCCGCAATAGTTAGAACATTTATATAAACACAGTTTACCCAAAGGGATGATATGTCCCCTAATATTGTACCATCAAAAGCTTTATGATAATGTGCGGTTTAAAGGTTAAATGTTTCACTGTGTTTGTAGCAATTCTATAGTTATTAAGAATAGTGCAGTATATGTCATGTATAGGGCAGTATATGGTGTCAGCAAAAGAAACTCCTCCGCAATAATTAGAACACTCAGTTATATAAACTCAGATCTAGCGGGGGATGGTGTATCTCCTGATATTGTACTTGTCAATAGATTTTAATAATATATAGTTTGGAAATTAGGTACTCCACTGTGCTTATAGCAATTACTGAGGAGAAAATGGTATGTAATCTCAGCAGAAGAAAAAGAAAAAACTATTGTAACAATTTCTTATGTGGACTCAGATCTCCACTATACTTGCTACAGTTTTGTTATTTTTCGAGCAGTATGTAACATCAGCAACAGAAACAAAGTTGCAAAGAAATGTCAAACTTCCTGTGAATGAAATCATAGACAGAATAAGAATTATATCAGGTTAGCTGAGTCAATTTATTTAAGACTGTAAGTATAACTACAATAGACATAGTGGAGAAGATTAATTAAATTGCCAAAAAAGGATATTTTTGTGGATTAAAAAATCCTCAGCTATGGACAGAGAAAGAGCCCGTCCCGTGTGTCCGGTCAACTTCTGCTGCCTTCCCATGTGTGTACAAGTACACAGTAAATGGGAGGTGAGAGAGTTGGCCAGACGGCAGCAGGCTGAAGAAAGAAAGAAGTGTTTCTTGCTGTCATCCGCTATAGCGTCCCGCAGCCCTGTTGATATTTAATCAGCGCAGGGCTAGGAGGTGCCGCCAAGCGGATGATGAGAGCGCACTGAAATACCTAGCGGGGAGAGAGACAGATGGTGAACAAGCCCGTTTTCAGGGTGAAACGTACGTTCAGTACTTGTCTTTGAGCGTCACATGACGCTACTTCCGGAATCCCGAGACACGTGACAGGGGCCCGGACTACGGCACTAACGGAGACGTCAGCCGCTACCGCTGCATACGGGGACTCTCTCTCCCCGCTAGGTATTTCAGTGCGCTCTCATCATCCGCTTGGCGGCACCTCCTAGCCCTGCGCTGATTAAATATCAACAGGGCTGCGGGACGCTATAGCGGATGACAGCAAGAAACACTTCTTTCTTTCTTCAGCCTGCTGCCGTCTGGCCAACTCTCTCACCTCCCATTTACTGTGTACTTGTACACACATGGGAAGGCAGCAGAAGTTGACCGGACACACGGGACGGGCTCTTTCTCTGTCCATAGCTGAGGATTTTTTAATCCACAAAAATATCCTTTTTTGGCAATTTAATTAATCTTCTCCACTATGTCTATTGTAGTTATACTTACAGTCTTAAATAAATTGACTCAGCTAACCTGATATAATTCTTATTCTGTCTATGATTTCATTCACAGGAAGTTTGACATTTCTTTGCAACTTTGTTTCTGTTGCTGATGTTACATACTGCTCGAAAAATAACAAAACTGTAGCAAGTATAGTGGAGATCTGAGTCCACATAAGAAATTGTTACAATAGTTTTTTCTTTTTCTTCTGCTGAGATTACATACCATTTTCTCCTCAGTAATTGCTATAAGCACAGTGGAGTACCTAATTTCCAAACTATATATTATTAAAATCTATTGACAAGTACAATATCAGGAGATACACCATCCCCCGCTAGATCTGAGTTTATATAACTGAGTGTTCTAATTATTGCGGAGGAGTTTCTTTTGCTGACACCATATACTGCCCTATACATGACATATACTGCACTATTCTTAATAACTATAGAATTGCTACAAACACAGTGAAACATTTAACCTTTAAACCGCACATTATCATAAAGCTTTTGATGGTACAATATTAGGGGACATATCATCCCTTTGGGTAAACTGTGTTTATATAAATGTTCTAACTATTGCGGAGTATAGAGTTTTTTCGTTTCTATGTTTGGGGAAATAATTACTCACAGAGAAAATTTACTGTTACTTGTACTTTTTATTGTGGTCATAAACAAATTGTCATAATTATTGTGGAGTATATGGATTTTCTGCCTCATTCAGGAAGACACTCACTCACAAAAGAAAGTTTATTACCATTTGTATATGTACCAGGATTTCAACAAAATAAGGTTCTGATCCATAAGGCCTGCTCTGATATACTTATTCTTAGCAGGGACAGTGATCAGCTACAAACTAAGTTGATGTGTGCCTTTCCTATTTAGAAATATCTAGGAATAATCTCTGGTTAAAAAACTGTTATTGGTTTATTTCTCTCAATAGAAGTGATATATCAACTACTAACTACAGGTAGATCGTCCAGTTAGAAATATTAATATGCCGTTATGGTCGGATTATTACTTTCTGACCTTGTTTATTTTATTCTATAATTAAATTATTTAAATAAAAAGTTATTTGATATAACCTTACATCATACTATATATTTTCACCTGAGGGTGACCCATATTTAGAGGTCAAAAATCTCTTTTGTTTGAGAAAGGCTATAAACAACATTTTTTACTTGACTTAATAAACGTTATGTTTTAAATAAATTAGACTATTTAATAAGAGTGCCCCCACAAAGAGGTTTACTTCTTGTTTTCTTGACTCCTTTCAAGGAACAAATCTTCCTAATATTTAAATTTTCGAGGGCCAGGTTAGTAATTTTTTCCCAACATACCACAAAGTAAAGTAAAATGCTGAAATCGGCATATAACCCATTAAACTGCTTTTGGTAAAGGGGGGCCATTGCACTTATTTAACTTTGTGAGGAAGATTTCCCAGTAATGCACATGGCTCAAAGGGGAAGCTAAGAGGCTGTTGGGTAAAGACCACATTTCATGCTATCATGTGTAGTTGTAAAATTAGCCAAGGAGGCCTTTATTTCTCCCCCAATGCTTCTTGCTGTTACTTGTCCCTAAGGTACTTGCTGCAGGCTGACCACTAAGGAGACGCCCTAGGCTGCCAACAAATTAGCTGGTTTAAGTGTTTCAGACTTGCCCCTATGGGAGAAAAGTGAGTGTAGAAAAATTTGTGACTAGCACCTTTGAGGCTACCGTTAGGCAAAATCATAATTTTAAAGCCACGAACAGTAGCTGGATTTTTTATGGCAAACTGTTAACTGCATATCATAGTTCTATCTGAAGTAATCCGATAAATTGTGAGTTGGGCAGAATGGAATGCTACGATTAGCCAATATTGTATTGCACAACATAAATTAACTTTTTTTTACTAATGAAAGTTACTGCTTTGTGGGCATAATTTCCACAACCTTTAGAGCAATGGTTCTCAACCTCGGTCCTCAAGTACCCCCAACAGTTCATGTTTTTCAGGTCACCTAGCAGTTGAACAGGTGTATTCATTACTCACTGACACATTTTAAAAGACCCACAGGTGGAGCAAATAATTTTACTTGCAATCCTGTGAGGAGACCTGGAAAACATGAACTGTTGGGGGTACTTAAGGACCGAGGTTGGGAACCACTGCTTTAGACGACAGTTATCACCCCAGTAACCAGTGCCGATTATGGCACTAATGCCTAGTGTATCCATGGCGATACACAAACCAACATCGGCGCAACTGTTTAATTTCAAGGATGGCCCCCATTTTTGGACCATTGATCCATGAGGGAGACGGGTGACTCATTTATACCCATGGACGTCTAGAATTTAAAAAAAACTCCTAAGGCATTCTTTTTGAGGGGATCAGTACGAGATCCCGCCGGTCGGAATACCGACACCGGGATACCGACCGGCACAATCCCGACAGGGGGGCAAGCGCAACGCAGCCCCTTGCGGGCTTGCTGCGGACACGGTGCCTCGCTACTCTCGGCACACTAATTTATTCTCCCTCTATGGGTGTCGTGGACACCCACAGAGGGAGAATATGTTGGGACTGTGCCGGTCGGGATCCAGGTGTCGGGATTCCGACCGCCGGGATCCCGTCCAGCGGGATCTTGACCGCATCCATTTTTGAGAACAACAATAAATAGTCCTTGTTGTGTAATTTTATTTGCAGTCAACAGGAAGTATCTAACTTCAAAGCGTGTCCCATAAGCATTTAAAGAATTAGTCAACCACATGTTGCTTTTTAAGTCTATCATAAACTTCAATTACAAACATTTATTTGGATTATGAATAGTGATGTGCACCGGAAATTTTTCGGGTTTTGTGTTTTGGTTTTGGATTCGGTTCCGCGGCCGTGTTTTGGATTCGGACGCGTTTTGGCAAAACCTCCCTGAAAATTTTTTGTCGGATTCGGGTGTGTTTTGGATTCGGGTTTTTTTTACAAAAAACCCTCAAAAACAGCTTAAATCATAGAATTTGGGGGTCATTTTGATCCCATAGTATTATTAACCTCAATAACCATAATTTCCACTCATTTCCAGTCTATTCTGAACACCTCACACCTCACAATATTATTTTTAGTCCTAAAATTTGCACCGAGGTCGCTGGATGGCTAAGCTAAACGACACAAGTGGCCGACACAAACACCTGGCCCATCTAGGAGTGGCACTGCAGTGTCAGACAGGATGGCACTTCAAAAAAATAGTCCCCAAACAGCACATGATGCAAAGAAAAAAGAGGCGCACCAAGGTCGCTGTGTGACTAAGCTAAGCGACACAAGTGGCAGACACAAACACCTGGCCCATCTAGGAGTGGCACTGCAGTGTCAGGCAGGATGGCACTTCAAAAAAATTGTCCCCAAACAGCACATGATGCAAAGAAAAATGAAAGAAAAAAGAGGTGCAAGATGGAATTGTCCTTGGGCCCTCCCACCCACCCTTATGTTGTATAAAAAGGACAATCACACTTTAACAAACCCATCATTTCAGCGACAGGGTCTGCCACACGACTGTGACTGAAATGACTGTGTCAAAGTCGAAAAATATCATGCTTCACGTTGCCATATATTAACCCCATGCACATGCACGCTGCTCGTGCATATAGTCTGCCGTACGTGCACATGTCCGCAAGTGCGTACACTCGCGACTCGTTTATAGTATAGTTAACCCACATAGCGTGTTTTGTACGTAATGTTCCCTTTAATCATATCAGCGAGTATGTTTAGTGTAACTGGTTCATGGACAAAGGAATTCCTCTTTACATGATACGAAGGGTCAGACAGGGTCTGAGCGGTGGTGTTTAGTACCTAACTAAAGAGCATTTTATTAAAAACAATCCGGTGCTGGTTAGGTAAAGATTAATCGCTCCTGCGTATAGTTATGTCTATAAGTAGTTTATGGACATTTACTGTATTTGCGGTTCATTATCCATGTGGCGGGAATCCTGAGAATCCCTCCCATCTGAGCAGTTTGGAATAGTCACAACCCACCTGTTTAAACTAACCTATGACCTTTTGTTATAGTGCGGGGAGACATTCCTGTGTCCAATGAACAATAAGATTGTAGGCCCCTTTGTAGTGTACTGTACTTTGTGTATATAAGGCAGCCAGCCTGGGCCAGCTCTCTCACTATTCTCCACAAAGGTGTTCATCATTGACTAACTGAGAGCTGGTTTCCAGGACTGCGCAGCGATCATTCCCATGTGTGTAAGTTTCTCTGTGACCACCTTATCCTCCTTATGTGTTTTTGCCACTTACTCTCTCTCTCTCTGTTATTGTTTATGATTATTCCGCTATTGTATATTCATGTCTAGATATTCTGTTTAGGTATTAATGTTAGTCTTGTAGTGTATAAGCTGTTAACTGTTTTTCCCCTTTTTACATACTAATTATCGTCAGTAAAGGTTTTGGAACCTTAGCAAGGAGTCTGTGTTTCATTGGTTAGTACAGAGGGTATTCTGAGTGTCATAATCGCTCACACAGCTTTTATATTACTAAGGTCTATAAGCGATACATTATTACAGTGTTACAGTACTAAGATATACAGTGTAAAGCATATTCTGTGTTTAAAGTTTATAAAGGTTACTGTCTGTGTGTACGCTCGCTGTGTGTATTCCGTACACCCAGCGCAGCGTGTGTACGTAATTTGTGTACCACGTGCGAGGTCTTCATACGCAAATAGCGTACGGAGTGCGTAGCACGTGCACGTGGTTTAGCGGCCATTACGGCTACACAGTGTTAGGAAATAGCTTGTGTTATAAGATAAATAATTAGCTTTATCAATTAAGGGCTCGTCCGTCCTCCACATTTCCGCACTAGCGAACACAAGCAGACTTTATCTGTCAGCAAAGGGCGGGAAGGTAGTATCCCTTCGTATCCGTGTTGGTGGTTGGGGATACGGTAGTGCTGACTAGATAAGCATCTGCATCGCTACGTTGTAGGAGTGCTGGTGGAATCCGGAACCGGAAGATAAGAACAGTACGCTATTGTTTTTTAAAACTGTTTCATTTCTGTTTGGTACACATTGCGTACGCAACACACGCACACACCTACATTTTTCATTTGTGTCATTTCACATCTCGCCTTCCTGTTTGCCATTTATCATTGATAACGTGCTGAGAAAGATTTGTTGCTATTGGTAGTTAAAAGTAAAATTAATACGTAAGGGAGTCATTTGTAAAACACGCACACGGCTTTGCCTAAGATACAAGGGAGATCTGTGTGGTGCTCGGTAAATGATTACAGTTAAATATCATTTGCATTGATAGAAACGTGTTACTTGTGTTACTGTGGACGTGTCTGGCCTGTGTACACGTGTCCCTAACAAAGGGCGGGACAATCGTACGCGACGAAAGGGTCGACATACGTAGCGTATATTATGCAACGGAGCGTATGGGTACGCCCACTTGATACAAATCACACGATAGTATTGTTTTAGTAGGCGATACGGAGGCAACGCGATAATAGCGCAAGTTAATCTCAGTATCCTAAATTTTAGTGTAATAGATCCTTCTCTAGTTGCAACTCCTCTGGGACTAGCCTGTGATACTGCATGAAAGGAATTTTCTGTACAGAAAAGAAAGTAAAGAGTATATGAGGTGAAAGAGTGTGTGCATATATATAAGTTTCTCATTTTTGGTTGGAACCTAAGAAATCGAGTTCTCGTGAGGTACATCCGTGAAAGTGACAGCGCGTGGTGGCTTGGGAGGCATCCCTTGTTAGTCTTGTAATAAGAGCATTAGAGTATAGCGGTTTAGGAGGTCTACTGTATAAACATAGACCAGGAGGTCACAGACCAGGAGGTCCCGAGAGACAGACCAGGAGGTCTAGGTACAGCAGACTAGGAAGTCCGCTATAGATAGAGTATACCCATAAAGGCCATCAAGCTCTCGCTGAAGGAATTTGCAGCCGCAATTATCGATTCCGCTGGTTGTAAGGCGTATAAATAATAGTTATTTATACACAGTGCGACTGTACCGCATGTAATTGTGTGCATTAGTTTGTAACTTGACCCAGCACCATTTGCGTACACTAGTGGGGTCATAAACGCTATTTGTACATTCTAACGTGATTTGTGTAATTTTTTTTATTTTAAGGGAGGTTTGCTGGTCACTCAGGAACACTCCAGCAACTGATAGTTACTGGGAAGGGTAAGTGCTCTTCGGATCACACCCACACGTTCCAGTAAATAGAGGTTCAGGTCGCAGGGGCCCTAGGTTGAGTACGCCAGCGCTAAGGCAGTGTGTGGGCGTATTGGTCGACGTGGGCGAGTGTGTGAAGGTACTCGGTAAACTTTCACCGTCGGCCTACCCCGGACATCTTGGTTTTTGTAAGGGTTCGCTGAAGACCCTGATTTGAAGATCAGAGGTAGTGAAAGCAACACCTGCAAAGATGGGGGCCAGTTGTTCAGGTAGGGGGCGATCAACCCTGGTTCAGGTTGATTTAGTAAGCCGGCCAATAGGGTCGGCAAGGTATATCATGTGTGAGAAATACGGGTCACACACAGAGGTTTTGTGCGATGAATGGGAAAGAATGACTGTGCATGATGGGGAAAAGTTCCCACGAGTAGGCAGTTTTAGTCCCGAGGTGTTACAAAATCTAAGGAGAAGGATATGTCTAATTAAATCTGCGAAGAGACGGATCAGACATTATGATTATTTACAGTTATGGCAACAGGAGGGTGAAATACAAAGAGGATTGGCTCAAGCGGCTGGATCTAACCCTATCAGGAAACTGATAGCCACCGCACCACCACCACCATACATAACAGGAGAGAAAGTGGTTACAGAGAATGGCACACTGGTGTATGATAAACATGCACTTAGTAAATGTATAGAGTAACGTAAATAAGTTTATTGATGCTAATGTTAACCCGTGCAAGCTGTACCCTGTTTTAAACCTTCCCCAGGATTGCGACCAGGAAGATGAGCCCACAACAATATCGGCACTCTCTCTAGCAGCCACCATACAAGAGACTACAGTGGGCACGGCCCAACCAGTAAGATTAGTATCAAAGGCCCCTAGCGGAGGGACAGGTGAGGTCATATCAACTGGTAAGTACGGCACTGCACACTATGCAGAAACCATTACACCACATGTTGTAGAATCTACTCAGAATGACGTTATTGAACTTAATCCTGTCAGGGTAATTGCGGTCCCAAATGGGAAGACTGACGCTTCGGGAGCCACTCCCGTCAGGAACATCGCCATGCACTGCCCTTTTTCCCGAACAGAATTAAGATCAATGATGTCTGAATTCCATGATCCTAGGAAAGATCTAGTTGCAAGCCACAGATACATTAGAGAGCTAGGTAACTCTGCAGAGCCCACTAACAAAGATTGGCGGACATTGCTGAGGGCATGTTTACCCTCCAATGTCGACTCAGTGAAATTTATCGCTGACTGTAAATTAGACGAAGAGGTACCCCTTACGGATGAGTACAACCAAGATAATGTAAAAAGAATCAATCTACAGTTAGGAGAATATTTCCCAGCTGTTGTCAAATGGAACAAAATTTTCTCCATCAAGCAAAAAGAGGGAGAAGCAGCTGCTGATTATTTTCATCGGGCACTGCAGGAAATGGCTAAGTATACAGGGATAGAAGACTTTAAGACAAATGTGAATCATAGAGAAGTAGCAGTATCTGTGTTAATGGATGGTTTAAAGGAAGTATTGAGGACGAGGGTACAGACCACCCAACCATGTTGGCGAGGTTTGTCGGTGGCTACTTTGAGAGAGGCCGCTATTGATCATGATCGGAACATCACCAGACACAGGGAGTCGCAGAGTGATAAGCTGATGGCTGTAAGTATACAGGCCCTTACCACAAGGCCAACTCAGCATAAGTCTCAGACCCCTGTGGGTAAGTCAAATGTGGTAACTTGTTATTACTGTCATAAAGAGGGACATTTTGCACGAGAATGTAGATTAAGAAATACACAAAAATCATATCAAACCCGTAGACAACGACATGACATACGAGATTGGGATCAAGGACCGCAGAGACGGAGTTATGAGCCACACGCAGGGGAAACAAGAAGGTATCCCCCAAGAAGAGACTGGCAAGTCTCTGATAGTTCCCATTTACCCCCTTCACAGGTAATAGCTGCCAGTGCGATACAGGGAGGGCACCACACACCATAGGGGTGGGGCCATACCTGTAATCTGCAACCAGTGAAATTAATTGCGAGCCTTGGAAGTGAACCCGAGGTCACAATTGATGTAGCTGGTAGATCTCTAAATTTCCTTGTAGATACGGGGGCGGCCAAGTCAGTGATAAATTCGACCGTGGGCATGAGAACCACTGGTAAAACAATTCCAGCCATGGGAGTAACAGGAGTAGTACAACACTATCCTTTAAGCAAACCTGCAGAGATTACGATAGGGCCTTTGCATACCAAGCATTCCTTTTTGCTGGCTGAATCGGCTCCGACTAATCTCCTAGGGAGAGATTTACTGTGCAAAATGGGTTGTGTCATATATTGTACTCTTGAAGGTGTGTTCTTGGACATACCCGAGAACCACGCTCAGTAAGTGCAGGATATGCTAGATTCCCCAACAAGATTAATGTCACACACTGTTGTTGTAAATAGGTGTACGTCCAAGGTAGAGGAAATGATTTCCCAGATACCGGAATCACTTTGGACCAAGGATGGACAAGACACTGGATTAATGGCAAATGTAGCCCCAGTAGTTGTGCAAGTAAAATATGGTAGGATAGCTCCAAAAATCCCACAATACCCTCTGAAGCCAGAGGTGGAGTTAGGAGTTTACCCTGTAATAGAGCGCTTGCTACAACAGGGCATTCTGGTAAGGACGTCCAGCACTGCCAATAGTCCCATCTTCCCTGTTGAAAAGAGTGGGGGGAGGGGTTACAGACTAGTGCAGGATCTAAGAGGGATCAACAAAATAGTTGAGAGTCAATTCCCCGTAGTGCCAAATCCAGCTGTCATTCTTATGCAAATCCCTCCCACTGCCAAATTTTTCACTGTGATTGACCTCTGCTCCGCCTTCTTCTCGGTACCTCTGCACCCTGACAGTCAATACTTATTCGCATTTACATACAGAGGAGTTCAGTACACCTGGACTCGCTTACCACAAGGTTTCATTGACAGTCCAAGTATTTTCTCACAGGCCTTGCATGATTGTTTACAGTCTTTTCAACCTGAGAGCGGATCAATATTAATACAGTACGTAGATGACCTACTGCTGTGTTCAGATTCACTTGAATCGTCCCTGAGAGATACGAAACAACTCCTGTTTCATCTTTCAGACACCGGACACAAGGTTTCCAAAGATAAGTTACAATTATGCCAGACCAGGGTGAAGTATTTGGGACACTGTCTGACACAAGGACTGAGACACCTCACCACTGATAGAATTCAAGCAATTCGTGACATGACTCTGCCACAAACCCAGCAACAGATTAGAACGTTTTTAGGAATGTGTGGGTATTGCCGTAACTGGATCCCAGGGTTTTCCATACTAGCCTTGCCTTTGCAGGAGATGGTCTCATCAAACAAACCAGATCGGATTTAGCACACAGACGAGTCTGAGATGGCATTTGAAAGACTTAAACAGTGCCTAACGCAGGTACCAGCATTAGGTATGCCAGATTATGGGAAACCCTTTGAGCTGTACGGAACAGAGAGTGCTGGGTGCGCGGCAGGTGTCTTAACCCAGAAGCATGGTGATGCCAGCAGGCCGGTAGCCTACTACAGCGCTCAGCTAGACACGGTAGCGCGATCCCTCCCCACATGCTTGCGAAGTGTTGCAGCGATAGCATTGCTAGTAAGTAAAAGCGAAGATGTAGTCCTAGGACACAATCCTAGTTCTATGGTTTTGCTGGGGTGCGCTCCCTGGGTCACTACGGGTATTATTTCTTTATGTAGAAAGGGAAAGTTCTCCTCACTGGACAGTTTATCAGCAGTACTTCCTTGTTCCGATATAACACGATGTCCTCAAAGAAAGAATTGGTATATAGTGAAGTCCCGTAGGGATCAAATGGATTATCAGAAATTTCAATCACATATACAGTATAATGTAAAAGAAATTTTAATCCGCCTAGGTACGGCGGACCTACGTACCGGACTTAGTGGGGTGTCAGCAGTGCCCACCCAATTACGCTTGTAGTATCCCTTCCTTTAATCCTGTAGATTCCAATATTGGTTCTTCCCTAGTTCACCTTTACCTCTCCATCCAGGTGAAAGGTTTCCGTGAGTAGGAAAAAAATACCAATATATAGTGAAGTATTGCTTGTGTTCAGATATAAAAGTTATTTATTCATAAAGTGCAGAAAAAGTATAATATTTTAAAAAACACTAGACGTCTTGATCACAATAACAATTTAAAATCCACCACAGATTAGTGGACCCACGTACCAGAGGTTGTGGGGTGTCACAGTGGCCCACCCAAACAGCGCTTGTAATGTAGCTCCCCGGGGTATATAGCAGTAATCAGCGTGTTCCCTCTGGCTCCAGCAGGTCCCTCCAATCAGTCACCAACGCGTTTCTGCCCTCTGGGGGCCTTTGTCAAGGTGTGTGGTGTTAGTGTGTGGTCGGTCTATTTAAACCCCACAGTGTGCCCTGATTGGAGGAAACCTTACCGGTGCAAATTAACTTAAAAACATATTATAAACAACTTTTGTTCACTAACTGGTTACAAGCATGCTTTAAAACTGTTCCCTTCAATGGGTAATAGCATTCTTTACACCAGAAACGAGTTGTTAATTCGTTTCCTATCTCCGCGTGCGTTCCACTGCCAGTGGAACGCACGCCATCCTCCACTTCCGGGCGCGTGCGTTCCACAGTCCGTGGAACGCACGCCGCTTCCTGTTAGAACCGTAAGTGCCGCGTGTAGCGCTGCGGGTCCGTGATAGAGGTCTCAGTGTACTAGAATCAATATCTACCTGTCACAGTGTGTTGATGTCCCCAATTTACCTATAAAGCGGAAGCATATCTTAATATGGGTATACTGTATAAAAAGACATATTATATAAAACTATATAAAAAATATATACATAAAAGAATATCGTAAAATGTTCAACTTCATGAAAGTAAAACAATAAAGATTATATACATAAAGAAAGGGTATCAAACTCATAAAAACCATTTTAGTTCAAAATCCATATTTAGCCCTTTTGGATTGAGAGTACCCATTTCATAAATAAGTCTCATTTCTGTTTGTGCTAATATTTCTTATCCATTGTTCCGTCTCCAATGATTTTGCACAGCTTTAAACCCTATCACATTGGTCAAACCCTCACACTTACTATTATGAACTGATTTAAAATGGTTAGATACAGAATGGGTGATTAGCCCCTTTTCTATATTTCTAACATGCTCCGCCCATCTTATTTTTAATGACCTACAAGTACGTCCAATATATTGCAAGCCACACTTGCATTCCATCAAATATATACAATTCTTTGTGTTGCAAGTGATGAATTCCTTAATGTCGTATTTAATTCCAGTAGATGCCGAGTAATAGTATTCAGTTTTTGATACCTGTGTTGTATGCGTTTGACACATTTTGCACAAGCCACACCTGTGGAAACCTTTGGTCTTTATTCTATTGGATTTTTTAGGAGGAATGGCACTTTTCACCATCCTCTGTCTCAGGTTCGGGGCCCTGCGATAAATGAATTTGGGTTGTGACTTAATCAAGGGTTTTAAAACCGGGTCCCTAGATAGCAAGTGCCAATGTTTTCTTATAATGTTTTCCATCTCTCTATATTGGCTGTTGAAAGTGGTAATAAAGGGTAACATAATATCCTCTTCTTCTCTCTGAGTTTTCGGTCTCAAAATGTCCTCCCTATCCATTCTTGCTATTTCTTCTATATGTGTATCCATAGATTGTTTCTGGTATCCTTTTATGAGGAATTTCTTTTTTATGTCATCTGCCTGTTTTTTATATGTTTCTATTTCTGTGCAGTTCCTCCTCATACGTCTAAACTGGCTCTTTGGAATATTCTTAATCCAGTTAGGATGATGGTTACTTCCTGTAGGAATATATGAATTGGTATCTGTAGGTTTAAAAAAGGATTTGGTGTGCATACATCCCTCTTTTATGTATATCGTCAAATCTAGAAAGTTAATTTCTTCCTTACTTATACTAAAAGTTAGGTCAATATTAAAGTTATTAGAATTCAATAGTATACAGAATTCATCTAGTAACTCTTTCTCACCTTCCCAAATGAATATTATGTCGTCGATGAACCTATACCAAAGTTTGATGTGTTGGAGGAACCTGTTATTGCCCCAAATATGGTTGTCCTCCCATAGGCTCATGAAGAGATTAGCGTATGAAGGCGCAAAACGAGTTCCCATTGCAGTCCCTCTTGTTTGTTGGAAAAAATTTCCATTATACCAAAAAAAGTTATTTTTTAAGATGAAGTTAATGCTTTCCAATAGAAAGGGAATTTTGCTATCGGCATTCTCATTTTTCTCAAGATGGTATTTTACTGCTTGGATGCCTTTTTCGTGTTCTATAATTGTGTATAAACTCCGCACATCCGAGGTGCAGAGGAAGGAGTTTTCATTCCACGTTATGGTTTTCAGTTTGTTTAGAACGTCCGTGGTGTCCTTGATGTACGACTTAATTTTTAACACCTCAGGTTGCAGGTGATGGTCAATGAAATGAGACAAATTAGATGTTACTGAATTTGTGCCTGCAACTATAGGTCTCCCAGGGGGGTTTTCCACATCCTTGTGTATTTTAGGGAGTACGTAAAAGACTGGAAGACTGGGATCCGTAATTTTCATGTATTGTTCTTCTTTCTCTGTGATGACTTTCTGTTCTTTATACTTAGACAATAGAAGTGCCAAATTCTTCTCTATTCTCTCACTCGGATTCCCTCTTAATGTCATGTAGGTCTCTTTGTCTTCCAGTTGTTTCTTGATTTCCTCATCATATTTCTCTACATCCATAATGACTATCCCCCCCCCCTTATCTGCTGGTTTTATCACGATATTTGTGTTTTCACTTAAATTGTCAAGAGCAGCTTTCTGAAGTTTCGTTATATTCCGTGGAGCTTTCATCTTGAAGTGGGTGTCTTCCAGATCAGTCGTCACCGCTCTGTTAAAACTTTCTATAAAACAACCACGGTTAAATGTGGGGTTGAACGTTGATTTAGGCCTGAAGGGGTCCCTGGCCGATGTAGTTTCCCCTTTTTGTGTTAAGAAATATTTTTTTAGTGAGACTTTCCTGACAAATTTCTGTAAGTCTAAATAAGTTTGAAATTTGTTCAGTTTATTATTTGGGGCAAACTTAAGGCCCTTTTCAAGGACATCTCGTTCATCTTTAGAGAGTTGATGTTTACTCAGATTAAATACAGTTGCCTTTTCTGGGGTTGGAGTTTTATCAATAGTGTCCTTCTTTTTAGTCAGACCCTTCCCTCTCTTTCCCCTTTTCTTAGTTGTACGCTTAAAGACTAGAACCTTCTTTGCCTCCTCCTGCTCCCACCTAAAAAATCATTCCTATTGAGGGTTTGGTATCTATTTTCCATTCTCAAAGGTGGAGTATGACGTACTTCTTGACTTCTTCTCCATTCATCTTTGGTATAGAACCTTCTCCGATCAAAATGCTCTCGCCTATGTTCTTTTTCTGTATTGTATCGTGTTCTTTCTCCTCTGTTGGCATCTCTGGTTATCTGGTAATTTCTTCTTCTATTATTACCTGGATGATAGGTTCTTCTTCTGGATAGTGGAGTTATAAGTTTTTCAGGGGTTAGGTTTCTATTATAATATGTCTTATTTTTAAAACTCAATCTCGTTGATCTTTCTGGGGTGGGATTGTATTCACAATTACAAGGTGTTTCCTCTCTATAATCTCTTACCACCTCTACTGAATCCCGTAATCTTTCCTCTTTATCATTAATATCACTTTTTTTATCGTGTTTATCCCTGATAAACTTCCTTTTTTTTCTTAATATAGTCTCTTTTTCTTTTCTGACTATCCTTCTTTCCATTTCCCCTTCTATTCGGATGTATTCATCCAAATCTCTATATGGTGTTAATAACTCTGTATATTGTTCTATCTCAGTTTCTAATTGGGCTAAATTCTTTTTCCTTTCATTAATAATTAAATTGATCAATGCGGAAGAACATTCTTCCAGAATAGTATCCCATTGATCATAGAATTCACTACTTTCCTGGTCTGAAGAGGGTCTTTTATCTATTCTTAGACCTCTTGGTATAAGTTTCTCTGTATTATATCTTTCTAGGGTCGCGGTCTCCCACCATACCCGACTTTCTTTGAGAAGTATGTATTCTAATTTTTTCATATTACTTTCTATATCTTTCAGGTCTAATTTTTCTTTATTCGTAGGAATTTCATCTACTGTGTTTGACGTAAATACTGAATTAATAAGTAGATTTCTTTGTCCCCTGTAACCCAGCATGATGCTGCCAATCTTATACTAATAACCAAGAACAGTAATACACAAAAACAAATGTACAGATGGCGCTTCAGTTCAGAGGTGCTGCAATCTCCCAGCTGGGACGGTTATCAATTTCCCAAAAAGTTCAATCCTAGTTCTATGGTTTTGCTGGGGTGCGCTCCCTGGGTCACTACGGGTATTATTTCTTTATGTAGAAAGGGAAAGTTCTCCTCACTGGACAGTTTATCAGCAGTACTTCCTTGTTCCGATATAACACGATGTCCTCAAAGAAAGAATTGGTATATAGTGAAGTCCCGTAGGGATCAAATGGATTATCAGAAATTTCAAGGGATACTACAAGCGTAATTGGGTGGGCACTGCTGACACCCCACTAAGTCCGGTACGTAGGTCCGCCGCACCTAGGCGGATTAAAATTTCTTTTACATTATACTGTATATGTGATTGAAATTTCTGATAATCCATTTGATCCCTACGGGACTTCACTATATACCAATTCTTTCTTTGAGGACATCGTGTTATATCGGAACAAGGAAGTACTGCTGATAAACTGTCCAGTGAGGAGAACTTTCCCTTTCTACATAAAGAAATAATACCCGTAGTGACCCAGGGAGCGCACCCCAGCAAAACCATAGAACTAGGATTGAACTTTTTGGGAAATTGATAACCGTCCCAGCTGGGAGATTGCAGCACCTCTGAACTGAAGCGCCATCTGTACATTTGTTTTTGTGTATTACAGTCCTAGGACACAACCTCACAATTCATACACCACATGCAGTGTCAGGTTTACTGAATTCTGCCCAAACCAGACACGTCTCATCAGCGCGGTTTACAAGATGGGAATTGGCATTCATGGCCCCGGTAAACATCACCATAAGGAGATGCAGTGCATTAAATCCTGCAACATATCTCCCAGGTGTGCCTGGACAGGCACAAAGGGTGGAGGATGAGAGTGATGGTGAAGGAGGATTTAGTAAAGACAATGACACACATGATTGTATGGAATATTTGACCCAAAATTTCACGGCAAGGCCTGACATCAGTGACAACCCACTGGAAGATGTAGATTTTACTTTCTACACTGACGGTAGTTGTCACAGACAGACGGACTCGGGAGACTTGTGTACTGGATACGCTGTCGTAGATGACCAAGGTACCATAGAAGCGGACCCCTTAGGCCCACCACACTCAGCACAAGTTGCTGAGCTGGTTGCCCTAACCAGAGCATGCGAATTGGCTAAAGGCAAGTCAGCCAATATCTACACGGATTCTAGGTACGCCTTCGGAGTAGTCCATGATTTCGGGGCCCTATGGCGCCTCAGAAATTTCATGACGGCAGCTGGCACAACCGTAGCGCATGCAGCCCACATCAAAAGACTTCTAACAGCGATACAGGAACCCGACAGAGTGGCTGTTATCAAGTGTAAAGCTCACACGTATAGCCAAGACCCGGTATCACTTGGTAACAGCCGAGCAGACGAAGCTGCTAAATCAGCAGCCAGTACCCCCATACAGACAGACATCACACAATTGATGGTATTCAATACTGTCAACACACAGAAATTGTGTGAAATGCAACATTTGTGTTCACCACAAGAAAGGGCAGTCTGGAGGTCAAAAGGATATGGCCAGGAGGACTCTGGACAGATGGACAGGGTAAGCCAGTGGCACCCAGAGCATACCTTCCAAGTCTAGCGGAAGTGGCACATGGGCTGACTCATCTAGGCAAAGAAGGAATGTGTAAGTTGGTAAGAGCTTATTGGTGCGCCCCAGGATTTTCTTCCCATACGGGTAAAAGAGCGATGACATGTCTAACCTGCTTGAGGAAGAATATCGGAAAGGCAATACCAACAGAGCCATCCCATATCCCTCCTACAGATGGCCCTTTCCAGGTAATACAAATTGATTTCATACAATAGCCACCTTGTAGAAATTTAAAGTATGTATTGGTTTGTATTGACGTGTTCTCAAATTGGGTTGAAGCATTTCCCGCGGCCACAAATACCGCTGTGTTTACTGCAAAGAAAATTGTGCAGGAATTTGTGTGCAGGTATGGTATCCCTAGAATCATTGAGAGTGATAGGGGTACCCATTTCACAGGTGAAGTTTTTCAAGCAATGTGCAAGTTAATGGGAATTAATAGTAAGCTGCACACTCCGTACCGCCCCCAGGCGAGTGCGAAAGTGGAAAGAGTAAACAGCACTATTAAAAACAAATTAAGCAAGGTAATGGCTGAAACAGGATTGTTGTGGCCCGAAGCTTTGCCAATCGTACTATACAGCATAAGAACCACTCCCAGGTCCCCTCTTCATCTGTCTCCTTTTGAAATTCTGTTTGGTCGACAACCCCATGTTATGATTAACCCCCAGGATGATTTGAAATGTAACAATGAAGTAACCGTAAAGTATTTGGTTAAGATGAGTAAGCAATTGAGGAATAAGAATGATAATCTAAAGTTGGTGATTCCTGATTTGCCAGACAGTAATTGTCATGACATTGAACCTGTGGATTATATAATGATACGGAATTTTCTACGCTCAGGTTGCCTTATTGACAGATGGGAAGGACCATACCAAGTCTTATTAACCAGCACAACAGCATTGAAGGTTGCCGAGAGGGAGACTTGGGTCCATTCGTCTCATTGTAAGAAGGTTGCTGATCCAGAGAGGTCCCGCGACAAATAACAGACGGTAGAGGAAATTGTATCGTTAGAGTGTCTGTTTCAAGAAAGTTGAGACGGCACCTGAGCACTGAGAATAATAAGATCGGAGGCGTTTGTCGAGCTAGATTTCTTTTTCCCTTTTGTTGTTTTCTCCACTTCCCACCTCCCTCATTTTCTACCTCCCCCCTTCTCATTCTTCTCCTTTTCCTCCTATAAGATGGACTTACCCCAAGAGACTGTGATCCGGATTTTCCTGTTGACCCTATTGTTGACCAGAGCAGTCTGTTTCGGTGAGAGTACCATGGAGGTCGAGAAAGGATCTGGAATGGGTTCTGATGACCAGGATGGAGGCGTAGTTTTCCAAGAGCAGCACAATCACCGAGTAAAGGCGAGTATCAGAAAACGATCTGGTAGCATTGACAATAGAAGGAATTGTGAAGGATTGTTAACTGAAGAGAACTGCATCTGTAGGCATTGTGACAATATAGTTGAGGATGGGTGCATCAAGAAATGTCAGTCCAGTTTTAATATCCACATGGACCGGCATCCATTGAGTGACTATCACTCCTTAGTGGGTAAAGTGTTAAACCAGACAGACTGTTGGGTATGCTCTCAAGTACCTCAAGGTCATAGCAAATCAGGACTAGTACCATTCCCTTTAACTGTAGGAGAGGTACTTGAGTTAAGTGGTGGGAGGCCGGTGGACAAGAGGTTTAATATCTCTAGTCCTCCTAGTTTGAAGCTCCACCAGTATCATGTGGATAGGTCGTTAGTATGCTTTAACATTTCCAATCCCCGAAAGCCGGGAAATTGGGAAGTGTCATGGAGTAATCAAACCATGACATTCTCACATAGAGCCGATAGAATGCCCATAGACACAGAGCTTATACGCCAGATAGCCGACAGTGGAAGATTTTTCCAGTATAGGTACACTCTAGGAAGTAAGACCATGCGAGTTGGAGAAGTATCACCAGGATACTGTGCACATATCGTACAACCAGATACGTGTACTAGACAGATGGGAGAATTAGGGTTAGGAGATTTCACATGGAAAATTTGTAACATGGTTATGTCATACTCCGTCCCATATGTTCTCCCCGATGATGCATATTTCATATGCGGGAGAAAGGCAAAAGTGGCTTGCCCCAAACTCAGAGGGATTGTGTTACATTGGAAAAGTACTGCCTGAAGTAATGACTGTATCCCATATCAAAATGAAAGACATTCACCGCGGTGCCCAAGCTCCTTATACTCACACTCATTATGAGCACGTCGTTAAACGGCACCTGATAGAGAGGACAGAGCATCCAGCCTCTGATTTGATCCATGAATCCACCGGGATTCAATTCCTACTCGCATTAGATATCACTCGTACCGCCAGAGGAGTGATAAATTATAGATATATATCTGCGCTAGCAAACTTATTAGACAATATCACCGAAATGTATGACGACACGTTCAGGTATACTGGGAGAGAGTTACAAGCCTACAAAACAGAGCTGGTTCAGCATAGGATGATTCTCAATTACCTCACAGCGGTGACAGGCGGGTATTGTGTTACCCTAGCAACTCAGTATGGAGTAAAGTGCTGCACGTATATTACAAACAGCACTGAGGACCCGGCCGAGGTCATAGACCAAAAGATGGATGACATTTTGCAATTGAAATGGGAGTTCCGAAGGAGACATAATCTCACTCTCGCTGCTGTGAGTAATGAGCTGACCAGTTGGGTGTCATGATTGAACCCACGAAATTGGTTCTCTGGTTTAGGAGAATGGGCCCAAGGCATTATAATGGATGTAGGGAAATTTCTCTTGTGTATTCTGGGAGTCGTCATATTGGTTGGTCTGATATTTAGATGCGTTCGGACTTTAACGAAGTGTAAAGGTAGTACCAGAGTGATGAGTCTGAGGAGCGAGGACACAGTAATAACAACAACTAATTTGATTTAAGACCCAACGATAGAGACAATGTTGTGATGAAAATGTGATTCCACGGTCCATTTCTTTCACCCGTTTCTCCTTTGTTTTCCTCCAAGGTACAAAGACATCCGCTTGGAAGAAGAATTTGACAACCTCTTTTATACAGACCATTGATGAACTGTCTCACAGACACCCAACACTTTTAGTGACTTTAACTATCTACTGGAAACCCAATACTTTAGAGACTGTAATTTTACGGACACTGGAAAAGCTTTTGTTCGCCACTTATAGCAAAAGCACCGAGAGACATCAGACAACATGTACATCAAGACAAGACACCAGACAAGACCTCAATCGGCGACTGTACATTAAAACTCACATAGTTTTATGACTGCATTTATAACAATTGCTTCTTATCTTAATTTCTTCAACCTCCAGGTAGTATCTCACATAGTCGACAGGTGATTCTCACATATTAGCACCCACATACTCTCCCCCTTCATGTATCATCAACTAATGTGCACCCCATTTGTTGTAACCAAAAACCGAAAAGAGCTCGGTAGAGTTTGACAGCCCATCCACAGACCCTTAATACGGGATAAGAAGGATTCAAATGTATACTTCGCAATACCTCGAAGCTTGATTTAAAACACGTACGGCACGATGATACATGACCCCTCAGACATGGATTCATACACACATGCTTCTACTATCTCACTAGGTCATACCTTTCCCACCCTCTCCTCCCTTTACCCAATCATAAAAAGGTATTTACATGATGACCTATATTTTTCTGTTTGAACTGTTTTAGGAAGTGGCAGTTATTGATGACTGCCAAAGGGTGGACTGTCAAAGTCGAAAAATATCATGCTTCACGTTGCCATATATTAACCCCATGCACATGCATGCTGCTCGTGCATATAGTCTGCCGTACGTGCACATGTCCGCAAGTGCGTACACTCGCTCCGGCGAGTACGCACGGTATATGCGTATTTACGGTAGAGTTTATGAGCTTGTAGCGGGCGACTCATTTATAGTATAGTTAACCCACATAGCGTGTTTTGTACGTAATGTTCCCTTTAATCATATCAGCGAGTATGTTTAGTGTAACTGGTTCATGGACAAAGGAATTCCTCTTTACATGATACGAAGGGTCAGACAGGGTCTGAGCGGTGGTGTTTAGTACCTAACTAAAGAGCATTTTATTAGAAACAATCTGGTGCTGGTTAGGTAAAGATTAATCGCTCCTGCGTATAGTTATGTCTATAAGTAGTTTATGGACATTTACTGTATTTGCGGTTCATTATCCATGCGGCGGGAATCCTGAGAATCCCTCCCATCTGAGCAGTTTGTAATAGTCACAACCCACCTGTTTAAACTAACCTATGACCTTTTGTTATAATGCGGGGAGACATTCCTGTGTCCAATGAACAATAAGATTGTAGGCCCCTTTGGAGTGTACTGTACTTTGTGTATATAAGGCAGCCAGCCTGGGCCAGCTCTCTCACTACTCTCCACAAAGGTTTTCATCATTGACTAACTGAGAGCTGGTTTCCAGGAATGCGCAGCGATCATTCCCATGTGTGTAAGTTTCTCTGTGACCACCTTATCCTCCTTATGTGTTTTTGCCACTTACTCTCTCTCTCTCTGTTATTGTTTATGATTATGCCGCTATTGTATATTCATGTCTAGATATTCTGTTTAGGTATTAATGTTAGTCTTGTAGTGTATAAGCTGTTAACTGTTTTCCCCTTTTTACATACTAATTATCGTCAGCAAAGGTTTTGGAACCTTAGCAAGGAGTCTGTGTTTCATTGGTTAGTACAGAGGGTATTCTGAGTGTCATAATCGCTCACACAGCTTTTATATTACTAAGGTCTATAAGCGATACATTATTACAGTGTTACAGTACTAAGATATACAGTGTAAAGCATATTCTGTGTTTAAAGTTAATAAAGGTTACTGTCTGTGTGTACGCTCGCTGTGTGTATTCCGTACACCCAGCGCAGCGTGTGTACGTAATTTGCGTACCACGTGCGAGGTCTTCATACGCAAATAGCATACGGAGTGCGTAGCACGTGCACGTGGTTTAGCGGCCATTACGGCTACACAGTGTTAGGAAATAGCTTGTGTTATAACATAAATAATTAGCTTTATCAACTGGTTGGTTTGGGCCCCCACCAAAAAAAGAAGCAATCAATCTTTCCTTGCACAAACTGGCTCTACAGAGGCAAGATGTCCACCTCATCATCAACCTCCGATTCCTCACCCCTTTCACTGTGTACATCCCCCTCCTCACAGATTATTAATTCGTCCCCACTGGAATCCACCATCTCAGGCCCCTGTGTACTTTCTGGAGGCAATTGCTGCTGGTGAATGTCTCCACGGAGGAATTGATTATAATTCATTTTGATGAACATCATCTTCTCCACATTTTCTGGAAGTAACCTCGTACGCCGATTGCTGACAAGGTGAGCGGCTGCACTAAACACTCTTTCGGATTACACACTGGAGGGAGGGCAACTTAGGTAGAATAAAGCCAGTTTCTGCAAGGGCCTCTAAATTGCCTCTTTTTCCTGCCAGTATACGTACGGACTGTCTGACGTGCCTACTTGGATGCGGTCACTCATATAATCCTCCACCATTCTTTCAATGGTGAGAGAATCATATGCAGTGACAGTAGACGACATGTCAGTAATCGTTGGCAGGTCCTTCAGTCCGGACCAGATGTCAGCACTTGCTCCAGACTGCCCTGCATCACCGCCAGCGGGTGGGCTCGGAATTCGTAGCCTTTTCCTCGCACCCCCAGTTGCGGGAGAATGTGAAGGAGGAGATGTTGACGGGTCACGTTCCGCTTGACTTGACAATTTGCTCACGAGCAGGTCTTTCAACCTCTGCAGACTTGTGTCTGCCGGAAAGAGAGATACAACGTAGGTTTTAAATCTAGGATCGAGCACGGTGGCCAAAATGTAGTGCTCTGATTTCAACAGATTGACCACCCGTGAATCCTGGTTAAGCGAATGAAGGGCTCCATCCACAAGTCTCACATGCCTAGCGGAATCGCTCTGTTTTAGCTCCTCCTTCAATGTCTCCAGCTGCTTCTGCAAAAGCCTGATGAGGGGAATGACCTGACTTAGGCTGGCAGTGTCTGAACTGACTTGACGTGTGGCAAGTTCAAAGGGTTGCAGAACCTTGCACAACGTTGAAATCATTCTCCACTGCGCTTGATTCAGGTGCATTCCCCCTCCTTTGCCTATATCGTGGGCAGATGTATAGGCTTGAATGGCCTTTTGCTGCTCCTCCATCCTCTGAAGCATATAGAGGGTTGAATTCCACCTCGTTACCACCTCTTGCTTCAGATGATGGCAGGGCAGGTTCAGGAATGTTTGGTGGTGCTCCACTCTTCGGCACGCGGTGGCTGAATGCCGAAAGTGGCCCGCAATTCTTCGGGACACCGACAGCATCTCTTGCACACCCCTGTCATTTTTTAAATAATTCTGCACCACCAAATTCAATGTATGTGCAAAACATGGGACGTGCTGGAATTTGCCCACATGTGATGCACACACAATATTGGGGGCATTGTCCGATGTCACAAATCCCCAGGAGAGTCCAATTGGGGTAAGCCATTCTGCGATGATGTTCCTCAGTTTCCGTAAGAGGTTGTCAGCTGTGTGCCTCTTCTGGAAAGCGGTGATACAAAGCGTAGCCTGCCTAGTGTTATGATTCCAGCACTCTGGTCTGAGGAGATCTTATTGCAAGGACCGGAGCACTGGAACGTAATGCTGGGGAAGGGAGCGGGAATGGAAAATAGCCCCTGGCGCCCTTACTCCATTGTCTCGCCCGTGCTGTCAGAAATCCCCTGCGAGACTATGGTTGCTTGAGCCCATGGCAGCCGCGTTTGAAGGGCGGATTATGTCTGCCCAACTCCGATGCCCCCTCAGGTCTTAATGAGAGACAAAGCGAAATCCGAGACAGGGTGATAACAAGGGGCCCTCTGACTAAACAACCAGGCCAGGGGCTACAAGCTAACTTAAAACTAGAATATGTGCGGAAAAACCGCCAGGGAAAAGGACAACCAAAATCTCCACTTGTCCACTTCTCCTACCCGGCACCGCCGAGTTCCAGAGAGGACTTGTGGAAGCGGAACCCTCCGCAAATGCTCCAAAAACAGAATATAAAGATAAAGCGGCTGAACCGCAACACACGGCAGAGCCGCAACTCACGAACACCACTCGATATTCTCAGGTGATCATAAAGGACTACAGGGGACCAAACGACTTCCTGGGATGAGATGACAACTCCCAGATTCAGGACTTCTGAGGACAGGAATGACCGGATACAGCAGGACTGGAACAGACGTTCAGCAAACCAAAGCAGCATGCAGGAAGCTATTACCGGCGTCTGTGTGAAGCACTGAGAAAGCATTTAACAAAGAGTCCTCCAATCAGATGCCCCCAGTCTAATTGCCCCCAATGCTGTGCAGCTGCCCTGCTGCACACCCACAAGACCAGCGTGTAATTAGTAATCTGACCCTGCAACGGGGAACGCGGTCCGTCCATGGCGTCCCCGTTGCCAGGGTCCAGGCGGCTCAGCCGCTCAGCGTCCCTGCGTTGCTAGGGAGCCGGCGGCTACGCACGCACGGCGTCCCTAGTTGCTAGGCGCCGGGACGCGAGGACAACGCGGACCCCGGCGCCTAACACCTAGGAATGAGTTGGCGTTTGCGATATACTGCTACTGGTGCCGCCGCTGCTATTCTTGCTGCGGGAGGCAATACATCTACCCAGTGGGCTGTCACAGTCATATAGTCCTGAGTCTGCCCTGCTCCACTTGTCCACATGTCCGTGGTTAAGTGGACATTGGGTACAACTGCATTTTTTAGGACACTGGTGACTCTTTTTCTGAGGTCTGTGTACATTTTCGGTATCGCCTGCCTAGAGAAATGGAACCTAGATGGTATTTGGTACCGGGGACACAGTACCTCAATCAAGTCTCTAGTTGCCTCTGAATTAACGTTGGATACCGGAACCACGTTTCTCACCGCCCAGGCTGCCAAGGCCTCAGTTATCCGCTTTGCAGCAGGATGACTGCTGTGATATTTCATCTTCCTCGCAAAGGACTGTTGGACAGTCAATTGCTTACTGGAAGTAGTACAAGTGGTCTTCCGACTTCCCCTCTGGGATGACGATCGACTCCCAGCAGCAACAACAGCAGCGCCAGCAGCAGTAGGCGTTACACTCAAGAAGGATGCATCAGAGGAATCCCAGGCAGGAGAGGACTCGTCAGACTTGCCAGTGACATGGCCTGCAGGACTATTGGCTTTCCTGTGTAAGGAGGATATTGACACTGAGGGAGTTGGTGGTGTGGTTTGCAGGAGCTTGGTTACAAGAGGAAGGGATTTAGTTGTCAGTGGACTGCTTCCGCTGTCACCCAAAGTTTTTGAACTTGTCACTGACTTCTGATGAATGCGCTCCAGGTGACGTATAAGGGAGGATGTTCCTAGGTGGTTAACGTCCTTACCCCTACTTATTACAGCTTGACAAAGGCAACACACGGCTTGACACCTGTTGTCCGCATTTGTGTTGAAATAATTCCACACCGAAGAGGTGATTTTTTGGGTATTTTGACCAGGCATGTCATTGGCCATATTCGTCCCACGGACAACAGGTGTCTCCCCGGGTGCCTGACTTAAACAAACCCCCTCACCATCAGAATCCTCCTTGTCAATTTCCTCCCCAGCACCAGCAACACCCATATCCTCATCCTGGTGTACTTCAACAGTGACATCTTCAATTTGAAGTGGATCTTGATCTTTCCCTATTTTACCCTCCACATTTTTGTTCTCCATTTTTTAATGTGTGGAATTATATGCCAGTATCAATAGCAATGGCCTACTACTATATATACTGCGCACAAAAACTTAAATGCACCACAGGTATGGATGGATAGTATACTTGACGACACAGAGGTAGGTACAGCAGTGGCCTACTGTACCGTAATGCTATATATTATATACTGGTGGTCAGCAAACTGTGCCAAACTGAAATGCACCACAGGTATGGATGGATAGTATACTTGACGACACACAGGTAGGTACAGCAGTGGCCTACTGTACCGTAAAGGTGCGTAATGCTATATATTATATACTGGTGGTCAGCAAACTGTGCAAAACTGAAATGCACCACAGGTATGGATGGATAGTATACTTGACGACACAGAGGAAGGTACAGCAGTGGCCTACTGTACCGTAATGCTATATATTATATACTGGTGGTCACTGGTCAGCAAAACTGTACTCCTCCTATATAATATTATACTGGTGGTCCCCCCAGTCCCCACAATAAAGCAGCACACTGAGCACAGATATGGAGTGTTTTTCAGGCAGACAACGTATACTGGTGGTCACTGTCAGCAAAACTCTGCACTGTACTCCTACATTATACAGCTGCTCCCCAGTCCCCACAATAAAGCAGTGTGAGCACAGATATTTGCAGCACACTGTGCACAGATATGGAGCGTTTTTCAGGCAGAGAACGTATAATACTGGTGGTCACTGGTCACTGGTCAGCAAAACTCTGCACTGTACTCCTATATAATACTGGTGGTCCCCAGTCCCCACAATAAAGCAATGTGAGCACAGATATATGCAGCACACTGAGCACAGATATGGAGTGTTTTTCAGGCAGACAACGTATACTGGTGGTCACTGTCAGCAAAACTCTGCACTGTACTCCTCCTATATTAATATACAGCTGCTCCCCAGTCCCCACAATTAAGCAATAAGTAAAGCAAGCACAAATATTTGCATCAACAATACACGGAGAGGACGCCAGCCACGTCCTCTCCCTAACATTTCCAATGCACAAGTGAAAATTGCGGCGACGCGCGCCTGCTTATATAGAATCCGAATCTCGCGAGAATCCGACAGCGGGATGATGACGTTCGGGCGCGCTCAGGTTAACCGATCCATACGGGAGAATCCGAGTATGCCTCGGACCCGTGTAAAATGGGTGAGGTTCGGGGGGGTTCGGTTTCCGAGGAACCGAACCCGCTCATCACTAATTATGAACAAGCATGTACTTTATTTGAAATACAGTACATGTAGACAGAAAGGTAATCTTTATTTTCGGAAATTAATGTGGTCAAACCACCCGAACTCCCAGCGCACTGTCTTACAATTGTAAACATATGAAAAAAACATTTATATAATTTAGCACAGTCACACTAGCTGCAAGTACTCATGGGTTTACGAAAACCTGCACACTTTTCTACAGTAAGCACACAAAAATCATGATTAATGTGCTGGGTGGGAGATTATTAAAATAATTAACACAAATGAATTAAGTATAACTGTGTTTACATGCACTCAGTAAATACACAAGAAACATGCTTAAAATACACCTATAATAGTGTACTTCAATGAAATGAAACTGATGCACACAATTTTAACACATGAACATTCATCTGATTCAGGGCCGTAACTACGTGTGTGCCAAGTGGGCTTGGCACACAGCGCAGTTGCCCTGAGGGCGCACGGCCAGCGGCATGTAATGAGTCAAATTGACTCATTACATGCCGCCTCTGCTGTGTGCGCTGTGCGCTGCGCTGTGGAGGGAGAAGAGGACCAGCGCCGGGCAGCGGAGAAGGAGGAGGAAGGAGTGGGAGAAGGGAGCCGCAGCAGCGCTATGTCATTGGTAGTAAGCGCCGCTGCAGCATCCTCCTCTCCTTCTGTATTGGCTGCCCGGCGCTGCTGTGGATGCTGGGATGCGGTTCCTCCATCCCAGCATCCACAGCAGCGCCGGGCAGCCAGTACGGAAGGAGAGGGGGATGCTGCAGCGGCGCTTACTACCAATGACATAGCGCTGCTGCGGCTCCCTGCTCCCCCTCCCTCCTCCTCCTTCTCACCTCACTGCCTGCACCGAGGGAGCTGCACGAGGAGCCTGACTGCCAGCAGGGAGATGGTAAGTATATCTCTCTTTCTTTCTCTCTCTCTCTCTCTCTCTCTCTCTCAGGGGGTCACCGTCTGCCGCAATGTGTAAAAAGGGGGATGGCTGCCGCAATGTGTAAAAAGGGGGATGGCTGCCGCAATGTGTAAATAGGGGGATGGCTGCCGCAATGTGTAAAAAGGGGGACTGGCTCTAAAAAGGGGGACTGGCTGCCGCAATGTGTAAAAAGGGGGTCTGGCTGCCGCAATGTGTAAAAAGGGGTCCTGGCTGCCGCAATGTGTAAAAAGGGGGACTGGCTGCTGCAATGTGTAAAAAGGGGGACTGGCTGCCGCAATGTGTAAAAATGGGGACTGGCTGCCGCAATGTGTAAAAAGGGGGACAGTCTGCTGTAATGTGTAAAAAGGGGGATGGCTGCCGCAATGTGTAAAAAGGGGGATGGCTGCCGCAATGTGTAAAAAGGGGGATGGCTGCCGCAATGTGTAAAAAGGGGGACTGGCTGTAAAAAGGGGGACTGGCTGCCGCAATGTGTAAAAAGGGGGCCTGACTGCCGCAATGTGTAAAAAGGGGTCCTGGCTGCCGCAATGTGTAAAAAGGGGGACTGGCTGCTGCAATGTGTAAAAAGGGGGACTGTCTGCTGTAATGTGTAAAAAGGGGGACTGGCTGCCGCAATGTGTAAAAAGGGGGACGCTGTCTGCTGTAATGTATAAAAGGGGCTCTACCTGGTGTAGTGGCGCTACTGTGCAGCGTAATTTGAATAATGTAGACTACTGTGCACCGTAGTATGAATTGCTATTATTTTGTGGCCACGCCCCTTCCCCGTGAAGCCACGCCCCTATAAATTTTTTACGCGCCTACGGCGCGCACTGCCCCTATCTTACATGAGGGGGCGCCACTGTCGTTTCTTGCACACAGCGCTAAAATGCCTAGTTACGGCACTGATCTGATTACATTTGTAACAACAATTCATAAGGTTTGTTGCAAAAAGGCAACATTAAAGGGACTGGTTCACACTATATCAACTTTGAAAAGATGGGACGAAACACGTTGACGTAATCCCTAAGAGGAACATGTTTTCACCTGAACACCCTGTACTTTGTTACAAACACCATTATCTTGCAACCTGCTGCCAAATATCCATCCCGGTAATTGAAGTCACTACATCCCCGCCCACCAGGCTTGATCAACTACACCACTACTAGTGCCTGGAATGGTAACTATTTGTTGTTCCAACTACTCCTGCTTGTGTGGCTGAAATATATTGTCGGAACTACACCTTACAAAGGTACGCCAGTGATTGGCAAGTTGCACTTACCCCCACAAAGTCTAAAAAAATATTGTTCTGTGGGATCAATCCATTGTCATAGGTTACCAAACAAACTAATGCTGGTCCATTGAACTAAAAGTGGTGCCGCATTGTAGGCTTGATCATTTAACTTCACTGCGCTACAGCATATTATTTATTATTATTTTATTTATTAACAGTTTCTTATATAGCGCAGCATATTCCGTTGCGCTTTACAATTAGAACAACAGTAATAGAACAAAACTGGGTAAAAACAGACAGACAGAGGTAGGAAGGCCCTGCTCGCAAGCTTACAATCTATAGGGAAATAGGCATAGATACACAAGGATAGATGCTACCTATTGCATAATGGTCCACCAGATTGCTAGGTTCTTAATGGGTTGTATGATGATACCCCACAAAGTTATCCAAGTGTCAGGAGGGTGTGAGACTAAAGAAAGACAAGATATGTGATGTTATGAATATTCTACAGAGGATGTAATTAGATAGGGAAGCACTGAAGGTTATGTGGGTGGGTCTGGAATTTGATAGGCTTGTCTGAAGAGGTGAGTTTTCAGGGAACATTTAAAGGTTTGGAGACTAGAGGCGAGTCTTACTGTGCGTGGGAGGGCATTCCACAGAGTGGGTGAAGCCCGGATAAAGTCCTGTAATTTTGAGTGTGAACAAGTAATGCGTGTGGATGAGAGACGTAGATCTTGTGCAGAGCGGAGAGGTCGGGTAGGGAGATATTTTGAGATGAGTGAAGAGATGTATGTTGGTGCAGTTTGGTTAATAGCCTTGTATGTGAGTAAAAGTATTTTATATTTAATACAGTAGAATACCGGTAACCAATGGAGGGACTGACAGACCGGATCTGCAGACGATGAACGTCTGGCAAGGAAGATTAGCCTCGCAGCTGCATTCAAAATGGATTGTAGTGGTGAGAGCCTATGTTTGGGAAGACCGGTCAGGAGACTATTACAATAATCAATGCGGGAGATAATGAGAGCATGGATTAGAGTTTTTGCTGTGTCTTGTGTAAGATAAGGGCGTATTTTGTTTCTTAGATGTATGTAACATGATCTTGAGACAGATTGAATGTGGGTAACATAGGACAGTTCAGAGTCAAGAATGACACCTAGGCAGCGAGCTTGTGGGGTAGGGGTGATTGCAGAGTTCTCAACAGTGATAGAGATATCAGGTTGGAAACTACTATTGGCCGGTGGAAATATAATTAATTCTGTTTTGGAAATATTAAGTTTGAGGTGGCGAGATGTCATCCAAGATGAAATGGCAGAAAGGCATTCAGTGACACGGCCCAATACAGATGGTGACAAATCAGGGGAGGATAGGTAGATTTGAGTATCATCCGCATACAGATGGTACTGAAATCCGAAAGAGTTGATTAGTTTGCCAAGAGATGTGGTATAGATAGAGAAAAGCAGAGGACCTAGGACTGAGCCTTGCGGTACTCCAACTGAGAGAGGTAGAGAAGGAGAGGTGGAATCAGAGAAACGAACACTGAAGGAGCGATTAGATAGGTAGGATGAGAACCAAGAAAGGGCTGTGTCCTGAATACCTAGGGATTGTAGTGTTTGTATGAGAAGAGAGTGGTCAACAGTGTCAAAAGCAGCAGAGAGATCAAGGAGAATAAGTAGAGAGTAATGTCCTTTAGATTTAGCAGTGACCAAATCATTCACTACCTTAGTCAGTGCTGTCTTTGTGGAGTGTTGGGCACGAAATCCTGACTGAAGTGGGTCCAGTAGGCTGTGTGAGTTAAGAAAGTGTGTGAGGCGAGTGTAGGCAAGTCTCTCCAGTAGCTTGGAGGGGCATGGGAGCTGAGAGATGGGACGGTAGTTAGAGAGAGAGTTTGGGTCAGAGTTTTGTTTTTTCAGAATGGGAGTAATCACTGCATGCTTGTATAGAGAAGGAAAGATACCAGTAGACAGGGAGAGATTACAGATTTTCGTTAAGGTTGGGATGAGCACAGTAGACAGAGCTTTACTAATTTGTGAGGGTATAGAGTCAAGGGGAGAGGTATTAGAGTAGGCAGATGAAAAGAGTGCAGATACTTCATCTTCATTTGTAGGATCAAAGGAAGAGAAGGTGTTAGAGGGTTCAGGCAGGGAATTGAGCAGGTCACTTGCTGTGGAAGAGCATACCATTTCATTTCGGATCTTGTCAATCTTGTCCTTGAAATAGGAAGCAAGATCTTGCGCACTGACAGTGGCTGGTGGGTTAGGTGAGGGAGGGACAAGAAGTGATTTAAATGTATTAAAAAGTCGCTTGGGGTTAGAGGCTTGAGCAGAGATGAGAGATTGAAAATATTTTTGTTTGGCAGTGTCCAGAGCAGTACGATAAGAGTGGTAGGTGGTCTTATATGTGAGAAAGTCACTTTAACTACGAGATTTACGCCACTGGCGTTCAACTTTTCGTGAGAGTTTTTGTAAGTGTCTAGTGTATTTAGAGTGCCACGGTTGACATCTAAGTCTACGTGGAGTGTGATGGGTAGCTGGAGCCACTTCATCAAGTGCTGTTACTAGAGTTTGGTTAGGGTGTGACACAGCAGTCTCTGGAGAGGTGAATGTAGAAATTGGTGAAAGCAGTGGTTGCAGAGAGGTAGATAGTTGTTGAAAATTAATAGCGTTAATATTTCTGCGGGTAAGAGGTGTCCTTGTAGACTTTAGGGACATGGAGTTTGAAGTAATGGAGGAGAGCATGCATGTGATAAGGTTGTGATCTGAGAGAGGGAAAGGAGTGTTAGTGAGTTCAGAAACAGAGCATAGTCTGGTGAATACAAGATCAAGGCAGTGGCCCTCCTGATGAGTAGGGGAGTCAGTCCATTGGGAGAGGCCAAGAGAGGAGGTTAGAGAGAGTAGTTTAGAGGCATGGGGAGATTGTGGACTGTCAATAGAGAGATTGAAATCACCCATAATGATGGTGGAGATGTCAGAGAATAGAAAATGAGGGAGCCATACAGAAAAATCTTCCAGAAACTTTTTGGGTTGCCCAGGTGGGCGATAGATAGCTGCAACACGCAGAGAGAAAGGGGTGAAGATCCTAATAGAGTGTACTTCAAAGGATGTAAATGTGAGTGAGGGAACAGGTGGTAAAACAATGTGCGTGTAACATTTGGACAGTAATATTCCAACACCCCCTCCTTTGATGTTACCAGGCCTGGGGGTGTGTGTGAAGTGGAGGCCACCATGTGACAGTGCTGCAGGGGAGGCAGTGTCTGATTGTGTGAGCCAGGTTTCTGTTATAGCCAGCATATTGAATTTTTTTGCTATGAAAAGGTCATGAATAGCTGTTAATTTGTTGCAAACAGAGCGTGCATTCCATAAAGCACATTTTAGTGACTTGGAGGTAGATGGGAGACAAGTGATGTTGATAAGGTTTGTTGATTTTATATTCCGTTGTGAATCAGCTGAATGTGAGCGTGGTATGTGGATGGGACCTGGATTTGGGGATATGTCACCAGCTAGTAGAAGCAGAAGAAGAGAGAGATAGGTATAGTTGGGGGAGGTGTGTGATAGTTTCTTATGGTGACAGGTAGAGGATGTGACAGTTAGTGTACATAGATAGGTTAAAAGTTCATGAGTGTTAATAAGAGGGGAGTGGATTAATGAGGCTGCAATGTGTACAGAGCGATACATAACAGGAATAGTGAAGGACGATGTCATTTTATAGAGGATACCATGAAGTGCTATGAGGAAAAACAGTTTGTGGAGCATGGTGTTTATAAAGAGAAAAGTATAGATAGGAAAATGCTTATGGAAATTGTTAATCAAATGGTAGATTTACCTGCTTTCCAATGTTTTTCAATGTTTGTTCAACTGTTGGTTTAACTGTTCTTTTTAAAATTTCCTAACTTTGTAATTTCCAAACTTCGTATATTTCTAAACTTCTGACAACTGCCCCGCAGACAACTGCCCCATAACTGAATGCTAATGCTAACATATACTAGTTCTAATTTACAAAGGCTACAGCTGAAGCTAATTGGACATCTAATCAAAGGGCTTATATTACCCTGTGTTAAGTAAACACCAGTCCATGGGGTATATTTACTAAGCTCCCGATTTTGACCGAGATGCCGTTTTTTCATCAAAGTGTCATCTCGGTCAATCTCGGTCATTTACTAAACACTAATCACGGCAGTGATGAGGGCATTCGTAATTTTTTGCTAGTTCAGGTAAAAAATTACGAATGAATACACCATCGGTCAAATTACGCCTGTTTAGATACGAATCTCGGTCATTTACTAAGAAGTGCAAAGTAAAAAAACACAAAACACTGCCGTGAAAAATTACAATTCGTAAAAAAGTCCTAAAAAAAAACAGACCTGCTTTTTTTAATCGTGATTTGAGATGCATGCAGGGATCCATGAGATCCGTGCATGTATATCAGTGGGAAGGGGTGGGAAAGTGGTTTTTGTTGCTAAAAAAAATTGCGTGGGGTCCCCCCTCCTAAGCATAACCAGCCTCGGGCTCTTTGAGCCGATCCTGGTTGCAGAAATATGGGGGAAAAAATGACAGGGGTTCCCCCATATTTAAGCAACCAGCATCGGGCTCTGCGCCTGGTCCTGGTTCCAAAAATACGGGGGACAAAAAGAGTAGGGGTCCCCCATATTTTTAAAACCAGCACCGGGCTCCACTAGCTGGACAGATAATGCCACAGCCGGGGGTCACTTTTATATAGTGCCCTGCGGCCGTGGCATCAAAAATCCAACTAGTCACCCCTGGCCGGGGTACCCTGGGGGAGTGGGGACCCCTTCAATCAAGGGGTCCCCCCCCCCCCCAGCCACCCAAGGGCCAGGGGTGAAGCCCGAGGCTGTCCCCCCCCATCCAATGGGCTGCGGATGGGAGGGCTGATAGCCTTTGTTGTAAAATAAAAGATATTGTTTTTAGTAGCAGTACTACAAGTCCCAGCAAGCCTCCCCCGCATGCTGGTACTTGGAGAACCACAAGTACCAGCATGCGGCGGAAAAACGGGCCCGCTGGTACCTGTAGTACTACCACTAAAAAAATACCCAAAAAAACACAAGACACACACACCGTGAAAGTAGAATTTTATTACATACACACATACATACATACATACTTACCTTATGTTCCCACGCAGGTCGGTCCTCTTCTCCAGTAGAATCCAAGGGGTACCTGTTGAAGAAATTCTACTCACCAGATCCAGTGGTCCAGGCTCCTCGGCAAATCCAGGGATAATCCACGTACTTGAATAAAACAAAAAAACGGATGCCCGACCACGAACTGAAAGGTGACCCATGTTTGCACATGGGTCACCTTTCCCCGAATGCCAGAAACCCACTTTGCCTTCTGGCTAAGTTGGTTTCTTCAGCCAATCAGGGAGCGCCACGTTGTAGCACTCTCCTGATCAGCTGTGTGCTCCTGTCTTCACTGACAAGGCAGCACACGGCAGTGTTACAATGTAGCGCCTATGCGCTACAAATCCGGCCGAGATTGATTGTAAAAAAAAAACGGCAGTGTTTTGCTAATCACTGCCGTAAAATTAGGTAAAAAAAACACGAATGACATCGACATCGGATGCAAAGAAAAACACGAATACGACAGCTTAGTAAATTAGTCGTAATCAATTCAAAAAGTTGCAGTTTTACACTGTCGATGTCATTCGTGATTGAACTTTGACCTTTTTTCGGAAATTACGAATCTTAGTAAATATACCCCCATGTATGCTAATAAACTCCACTCCACTGACCAACAAGAGATACTGTAATATCAGCTATAAGCAATGACTAATATTCTACAAATACAATTACATACACTGCTAAAATATACATTGGTGTGAATAGAGATCAAGAGTTATAGTTTGCAGGAATCAGCACGCAGAAATCAACATACTTTTGAAAATACAGCATGAAGATGTCTGTGGGTTAATGCAGAGGTGTAGGGATCAGCAAGCAGAAATCAACATACTTTTGAAAATACAGCATGAAGATGTCTGTGGGTTAATGCAGAGGTGTAGGGATCAGCAAGCAGAAATCAACATACTTTTGAAAATACAGCATGAAGATGTCTGTGGGTTAATGCAGAGGTGTAGGGATCAGCAAGCAGAAATCAACATACTTTTGAAAATACAGCATGAAGATGTCTGTGGGTTAATGCAGAGGTGTAGGGATCAGCAAGCAGAAATCAACATACCTGTGAGATGAAAAGATATATAGAAAGCTGATCAGTCCATATTCAGTGAGATATATGTAGACTAACTGTTGGTTTAACTGTTCTTTTTAAAATTTCCTAACTTTGTAATTTCCAAACTTCGTATATTTCTAAACTTCTGACAACTGCCCCGCAGACAACTGCCCCATATCTATTTGTGACACGCTTTTGTCAGGTTCTAGACCATCAAAGCAGTTTATTTTCAAGTGATTCTCTTGTCATTATTATGTGTCTGAAGGTCATCTCATATCATTAGCTAAATTCAAACCTTATGAAATGTTGTTACAAATTTTATCAGGTAAATGATCATTCTTTATGTTCGTCCTTTAAAACACTGTTTATTTTAACAACAATTAAACTTTTTGTTTCACGTAGAAGCCAAACAGGAGAGTGTATTTCGCACCACTTTTTTTGCAAAACTGTGACCTATTAATGTCTGAAGAAATTTCTCAAAAAACAATGACACCAATTAATTCTGTTGTGATTTCTTAACCAAAAGATTTTAAATGGATCACTTTGAATAAAATGTAGTCTAAAATAACGCGTATGGGTCGTTAGGAAGACAACACTTAGGTCGACAGTCATTAGGTTGACCACTATTAGTCGACATGCAATAGGTCAACATGGTCATTAGGTAGACAAGTACTAGGTCGACAGGTTAAAAGGTCGGCAAGAGGTTGTTTTTTTTTCCGGTGACGTTTTCATCGTAAACTGGTGGGGAAGCCCATTTAGTGGGCTCGCTTCGCTCGCCATGCTTCAGACAAGCTGCCTCGCACCGCTAACGCGGCGCTCGGCACAGGATACTATTCCCAATCGTAGTCCACGTGGAATGTAAATTATGAAAAAGTTAAAAAAATGCATTAAAACAAAAAACTCATGTTGTCCTTTTGACCTGTCGACCTAGTACATGTCGACCTTATGACCATGTCGACCTAGTGCATGTTGTCCAATAGTGGTCAACCTAATGACTGTCGACCTAATGACCGTATCCCCAAATAACTACGTGAGGGAATCTCCTTAGTCAGTTATGAGTTTTAGAGGAAAAGTCTACGCTGTCTGAGTTTTAGAATTTTTTTCCAATTTTTGGGTTTTGGGACATGTTCCTCTTGGGAATTACCCGCTTGTTCACTTTTCTCTTGTGTTAAGATTTGTGTAAGCCTTATTCGCTTCTTTAGGAGGGCCTGCTTGCTGGAACCAGTAGCAACAGAATTTTCTTGGTAAAACCCCTCTTGAGATTCTTTTATTTTTAACTCCAGCAGTTTCTTTAAAGAATCTGCTAGAGAACTTAAACTCGTGTTAATTTGGAGTGTATTTTGCTCTTGGATCCCTATCAATGTGCAGAGTGTACTCTTAATATCCTGCAAACCTTGCACCATATGTCCAAATTCACCATGTAAGACCTCTTTAAAATCAGACATGGAAGTTAAAAACATATCGTTCAGATGATGAAATAGAGGGTTGCTGGCCAAGTCAATGTGTGTTGCATTATGAATTTGGCCTGGCTCTTTGTTTCCCCTAAAATACTGGTAGATTGGTTGGACTGCTCAGCATTCTCATTAAAGGATTCAGAAATGGGACTATTTTCAGATACATAAAAACAATCTGAGTATGCTCCTTCTTCCATATTGATAACATTTTCAAGCGTGCAGTATTCCCTTTCCGACGGCTCGTCTCCCGAAATAAGTCTCTGGTAAATTGGACTCTGAAAAAAAATACAAACAAAAAAAAGTTTTTACCCCCAAAAAATTATCACCAGCATAACCGTCCAAAATCAGAAAAAATAGGATTTTAATTACCTACCGATAAATCTTTTCCTCGTAGTCTGTAGAGGATGCTGGGGTCCACATTAGTACCATGGGGTAAAGAAGGGTCCACTAGGAGCCATTGGCACTTTAAGAGTTTGAGAGTGTGGGCTGGCTCCTTCCTCTATGCCCCTCCTACCAGACTCAGTCTAGAAACTGTGCCCGAGGAGATGGACATCTTCGAGAGAAGGATTTTACACAGATAGTGGTGAGATTCATACCAGCTCACACATACTGTACAAGCCACATCAAGCTAACTAGCTTGAAACTCAGCAACCGCTGAAACATTACTTACCAAGTAACAATACAGTACTGAACTAAAACCAAAGTCGTACTGAACTAGATAACCACTGCAGGAAAACGAAGCACTGGGCAGCGCCTAGCATCCTCTTCGGACTATGAGAAAAGGATTTACCTATTTTCTCTTACGTCCTAGAGGATGCTGGGGTCCACATTAGTACCATGGGGATGTACCAAAGCCCCCAGAACGGGAGGGAGAGCGTGGAGGCTCCTGCAGAACCAATTGACCAAACTTAAGGTCCTCAGAGGCCAAAGTATTGAACTTGTAGAACTTTGCGAACATGTTCGACCCCAACCAAGTAGCTGCTCGGCAGAGTTGTAAAGCTGAGACACCCCGGGCATCCGCCCAGGAAGAACCCACCTTACGAGTAGAGTGGGCCTTAACAGACGTAGGACACGGCAATCCTGCCGTAGAATACGCATGCTGGATAGTGAACCTGATCCAGCGAGAGATTGTCTGCTTAGAAGCAGGACACCCGATTTTCTTTTACAACATCTAAGGACTTTGATGAAATTGGGGAGTCAGTCGCAACTGGCAGCACAATAGGTTGGTTGATATGAAATGCCGACACAATCTTCGGATGAAACTCCTGACGTATCCGAAGCTCAGCTCTATCTTCATGGAAGATCAAGTATGGGCTTTTACATGACAAAGCCCCCAACTCCGACACACGTCTAGCAGAAGCTAAGGCCAACAAAGTGACAGCCTTCCACGTGAGAAACTTGACCTCAACCTCCTGTAGAGGCTCAAACCAGTCCGATTGGAGGAACTGCAACACCACGTTAAGGTCCCAGGGTGCCATAGGCGGTACAAAGGGAGTTTGGATGTGCAGAACTCCCGTCATAAAAGTCTGAACCTCAGGGAGGGCAGCCAACTGTTTCTGGAAGAAAATGGATAGGGCCGAAATTTGGACCTTTATGGACCCTAATCTGCAGGAAGAGGAGAAAACGTTCCAGTTGAAACTCCACCGTAGGAAACTTCTTGGACTCACACCAAGATACATATTTTTTCCAAATGCAATGGTAATATTTAGACATTACTCCTTTCCTAGCCTGTATCAGGGTAGAAATAACCTTGTTCAGAATGCCCTTCCGAGCTAGAATCTGGCGTTCAACCTCCATGCCGTCAAATGTAGCCAAGGTAAGTCTTGATAAGCGAACGGCCCCTGCTGCAGCAGGTCCTCCCGCAGAGGAAGAGGCCTCGGCTCTTCTAGCAGTAGATCCAGAAAATCAGCGTACCAAGACCTTCTTGGCCAGTGTGGAGCAATGAGGATCGCTGGAACCCTTGTTCTCCTTATGAGTTTTAAAACTCTTGGGATAAGTGGAAGAGGAGAAAACACGTACACAGACTGGAACACCCACGGAGTCACTAGGGCATCCACCGCCATGGCTTGCGGGTCCCTCTACCTGGAACAATATCGCCAAAGCTTCTTGTTGAGATGAGAGGCCATCATGTCTATTTGAGGTACACCCCAAAGATCTGTTACCTCCTTGAACACCTCCGGATGGAGACCCCGCTCCCCTGGATGGAGATCGTGTCTGCTGAGGAAGTCCGTTTCCCAGTTGTCTGCTCCCAGAATGAACATTGCTGACAGCGCCAACACGTGTTTTTCTGCCCAGAGGATGATTCTTGTCACCTCTGACATGGCAGCTCTGCTCTTTGTTCCTCCCTGTCGGTTTATGTAAGCCACTGTCATTACATTGTCCGACTGCATTTGAATGGCCCGATTTCTCAGAAGATGGGCTGCTTGAAGAAGACCGTTGTAGACTACTCTTAGTTCCAGAATGTTTATCGGCAGGCTGGCTTCCAGACTTGACCACCTTCCTTGGAAGGTTTCCCCTTGAGTGACTGTGCCCCAGCCCCGGAGATTTGCATCTGTGGTTAGAAGGATCTAGTCCTGAATCCCGAACCTGCGGCCCTCCAAATGGTGAGGTAATTGCAGCCACCAGAGTGAAATCCTGGCCTTTGGCGACAGACATATTCTCTAGTGCATATGTAGATGGGATCTTGGCCACTTGTCCAGGAGATCCAGTTGGAAGGACCGAGCATGAAACCTCCCGTACTGTAGAGCCTCTTGAGAGGCCACCATCTTTCCCAGAAGGTGAATGCACTGATGAACCGACACCCAGGCTGGCTTCAGGACATCCAGGACCATTGTTTGTATCACCAACGCTTTTTCCTCTGGAAGAAACACCCTCTGCACTTCTGTGTCGAGGATCATTCCCAGAAAGGACAACCGCCTGGTTGGTTCCAAATGTGATTTTGGAAGATTCTGGATCCAACCGTGTTCCCTGAGCAGGTGGGTCGTGAGAAAAATGGACTGTAACAGTTTCTACGTGGACGATGCCTTTATCAGCAGATCATCCAGATATGGAATTATGTTCACCCCCTGTCTGCGGAGGAGAACCATCATTTCAGCCATTACCTTGGTGAATACCCTCGGAGCTGTGGAGAGGCTGAATGGCAGGGCCTGGACCTGATAGTGACAGTCCAACAGAGCAAATCAGAGATAAGCTTGATGCGGCAGCCAAAACGGAATGTGGAGGTACGCATCCTTGATATCCAGGGATACCAGGAATTCCCCCTCCTCCAGACTTGAACTCCCTCAGAAGGGGGTTTAGTGATTTTAAGTTCAGAATGGGCCTGACCGAACCATCCGGTTTCGGTACCACGAAAAGGTTTGAATAGTAACCCTTGTTTTGCATCTGTGGAGGAACTGGTACAATAACCTGTGCCTCCACCAACTTCTGATAGGCTCCCTGTAGGATAACCCTGTCTGCCGGCAAAGCCGGCAAACCTGATTTGAGGAACCGATGAGGAGGGAGCTCTTGAAATTCCAGCCGGTACCCTATGGACACAATATCTAGTACACAGGGATCCAGACCGGACGACAACCAGACGTGACTGAAATGCCTGAGTCTCGCCCCCACCAGCCCTACCTCCAGGCCGCGCGGTCCACCGTCATGCTAAGGACTTTAGCGTACCTGAAGCAGGTTTCCGTTCCTGGGAGCCCGCAGCAGCAGGTTTCTTGGATTTTGGTCGACCTCCTCTAAAGAGGGTGTTGGATGGTTTGGCCTTCCTGGTTTTAGCTCCCCGAAAGGACTGTGATGCAGCTAAAGAAAAAGGTTTCTTCGTAGCAGGTGCAGCTGAGGGAATAAAAGGTGACTTACCCGCTGTAGCCGTGGAGATCCACGCATCCAACGCTTCCGCAAAGAGAGCCTTACCTGTGTAGGGTGGGGTCTCCACACCTCTCTTGGATTCCGCGTCGGCCGACCACTGGCGCAGCCACAGTCCTCGACAAGCTGAGACAGACATGGAAGAAATTCCTGCAGCCATTGAACCCAGGTCTTTCATGGATTCCACCATAAATCCTGCAGAATCCTGAACGTTACGTAAAAACAATTCAACGTCACTTTTATCCATTGTTTCCAAATCCTCAAGTAATGTGCCTGACCACTTTACTATAGCTTTGGAAATCCATGCACAGGCAATAGTAGGACGTAGTATCGCCCCTGAAGCCGTGTATATGGATTTGAGCGTAGTATAAATTTTGCGATCAGCCGGCTCCTTTAAGGCGGTTGATCCTGGGACAGGTAAAACCACCTTTTTTGAGAATCTGGCTACAGACGCGTCCACTATGGGTAGGTTTTCCCATTTTTTCATATCCTCCACAGGGAAGGGGAAAGCAACCAGAACCCTTCTAGGGATCTGGAATTTTTTCTCCGGGTTTTCCCATGCTTTTTCAAATATAGCATTCAATTCTTTGGACGCAGGGAAGGTTAGCGAGGCTATCTTATTGTCAGTGAAGTAAGCCTCCGCAACCTGCTCAGGTGTTGTATCAGCAATATTCAACACATCCCTGATAGCCTCTATCATCAACTGCACCCCTTTGGCAAGCAATGCGGCCCCCCTGAGCACATCCCCATCACCGTCTGCCATGTCAGAATTGGTATCCGTGTCATCTTGCATGATCTGGGCAAGAGCACGTTTGTGGGAACCTACAGAAGGGGGCCCTGAGGTAACAGAACCGTACCAAACTGCCATAGAGTTCTGTAAAACCTGAATTGCAGATTCATTCTGTGCAACCCTAGTAGAAATCTGAGAAAACACGATTTATGGTAAGAACTTACCGTTGTTAAATCTCTTTCTGCGAGGTACACTGGGTTTTACAAGGAATAACATCGGGGTATAGAGTAGGATCTTGATCCGAGGCACCAACAGGCTCAAAGCTTTGACTGTTCCCAAGATGCATAGCGCCGCCTCCTCTATAACCCCATCTCCGTGCACAGGAGCTCAGTTTTCGTTAACCAGTCCAATGCAGTAGCAGGTAACAGAGACGACAATCGTTAGAAGCCACACACACCATACACTCACGACAGGAGAGGGTGTCAGCGGCTAATGCCATACCAACCCAAAGAAGCCAAGTGCGTCAGGGTGGGCGCCTTGTGGAGCCCAGTGTACCTCGCAGAAAGATATTTAACAACGGTAAGTTCTTACCATAAAATAGGATTTTAATAACCTACCGGTAAATCCTTTTCTCATAGTCCGTAGAGGATGCTGGGGTCCATGGGGTATAGACGGTTCCGCAGGAGCCTTCGGCACTTTAAGACTTTTTAACAGTGTGAACTGGCTCCTCCCTCTATGCCCCTCCTCCAGACCTCAGTATAGGAACTGTGCCCGAGGAGACGTACATATTCGAGTGAGGATTTACTAATAAACTTGTGGCGAGATTCACACCAGCTCACACCATACATAAGAAACATGTCGGCTAACATGGTCTTTAACATAACCCATGCCAACCAGCATGTATAACTCAACAGCAACAGCTGTCAACATATAAACACATATGTGCAAAATCTTTAAACATAATCAGCAGGAAAAAATGGAGCACTGGGCGGGCGCCCAGCATCCTCTACGGACTACGAGAAAAGGATTTACCGGTAGGTTATTAAAATCCTATTTTCTCTTACGTCCTAGAGGATGCTGGGGTCCATTTTAGTACCATGGGGATATACCAAAGCTCCCAGTACGGGCGGGAAAGTGCTAATGTTCCTGCAGAACTGACTGACCAAATTTTAGGTCGTCAGCAGCCAAGGTGTCAAACTTATAAAACTTAGCAAACGTGTTTGCACCTGACCAAGTAGCAGCTCGGCAGATTTGCAATGCAGAGACACCCCGGGCAGCCGCCCAGGACGAACCCACTTTCCTTGTAGAGTGGGCTTTTACCGAAGTCGGTAACGGCAATCCTGCCGTGGAATGAGCATGCTGAATGGTACCCCTGATCCAGTGCTCAATAGTCTGCTTAGAAGCAGGACCCCCAATCTTGTTGGGGTCATAGAGGACAAATAACGATTTTGTTTTCCTTATTCTAGCCGTTCTGGCAACATAAGTCCTCAACGCTCTGACGACATCCAAGGACTTTGGGACGACTGAGGTGTCAGAAGCCACTGGCACCACCACTGGTTGGTTGATATGAAAAGAAGACACAACCTTCAGAAGAAAGTGTTGACGTGTTCTCAGTTCAGCCCTATCTTCATGAAATATTAAGTAAGGACTCTTGTGTGACAGAGCTCCTAACTCAGACACTCGTCTGCCTGAGGCCAAGGCCAACAGCATGACCAATTTCCAAGTGAGAAACTTCAACTCTACCTCTTGTAGAGGCTCAAACCAGTCCTATTTAAGGAACTGCAACACCACATTAAGATCCCATGGCGCCGCAGGAGGCACAAAGGGAGGTTGGATGCGCAGAACCCCTTCACGAACGTCTGAACCTCAGGAAGAGAAGCCAATTGTTTCTGAAAGTAAACTGACAAGGCCGAAATCTGAACCCTGATGGATCCTAATCTCAATCCAGTAAAAAAGTATTGGAAAATAGGTGTTGCGCTGATTCACCGGTGGAGAAACTGCTATTAATACAATTCCTTTTCAGAAATATTTTAGTAGTAAAGCTGCTGCTGCTGCCCACATTAAGGGATGTTTTGCAACCCCCGTGATTATGATAGAAACAAAAAACAGACAGAGTGGGAGCGCTGCTAGGATTACTACAAAATTAGACTTACTTTAATCATATAATTGATACTCATTAGCGGTATAGATAATCAATAAACTTTTAATAGATGACATAAAAAACAAAAATAAGAAAGAAGAAAAAGAGGAAAAAATAAAATAAAGATAAAGAAAAAAATAAATACCAATAAATAAAACAATATTAATAACACCAATATTAAAACTAATACTGAGATGGAATACCAGAGAAAAATATATACCAATGATAATTTAATCTAATTGGCTTGAAACATTTGTAAAACCTGTGCAAGCTAAATTAATATCGCACAATGTCCTCGCTTGGTAGTAAGATCCCTTGGAATAGTTCAGATGGTTAATAGTTGCTGGCCAGAAGGAAACATAGTTTCATTTTTCATGAAGATTTTAAAGATTGATATAATGTCATCCACATATGCCACAATGTGACAGTACGGAAAATCCTTTTCAAAGGCTATTTCATTCAGCTGGATCCGTACTGTCACATTGTGGCATATAACTATTAACCATCTGAACTATTCCAAGGGATCTTACTACCAAGCGAGGACATTGTGCGATATTAATTTAGCTTGCACAGGTTTTACAAATGTTTCAAGCCAATTAGATTAAATTATCATTGGTATATATTTTTCTCTGGTATTCCATCTCAGTATTAGTTTTAATATTGGTGTTATTAATATTGTTTTATTTATTGGTATTTATTTTTTTCTTTATCTTTATTTTATTTTTTCCTCTTTTTCTTCTTTCTTATTTTTGTTTTTTATGTCATCTATTAAAAGTTTATTGATTATCTATACCGCTAATGAGTATCAATTATATGATTAAAGTAAGTCTAATTTTGTAGTAATCCTAGCAGCGCTCCCACTCTGTCTGTTTTTTGTTTCTATCATAATCTCAATCCAGCATCCACACCCGCCTGTAGAAATAGGAGAAGACGTCCTAATTGAAACTCCACCGCAGGAGACTTCTTGGATTCACACCAAGATACATATTTTCTCCAAATACGATGGTAATATTTGGACGTTACCCCTTTCCTTGCCAGAATAAGTGTGGGAATGACTTCACTGGGAATACCCTAACAGGCTAGGATCTGGCGCTCAACAGCCATGCCGTCAAACGCAACCGCGGTAAATCCTGATAAACTAACGGCCCCTGCTGAAGCAGGTCCTCGCAAAGAGGAAGAGGCCGAGGATCTTCCAGTAATAACTCTTGAAGATCTGGATACCAAGCCCTCCTTGGCCAATCTGGAGCAATGAGTATTGCTCGAACTCTTGTTCTTCTGATGATCTTGAGAACTTTTGGAATAAGTGGAAGTGGAGGGAACAGATACACCGACTGAAATACCAACTGGGTCACCAGTGCATCCACTGCTATTGCTTGTGGGTCTCTCGACCTGGAACAATATTTCTGAAGCTTCTTGTTGAGGCGTGATGCCATCATATACACTTGAGGAACGCCCCAACGACTTGCCACCTCCGCAAAGACTTTTGGGTGGAGGCCCCATTCTCCTGAAACTGACTGGATGGAGATCATGTCTGCTGAGGAAGTTTGCTTCCCAGTTGTCCACTCCCGGAATGAAAATTGCCGACAGAGCTTTTGCATGTCTTTCTGCCCAGAGGAGTATCTTTGTCACCTCTGCCATTGCCGCTCTGCTTTTTGTTCCGCCTTGACGGTTTATGTAAGCTACTGCCGTTACATTGTCTGACTGGATCTGTATGAGACAACCTTGAAGAAGGTCTGCCGCATGATGAAGACTGTTGTACACAGCTCTCAACTCCAGAATGTTTATGTAAAGGTGAGTTTCTTGACTTGACCACCTTCCTTGGAAGTTTTCGCCTTGCGTTACTGCTCCCCATCCTCGGAGACTTGCATCAGTGGTCACCAGGATCCAGGTCTGAATCCCGAACCTGCGTCCCTCCAGGAGGTGAGATATTTGTAGCCACCACAGGAGCGAAATTCTGGCTTTTGCTGACAAGATTATCTTTTGATGCATGTGGAGATGCAACCCGGACCACTTGTCCAGTAGTTCCCACTGGAAGACCCTGGCATGGAATCGGCCATATTGTAGCGCCTCGTAAGCCGCTACCATTTTCCCCAACAGGCGAATGCACTGATGAATTGATACCGATCTTGGTCTCAAAAGTTGTTTGACCATGCTCTGGATCTCCTGAGCCTTTTCCACCGGTAGAAATACTTTCTGTACCTCGGTGTACAGTATCATTCCCAAAAATGATAACCTCATCGTCGGTTCCAACTGAGATTTTGGAAAGTTGATGATCCAACCGTGCTGTTGAAGTACCTTTAGGGATAATGCTATGTTCTGGATTAGCTTGTCCCTGGATCTCGCTTTTATGAGGAGATCGTCCAAGTATGGAATTATGTTGACTCCTTGCTTGCGAAGGAGAACCATAATTTCCGCCATCACCTTGGTGAATATTCTCGGAGCCGTGGAGAGCCCGAATGGTAATGTCTGGAATTGGTAGTGGCAATCCTGAACTGCAAACCTCAGGTATGCTTGATGTGGCGAGTAAATGGGGACATGCAAGTAAGCATCCTTGATGTCCACTGACACCAGAAATTCCTTTTCTTCCAAGCTGGAAATCACCGCTCTCAAGGATTCCATCTTGAATTTGAATCTTTTTAAATAAAGATTCAGAGATTTTAGGTTTAAAATCGGCCTGACCGAGCCATCCGGCTTCGGTACTACAAACAGGCTTGAATAAAAACCTTGATTCCTTTCTTCGGCAGGAACCAAGGCAATTACTTTGTCTTGACATAATTTGTGTATTGCATTCAGGACATTTGCGCTGTCCTGAGCAGAAACTGGTAAGGCTGATTTGAAAAATCGGCATGGGGGAAGGTCTTGAAATTCCAACTTGTAACCTTGGGATATTATCTGTAAAATCCAAGGATCCAGGTCTGAGTGAAGCCAGACCTGGCTGAAAAATAGTAGACGTGCCCCCACCCGATCGCACTCCTGCAGAGGAGCCCCAGCATCATGCTGTGGTTTTTGCAGAAGCAGTTGCTGACTTCTGCTCTTGGGAGCCTGAGGGTGTTGTAGGTTTTCTACCTTTTCCTCTCCCTTTTCCTGTGAAAAAAGGGGTACTTTTAGCCTTTTTGTACTTGTTGGGCCGAAAGGATTGCATAGTATGAGAATGATATACTTTTTTAGCCGGTGTTGCTGCCGACGGCAGAAATGCTGACTTGCCAGATGTAGTAGTTGATATCATGGCATCCAATTTCTCTCCAAGGAGGGCCTCACCATTGTATGGGAGCACCTCAATATTTCTTTTGGATTCTGCGTCAGCATTCCATTGGCGTACCCAGAGCGCCCTGCGGGCTTAAACCGCCATTGCAGAGGCACGTGAGCCCAGTAAGCCTATGTCCTTCATAGCCTCAACCAAATAACCTGCAGAATCTTTGATATGACCTAGAATTTGCAGCATGTCATCTTTATCGACCGTGTCAATATTAACAATCAAGTTATCTCCCCACTTTTCGACTGCGTTATCTACCCACGCAGAAGCAATGGTGGGCCTGAGCAACATACCCGTAGCAATATAGATGGACTTTAAAGTCGTCTCTAATTTGCAGTCAGCAGGTTCTTTTAATGAAGCTGACCCTGGGGCAGGTAAAATTATTTTCTTTGACAACATAGAAACTGATGTGTCTATCATTGGGGGTGACTCCCACTTACGCCTATCCTCTTCTGGGAAAGGGTACGCTACCCGCAACCTTTTAGGGATAGCAAATTTCTTTTCCGGGTTAGCCCAGGATTCCTCAAAAAATGTATTTAAGTCCTTAGACGGAGGAAAAGTCACCACCTGTTTTTTATTTAATTTAAAATAATCTTTTTCCTCAGGTGGAGGTGTTGTGTCAGGAAATTCCAACACCTCTTTTATAGCGACTATCATACATTGAATGCTCTTAGCCAGTTTGGGATCTACCCCCCTCAAATCCCCAGTGTCGACTTCAGTGTCGGAATCTGTGTCAGTGTCCCTTTGCATAATTTGGGCCAGGGACCTTTTCTGGGAACTGGAGGGGTCCCGAGTGGATGATGTGGAACAATCAGCAAATAGAGCATCTTCCACAGACTGTCTCCAATGCTTTGTCTGTTCCTCAGACTGAGAGAATTTATTTTCTAGTTTAGCCATATTACTCTGCAGCTTTCTCACCCACACAGGCTCAGAACACTCTTGTGCCTCTAAAATGGGTTCCTCTGGGGAAGAGCTTTCTCTAGACATGTTACACGCGTGTATAGTCACACCACTCACACACACACGGGAGCTAATGGGGACAGACCTACACTAATGTCTGTCAGAGGGACCCAGAGGGAATTGCCAGCCCACACCCCGCGCCCTATACTGTATGTATTACATACAATGAATATACATATATATATATACCAAAACAGCGCTTTATATCCAATGTGAAGCCCGCAGACTTCAATAAATTATGTGCTCCCCTTCTATAAAATCCTGGTACTTGTATCAGCGATGTGTGAGGCGAAGCAGCCTGCAGGATCAGCGCACCGGCGTCTCTGTGAGGAGAAAATGGCGCCAAATGAGTGTTACAAGCAATTCTGAGGTGAAGCCCCGCCCCCTGTAATGGCGCGGTTCAGCCACAGTAATATTTATACTGGCAGGGGTAGTGTACATCAGCGGCTCACATGTATGTACTTTTGCCAGTGAGAGTAAGGATTTATCATGCCTCTCAGAGCGCGCCCCCCCGCGCGCTCTGCACCCTGTGTTGAGAGACATGTTTTTCGCAGCGTCCCGCGCTGCGCTGGTACCTTTATGCCGCCATGATGACCAGAGGGCTCCTCTCTGCAAGTCTCCCGTAAATACTCACCAGCCTTCTGACTTCTGGCTCTGTTAGGGGGTGGCGGCAGTGCTGTGGGAGTGAGCAGCAGCCAGGCAAGGGCTGTGGTCAGTACCCTTCAGGAGCTAATGGTGTCCTGTCAGCGGAAGCAGAGCCATTAAACTAACTGAGAAGTTGGTTCCTACTTCCCCCCTAAGTCCCACGAAGCAGGGAAGCTGTTGCCAGCAGCTTCCCTGTAAAATAAAAAAACCTAACAAAGTCTTTTCCAGCAGAACTCTGTAGAGCTCCACTAGTGTGCATCCAGTCTCCCGGGCACATTTTCTAAACTGAGGTCTGGAGGAGGGGCATAGAGGGAGGAGCCAGTTCACACTGTTAAAAAGTCTTAAAGTGCCGAAGGCTCCTGCGGAACCGTCTATACCCCATGGTACTAAAATGGACCCCAGCATCCTCTAGGACGTAAGAGAAATCTTGTTTTCTGCTGCATGGTACACTGGGCTCCACAAGGAATAACATCGGGATGTCCTAAAGCAGTTCCTTATGGGAGGGGACGCACTGTAGCGGGCACAAGAAGCCGGCGTCCAAGGGAGGCATCCTGGGAGGCGGAAGTATCAAAGGCATAGAACCTTATGAACGTGTTCACTGAGGACCACGTAGCCGCCTTGCACAATTGTTCAAGGGTCGCACCACAGCGGGCCGCCCAAGAAGGTTCAACAGACTGAGTAGAATGGACTTTGATGGTAGCAGGAGCTGGAAGACCAGCCTGTACATAAGCATGTGCAATCACCATTCTAATCCATCTGGCCAAGGTCTGCTTGTTAGCAGGCCAGCCACATTTGTGAAATCCACACAGTACAAAGAGAGAATCAGACTTCCTAATGGAGGCAGTTCTCTTCACATAGATACGGAGAGCCCATACCACATCCAAAGACCGCTCTTTGGAGGACAACTCAGGAGAACTGAAGGCCGGAACTACAATCTCCTGGTTAAGGTGGAAGGAAGACACCACCTTAGGCAAATAACCAGGGCGCATTCTAAGAACTGCCCGGTCCCGGTGAAAAATCAGATAGGGGGACTTTCAGGATAAGGCACCTAAGTCCGAGACTCTTCTAGCAGAGGCAATAGCCAGCAAAAACAAGACCTTAAGGGGAAACCACTTAAGGTCTGCAGACGCAAGAGGTTCAAACGGATACTCTTGCAAGGCCTCCAGAACCACTGACAAATTCCAAGGGGCCACTGGTGGTACATAAGGAGGTTGAATACATAACACCCCCTGAGTGAAAGTATGAACATCAGGCAGGGTAGCAATCTTTCTCTGAAACCATACCGAACCTTGAGGGATGCCAAACGAAGGCCTAGGTCCAGGCCCTGTTGTAGGAAGGCCAAACGTCATGGTTATTAGACGCGCACCAAGCAAAGTAAGAATTCCAGACCCTATGGTAAATCCGAGCAGAAGCTGGCTTATGGGCCTTCAACATAGTTTGAATGACCGCCTCAGAAAAACCCTTGGCCCTCAGGACGGAAGCTTCAAGAGCCACCCCGTCTAAGCCAGAGGGGCCAAATAATGGTAAACACAAGGGCCCTGAACGAGGAGGTCTGGACGTTGTGGAAGTAGAAGGGGACGATCTAATGAGAGGCCCTGTAGATCTGAGAACCAGTGCTGTCTGGACCATGCCGGAGCAATCAGAAGCAGGAGTCCTCCTTCTTCTTTGAACTTCCTTATTACTCTGGGCAGGAGTGACACCCAGAGGGAACACATATGGCAGCTGAAAGCTCCATGGTATTGCCAGTGCGTCTACGAACGCCGCTTGAAGATCCCTTGTCCTTGCTCCGAAGACCGAAACCTTGTGATTGTTTCAAGACGCCATAAAGTCTACATCTGGAAGGCCCCACTTGTCCACAACGAGTTGAAATACATCTGGGTGGAGGCTCCACTCTCCGGCGTGTACGTCCTGACGACTGAGAAAGTCCGCTTCCCAGTTGAGGACCCCCGGAATGAACACTGCCGATATGGCTGGTAGATGGCGTTCCGCCCATTGAAGAATCCTTGATACTTCCCTCATCGCCATGTGGCTTCGAGTGCCGCCTTGATGATTTATGTACGCCACCGTGGTGGCATTTTCCGATTGTACTTGAACTGGTCTGTTCTGTATCAAATGCTGGGCCAGGTTCAGTGCATTGAACACCGCCCACAGTTTCAGAATGTTTATCGGGAGGAGAGATTCCTCCTTAGTCCACCGGCCCTGAAGGGGGTGTTGCTCCAACACCGCGCCCCAACCCCTCAGACTGGCATTCATCGTCAGAAGGACCCAGTTGGAGATCCAGAAGGGACGACCCCCGCTCAATCGGTGGTCCTGAAGCCACCAGTTCAGTGACAGACGGACCTCCGGAGACAAGGAGATCATTTGAGACCTGATCCGGTGAGGCAGGCCGTCCCACTTGGCCACAATCAACTTCTGTAGAGGGCGGGAATGGAATTGAGCATACTCCACCATGTCGAAGGCCGACACCATGAGACCTAGCATTTCCATTGCCGTATGTATCGACACTTGTGGACGAAATAGGAAGCATTGAATCTTGTCCTGAAGTTTCAGGATCTTCTCCTGAGACAAGAACAACCGCTGGTTGTGAGTGTCCAACAATGCCCCCAGGTGTACCATGCTCTGAGCAGGGACCAGGGAAGATTTCTTCAAGTTGATGAGCCACCCGTGAGTTTGCATAAACTGGATTGTCACATCCAAATGATGTAGGAGACTTTCTGGGGAGTTTGCCAGGATCAGTAAGTAGTCTAGATACAGGAGAATCCTGATCCCCTGACGGCGTAGCACAGCCGTCATTACCACCATGACTTTGGTGAATACCCGCTGAGCCGTGGCCAAACCAAAGGATAACGCCCGAAACTGGTAATGAAGGTTGCCCACCGCAAACCTCAGGTACTGCTGATGTGACATTGCAATAGGAATATGCAGGTAGACATCCTGTATGTCCAGGGAGACCATATAGTCCCCAGGCTCCAAGGCCAGAACAATAGAGCGTAGAGTTTCCATACGAAACTTGGAGACCCTCACATACTTGTTCAAAGACTTGAGATTGAGAATGGGCCGCGAGGACCCGTTCGGTTTCAGGACTAGAAACAGCGGTGAATAGTACCCCTTGCCTCTCTGAGCCAGAGGCACCTGTACTAATACTCCTGTGTCCAGGAGGGACTGTACCACTGAATGAAGAGTTTTCGCCTTCACCGGATCCGAATGGACGTCTGTCAGGCAAAATCGATGAGGGGGGTGATTTTTGAAGGATACAGCGTAACCTCGACTGACGACTTCCCATACCCAGGCATCGGAAGTGGTCTTCAACCATTCCTGGGTAAACCCTAGAAGTCAGCCCCCCACCCTGGGTTCCCCCAGAGGGAGGCCTACCCCATCATGCGGCAGTCTTATCTGTTTTGGAATCAGGCTGACGGGCAGCCCAGGCTTGGGTCTGGGCTTAGCAGGTTTGGAAGTACGAGCTTGTTTCGGGTACTCCTGACCTTTTGCCTTTCCTGGAGGACAAAAGGAGCGAGAGAAGTTACATTTAGCCTTTGTTAAGTTCGTTTAACTTTCAGGAAAAAGCAGTACCTTATTACACAAGGGTTCGGGCCACTGCGGCCGCTAAGTGTATGCGATAAACCTCTAGGAAATGTGTACACGTTACGTAGGCACGCCGACACGCTGTGAGCACAATGCAGCTACACGTGTGGGTGAATACACTTTTATCCCCTAACAGGAATGAAATGCGACACCAAGTGTATATGTTATGTTGTGGTCCAACGCAGCAACAAATATTTACTTAAAAAGGGGATACACACAGAAATACAATAATACAAGAGAAAAGCTACAACCAAGAGTACATACGTTTGTCCGCCTGCGCCACCCGGATCCGGTCCTCAGTCAGTCTAGCAAGATGACCTTCAGAGAATTAGACTGGGACCGGCCAGGAGGCCTGGCTTTTATACAATTGTCCAAAACATAATACAAAGGAAACTGTAAGCTCTTCTTTCATAGGTCAAAGGGTTGGTCATTTACAGTATGTGAGGGGTCATAGGTCGGTTTGAATAGGTGGGCGATGCTTGGTCCAGGTGTACTTGCAGATGTCCTCCACTGGGTTCCCGCCGAATATCAGGAGTCCAGTAATTACAGTGAGATATTAATATTGTATTCCTGCACATAGTTATACACATCACAAATCTAAATTAATTTGCAATTTTAAACATACCCATATAATAACTGACACAAAATACATTCAAACAACTAAGTATGAATAATGTAAAAGCCTTTTCCAAATCTTAAAAAAAAAAAAAAAAATTCCTTTCGTAGCTAATACAGCAAATAACAGCATTACTTTGATTTAAAAAAATGCTTAGTAAACCCAAAAAATAAACCTACTACATAGATTAATGGCACAAAAAAATTTAATTTAAAAAAATGAAACAAACACACTCCAGTACACACAGGTATAGGCTACTTACCTGCTCAATAAATGTGGGTGAAATTGGGCAAGTACAAAAAACTGAAAATAAGCCCACTTGGCTGAAAACAAAATGGGCCTTGGACCGCCAAAAAAGAGACACCTACAAGAGAAAACCAAAGGAGTCTAAGAGATCATATAGACAAATACAAAAAACAGCAGGACACACAGGTATAGGCTACTTACCTGCTCAATAAATGTGGGTGAAATTGGGCAAGTACAAAAAATGGAAAATAAGCCCACTTGGCTGAAAACAAAATGGGCCTTGGACCGCCAAAAAAGAGACACCTACAAGAGAAAACCAAAAAACTGTGTGAACAATATAACATACAGACTGTAAAGTACAGCTAAAAATTTCAAAAAATTAAAAAAAACTCAACAAGTTAAATATCAAACAGATATCCTCAAAAATACATAAAGCCAGTTCCATTGCACCACCATACATACTTTGCTTGATAATTGACTAATGTAGGAATACTCACAAAATACACTTAGTCAAAAAAACGCACTATGCTATCCAAAATGTTCAAAGCGAATAAACGGACATCTGTCTGCAAGTTAATGCTAAAATTACTCACTCTGCAAAGCAACAAAGACGACCACCTTCGATGAGAACACAGCAGTTTTTAACATCATACACCCACTCACAGGCTGCAAACAAGGCTCTTAAATAAGCAGTACGATCAGTCACACAATTTGCATAATTTACACCTGTGTGACTTTTCGCTGCGCACGTAGCTATAAATAGCTACACACCTGGGCGTACAGACATGTCATTAGCAACATGGCTACTCGTGAGGAATTGTCGGCAGAGATGGAGCGCGTGCGGCTGCAGCAGGTCGCATTGGCACAAAAACAATTCGCATTGCGTCGCCAAATGATGGAATCCGCCTCTGCGGATTCTGAAGAAGCAGGATCCAGTACTAGAGAAAATCCAGCTTCTGAAACCCAGCAGTTAGGAGGGGTTACCCTGACAGACAGACAGACTGGGGAAACTGAGGAAGATTCAGCATTAGCCGCACAACCACAACATACACAAGCAGCTAGTGATGAGGAAGATGGTGATGAGGAACGCGATCAAAGCTCACAGGCTACTTCAAGGCGCAAAAAAAGGCAGCCCACATTCACTAAGAGGGAGTTGCGTGTTTTGGTCACACAGGCCATGTCAAAAATACATAGAGGACCCAAAAACATGGGTGCTGCTACGAAAGATCGAATCTGGAGGGACATCACTCATTCTGTGAATGAAGTCGGCTCTATAGGCCGAACATCCCAGGAAGTTAGACGACGGTAAGTGTATATTGGCAGTCCATTATCTGTGCAAAGTATTGTTAAAAAGCTAGTTACATGTGTGGTTGTCTATAGCAACCAAATGCAGAACATGTGTCCTATATATTAAAGCAAGATTTTTTCTAAAAATATACCTTGCCCCTATTTACCCTAACATATGTAGTTGGGCCGACTTCAAATCCCGCCTGAAGGGCAAGAGGTCTGCGGAGTGGAATGCCTCAAGGGCTACAGGGGGAGGACCATCTGTCACTGTGGAGTATACCGAGTTGGAGGAGATGGCGATGGACTGTGTCAGTTATGAGGAGGGGACAGGGGTGTCTCATATGGACACGGACCTGCCTGAAATACTGACGGGACATGACTTGCCAGGTAAGTTTACACACATATTTTTTTTTTTTGGTAACAAAAGTCTCATATATTGTTTTTTTCTTCACTTTTTCCACACATTCTTCTATTTGCTTTGCACATAACACAGCACAGGGGGGTGAGCAGGTAGAGTCACAGGAGGGTTATGTGGCTGAGGCTGAGGTGGAGGGACCTAGTGGGTCTGCAAGTGTGGGACCACAAATCCCACCTATCCAGGTTCCAACTGGCCCCCCCACCCAACCCTCTGCTATCCCGGAGATCCTGCTTGAAATAGCTAGGTATGGTGAGAGCCTAAATGCTTTTCAGGACGGGGTCATCCGGGAGGTAAGCCAGATAGCTGTCCGGCTCACTGAGCACCGAACCAGTGTTGAGCAAGGTGTTGCTCAACTCTGCCAAGGTCTGGCAGAGATCAGGCAGGGACAAGATCAACTTGCCTCCTCATTCCAAAACCTTGCAAATAACATCTTGCAAGGGCTCCAGGCCATCGCTGTCTCCCTTGCCCACAGTGGCAGAGAGCCAGCCACATCGGCTCCCTCCCCTGCCCAGGAAGAGCATCCCACTGGGCAGGGCCCACGAAGGTCGCTCCGCAGACCAAGCCAAGAAGAACAGCATCAGGCGGGGAAAAAAAGAAGAAAGTGATGTCTCTCCAGATGGGCAGCACCCATGTTTTTCATGTTGTCTCTATGTATTTTTTGTGTAGGCTTGTGTGGCCAGAATGGCTAACTCCCTATTAGTGAAATGTATTATTTCTTTTTTGAGATATTTGTAGCCTGTGAGCTTTTTTCCAAGTACACCAGAGCCATCTTCCTCTTCCTAGTGTGCTGTGTATTGTTGTGTTTGTGTGGTGGCTCATGAATCTTTCTCAGTTCCCCAAATATATTTGTCTGGCAGGGTGTAACTTTACACCATATTATTTATTTTGTTTTAAAATATTATTTTGTCAGAAGCTGGAGTTTCCCTAGTACTGAGTTCTGCTATGTCATTTGTGTCAATGCCATCTGCTTGCTGCTTGGTCCATCTTTGCCTGTGATACTCACCTGTAGCCATGTTGTTTTGATCACGAAATATATTACAGTAGTAATAAATCAAAAATAATTCAAAAAGTTTGTGTCCTTTATTTAAGTTAATGCATTATGTTAATCTTAGTCCTTGAAAGTTTAGCAAAGCATATAGACACTTGGGGAACAAGGGAAAAAAACAAAAAAACATACAAGCATTGCATCTTTAAAAATGCAACAGGTTTGACTTGCACCACACTTTAATTGCCATATTATAAAAAAAAGTCACAACTCGGGTTTTGTATTACTATGGGCAACAGGACAGAAATTTAAACCTTGACAGATATTCTAAACAAAGATAAAAGTTTTATGTAAGCAAAAAATTAAGTGTATGCTGCATTATGTTGGTCCTGATATTTGGGATATACAAAGGTAACATTTTATGTAGTTTAGATGTTGCTGATGTAGTTTAGAAGTTTGGTTAATTTCACTTGTTTGCATTTGGTAGTATTTCACACATTAAAGAATGCACTTAACATCAATTTTTTGCAATAAACTTGCCCCAAAATAAAAGCCATATTTGGCTGCGTGACAGATTTATAGGTGCTTGGAATAAACATGTAATGTGTCCACAGAATTGCTGTTTGAAGTACTTCAGCAGAACAGTGTTTAGCAAGTAATTGGACAACAGATGAATGGGCTCTCCAATTAACTGCTAATTAGTGCATACACACTTGTAACACTACTTCGCAAATACAGAGTAACTGCAGACCTACTCGGCTGCTGCAGCAAGATTGCGAGGATTTGCTATGTTAAGTTTCACTGCGAAAAAGCATTTTTGCGAAAAACACGCCTACTGCTAGTTGCATACTCCCACACTAGACGCCCACTTTCACGCCCATGTCGTCAGAATGCGAAGTCGCGCCTCTGTCACGCCTTCGCCACTCCCCGTTTTCGTTTCTGTGTTACGAGCAGTTTTCTTTGTTGTATTTCTGCACAAGTGTCGTATCGGTCTGCTCGCGCATGCGTATTTACGCTTTTGCGCATGCGCGTTTACTTGTTTTCTGTCCGTTTGCGATGCGATGAATCTCTGCGATCAACTCGGAATGAGGGCCTATGTGCACTGCAGGGGAGGCAGATATAACATCTGCAGAAAGAGTTAGATTTGGGGTAGATTTGGGTGGGTTAGGCCCTACACACTTAAAGATTATCTGTCCAATCTGACTGATTGGAAAGAAAATCTGGCAACGTCTGTGAGCAAATGACAATCAACCATTTGCTCCCAAAATCCAGAAAATAGACAAAAACTGTTGTTCAGATAAATTGGTTTAATGAAAGAAACTTAACTAATTTGTCTAAAAGACCATTTTTGTCTGTTTTCCAGTATTTGAGAGCAAATGGTCAATTGTCATTTGCTCCCATACATTACCAGATTTTTGTTCCAACCAGAAAGATTGGACAGATAATCTTTAAGTGTGTAGGGCCCTTTATTTTGTTTCTGTTCAGGGTAAATACTGGCTGCTTTATTTTTACACTGCAAATTAGATTGCAAATTGAACACACCACATCCAAATCTAACTCTCTCTGCACATGTTAAATCTGCCTTCCCTGCAGTGCACATGGGTGGTCATTCCGAGTTGTTCGCTCGTTATTTTTCTTTCGCAACGGAGCGATTAGTCGCTAATGCGCATGCGCAATGTCCGCAGTGCGACTGCGCCAAGTAAATTTGCTATGTAGTTAGGTATTTTACTCACGGCATTACAAGGTTTTTTCTTCGTTCTGGTGATCGTAATGTGATTGACAGGAAGTGGGTGTTTCTGGGCGGAAACTGGCTGTTTTATGGGTGTGTGTGAAAAAACGCTACCGTTTCTGAGAAAAACGCGGGAGTGGCTGGAGAAACGGGGGAGTGTCTGGGCGAACGCTGGGTGTGTTTGTGACGTCAAACCAGGAACGACAAGCACTGAACTGATCGCAGATGCCAAGTAAGTGTGGAGCTACTCAGAAACTGCTAAGAAGTGTCTATTCGCAATTCTGCTAATCTTTCGTTCGCAATTTATCTAAGCTAAGATTCACTCCCAGTAGGCGGCGGCTTAGCGTGTGCAAAGCTGCTAAAAGCAGCTTGCGAGCGAAAAACTCGGAATGAGGGCCATGGTTTTGCCCAATTGCTAACAAAAATCCTGCTGCGATCAACTTGGAATTACCCCCCCATGTGCACTGCAGGGGAGGCAGATTTAACATGTGCAGAGAGAGTTAGATTTGGGTGGGGGGTGTTCAATCTGCAATCTAATTTGCAGTGTAAAAATAAAGCAGCCAGTATTTACCCTGCACAGAAACAAAATAACCCTCCCAAATCTAACTCTTTCTGCACCTGTTATATCTGCCTCCCCTGCAGTGCACATGGTTTTGCCCATTTGCTAACAAAAATCCTGCTGCGATCAACTTGGAATTAGCCCCCAAGCCCCCTCAGGTTATAGAATATAGGGATAGCAGGTTGAGTGAAAGACACGAAATGGACACCACTCAGCTATCAAATGCACACACAAATAGTCACAGTTTGTACAATGCAGAGGTTATTACTAACAATAATACTGCACTGGACTAGCTTACACAGCTATATAACAATAGATATAACAGTACACAGTAAGAACTGGATGTATATCACAGGGTAATTGTACTAGGAAACCCTGACTAAATGCACTCTTTCTTAACTAACACTGACTAAAAAGGCAGGTAGAATACTTAAGTGTCTTGTAAAGTCACAGCACTGACAACCAGGCGGCTTTACATAGGAGGATTTGCCCAAGCATTCCCAGGAACAGTGAGCTGAGGGATAATGGCGCCGCAGACACTGCCAGGGAGTGAGGGAGAGACAGATATGCAGCTCCAGGGCGGGAACATTTGCAGAAAATGGCGCCCTGGGGCTGGGGGAGGGGCTTCAGGTCCAAGCTCTATCCCCCTGCTGGCAAAACCACCGGGTACTGCGGGCTCTAATAAAACGGTTTATAGAGAAAACCTGACCTGTCCCATGCCCTGGTGATCTAGTGGGATCGCCTGTACTGCCACAGTGTCCACTGCCAGCGCACGCGGCCCGCCTCCCACTGACCGCGCCGGATCGCGATAAAGACCGGGTCCCGCAAGCGGGACCCACTTACCACCTCCCGAAGCGCGGCCACGCGATCCCGGAGAGCCCCCGTCGTGTGTGCCTGACAAGAAGAAAACCGGAGCCCCCTGCTGTAGTTACCCGGCAACCAGGGCTCGAGCGTGTACAGCGCCGCTGGGGAGAGCCGGAGCTGCAGCCGTGAATGTCCACTGACATGTAACACTGCTGCTGCCCTTGAAGTCTTCACTTTTTTCCTCAGAAAAAAAGCTCTTCTTAGGGCTGCCTGGAGCAGCCCCTCTGTTAAGTGCCTGCTACTGCAGCACCAACTACAAAACTGAGATCCTGTGCAGGGAGGCGGGGTGATATAGGAGGCGGCGCTATGCATTCTGGGAACAGTCAAAGCTTTGAGCCTGTGTAGATGAAAATACAATATTCTATAGGCGCCGACTATGTATTGAAAGTAATTATATACGTTCCTTTCTGAATCTTGGAGCAAGGCAATATCAGGGTGTGTGGTCTTTCTTCTCCCTCCTTTACGACATTCGTCAGGCAGTTCCCATCAAAGGAAATCCTCCATGTATGCCATGTATTAAAATGACAGAGAAAATTGTATAGTGTAATACAATTTATTCAAAGGACACTCTTTTATATAAAAACACAATCCCCCTCAGGAAATCCTGAATGGAGAATCCAAAGCAATTACCAGCTAAAAATATGTAATGCACACATAAAATCCTAAAATCAAAACGTCCTCCTCCCCAGAGCAATACTCAGAGTTCTGGAAACAACTTTGGCGATGGTGTGGTTTGCTTAATTACCAGAAATCCCTGGAGACCAGGCGAAAGATGGAAAACCAGTTTGCGACCCGGACCCGCTCGCTGGACCTCTGACTCCTCCTGGCAAAGTGCAGACCCTCCGTCACCGCTGTTGTGCCCCACCGACGCGTTTCAACCCTTCACGTGGGTCTTTTTCAAGGTGCTGAGTGACTCAGCACCTTGAAAAAGACCCATGTGAAGGGTTGAAACGCGTCGGTGGGGCACAACAGCGGTGACGGAGGGTCTGCACTTTGCCAGGAGGAGTCAGAGGTCCAGCGAGCGGGTCCGAGTCGCAAACTGGTTTTCCATCTTTCGCCTGGTCTCCAGGGATTTCTGGTAATTAAGCAAACCACACCATCGCCAAAGTTGTTTCCAGAACTCTGAGTATTGCTCTGGGGAGGAGGACGTTTTGATTTTAGGATTTTATGTGTGCATTACATATTTTTAGCTGGTAATTGCTTTGGATTCTCCATTCAGGATTTCCTGAGGGGGATTATGTTCTTATATAAAAGAGTGTCCTTTGAATAAATTGTATTACACTATACAATTTTCTCTGTCATTTTAATACATGGCATACATGGAGGATTTCCTTTGATGGGAACTGCCTGACGAATGTTGTAAAGGAGGGAGAAGAAAGACCACACACCCTGATATTGCCTTGCTCCAAGATTCAGAAAGGAACGTATATAATTACTTTCAATACATAGTCGGCGCCTATAGAATATTGTATTTTCATCTACACACGTATTCCACATTGGGGACTGGGGGGAGAGTCTCCGTTTACATTTTTCTAGTGGGCTGCCGCTATTTGCGCATATTGGGACCCACTAATCTTTGCATCCACAAAGCTTTGAGCCTTTTGGTGCCTCGGATCAAGATCCTACTCTACACCCCATTGTCCATTCCTTGTGGAGCCCAGTGTACCCTGCAGCAGAAAGCGAGAGGTTCCCCCTTCTTTGCAGGTAGGGGAAGGGGAAAGGGAAAGAAGTCCACAGCGGCTCCAAGTTCCCAGGAGCAGAAGTCTACCCCTACTTCTGCCAAATCTGCAGCATGACGCTGGGGCTCTCTTGCGGGAGGCGGCTCGGGTGGGGGCACGTCTCAAACTGTTCAGTCAGGGTTGGATTCAATCTGGCCTAGACCCCTGGGTTTTACAAATAGTGTCCAAAGGGTACAAACTGGAGTTTCAAAATGTTCCCCCATTCCGATTTTTCAAATCGACTTTGCCAGCTTCTCTTCCAGAAAGAGAAGCAGTAACGACGGCAATTCAAAAAATTATGTCAGGACCAGGTCATAGTCCTGGTACCTTCGCCACAACAAGGGGAGGGGTTTTATTCAAGCCTCTTTGTAGTTCCGAAGCCGGACGGCTCGGTCAGACCGATCCTAAACCTAAAAAATCTGAATCTCTACTTGAAACGGTTCAAGTTCAAGATGGAATCACTCAGGGCAGTGATTTCCAGTCTGGAGGAGGGGGATTACATGGTGTCGGTACACATAAAGGATACTTACCTGCATGTTCCCATTTATCCTCTTCACCAGGCTTATCTGAGAGTTGCGGTTCAGGATTGCCATTACCAGTTCCAGACGTTGCCTTTCTGTCTCTCCACGGCGCCGAGGGTTTTCACCAAGGTGATGTCGGAGATGATGGTCCTCCTTCGTCAAAAAGGAGTCAATATAATTCCTTATCTGGATGATCTCCTGATAAAGGCGAGATCCAGGGAGCAGTTGCTACAGAACATCACACTCTCCCTGTCTATACTCCAACAACACAGTTGGATCCGACGACAAGATTGTCTTTTCTCGGGATGATTCTGGACACAGAAGTTCAGAGAGTTTTTCTTCCGGTGGAAAAGGCTCTGGAAATCCAGAAAATGGTAAAACAGATATTGAAACCATCAAGTGTGTCGATCCATCAGTGCATTTGGTTGTTGGGGAAATTGGTGGCGGCCTACGAGGCCATACAGTTTGGCAGGTTCCATGCCAGAGTATTCCAGTGGGACCTGTTGGACAAGTGGTCGGGATCCCACCTACACATGCACCGGAAGATAGTCCTGTCGTCAAAAGCCAGGATTTCACTCCTGTGGTGGCTACACAGTTCGCACCTACTAGAGGGATGCAGGTTCAGGATTCAGGACTGGGTCCTTGTATCCACGGATGCAAGTCTCCGAGGCTGTGGAGCTGTCACTCAGGGGGAAAGCTTCCAAGGAAAATGGTCAAGTGAGGAAGCCTGCCTTCACATAAACGTGCTGGAATTGAGAGCCATTTACAACGGCCTTCAACAAGCGGTACATCTTCTTCAAGATCATCCCGTGCAGATCCAGTCGGACAATGTAACAGCAGTTGCGTACATAAACAGGCAGGGCGGAACGAAAAGCAGAGCGGCGATGGCAGAGGTGGCGAAGATTCTCATCTGGGCAGAAAAGCATGTACAAGCTCTATCGGCAATTTTCATTCCGGGAGTAGACAACTGGGAAGCAGACATCCTCAGCAGACACGATCTCCATCCAGGAGAGTGGGGCCTCCACCAAGAAGTCTTCGCAGAGGTGACAAGTCTTTGGGGAGTTCCTCAAGTAGACATGATGGCATCTCGTCTCAACAAAAAGCTTCAGAGATATTGTTCCAGGTCGAGAGACCCTCAAGCAATAGCGGTGGATGCGCTAGTGACCCAGTGGGTATTCCGGTCAGTGTATGTCTTCCCTCCACTTCCGCTGATTCCAAAGGTTCTCAGGATCATAAGATGAACAAGGGTTCGAGCAATCTTCATTGCCCCAGATCTTCAGGAGTTGCTCATAGAAGATCCTCGGCCTCTTCCTCTTCACGAGGACCTGCTGCAGCAGGGGCCATGTGTGTATCAAGACTTACCGCGGCTACGTTTGACGGCATGGCTGTTGAGCGCCGGATCCTAGCCCGAAAGGGTATTCCGAAAGAAGTCATTCCCACACTTATTCAGGCCAGGAAAGGAGTAACGTCGAAACATTACCACCGTATTTGGAGAAAATATGTGTCTTGGTGTGAATCTAAGAAGGCTCCTATGGAAGAGTTTCACTTGGGACGTTTTCTCCATTTTCTGCAGGCTGGTGTGGAGACGGGCCTCCGATTGGGGTCAATCAAGGTCCAGATTTTGGCCTTGTCAGTGTTCTTCCAAAAACAATTGGCCTCTCTTCCAGAGATTCAGACCTTCGTGAAAGGGGTTCTGCACATCCAGCCTCCATTTGTGCCTGCAGTGGCACCATGGGACCTTAATGTGGTGTTGCAGTTCCTTCAATTGGATTGGTTTGAGCCTCTACGAGAGATAGAGTTGAAGGTTCTCACTTGGAAAGTGGTGATGCTTTTGGCATTGGCATCCGCACGGCGGGTGTCTGAATTTGGGGCCTTGTCTCACAAGAGCCCTTACCTGATCTTCCATGAAGATAGGGCAGAGTTGAGAACTCGTCAACATTTTCTTCCAAAGGTGGTTTCATCTTTCCACATAAACCAACCTATTGTGGTGCCAGTAGTTACTGACACGTTCACTGAATCAAAGTCTCTAGATGTGGTTAGAGCTTTGAAGGTTTATGTCGCTAGAACAGCACGAATTCGGAAAACAAGTCTTTGTCCTGTATGCTCCCAACAAGATTGGGTGTCCAGCTTCCAAGCAGACTATTGCGCATTGGATCAGAGGTACGATTCAGCAAGCTCATACTACGGCTGGATTGCCGTTACCGACGTCGGTGAAGGCCCTTTCCACTAGGAAGGTGGGCTCATCCTGGGCGGCTGCCCGGGGGGTCTCGGCATTACAACTTTGCCGAGCAGCTACTTTGTCGGGGTCAAACACATTTGCAAAATTCTACAAGTTTGACACCTTGGCCGATGAGGACCTCAAGTTCGGTCAATCAGTGCTGCAGGGTCATCCGCACTCTCCCGCACTCTCCCGCCCGTACTGGAGCTTTGGTATAAACCCCATGGTCATGAAGTGGACCCCAGCATCCTCTAGGACGTATGAGAAAACAGGAATTTAATACCTACCGGTAAATCCTTTTCTCCTAGTCCGTAGAGGATGCTGGGCGCCCGTCCCAGTGCGTACTTTACCTGCAGTTTAGTACTGTATATTAGAGTTACACATGTTGTGTTATATTAGTTTCAGCATGTTGCTGTAATTGGTTCATGCTTGTTGGCGTGTGTTATGTTGAATGCCATGTTGTGCGGCATGGTTGAGGTGTGAGCTGGTATGTATCTCACCACTAGTATTAAAAGTAAATCCTTTCCTTGAAATGTCCGTCTCCCTGGGCACAGTTCCTATAACTGAGGTCTGGAGGAGGGGCATAGAGGGAGGAGCCAGTTCACACCCATTGAAAAGTCTTAAAGTGCCCATGGCTCCTGCGGAACCGTCTATACCCCATGGTCATGAAGTGGACCCCAGCATCCTCTACGGACTAGGAGAAAAGGATTTACCGGTAGGTATTAAAATTTTGTTTTTGCTATGATCCCCTAAGTGCACTCACTAATCCTTTTCCAAATGCATCCGCCTACACCTACTATACACCTACTATACATGTCACATAGGGGGTAATTCCAAGTTGATCGCAGCAGGAAATTTTTTAGCAGTTGGGCAAAACCATGTGCACTGCAGGGGAGGTAGATTTAACATGTGCAGAGAGAGTTAGATTTGGGTGTGGTGTGTTCAATATGCAATCTAATTTGCAGTGTAAAAATAAAGCAGCCAGTATTTACCCTGCACAGAAATAAAATAACCCACCCAAATCTAACTCTTTCTGCACAAGTAATATCTGCCTCCCCTGCAGTGCACATGGTTTTGCCCAACTGCTAAAAAATTTCCTGCTGCGATCAACTTGGAATTACCCCCATAATGTGGAATGACGGCGGATTACTATGGAATGACAACTGTTTTATTCACCGCCCCTAAGCAAGATTGGCATGAAAGCAGTACATATGCCCCATATAAACCCCCAATTGTTCTATGATCCCCTAAGCGCATACACTAATCCTTTTCCATATGTGTCTGCCTACATCTGTACCCTACTATACATGTCACACAATGTGGAATGACGGCGGTTTACTATGGAATGACAGCTGTTTTATTCACCACCCCTAAGCAAAATTAGCAATAAACCAATGCATTTGTCCCATATAAAACCCCAATTTTTCTATGATCCCCTAAGCGCGCACACTAATCCCTATCCATATGTGTCTGCCTACATCTATAGCCTACTATACATGTCACATAATTCGATATGAAGGCGGTTTACTATGGAATGACAGCTATTTTATCCACCACTCCTAAGCAAAATTAGCATGAAAGCAGTGCATATGTCCCATATAAAACCCCGATTTTTCTATGATGCCCTAAGCGCCTACAGCTGTACCTTACTATACATGTCACATGATTCGGAATGACAGTTGCTTACTATGGAACAGAGACAGAGCCTGTGGCCATTTGAATCTGGCCCATAATGTTGTTCCTAAGAAATATGAGGCATAGGGGTAATTCAGTTATGTGCTGGATGGATTTGCCTGGCGAATCCTCCCGCCACTGCCGCACTTTACGGCGGCAGGGCTTCTTCTTAAAAGGGCTCGCTACCCCATAGGTAGCGAGCACTTTTAGACAAATGGGGCATTTGGCCAGCCGAATCTGCCTGTCGTTGCTGGCTTTTAAACACCGCCACAAAATCTATTCGACCATAATTGAATTCTCCCCCTTAGTGATGAATGTGACTATCCTCGGTAGAGATGGCCATTGCAGAGAGCCCCCTTCCCCCATTGGCCTGCCTCTAACAATGGCCTCGGAGGGTGTAAGCGATCAATGGTTTTCTGTGGAATCTCGCCATCAGAGTGACCAGCGCTGGCACCACTAATGGAAGTCTCAGCGATGACCATCCCTGGTTCTCTGTACGGTGCTGCAACATATGAGTGCGCTATAAATTCTCTCCTTTTCTTTCACCTGCACCACAGCGGTGGAACAAGCCCAGTATCCCTCAGCCATGCTGGTACTTGTAGTCTAATAACCGCTACATGACCCTAATACTCAGAGAGCAGCGCACTGTGGCCCTCATTCAGAGTTGATCACTCGCTAGCTGTTTTTTGCAGTCCTGCGTTCGCATAGTCGCCGCCATCCGGGGAGTGTATTACAGTTTTGCAAGTGTGCGATCGCATGTGCAGCCGAGCGGTGCAAACAGATTTTGTGCAGTCTCTGCACAGCCAAGAACTTACTCAGCTGCTGCGATCACTTCAGCCTATCCGGGACTGGAATTGACGTCAAGAACCCTCCCTGCAAATGTCTGGACACGCCTGCGTTTTTCCAACCAGTCCCTGAAAACGGTCAGTTGACACCCACAAATGCCCTCTTCCTGTCAATCTCCTTGCGAACGCCTGTGTGAATAGATTAGTCGCACAATCCATCGCTGAGTGGCGATCTGGTTTGTACCCGTGCGACGCGCCTGCGCATTGCGGTGCAAAAAACGCTAGCAAGAGATCAGGTCTGAATGACCCCCAATGGGCCTAATTCAAATCTGATCGCTGCTGTGTGTTTTTGCACAGTGGACAATCAGATCTTAACTGCGCATGCGTCTGAGCCTCAATGCGCACGCACGGCGGACGGCTACAACGAACATCGGCGGTCAGCGACGGGATGGTGCGAAGGATCCATTCACACGGGCGTACGCAAGGTGATTGACAGGAAGAGGCTGTTTGTGGGTGTCAACTGATCATTTACAGGGAGTGTCCGGAAAAATGCAGGCGTGTCCAAGCGTTTTGAGGGAATGTGTCTGACGTCAGCTCTGGCCCCGATCAGCAGGATTCAATCACACTGGAAGAGCAAGTCCTGGGCTGCGCAGAGACTGCACAAACTGATTTTTAGCAGCTCTGCAACACATAGGAACGCACACTTGCACAGCAAAAATACACTCCCCCTGTAGCCGCCACTATCTGATCGCAGGACAGCAAAAAACGCAACACAGCAATCAGATCTGAATTAGGCCCTATGCACAGAGGTGACACAGGGGGTGCAGCCTGTAGCTATAGGACATGCTGGGGCTTGTAGTCCCATAACAGCTACGTGATCCTAATACCCAGAGAGCGGTGCACCATGCACAGTGTTGACATAGAGGCGGGTGCAGGCTGCAGCTATAGGGCATACTGGTACCTGTAGTGTCATATCGGGCTGCGCTGGGCGATACTGGTAGCGATAACACCAGTGCAAGGTTCACAGTGATGACGTCATGGATGTATTTCCGGCGGGTGGGTGACGCCGTCAGTGTGCGCTGGAAGCAGCCAGATCCCTGGGAGATGTTGCTGGTGCTTGTTCCCGAGAAGCTGCGAGGCTGCTGCCAGATCCCCGAGGACAACATGCAGTAAGTGAGAAGCTGGGAGTACACGCGGAGCCATACCCGTGCTCGGTACCGGGAGATCAGCCGGAGCCCAGTGTGTGTGTGTGTGTGTGTGTGTGTGTGTGTCCGTCCAGGGGTTAAAGTGAGCAGGAACAGGGCAGAACTGTGTTCCGTCAGTTCCATTTGGAGACTGAACCATTTCCACCTCCTCCGGCTCACCTAACCCAGAATGTGTGCCCGACGTCCAGGGAGATGCCGGGCGCCCGCTGAGACTGTGTTGCCAGCGGGCGCCCGGATTCTTCTCCACAGCAGCAGTCGGAGGCAGGAACTCATGATGTCTCTCCCATAGTTCTGAGGAGCGGACGGCCAGACAGGGGGCAGCAGTCGGACGCAAGAGCGGGGCTTAAGGTGAGTATTGTGGGTTTTTTTTTCTTTGTGTGTGTGTGTAAGCGGCGCTTCTACATGGGGCATTACCACTAGGGGTTAAACTACTGGGGGCATTACCACTGGGGAGTAAACTACTAAGGACATAACTACTTGGGCATTACCACTGGGGGCTAAACTACTGAGGGCATAACTACGACGGGGGCATTACCACTGGGGGCGAAACTACAGGTGGCATAACTACGGGTGCATTACCACTGGGGGATAAACTACAGGGGGCATAACTACACAGGCATTACCACTAGGGGCTAAACTACAGGGGGCATAACTACGGGGGCATTACCACTGGGGGCATAACTTCTGGGGCATTACCACTGGGGGCTAATCTACAGGGGGCATAACCACTGGGGGCTAAACTACAGGTGGCCTAACTACAGGTGCATTACCATTGGGGGCTAAGCTACTGGGGGCATAACTACGGGGGCATTACCACTGGTGGCTAAACTACAGGGGCATTACCACTGGGGGCAAAACTACAGGTGGCATAACTACGACGGGGGCATTACCACTGGGGGCTAAACTACAGATGGCATAACTACGGGTGCATTACCATTGGGGGCATAACTACGGGGGCATTACCACTGGGGGCTAAACTACAGGGGCATTACCACTGGGTGCTAAACTACAGGGGGCATAACTACGGGGGCATTATCACTGGCGGCTAAACTACAGGGGCATAACTACGGGGGCATTACCACTGGGGGCTAATCTACATGGGCATTACCACTGGGGGCTAAACTACAGGTGGCATAACTACGAGTGCATTACCATTGGGGGCACAACTATGAGGGCATTAACACTGGGGGCTAAACTACAGGGGGCATAACTACTTGGGTATTACCAGTGGAAGCTAAACTACAGGGGGCATAACTACGGGGGCATTATCACTGGGGGCTAAACTACCGGGGACATAACTATGGGGGCATCACCACTGGGGCTAAACTACAGGGGGCATAACTACAGGGGCATTACCACTGGGGGCTAATCTACAGGGGGCATAACCACTGGGGGCTAAATTACTGGGGTCATAACTATGGGGGCTAAACTACTGGGGGCATAACTACTGAGGGCAATACTACATGAGGGCATAATTACTACGGATGTGCACTTGAAATTTTTCGGGTTTTGTGTTTTGGTTTTGGGTTCGGTTCCACGGCCGTGTTTTGGGTTCGACCGCGTTTTGGCAAAACCTCACCGAATTTTTTTTGTCGGATTCGGGTGTGTTTTGGATTCGGGTGTTTTTTTCAAAAAACCCTAAAAAACAGCTTAAATCATAGAATTTGGGGGTCATTTTGATCACAAAGTATTATTAACCTCAAAAACCATAATTTCCACTCATTTTCAGTCTATTCTGAATACCTCACACCTCACAATATTATTTTTAGTCCTAAAATTTGCACCGAGGTCGCTGGATGACTAAGCTAAGCGACCCTAGTGGCCGACACAAACACCTGGCCCATCTAGGAGTGGCACTGCAGTGTCACGCAGGATGGCCCTTCCAAAAAACACTCCCCAAACAGCACATGACGCAAAGAAGAAAAAAAGAGGCGCAATGAGGTAGCTGTGTGAGTAAGATAAGCGACCCTAGTGGCCGACACAAACACCTGGCCCATCTAGGAGTGGCACTGCAGTGTCACGCAGGATGGCCCTTCCAAAAAACACTCCCCAAACAGCACATGACGCAAATAAAAATGAAAGAAAAAAGAGGTGCAAGATGGAATTGTCCTTGGGCCCTCCCACCCACCCTTATGTTGTATAAACAGGACATGCACACTTTAACCAACCCATCATTTCAGTGACAGGGTCTGCCACACGACTGTGACTGAAATGACGGGTTGGTTTGGACCCCCACCGAAAAAGAAGCAATTAATCTCTCCTTGCACAAACTGGCTCTACAGAGGCAAGATGTCCACCTCATCATCATCCTCCGATATATCACCGTGTACATCCCGCTCCTCACAGATTATCAATTCGTCCCCACTGGAATCCACCATCTCAGCTCCCTGTGTACTTTGTGGAGGCAATTGCTGCTGGTCAATGTCTCCACGGAGGAATTGATTATAATTCATTTTAATGAACATCATCTTCTCCACATTTTCTGGAAGGACAGGACTACCGTACTGTGTCTGCTGCTAATATAGACTGGATGATAAGGAGATGAAATTAATATATATATATATATATATATATATATATAATATCACTAGTACTGCAGCCGGACAGGTATATATATTTATTATGTAATGACTGATGACGGACCTGCTGGACACTGTCAGCTCAGCAGCACCGCAGACTGCTACAGTAAGCTACTATAGTAGTATGTATAAAGAAGAAAGAAAAAAAAAAAACCACGGGTAGGTGGTATACAATTATGGATGGACGAGCGACTGCCGACACAGAGGTAGCTACAGCCGTGCACTACCGTACTGTGTCTGCTGCTAATATAGACTGGATGATAATGAGATGAAATCAATATATATATATATATATATATATATAATATCACTAGTACTGCAGCCGGACAGGTATATATATTTATTATGTAATGACTGATGACGGACCTGCTGGACACAGTCAGCTCAGCAGCACCGCAGACTGCTACAGTAAGCTACTATAGTAGTATGTATAAAGAAGAAAGAAAAAAAAAAACACGGGTAGGTGGTATACAATTATGGATGGACGAGCGACTGCCGACACAGAGGTAGCTACAGCCGTGGACTACCGTACTGTGTCTGCTGCTAATATAGACTGGATGATAATGAGATGAAATCAATATATATATATATAATATCACTAGTACTGCAGCCGGACAGGTATATATATTTATTATGTAATGACTGATGACGGACCTGCTGGACACTGTCAGCTCAGCAGCACCGCAGACTGCTACAGTAAGCTACTATAGTAGTATGTATAAAGAAGAAAGAAAAAAAAAAACCACGGGTAGGTGGTATACAATTATGGATGGACGAGCGACTGCCGACACAGAGGTAGCTACAGCCGTGGACTACCGTACTGTGTCTGCTGCTAATATAGACTGGATGATAATGAGATGAAATCAATATATATATATATATATAATATCACTAGTACTGCAGCCGGACAGGTATATATATTTATTATGTAATGACTGATGACGGACCTGCTGGACACTGTCAGCTCAGCAGCACCGCAAACTGCTACAGTAAGCTACTATAGTAGTATGTATAAAGAAGAAAGAAAAAAAAACACCACGGGTAGGTGGTATACAATTATGGATGGACGAGCGACTGCCGAAACAGAGGTAGCTACAGCCGTGGACTACCGTACTGTGTCTGCTGTTAATATAGACTGGATGATAATGAGATGAAATCAATATATATATATATATAATATCACTAGTACTGCAGCCGGACAGGTATATATATTTATTATGTAATGACTGATGACGGACCTGCTGGACACTGTCAGCTCAGCAGCACCGCAGACTGCTACAGTAAGCTACTATAGTAGTATGTATAAAGAAGAAAGAAAAAAAAAACCACGGGTAGGTGGTATACAATTATGGATGGACGAGCGACTGCCGACACAGAGGTAGCTACAGCCGTGGACTACCGTACTGTGTCTGCTGCTAATATAGACTGGATGATAAGGAGATGAAATTAATATATATATATATATATATATATATATATATATATATAATATCACTAGTACTGCAGCCGGACAGGTATATATATTTATTATGTAATGACTGATGACGGACCTGCTGGACACTGTCAGCTCAGCAGCACCGCAGACTGCTACAGTAAGCTACTATAGTAGTATGTATAAAGAAGAAAGAAAAAAAAAAAACCACGGGTAGGTGGTATACAATTATGGATGGACGAGCGACTGCCGACACAGAGGTAGCTACAGCCGTGGACTACCGTACTGTGTCTGCTGCTAATATAGACTGGATGATAATGAGATGAAATCAATATATATATATATAATATCACTAGTACTGCAGCCGGACAGGTATATATATTTATTATGTAATGACTGATGACGGACCTGCTGGACACAGTCAGCTCAGCAGCACCGCAGACTGCTACAGTAAGCTACTATAGTAGTATGTATAAAGAAGAAAGAAAAAAAAAAAACACGGTAGGTGGTATACAATTATGGATGGACGAGCGACTGCTGACACAGAGGTAGCTACAGCCGTGGACTACCGTACTGTGTCTGCTGCTAATATAGACTGGATGATAATGAGATGAAATCAATATATATATATATATATATAATATCACTAGTACTGCAGCCGGACAGGTATATATATTTATTATGTAATGACTGATGACGGACCTGCTGGACACTGTCAGCTCAGCAGCACCGCAGACTGCTACAGTAAGCTACTATAGTAGTATGTATAAAGAAGAAAGAAAAAAAAAAACCACGGGTAGGTGGTATACAATTATGGATGGACGAGCGACTGCCGAAACAGAGGTAGCTACAGCCGTGGACTACCGTACTGTGTCTGCTGCTAATATAGACTGGATGATAATGAGATGAAATCAATATATATATATATATATATATATATAATATCACTAGTACTGCAGCCGGACAGGTATATATATTTATTATGTAATGACTGATGACGGACCTGCTGGACACTGTCAGCTCAGCAGCACCGCAGACTGCTACAGTAAGCTACTATAGTAGTATGTATAAAGAAGAAAGAAAAAAAAAAACCACGGGTAGGTGGTATACAATTATGGATGGACGAGCGACTGCCGACACAGAGGTAGCTACAGCCGTGGACTACCGTACTGTGTCTGCTGCTAATATAGACTGGATGATAATGAGATGAAATCTATATATATATATATTATATCACTAGTACTGCAGCCGGACAGGTATATATATTTATTATGTAATGACTGATGACGGACCTGCTGGACACTGTCAGCTCAGCAGCACCGCAGACTGCTACAGTAAGCTACTATAGTAGTATGTATAAAGAAGAAAGAAAAAAAAAAAACCACGGGTAGGTGGTATACAATTATGGATGGACGAGCGACTGCCGACACAGAGGTAGCTACAGCCGTGGACTACCGTACTGTGTCTGCTGCTAATATAGACTGGATGATAAGGAGATGAAATTAATATATATATATATATATATATATATATATATATAATATCACTAGTACTGCAGCCGGACAGGTATATATATTTATTATGTAATGACTGATGACGGACCTGCTGGACACTGTCAGCTCAGCAGCACCGCAGACTGCTACAGTAAGCTACTATAGTAGTATGTATAAAGAAGAAAGAAAAAAAAAAAAACACGGGTAGGTGGTATACAATTATGGATGGACGAGCGACTGCCGACACAGAGGTAGCTACAGCCGTGGACTACCGTACTGTGTCTGCTGCTAATATAGACTGGATGATAATGAGATGAAATCAATATATATATATATATAATATCACTAGTACTGCAGCCGGACAGGTATATATATTTATTATGTAATGACTGATGACGGACCTGCTGGACACAGTCAGCTCAGCAGCACCGCAGACTGCTACAGTAAGCTACTATAGTAGTATGTATAAAGAAGAAAGAAAAAAGAAAACCACGGGTAGGTGGTATACAATATTATATATATATATATATTAAACTGGTGGTGACTGGTGGTCAGGTCACTGGTCACACTATCAGCAACTTGCAAGTAGTACTCCTAAGCTAACAATCACAATATATATTATACTGGTGGTCAGTGTGGTCACAATGGCAGTGTGGCACTCTGGCAGCAAAAGTGTGCACTGTACGTTATATGTACTCCTGAGTCCTGCTCTCAGACTCTAACTGCTCCCCACTGTCAGTGTCTCCCCCACAAGTCAGATAATATACAGTCACACTATCTATCACTTCAGCAAGTAACTAGTACTCCTCCTAATGCTCCCCAAAATTACTACTGTGTCTCTCTCTACTGTCTCTCTCTCTTCTCTATAAACGGAGAGGACGCCAGCCACGTCCTCTTCCTATGAATCTCAATGCACGTGTGAAAATGGCGGCGACGCGCGGCTCCTTATATAGAATCCGAGTCTCGCGATAGAATCCGAGCCTCGCGAGAATCCGACAGCGGGATGATGACGTTCGGGCGCGCTCGGGTTAACCAAACAAGGCGGGAAGATCCGAGTCGCTCGGCCCCGTGTAAAAAAACATGAAGTTCGGGCGGGTTCGGATTCCGAGGAACCGAACCCGCTCATCCCTAATAATTACAGGGCATTAATACTGAGGGCAATACTTCAGGGGCACTACTACTGGGGGCACTACTACAGGGGCAATGCTACACAGGGGCACTACCACTAGGGGCATTACCACTAGTGCCATTACTACTGGGGGCACTACTAATGAGGGCACTGTATAGGGGGCACTTCATAAAGGGCATCATTCCTGGGGACATAAGGACATAAGGGGCACTACTACTGAGGTCACTGCATAAGGGGCACCACTACTATGGGCTCTACATAAGGGGCACTACCACTTTGGGCACTACCACTACAGTGGACATTGCATAAGTGGCACTACTACTGTGGGCATTGTATAAGTGGCGCTACTGCTGTGGGCATTATGTGTATTAGGGGTGCTACTACTGTGGGCATTATGTGTATTAGGGGTGCTACTACTGTGGGCATAATGTGTATTAGGGGTGCTACTACTGTGGGATTTGTGTATAAGGGGCACTAATGTGTGTCAAAACTAGAGATGTGCGGCTGGCACTTTTCGTGTTTTGTGTTTTGGTTCTAATTCCACTTTCGTGTTTTGGTTTTGGCTGGTTTTACCAAAACCACACTTTCGTGTTTTGGTTTTGGTTCTGGATGATTTTTGAAAAAAACTTACAAACAGCTAAAATCACAGAATTTGGGGGTAATTTTGCTCCTACGGTATTATAAACCTCAATAACATTCATTTCCACTCATTTCCAGTCTATTCTGAACACCTCACACCTCATTATATTGTTTTTAGGCCTAAAAGTTGCACCGAGGTGGCTGTATGACTAAGCTATGCGACACAACTGTGCGGCACAAACACCTGGCCCATCTAGGAGTGGCACTGCAGTTGCAGACAAGATGGCACTATTCAAAAACTAGTCCCCAAACAGCACATGACGCAAAGATGAAAAAGAGGTGCAAGATGGAATTGTCCTTGGGCCCTCCCACCCACCCTTATGTTGTATAAACAGGACATGCACAGTTTAACAAACCAATCATTTCGGCAACAGGGTCTGCCACACGACTGTGGCTGAAATGACTGGTTTGTTTGGGCCACCACCAAAAAATAAGCAATCAATCTCTCCTTGCACAAACTGGCTCTACAGAGGCAAGTTGTCGACCTCATCCTCATCCTCCAATTCCTCACCCCTTTCACTGTGTACATCCTCCTCCTCACAGAGTATTCATTCGTCTCCACTGGAATCCACCATCACAGGTCCCTGTGTACTTTCTGGAGGCAATTGCTGGTAAAGGTCTTCTCGGAGGAATTTATAATTAATTTTGATGAACATCATCTTCTCCACATTTAGTGGAAGTAACCTCCTATGCTGATCGCTGACAAGGTTACCGGCTGCACTAAACACTCTTTCAGAGTACACACTGGAGGGGGGGCAACTTAGATAAAATAAAGCCAGTTTGTGCAAGGGCATCCAAATTGCCTATTTTTCCTGCCAGTATACATACAGACTGTCTGACATGCCTACCTGGATGCTGTCACTCATATAATCCTCCACCATTCTTCAATGGTGACAGAATCATATGCAGTGACAGTAGACATCGTTGGTAGGTCCTTCAGTCCGGACCAGATGTCAGCTTTCGCTCCTGACTGCCCTGCATCACTGCCAGCGAGTGGGCTAGGAAATCTTATCCTTTTCCTTGTAGCCCCAGTGGTGGTAGAAATTGAAGGACGAGCTGTTGACAGGTCACGTTCTGCTTGAGTTGACAATTTACTAACCAGCAGGTCTTTGCACCTCTGCACACTTGTGTCTGCTGGAAAGAGAGATACAACGTAGGCTTTAAACCTAGGATCGAGCACGGTGGCCAAAATGTAGTGCTCTGATTTCAACAGATTGACCAACCCTTGAATCCTGGCAAAGCGAATGAAGGGCTCCATTCACAAGTCCCACATACTTTGCGGAATCGCTCCGTCTTAGCTCCTCCTTCAATTTCTCCAGCTGCTTCTGCAAAAGCCTGATGAGGGGAATGACCTGACTCAAGCTGGCAGTGTCTGAACTGACTTCACGTGTGGCAAGTTCGAAGGGTTGGAGAACCTTGCACAAGATTGAAATCATTCTCCACTGCGCTTGAGTCAGGTGCATTACCCCTCCTGCCTATATTGTAGGTGGATGTATAGGCTTGAATGGCCTTTTGCTGCTCCTCCATCCTCTGAAGCATATAGAGTGCTGAATTCCACCTCGTTACAACCTCTTGCTTCAGTTGATGGCAGGGTAGGTTCAGGAGTGTTTGCTGGCGCTCCAGCCTTTGGCACGCAGTGGCAGAATGCCGAAAGGGGCCCGCAATTTTTCGGGCCACTGACTGCATCTCCTGCACACCCCTGTCATTTTTAAAAAAAAATTTGCACCACCAAATTAATTGTATGTGCAAAACATGGGACATGCTGGAATTTGCCCAGATGTAATGCACGCACAATATTGGTGGCGTTGTCCGATATCACAAATCCCCAGGGAAGTCCAATTGGGGTAAGCCATTCTGCAATGATGTTCCTCAGTTTCCGTAAGAGGTTGTCAGCTGTGTGCCTCTTACGGAAAACGGTGATACAAAGCGTAGCCTGCCTAGGAACGAGTTGGCGTTTGCGAGATGCTGCTACTTATGCCACTGCTGTTGTTGCTGCGGGAGGCCATACATCTACCCAGTGGGCTGTTACAGTCATATAGACCTTAGTCTGCCCTGTTCCACTTGTCCACATGTCCGTGGTTAAGTGGACACTGGATACAACCGCATTTTGTAGGACACTATTGACTCTTTTTCTGACGTCTGTGTACATTCTCGGTATCGCCTGCCTAAAGAAGTGGAACCTAGATGGGATTTGATACCGGGGACACAGTACCTCAAACAATTCTCTAAGTCCCACTGAACTAATGGCGGACACCGGACGCACGTCTAACACCAACATAGCTGTCAAGGCCTCAGTTATCCGCTTTGCAAAAGTATGACTGCTGTCATATTTCATCTTTCTCACAAAGGACTGTTGGACAGTCAATTGCTTACTGGAAGTACTACAAGTGGTCTTCCGACTTCCCCTCTGGGATGACGATCGACTCCCAGCAGCAACAACAGCAGCGGCGGCAGCAACAGCAGGCGTACCACTCAAGGATCCTCCAGAGGAATCCCGGTTAGGAGAGGACTCCTCAGTCTTGACAGTGACATGGCCTGCAGGACTACTGACGTTCCTGACTGAGAAGGAAGTTGACATTGAGGGAGTTGGTGGTGTGGCTTGCAGGAGCTTGGGTACAGGAGGAAGAAGGGATTTAGGTGTCAGTGGACTGCTTACGCTCTTACCCAAAGTTTCACAACTTGACACTGACTTATGATGAATGCGCTGCAGGTGACATATAAGGGAGGATGTTCCTAGGTGGTTAACATCCTTACCCCTACTTATTACAGATTGACAGAGGCAACAGATGGCTTGACACCTGTTGTCCGGATTTGTGGAGAAATAATTCCACACCAAAGAGGTGGCTTTTTTTGGTAGTTTGCCCAGGCATCACAATGGGCTTCTTCATCCCACGGACAACAGGTGTCTCCCCCGGTGCCTGACTTAAACAAACTACATCACCTTCAGAATCCTCATCGTCAACTTCCTCTTCAGCGCCAGCAACACCCATATCCTCATCCTGGTGTACTTCAACAGTGACATCTTCAATTTCAATATCAGGAACTGGACTGTGGGTGCTCCTTCCAGCACTTGCAGGTGGCGTGCAAATGGTGGAAGGAGCCTCCTTCCCATCCAGTGTTGGGAAGGTCAGGCATCGCAACCGCCGACACACTTGGACTCTCCTTGGGGATTTGTGATACCATCTCAGAACGCACAGTTCTTTTCTGTGCTTTTTCCAGCTTAACTCTTTTAATTTTTCTAGCGGGAGGATGAGGGCTTCCATTGTCATGTGAAGCTGAACCACTAGTCATGAACATAGGACAGGGCCTCAGCCGTTCCTTGCCACTCCGTGTCGTAAATGGCATATTGGCAAGTTTACGTTTCTCTTCAGACAATTTAAATTTCTTTTTTTGGTTCTTTTTACTGAACTTTGGCTTTTTGGATTTTACATGCTCTCTACTATCACAATGGGCATCGGCCTTGGCAGACGACGTTGATGGCATTTCATCGTCTATGTCATGGCTAGTGGCAGCAGCCTCAGGACTAGGAGGAAGTGGTTCTTGATCTTTCCCTATTTTATCCTCCAAATTTTTGTTCTCCATTTTTTAATGTGTGGAATTATATGCCAGTAATATTATTATATCAATGGCAATGGCCTACTGTACTGTACAACTATATACTGTTGGTCACCAAAATGCTGCACTGTACTACTATATATACTGCTCACAAAAATGCAGCACAGATATGGAATGGATACTTGCAGTGACACGAGCTGCAAGATACAGCAATGGCCTACTGTACTGTACAACTATATACTGTTAGTCACCAAAATGCTGCACTGTACTACTATATATACTGCTCACAAAAATGCAGCACAGATATGGAATGGATACTTGCAGTGACACGGAGCTGCAAGATACAGCAATGGCCTACTGTACTGTACAACTATACACTGTTGGTCACCAAAATGCTGCACTGTACTACTATATATCCTGCTCACAAAAATGCAGCACAGATATGGAATGGATACTTGCAGTGACACGGAGCTGCAAGATACAGCAATGGCCTACTGTACTGTACAACTATATACTGTTGGTCACCAAAATGCAGCACACTGAGCACAGATATTTGCAGCACACTGAGCACAGATATGGAGCTTTTCAGGCAGAGAACGAAGCCACGTCCTCTGCGTTCAATCTCCAATGCACGAGTGAAAATGGCGGCGACGCGCGGCTCTTTATATAGAATACGAATCTCGCGAGAATCCGACAGCGGGATGATGACGTTCGGCCGCGTTCGGGTTAACCGAGCAAGGCGGGAAGATCCGAGGCTTCCTCGGAACCGTGTAAAATAGGTGTAGTTCGGGGGGGTTCGGATCTCGACGACCCTAACCCGCTCATCTCTATTGTTATTGTTATTATTATTATACGGCAGCAGTGGACATATAGCAGCAGCATATACCACTGTGACTGCCTCATCACTGGAATGACGGATGGCCAGGGCACTACCACTGATCTGATGCAGCACAACACAACAACACTGTAAGGGACTTGTTGTTATTATTATTATACAGCAGCAGTGGACATATAGCAGCAGCGTATTTCCACTGTGACTTCCTCGTCACTGGAATGACTGATGGCCAGGACACTACCACTGGTCTGATGCAGCACAACACAACAACACTGTAAGGGACTTATACAGCTACACTGGATATATGGCAGCAGAGGACACCACCACTGTGACTGGTCACTGGACTGATGCTGCACAAGAGAGACACTACCCCTTGTCTGATGCAAGACAACACAGCAAAAATGCAAGGGACTTATACAGCAGCCAGCAGCACTGGGGACATATAGCAGCAGAGGACACCAACACTGTGACTGGCTGGACTGATGCAGCACAATACACTGACTACACTGGACTGGACTGAGCAGAACAACACAGCACAAGACTCGCCACCCCACTTTCCCGCCCACACAGACACTGAAGACACGTCCTCTCAATACACTCTCCGAGACTGGAGTGAAAATGGCCGCGGCCCCTTATATGGAATCCAAATCCAGCGAGAATCCGACAGCGGGATGATGACGTTTTGCCTCGTTCGGGTTTCCGAGTCAGGCGGGAAAACCCAAGCCTGGCTTGGAACCGAACTCTAATGGTGAAGTTCGGTGCGGTTCGGTTCTTTGAGAACTGAACCCGCTCATCTCTAGTCAAAACATGAATAAGGAACACTAATATGTGGTGTAATGTGAATAAGATTGTGCTACTGAATACAAAAAATAAAACAAGAGTGATGTAACTTGCGCCCTTGTAGCTGCTTTGCACTATCTCCCCAAAGATCACCACTCTTCAATTCACAGGCCTATGTTCAAGGTGAGCGTCTTATTGGAGGGAGAGGGTGACCCCTAATGCTGTGAATAGAAAGTGGTATATGAAGTTCAGAGAAAAGATACCTTTCAAGGCACATAGGGCCCTGTATTAAGGTGAGCACCCACACTGAGGGAGAGAATAATCCCAGGAACTAAACGAATCAGAGGTGGTGTGTAAGAAACCTTTTGGTGTACGCTCCCCAATTGGAGGAGGTCAGTCCAGAGGTGCGAGCCTGATCGAGGAGATTATTGCCTGAACATTAAGAAAGTCCTTGAGAGGCTTCGGCCCATTTGTGTTGTAGCGCTTGTGAACTACTCCATATTGTTGTGCTAAGATTGTGCTACTGTGTGGCATCATTTTAATTGGGGATTCTATTATGTGACCACGCCCCTTTCTTTTTGAGACAATGCCCCTTTTTTGTGTGCGCGCAATCCCTTTATTACGTGGGCACCGGGGAATTGGTGGGTGAGTTCCACCACCACTCTAGGACCACTTTAAGCATTGTGTGTATTTTACCCTCCATCACATCCGGGAGGAGCCCACCCTCTGTCACACCTGGGAGCACCCCCTTCCTTTACCCTCCATCACACCTGGGAGCACACCCCACCATTACCCTCCATCACACCCAGGAGCACCCTTCCCCCTTCTTTACCCTTCATGACACTCGGGAGCAGCTCTTCCACTTACCCTACGTCACACCTGGGAGCAGACCCACAAGGCGCGTGGGGGGGGGGCTGCTCCTAGGTGAGATACGGGGGTAAGGAATGGGGGGTGCTACCGGGTGTAATGGAGGGTAAGGACGAGGGGTGTGCTCACGGGTGTGATGGAGGGTAAGGAAGAGGGGGTGCTCCTTTGTCTGACTGGGGGGCTCCTCCCGGGTGTGATGTAGGGTAAAGGCGGCAGATGATCTCCCAGTAGCGGGCACGGCTATGGCTCCGGGTGTACATCCAGCCTCTCACCTGCTGCACGTTGTCCTCTGGGATCTGGCAGCAGCCTCACAGCTTCTCGGAATGAGCACCAGCAGCATCTCCCAGGGATCTGGCTGCTTCCAGCACACACTGACCGCGTCACCCACCCGCCGGAAACACATCCATGACTTCATCACTGCAATCCCTGTGCTGGTGTTATCACTGCCAGTATCACCCAGCGCAGCCCAAGGTGGAACTACAAGTACCAACATGCCCTAAAGCTGCAGCCTACAACCCCATCTGCACTACAAGCCCCAGCATGTCCTGTAGCCCCAGCCTACACCCACCTCTATGTCAACCCTGTGCATGGTGCGCTGCTCTCTGGGTATTAGGGTCACGTAGCTGTTATGTCACTACAAGTACCAGCCTGCCCAATTGCCGCAGCTTGCACCCCTCTCTGCATTACCCCTGTGCATAGTGCGCTGCTCTCTGAGTATTAGGGTCACGTAGCTGTTATTGGACTACAAGAACCAGCATGGCTGAGGGATACTGGGGCTGTTCCATCGCTGTGGCCCAGGTGAAATAAAAGCGGGAGAGAATTTATAGCGCACACATATGTCGCAGCGCCGTACAGAGAACCAGGGATGGCCATTGCTGAGACTTCCATCAGTGGTGCCAGCGTTGGTCACTCCGATGGTGAGATTCCCCAGAAAACCATTGATCGCTTACACCCTCCGATGCCATCGGTGGAGGCGGGCCAATGGGGGAAGAGGGCTCTCTGCAACGGCCATCCCTATTGAGGATAGACACATGCATCACATTCCTAGTACCTGCCCCGCGGAGCTTACAATCTATGCGCCTGATTCAGAGGTGGACGCAACTTTTCGCAGTTGGCCGATAGTTTTCCGACTGCGCATGCGTTACTATGGTCTTGTGACACATCGTAGTGTGGGTTAGATTTTAGAGTGGATGACAGTATGTAGGAGGTAACTGGGGGGTGGCTTTAAAAACACATTAAGGCTATTTTTTTGGTCAGAATCCATTAAACTACCAGTATGTGTGGGAGGGAACTGGAGCACCCAGGGGAAACCACACAAACATGTGAAGAACATACAAACTCTACACCTATAGAGACCAGGGCTGTGAGGCAGCAAGCTAACCATTGCACCGCCATACTGTAAGACATTGGAATTATCTCCCCAGTACACGAGTGCCCATAAACCTATGAATTGATCTTAATGATAATAGTACCATGTTTCCCCCGAGTCCGGGAGCCTCCCTGACATTGCAGGAGAGTAGGCTGCTATACTAATAATGAATAATACCTATCTTCCTAGTGGACGTTGAAGTGATGACATCAGAACTATTCATACAGATAATTATCATTTATATTATATTTATATCCATATCTGCACGGGTACAACAAAGCTCCGCATGGTTCCTCCTCCTACCTACTTTACTGTTTGATAAAACTGCTTCTAAAACACTGTAGTACTAAGGGGGAAAATTCAATTATAGTCGAATAGCTTTTGCGGCGGTGTTTAAAAGACGTCAACAACAGACAGATTCGGCCGGCCAAATGCCCCATTTGTCTAAAAGTGCTCGCTACCTATGGGGTAGCGAGCCCTTTTAAGCAAGAGCCCCGTCACCGTAAACAGCGGCAGTGGCGGGCAAAACAGCGGTATTCACCAGGCAAATCCATCCAGCACATAATTGAATTCCCCCCTATGCCTCATAGGGATGTAGTTAATATTTTGGCGGTCGGGATCCCGGCTGTCAGAATACCGACGCCGGGATCCCGACTGCCGAGAATGCCGACAGCTGCCCCAGGGCTATTCACACTCGTGGCTGTCCACGACACCCATAGAGCGGGAATAGAACCTGTAGCGAGCGCAGTGAGCCCACAGCGTGGTGAGCGCAGCAAGCCCGCAATTGTCTTTATAACGCTATCCCCGCTACAGGCATTCTGGCGGCCGGGATTCCATACCCAACGCGCCTCATATTACTTGGGAACCACATTATGGGCCAGATTTAACAGGCCACAGGCTCTGTCTCTGTTCCATAGTAAGTACAGATGAGCGGGTTCAGTTCGTCGAGATCCGAACCCCCCCGAACTTCACGTATTTTACACGGGTCCGAGGCAGCCTTGGATCTTCCCGCCTTGCTCGGTTAACCCGAACGAGGCCGAACGTCATCATCCCGCTGTCGGATTCTAGCGAGATTCGTATTCCATATAAAGAGCCGCGCGTCGCTGCCATTTTCACTCGTGCATTGGAGATTGAGCGGAGAGGACGTGGCTACGTTCTCTGCCTGAAAAGCTCAATATCTGTGCTCAGTGTGCTGCAAATATCTGTGCTCAGTGTGCTGCACTGTGTTGACCACCAGTATATTATAGTAGTACAATACAGTAGGCCATTGCTGTATCTTGCAGCTCCGTGTCAGACTCCGTTCTAGACAGTATCCTGATCAGTGCTCAATATCTGCTGCATTGTTGTGTGACCAGTATATACTATATAGTAGTACAGTGCAGCAGTTTGGTGACCACCAGTATATAGTTGTACAGTACAGTAGGCCATTGCTGTATCTTGCAGCTCCGTGTCTCTTCAAGTATCCATATCTGTGCTGCATTGTTGTGAGCAGTATATAGTAGTACAGTGCAGCATTTTGGTGACCACCAGTATATAGTAGTACAGTACAGTAGGCCATTGCTGTATCTTGCAGCTCTGTGTCACTTCAAGTATCCATATCTGTGCTGCATTGTTGTGAGCAGTATATAGTAGTACAGTGCAGCATTTTGGTGACCACCAGTATATAGTTGTACAATACAGTGGGCCATTGCTGTTTCTTGCAGCTCCGTGTCAGACTCCGTTCTAGACAGTATCCTGATCAGTGCTCAATATCTGCTGCATTGTTGTGTGACCAGTATATACTATATAGTAGTACAGTGCAGCATTTTGGTGACCACCAGTATATAGTTGTACAGTACAGTAGGCCATTGCTGTATCTTGCAGCTCCGTGTCTCTTCAAGTATCCATATCTGTGCTGCATTGTTGTGAGCAGTATATAGTAGTACAGTGCAGCATTTTGGTGACCACCAGTATATATAGTAATACAGTACAGTAGGCCATTGCTGTATCTTGCAGCTCCATGTCACTTCAAGTATCCATATCTGTGCTGCATTGTTGTGAGCAGTATATAGTGGTATAGTGCAGCATTTTCGTGACCACCAGTATATATAGTAGTACACTACAGTAGGCCATTGCTGTATCTTGCAGCTCCGTGTCACTGCAAGTATCCATATCTATGCTGCATTGTTGTGAGCAGTATTTAGTAGTACAGTGCAGCATTTTGGTGACCACCAGTATATATAGTAGTACAGTACAGTAGGCCATTGCTATTGATATAATAATATTACTGGCATATAATTCCACACATTAAAAAATGGAGAACAAAAATGTGGAGGGTGAAATAGGGAAAGATCAAGATCCACTTCCACCTAGTGCTGAAGCTGCTGCCACTAGTTATGGCAGAGACAATGAAATGCCATCAACGTCGTCTGCCAAGGCCGATGCTCAATGTCATAGTAGAGAGCGTGTAAAATCCAAAAAGCAAAAGTTCAGTAAAATCAAATGATGACCCAAAAATCTAAATTTAAAGCGTCTGAGCAGAAGCGTAAACTTGCCAATATGCCATTTACGACACGGAGTGGCAAGGAACGGCTGAGGCCCTGGCCTATGTTCATGGCTAGTGGTTCAGCTTCACATGAGGATGGAAGCACTCATTCTCCCGCTAGAAAAATGAAAAGAGTTAAGCTAGCAAAAGCACAGCAAAGAACTGTGCGTTCTTCTAAATCACAAATCCCCAAGGAGAGTCCAATTGTGTCGGTTGCGATGCCTGACCTTCCCAACACTGGACGGGAAGAGGTGGCTCCTTCCACCATTTGCACGCCCCCTGCAAGTGCTGGAAGGAGCACCCACAGTCCAGTTCCTGATAGTCAAATTGAAGATGTCACTGTTGAAGTACACCAGGATGAGGATATGGGTGTTGCTGGCGCTGAGGAGGAAATTGACAAGGAGGATTCTGATGGTGAGGTGGTTTGTTTAAGTTAGGCACTCGGGGAGACACCTGTTGTCCGTGGAATGAATAAGGCCATTGACATGCCTGGTCAAAATACCAAAAAAATCACCTCTTCGGTGTGGAATTATTTCAACAGAAATGCGGACAACTGGTGTCAAGCCGTGTGTGTTAGGCGCCGTGGTCCGCGATGCCCTCGCGGCCCGGCGCCTAGCAACTAGGGATGCCAAGCGTGCTAGCCGCCGGGTCCCTAGCAACGCTGGGACGCCGTGCGCGCTGAGCCGCCGGCTCCCTAGCAACGCTGGACGCCGGGCGCGCTGAGCCGCCTGGACCCTAGCAACAGGGACGCCACGGGCGGACCGCGTTCCCCGTTGCAGGGTCAATCAAATCAATTACACACACTTGTCTCTGCTCGTGCAGCCTGGCAGCTGCACGGCATGCTTGCTAATCTGGCTCTGAAACATCTGATTGGAGGACTCCTTGTTAAATACTTTCTCAGTGCTTCACACAGACGCCGGTAACAGCTTCCTGCATGCTGCTTAGGTTGCTGAACGTCTGTGCCAGTCCTGCTGTGTCCGGTCATTCTTGTCCTCAGAGTTCCTGAATCTAGGAGTTTGTCATCTCGTCCCAATCACCAGAGAATCTCGTGTGGTTGTGGCTCTGCCGTATGCTGCGGCTCAGCCCGCTTTATTTTGTAATTTGTTTCAGAGCATTTGCGGAGGTTTCTGCTTCCACAAGTCCTCTCTGGAACTCGGCGGTGCCGGGTAGGAGAGTGGACAAGTGGGTATTTTGGTTGTCCTTTTCCCTGGCGGTTTTTCCGCACATATATTAGTTTTGGGTTAGCTTGTAGCCCCTGGCCTTGTTGCTTAGATAGAGGGCCCCTTGTTATCACCCTGTCTCGGATTTCTCTTTGTCTCCCATTAAGACCTGAGGGGGCATCGGAGTTGGGCAGACGTAATCCGCCCTTCAAACGCGGCTGCCATGGGCTCAAGCAACCATAGTCTCGCAAGAGATTTCTGACAGCACGGGCGAGACAACGGAGTTAGGGCGCCAGGGGCTATTTCCGTTCCCGCTCCCTTTTCCAGCATTACATTCCAGTACTCAGGTCCTTGCTAATAGATCTCCTCAGACTAAGAGTGCTGGAATCATAACATTATTACCGGCCATATCAAAACTTAAAATTAAACGGGGTTTAATTTTTTCTCATTTCTGTTTTTGTGAGAGTTTTTTGGCCTCATGAATCCGACAGGTTTAGGGCCAAATCCCGGCCAGCTCTTAGTCAACCAGATTCAAGAACTAACTCAGATGGTTCAGGATCTTTCTCTTCGGGTGAGGTCGCAGGAAGATCTTTTGCGAGCCTCCCCGAAGGTAGTCCCTGAACCAAAGATGCATTTGCCTGACCGTTTTTCCGGTGACAGAAAAGATTTTTTTAATTTTAAAGAAGCCTGTAAGCTTTATTTTCGTTTAAGACCTACATCCTCTGGTACTGAATCTCAGCGGGTTGGGATTATTATTTCTTTACTCCAGGGGGATCCTCAGACTTGGGCATTTGGTTTAAAAGCTGAGGATTCTGCGTTGTTGTCTATAGACGCCTTTTTTAAGTCATTAGGGCTTCTGTATGATGACCCAGATAGAGAAGCGTCCGCTGAGAGTCATCTGCGCGCTCTCAAACAAGGTAGAAATCCAGCGGAGGTTTATTGTGCCGAGTTTCGCCGTTGGTCGAACGACTGTGGCTGGAATGACCCGGCCCTGCGCAGTCAGTTTCGCCTCGGCTTATCAGAATTTATTAAAGACAGTCTCCTCCAGTACCCCGCTCCTTAGACTCTCGATAAACTCATGGAGCTTGCTATAAAGATCGATCGTCGTCTCCGAGAGCGGAGGGCTGAAAGAGGAACAACTGTAAGGTCTAGTCCTTGTGTATATTAGAGATGAGCGGGTTCGGTTCCTCGGAATCCGAACCCCCCCGAACTTCAGCCTTTTTACACGGGTCCGAGGCAGGTTCGAACCTTCACGCCTTGCTCGGCTAACCCGAGCGCGCCCGAACGTCATCATCCCGCTGTCGGATTCTCGCGAGGCTCGAATTCTATCGCAAGACTCGGATTCTATATAAGGAGCCGCGCGTCGCCGCCATTTTCACACGTGCATTGAGATTGATAGGGAGAGGACGTGGCTGGCGTCCTCTCCGTTTATAGTTACTGTTAGTAGTTAGTTGATCTGATTGCTGCTTAGCTTATTGTGGGGAGGATTGGGGAGAGCTGTTAGGAGGAGTACAGTCAGTGCAGAGTTTTGCTAGTTTTTTTTAATCCGTTCTCTGCCTGAAAAAAACGCTCCATACCATATCTGTGCTCAGCCTCAGTGTGCTGCATGATATATCTATGTATATCTGACTGTGCTGAGTGCTCACTGCTCACACAGCTGAATTGTGGGGGAGACTGGGGTGCAGGTATAGCAGGAGTACAGTGCACACTTTTGCTGCCAGTGTGACTGACCAGTGACCACCAGTATATTGTCTGCCTGAAAAAGTTAAACACTCCTGTGGTGTTTTTTTTTTTATTCTATAAACGCATTCTGCTGACAGTGTCCAGCAGGTCCGTCATTCATTATATTATATAAATATTTACCTGCAGTAGTGTTATATTTTTTTTGTTCATCTCTATCATCTTTATCATCTCTATATTAGCAGACGCAGTACGGTAGTCCACGGCTGTGGCTACCTCTGTGTCGTCAGTGCTCGTCCATAATTGTATACCTACCTGTGGTGGGGTTTTTTTTTCTATCTTCTTCATACTAGTAGTTTAGGAGTCTGCTGACAGTGTCCAGCAGGTCCGTCATTATATTATATATAGCTGCAGTAGTGATAAATATATATTTTTTATATCATTATCATCTCTATACTAGCAGACGCAGTACGGTAGTCCACGGCTGTAGCTACCTCTGTGTCATCAGTGCTCGTCCATAATTGTATACCTACCTGTGGTGGGGTTTTTTTTTCTATCTTCTTCATACTAGTAGTTTAGGAGTCTGCTGACAGTGTCCAGCAGGTCCGTCATTATATTATATATACCTGCAGTAGTGATATATATATATTTTTTATATCATTATCATCTCTATACTAGCAGACGCAGTACGGTAGCCCACGGCTGTAGCTACCTCTGTGTCGTCAGTGCTCGTCCATAATTGTATACCTACCTGTGGTGTGGTTTTTTTTCTATCTTCTTCATACTAGTAGTTTAGGAGTCTGCTGACAGTGTCCAGCAGGTCCGTCATTATATTATATATACCTGCAGTAGTGATATATATATATTTTTTATATCATTATCATCTCTATACTAGCAGACGCAGTACGGTAGTCCACGGCTGTAGCTACCTCTGTGTCGTCAGTGCTCGTCCATAATTGTATACCTACCTGTGGTGGGGTTTTTTTTTCTATCTTCTTCATACTAGTAGTTTAGGAGTCTGCTGACAGTGTCCAGCAGGTCCGTCATTATATTATATATACCTGCAGTAGTGATATATATATATTTTTTATATCATTATCATCTCTATACTAGCAGACGCAGTACGGAAGTCCACGGCTGTAGCTACCTCTGTGTCGTCAGTGCTCGTCCATAATTGTATACCTACCTGTGGTGGGTTTTTTTTTCTATCTTCTTCATACTAGTAGTTTAGTAATCTGCTGACAGTGTCCAGCAGGTCCGTCATTATATTATATATACCTGCAGTAGTGATATATATATATATTTTTTATATCATTATCATCTCTATACTAGCAGACGCAGTACGGTAGTCCACGGCTGTAGCTACCTCTGTGTCGTCAGTGCTCGTCCATAATTGTATACCTACCTGTGGTCGGGGTTTTTTTTTCTATCTTCTTCATACTAGTAGTTTAGGAGTCTGCTGACAGTGTCCAGCAGGTCCGTCATTATATTATATATACCTGCAGTAGTGATATATATATATTTTTTATATCATTGTCATCTCTATACTAGCAGACGCAGTACGGAAGTCCACGGCTGTAGCTACCTCTGTGTCATCAGTGCTCGTCCATAATTGTATACCTACCTGTGGTGGGTTTTTTTTTTCTATCTTCTTCATACTAGTAGTTTAGTAATCTGCTGACAGTGTCCAGCAGGTCCGTCATTATATTATATATACCTGCAGTAGTGATATATATATATTTTTTATATCATTATCATCTCTATACTAGCAGACGCAGTACGGTAGTCCACGGCTGTAGCTACCTCTGTGTCGTCAGTGCTCGTCCATAATTGTATACCTACCTGTGGTGGGGTTTTTTTTTCTATCTTCTTCATACTAGTAGTTTAGGAGTCTGCTGACAGTGTCCAGCAGGTCCGTCATTATATTATATATACCTGCAGTAGTGATATATATATATTTTTTATATCATTATCATCTCTATACTAGCAGACGCAGTACGGAAGTCCACGGCTGTAGCTACCTCTGTGTAGTCAGTGCTCGTCCATAATTGTATACCTACCTGTGGTGGGTTTTTTTTTCTATCTTCTTCATACTAGTAGTTTAGTAATCTGCTGACAGTGTCCAGCAGGTCCGTCATTATATTATATATACCTGCAGTAGTGATATATATATATTTTTTATATCATTATCATCTCTATACTAGCAGACGCAGTACGGTAGTCCACGGCTGTAGCTACCTCTGTGTCGTCAGTGCTCGTCCATAATTGTATACCTACCTGTGGTGGGGTTTTTTTTTCTATCTTCTTCATACTAGTAGTTTAGGAGTCTGCTGACAGTGTCCAGCAGGTCCGTCATTATATTATATATACCTGCAGTAGTGATATATATATATATATATTTTTTTTATATCATTATCATCTCTATACTAGCAGACGCAGTACGGTAGTCCACGGCTGTAGCTACCTCTGTATCGTCAGTCACTCGTCATCCATAAGTATACTAGTATCCATCCATCTCCATTGTTTACCTGAGGTGCCTTTTAGTTGTGCCTATTAAAATATGGAGAACAAAAATGTTGAGGTTCCAAAAATAGGGAAAGATCAAGATCCACTTCCACCTCGTGCTGAAGCTGCTGCCACTAGTCATGGCCGAGACAATGAAATTCCATCAACGTCGTCTGCCAAGGCCGATGCCCAATGTCATAGTACAGAGCATGTAAAATCCAAAACACCAAATATCAGTAAAAAAAGGACTCAAAAATCTAAAATAAAATCGTCGGAGGAGAAGCGTAAACTTGCCAATATGCCATTTACCACACGGAGTGGCAAGGAACGGCTGAGGCCCTGGCCTATGTTCATGGCTAGTGGTTCAGCTTCACATGAGGATGGAAGCACTCAGCCTCTCGCTAGAAAAATGAAAAGACTTAAGCTGGCAAAAGCACAGCAAAGAACTGTGCGTTCTTCGAAATCACAAATCCACAAGGAGAGTCCAATTGTGTCGGTTGCGATGCCTGACCTTCCCAACGCTGGACGTGAAGAGCATGCGCCTTCCACCATTTGCACGCCCCCTGCAAGTGCTGGAAGGAGCACCCGCAGTCCAGTTCCTGATAGTCAGATTGAAGATGTCAGTGTTGAAGTACACCAGGATGAGGAGGATATGGGTGTTGCTGGCGCTGGGGAGGAAATTGACAAGGAGGATTATGATGGTGAGGTGGTTTGTTTAAGTCAGGCACCCGGGGAGACACCTGTTGTCCGTGGGAGGAATAGGGCCATTGACATGCCTGGTGAAAATACCAAAAAAATCAGCTCTTCGGTGTGGAAGTATTTCAACAGAAATGCGGACAACATTTGTCAAGCCGTGTGTTGCCTTTGTCAAGCTGTAATAAGTAGGCGTAAGGACGTTAACCACCTCGGAACATCCTCCCTTATACGTCACCTGCAGCGCATTCATCATAAGTCAGTGACAAGTTCAAAAACTTTGGGCGACAGCGGAAGCAGTCCACTGACCAGTAAATCCCTTCCTCTTGTAACCAAGCTCACGCAAACCACCCCACCAACTCCCTCAGTGTCATTTTCCTCCTTCCCCAGGAATGCCAATAGTCCTGCAGGCCATGTCACTGGCAATTCTGACGAGTCCTCTCCTGCCTGGGATTCCTCCAATGCATCCTTGCGTGTAACGCCTACTGCTGCTGGCGCTGCTGTTGTTGCTGCTGGGAGTCGATGGTCATCCCAGAGGGGAAGTCGTAAGACGACTTTTACTACTTCCACCAAGCAATTGACTGTCCAACAGTCCTTTGCGAGGAAGATGAAATATCACAGCAGTCATCCTGCTGCAAAGCGGATAACTGAGGCCTTGGCATCCTGGGCGGTGAGAAACGTGGTTCCGGTATCCATCATTACTGCAGAGCCAACTATAGACTTGATTGAGGTACTGTGTCCCCGGTACCAAATACCATCTAGGTTCCATTTCTATAGGCAGGCGATACCGAAAATGTACACAGACCTCAGAAAAAGACTCACCAGTGTCCTAAAAAATGCAGTTGTACCCAATGTCCACTTAACCACGGACATGTGGACAAGTGGAGCAGGGCAGACTCAGGACTATATGACTGTGACAGCCCACTGGGTAGATGTATTGACTCCCGCCGCAAGAACAGCAGCGGCGGCACCAGTAGCAGCATCTCGCAAACGCCAACTCTTTCCTAGGCAGGCTACGCTTTGTATCACCGCTTTCCAGAATACGCACACAGCTGAAAACCTCTTACGGCAACTGAGGAAGATCATCGCAGAATAGCTTACCCCAATTGGACTCTCCTGTGGATTTGTGGCATCGGACAACGCCAGCAATATTGTGTGTGCATTAAATATGGGCAAATTCCAGCACGTCCCATGTTTTGCACATACCTTGAATTTGGTGGTGCAGAATTATTTAAAAAACGAGAGGGGCGTGCAAGAGTTGCTGTCGGTGGCCAGAAGAATTGCGGGACACTTTCGGCGTACAGGCACCACGTACAGAAGACTGGAGCAACACCAAAAACGCCTGAACCTGCCCTGCCATCATCTGAAGCAAGAAGTGGTAACGAGGTGGAATTCAACCCTCTATATGCTTCAGAGGTTGGAGGAGCAGCAAAAGGCCATTCAAGCCTATACAACTGAGCACGATATAGGAGGTGGAATGCACCTGTCTCAAGCGCAGTGGAGAATGATTTCAACGTTGTGCAAGGTTCTGCAACCTTTTGAACTTGCCACACGTGAAGTCAGTTCAGACACTGCCAGCCTGAGTCAGGTCATTCCCCTCATCAGGTTTTTGCAGAAGAAGCTGGAGACATTGAAGGAGGAGCTAACACTGAGCGATTCCGCTAGGCATGTGGGACTTGTGGATGGAGCCCTTAATTCGCTTAACAAGGATTCACGGGTGGTCAATCTGTTGAAATCAGAGCACTACATTTTGGCCACCGTGCTCGATCCTAGATTTAAAACCTACCTTGGATCTCTCTTTCCGGCAGACACAAGTCTGCAGGGGTTCAAAGAACTGCTGTTGAGAAAATTGTCAAGTCAAGCGGAACGCGACCTGTCAACATCTCCTCCTTCACATTCTCCCGCAACTGGGGGTGCGAGGAAAAGGCTCAGAATTCCGAGCCCACCCGCTGGCGGTGATGCAGGGCAGTCTGGAGCGACTGCTGATGCTGACATCTGGTCCGGACTGAAGGACCTGACAACGATTACGGACATGTCGTCTACTGTCACTGCATATGATTCTCTCCCCATTGAAAGAATGGTGGAGGATTATATGAGTGACCGCATCCAAGTAGGCACGTCAGACAGTCCGTACGTATACTGGCAGGAAAAAGAGGCAATTTGGAGGCCCTTGCACAAACTGGCTTTATTCTACCTAAGTTGCCCTCCCACAAGTGTGTACTCCGAAAGAGTGTTTAGTGCCGCCGCTCACCTTGTCAGCAATCTGCGTACGAGGTTACTTCCAGAAAATGTGGAGAAGATGATGTTCATTAAAATGATGTCACAACTGAGGGCCTGAGCTGACGGGAGGCAGCCTCAGTTGTAGGGGCTGAGATGTACCGGAACCTGGGAGGTTGTATCAGACCCCTGGACATGTAAGTAACATGAATAATAACTGCCCGAAGGCGTGACCACGACAACTTGGATAAAAGTCAATGATGTTTATTATGACAACTCCGCAACACAGCAGCAGTAAAAGAAAACGTAAAAGTCAGCAAAGAATAAATACAGTTCCTGGGTACTACAGGATGGCAGGAGCAACAGGGCACTGGTAGTGTGAGATAGTTCTTATGATCTTCTAGATGGAAAGTCCTTACCAGGCCCGACTGTAGCAATGGAGATAACCCAGGATTGTGCCAGCTGGTGTTCCAGGAAAAGCTGGGTTGCTGAGGATAAAACAGCTGCTGTGGATACTGGCTGGAACCAGACTGTTGTTAGCACGGAGTGGATACTGGCTGGAACCAGTTAAATAATAAATGAACTTGGGAGCGATGAAATATGAACTGAAATGTAGAACTTGAGAGCGGAGAAATAATAATACCGGTGGAGAGTGGTAAAGTGTAGAAAGGACACCGGCCCTTTAAGGGAAGCTGTACTCTGCTGGAAGCTGAGCTGGAAGCAGGTAATGTTGTAGCTGGAAACAGATGAATCCACAATGGATTGGAGAGTCAGGCTACACCGCAGGTGGAATGCTGGTGCGGGTCTCTATGGTGGAAGTCTTGAGACAGGAGCTGGAACCTGGAAGACAATCACAGGAGAGAGACAAACAGGAACTAGGCACTAGGAACTAAGCACTGACGCCTTCCTTGCTCAGGCACAGTGTATTTATACCTGCAGCAAGGAAGGGATTGGCTAGGCAATTATGCAGATTATCAATACTGAGAACAGATTGGTGGAAATGATCAGCTGACAGAATCCAAGATGGCTGCGCCCATGCAGACACTTGGAGGGAAGTTTGGTTTGTAATCCATGTGGTAATGAAAACAGTAATGGCGGCGCCGGCCACCGGAGACAGGAGGCGCCAGGCTGACAGATGCACATCCAACCACGCGGACACAGCGGAGGCCGCGGCTGACGTAATCGCCACTCAGACACTCTGCATGCAGAAGTTCAGGGACGGCGGCGGAGGCCGCGGGAGACGCCATGCCAGGTGTAATATGGCGTTTACTGTGACAGCGTCCCAGAGTGACAGGAGAGGATACAGGAATGTACACATCAGGATAACAGATGGGATCCGGTCCTGGAGCGCTGAGCCAGCCTTAGGATGCATCTGATGGGTAAGAAATGGCGTCCAGATACCCGGATCGTGACAGCACCCCCCCCTTTAGGAGTGGCCCCAGGACACTTCTTTGGCTTTTGAGGAAACTTGGAATGGAATCTCCGGACCAAGGCAGGAGCATGGACATCAGAAGCATTGGTCCATGAACGTTCCTCAGGACCATAACCCTTCCAGTCAATAAGGTATTGTAGTTGACCGTAACGGTGACGTGAGTCCAGGATCTTGGCCACTTCATACTCAACGCCTCGTTGAGTTTGGACTTTCGGAGTTGGAGGAAGTGAGGAATGAAACCGATTCAAGATCAGCGGTTTCAACAGGGAAACATGGAATGTCCTGGGTATTTTTAAGAAGGGAGGCAACTGGAGTCTGTAAGCAACAGGATTGATGACTTGTACAATCTTGAAAGGACCGATATAGCGAGGTGCAAACTTCATACTGGGAACTCTTAACCTCAAATTCTTCGTGGATAACCATACCCGATCACCCACCTTGAGAGCAGGAACTGCTCGACGCTTCTTATCCGCAAACTTCTTGTACCTGAACGATGCCTTGAGCAGAGCTGATCGTACGCTCTTCCAGATATTGGCAAACTGATGCAAGGTGATATCCACTGCGGGAACAGAAGTTGCTGGAAGCGGTTGGAACTCAGGGACTTTAGGGTGGAATCCAAAGTTAGTGAAGAATGGTGTTGAAGCAGATGAAGAATGATACTGGTTGTTATGACAGAACTCGGCCCAGGGAAGTAATTGAACCCAGTCATCTTGAGAGGAGGACACATAGATGCGGAGGAAGGCCTCCAAGTCCTGATTCACCCTCTCGGTTTGACCATTGGTCTGAGGATGGTAAGCCGTGGAAAACTTTAGCTTGACTTGGAGGACTTGACATAAACTTCGCCAGAATTTGGCTGTGAATTGAACTCCTCGATCTGAGATAATTTCTTCAGGAAGACCGTGGAGTCGGAAGATCTCTTGTATGAATACTTGAGCCAACTTGGAAGCTGACGGAAGACCGGTGAGAGGAATGAAGTGTGCCATCTTGGTGAACCGGTCAACTACCACCCAGATGGTATTGAACTTGTTGCACATGGGTAAGTCTGTAATGAAATCCATCGACAAGTGGGTCCATGGTCGACGGGGAACGGATAGTGGAACCAGTTGCCCCGCAGGCGACTGGCGGGATACTTTATGTTGGGCACACTTTGGGCAAGATGCAATAAACTCCAAGACGTCCTTTTTCAGAGTTGGCCACCAATAGGACCTAGAGATAAACTCCAGGGTTTTTTGGATACCTGTATGTCCGGCAAAACGGGAAGCATGGGCCCAATGCATGAGCTTCTTCCTTAGCATCGGCTTCACAAAACTTTTCCCTGATGGGGGCGTAGAGTCCATCCCTACCGTGGAGAATGCCAACGGATTTATAATAGGATGCTTGTCTGAAGACTCTGACTCATTTTCTTGCTCCCATGAGCGGGAAAGGGCATCGGCCTTGCGATTCTGAGAGCCCGGACAGAACTGGAGTTTAAAGTCGAACCTGGAAAAGAAAAGTGCCCATCTGGCCTGACGAGGGTTGAGACATTGTGCGCCCTTCAGGTATAAAAGGTTCTTGTGGTCTGTAAGTATGGTGATTGAATGAGAAGCTCCCTCCAACAGATACCTCCACTCTTCTAGAGCGAGCTTGATGGCTAGCAACTCCTGGTCGCCAATGGCATAGTTGCGCTCAGCTGGGGAGAACTTCCGGGAGAAGAAACTGCAAGGGTGTAAATGGCCATCTTTAGCCCTCTGAGATAACACCGCTCCTACTCCAACGGAGGAGGCATCCACCTCTAAGATGAAAGGAGAGTCGATGTCAGGCTGTTTCAGAACAGGCGCAGAGATGAACCTTTGTTTTAAAAGATGAAATGCTTGCATGGCTTCTTCAGACCACTTGGACGGGTTAGCACCTTTCTTAGTGAAAGCAGTAATAGGCGCCACAATGGTGGAAAAGTCTCGTATAAACTTTCGGTAATAGTTGGCGAACCCTAAGAACCTCTGGACCCCTTTGAGGGTTAAGGGTACCGGGCAATTTTGGATTGCTTGTAGTTTCTCAGGATCCATCTCTAGTCCGGAACCGGACACAATGTACCCTAGAAACGGAATGGACTTGACTTCAAAGACGCATTTTTCTAATTTGCAATAGAGATGATTGACACGGAGACGGGACAGAACCTCTTTAACCCAAAAACGATGTTCCTCTAAATCGTTGGCAAAAATGAGGATATCGTCTAGATAGACCACGACATGACGGTATAGAATGTCTCTGAAGATCTCATTGACAAAATGCTGGAAGACAGCTGGAGCATTGCTCAATCCGAAGGGCATGACGAGGTACTCATAATGTCCGTCACGGGTGTTAAAGGCGGTCTTCCACTCGTCACCCTCACGGATCCGGATGAGATTGTATGCACCTCGCAAGTCCAGCTTTGTAAAGATGGTAGCTCCGCTAACTCTGTCAAAGAGCTCAGTAATCAGGGGTAAAGGATAACGGTTCTTGATGGTAATGTCGTTCAAACCTCTGTAGTCGATGCACGGCCGCAGACCACCATCTTTCTTTTTTACAAAAAAGAAGCCTGCGCCGGCTGGAGAAGAAGAAGGTCGAATGAACCCTTTTGCTAGGTTCTCTTTAATATATTCCTCCATAGAATGCGTCTCAGGCAGAGACAACGGATAAGTTCGGCCTCGAGGTGGAACCTTCCCTGGAACGAGATCAATCGGACAGTCCCATTCTCTATGAGGAGGAAGGATATCAGCAGAAGCTTTACTGAACACATCCGTGAAATCTTGATATGGAGGAGGTGGAACATCAGACGACCTGGGGGAGGAAGAACAGACAGGCAATACTTTAAACAAACATGTCTCAGCACAGGAGGAACCCCATGCCAGGATTTGCGTAGTCGTCCAATCAATTGTAGGATTGTGAAGACGGAGCCATGGAAGGCCCAGGACCACAGGATGTGTGGCTCTTGGAATCACTAAAAAAGAAATAAGTTCGGAATGAAGAACTCCCACTCTCAGACGAACTGGTAGAGTCCTTAAAGAAATAACTGCATCAAAAATTTTGCTGCCATCCACGGCAGTTAAAGAAATGGACGAAGGAAGTCTCTCGGTGGGTAGGGACCACCGTTTAACATAGGCTTCGGTAATAAAGTTCCCAGCTGCTCCGGAATCAAGGAGGGCAATGACGTTCCGATAACGTTGAGCAACTTGAAGCGAGACTGGGAGATTACAATCTTGAGGAGATGGAGAGGAGATCATTACTCCTAGCCGGCCCTCTCCTTGGCGAGCTAGGATTTGGAGTTTCCCGGACGTTTGGGACAGGCATTAATGGTGTGAGACGGAGCTGCACAATAGAGACAGAGAAACTCGGAGAGACGTCTTCGGCGCTCAGCAGGAGTTAAACGGGAACGGCCAAGTTGCATGGGCTCATCTTTAGATGGTGACAGTTGACGAGGAGGAGGAGCAGAAGATTTTGGAGCAGATGATCTTCCACGCTCAGTTGCTCTCTCTCTTAAACGTAAATCAACTTTCGTGCAGAGTGAGATTAGCTCATCTAACTTAGAAGGTAAGTCTCTGGTAGCTAACTCATCTTTAATACGCTCAGATAAGCCATGCCAGAATGCAGCATACAGGGCCTCGTCGTTCCATGCCAGTTCGGATGCCAGGATCTGGAACTGTATCAGATATTGTCCTACAGTACGTGACCCCTGGCGTAAACGGAGAATCTCGGATGAAGCTGAGGTTACCCGGCCTGGCTCGTCGAAGATGCGCCTGAATGTTGACACGAAGGCAGTGTAGGAAGATAGCAGGGTGTCGGACCTCTCCCATAACGGTGATGCCCAATCAAGGGCTGAGCCACTGAGAAGAGAAATAATGTAGGCAATTTTTGTACGGTCACTGGGAAAATTGCCAGGTTGTAGCTCAAACTGAATCTCACACTGGTTGAGAAATCCCCTGCAGAATCTTGGAGATCCGTCAAATTTTGCTGGCGTTGGAAGATGAAGACGTGGAGCAGAAATGGGTAAGGTGGGTGGGGTTATAGCTGGAGTCACTGTGGTTGACGCACCAGACGCGCCTGATCCACGGAGAGTTGTCTGAATCCCATCCAGCCGAGTAGAGAGATCCTGGAGACAGCGGATGATGTGGCCCTGTGCAGCCTCCTGATGTTCTAGTCGGGCTGCCAGTTCTTTCATCGGCCTGGCCGCTTGATCCTGGTCTCCGGCTGGATTCAATAGGTCAGTGCTTACTGTCACAACTGAGGGCCTGAGCTGACGGGAGGCAGCCTCAGTTGTAGGGGCTGAGATGTACCGGAACCTGGGAGGTTGTATCAGACCCCTGGACATGTAAGTAACATGAATAATAACTGCCCGAAGGCGTGACCACGACAACTTGGATAAAAGTCAATGATGTTTATTATGACAACTCCGCAACACAGCAGCAGTAAAAGAAAACGTAAAAGTCAGCAAAGAATAAATACAGTTCCTGGGTACTACAGGATGGCAGGAGCCACAGGGCACTGGTAGTGTGAGATAGTTCTTATGATCTTCTAGATGGAAAGTCCTTACCAGGCCCGACTGTAGCAATGGAGATAACCCAGGATTGTGCCAGCTGGTGTTCCAGGAAAAGCTGGGTTGCTGAGGATAAAACAGCTGCTGTGGATACTGGCTGGAACCAGACTGTTGTTAGCACAGAGTGGATACTGGCTGGAACCAGTTAAATAATAAATGAACTTGGGAGCGATGAAATATGAACTGAAATGTAGAACTTGAGAGCGGAGAAATAATAATACCGGTGGAGAGTGGTAAAGTGTAGAAAGGACACCGGCCCTTTAAGGGAAGCTGTACTCTGCTGGAAGCTGAGCTGGAAGCAGGTAATGTTGTAGCTGGAAACAGATGAATCCACAATGGATTGGAGAGTCAGGCTACACCGCAGGTGGAATGCTGGTGCGGGTCTCTATGGTGGAAGTCTTGAGACAGGAGCTGGAACCTGGAAGACAATCACAGGAGAGAGACAAACAGGAACTAGGTTTGACAACCAAAGCACTGACGCCTTCCTTGCTCAGGCACAGTGTATTTATACCTGCAGCAAGGAAGGGATTGGCTAGGCAATTATGCAGATTATCAATACTGAGAACAGATTGGTGGAAATGATCAGCTGACAGAATCCAAGATGGCTGCGCCCATGCAGACACTTGGAGGGAAGTTTGGTTTGTAATCCATGTGGTAATGAAAACAGTAATGGCGGCGCCGGCCACCGGAGACAGGAGGCGCCAGGCTGACAGATGCACATCCAACCACGCGGACACAGCGGAGGCCGCGGCTGACGTAATCGCCACTCAGACACTCTGCATGCAGAAGTTCAGGGACGGCGGCGGAGGCCGCGGGAGACGCCATGCCAGGTGTAATATGGCGTTTACTGTGACAGCGTCCCAGAGTGACAGGAGAGGATACAGGAATGTACACATCAGGATAACAGATGGGATCCGGTCCTGGAGCGCTGAGCCAGCCTTAGGAGGCATCTGATGGGTAAGAAATGGCGTCCAGATACCCGGATCGTGACAAATGAATTATAATCAATTCCTCCATGGAGACATTCACCAGCAGCAATTGCCTCCACAAAGTACACAGGGAGCTGTGATGGTGGATTCCAGTGGGGACGAATTGATAATCTGTGAGGAGGGGGATGTACACGGTGATGAATCGGAGGATGATGATGAGGTGGACATCTTGCCTCTGTAGAGCCAGTTTGTGCAAGGAGAGATTAATTGCTTCTTTTTTGGTGGGGGTCCAATCCAACCCGTCATTTCAGTCACAGTTGTGTGGCAGACCCTGTCACTGAAATGATGGGTTGGTTAAAGTGTGCATGTCCTGTTTATACAACATAAGGGTGGGTGGGAGGGCCCAAGGACAATTCCATCTTGCACCTCTTTTTTCTTTCATTTTTCTTTGCGTCATGTGCTGTTTGGGGAGTGTTTTTTGGAAGGGCCATCCTGCGTGACACTGCAGTGCCACTCCTAGATGGGCCAGGTGTTTGTGTCGGCCACTAGGGTCGCTTAGCTTACTCACACAGCTACCTCATTGCGCCTCTTTTTTTCTTTGCGTCATGTGCTGTTTGGGGAGTGTTTTTTGGAAGGGCCATCCTGCGTGACACTGCAGTGCCACTCCTAGATGGGCCAGGTGTTTGTGTCGGCCACTAGGGTCGCTGAGCTTAGTCACACAGCTACCTCATTGCGCCTCTTTTTTTCTTTGCATCATGTGCTGTTTGGGGAGTGTTTTTTGGAAGTGCCATCCTGCGTGACACTGCAGTGCCACTCCTAGATGGGCCAGGTGTTTGTGTCGGCCACTTGGGTCGCTGAGCTTAGTCATCCAGCGACCTCGGTGCAAATTTTAGGACTAAAAATAATATTGTGAGGTGTGAGGTGTTCAGAATAGACTGAAAATGAGTGGAAATTATGGTTATTGAGGTTAATAATACTTTGGGATCAAAATGACCCCCAAATTCTATGATTTAAGCTGTTTTTTAGGGTTTTTTGAAAAAAACACCCGAATCCAAAACACACCCGAATCCGACAAAAAAAATTCGGTGAGGTTTTGCCAAAACGCGTTCGAACCCAAAACACGGCCACGGAACCGAACCCAAAACCAAAACACAAAACCCGAAAAATTTCCGGTGCACATCTCTAGTGTATATACCATCCCAGAGGACGTTGAGGAACCCATGCAGATGGGTCTCTCTCGGCTGTCTCCTGAGGAGAGAACCAAAAGTCAAGTGTCCGGTCTTTGTTTGTACTGTGGGGATGAGGGACATTTTGATCGTAACTGCCCGAACAAGTCGGGAAACGCTCTGACCAGGTGAATTGTGAGGGGGTTCACTTAGGTCTGCAGCTTATCTCCTCAAATAACTCTCTTTTAGTCCCGGTTAAAGTTTCCTTTGGCAGCCTAAGTTCTTTGGTGTCGGCTTTTGTCGACAGTGGAGCTGCAGGAAACTTTATGGATTTAACTTGGGCTAAGGCCTTAGGCATTCCGCATTTACCGTTAGATAGATGTATCACCATGCATGGCTTAGATGGGGGTCCGCTTTCCAATGGGGTAATTACTCACCATACACCTCCAGTAGTACTTACAGTAGGAGCCTTACATTCCGAAAATATTGAATTCTACCTTACACATTGTCCGGCAGTTCCTGTTGTTTTGGGTCACCCTTGGCTTGCCTTTCATAATCCCACCATTGATTGGCGGTCCGGGGAGATTTCCCAATGGGGTACTTTTTGTGCTAGAGAATGTATTTCGTATCCAGTCAGAGTTGCAGCAGTGGTCCCAGAACTCATTCCTGTGGAATACCAGGAGTTTGCCGATGTCTTCTCCAAAGGCAATGCGGACATTCTGCCTCCCCATCGGCCCTATGATTGTGCAATTGAGCTAGTTCCAGGTGCCACTTTGCCTAAGGGGAGATTATATGCCTTGTCCGGGCCAGAAACCACGGCCATGAATAATTATATTCAGGAAAGCCTAAAGAAGGGATTTATTAGACCATCAAAATCTCCTTTAAGTGCTGTTTTTTTCTTTGTGGAGAAAAAAGATGGTTCACTTAGACCAAGCATTGATTTTAGGGCCCTGAATAAGATCTCCGTTAAAAACACCTATCCTTTGCCGTTAATTTCTGTGCTTTTTGATCAGTTACGTTCCGCCGTGATTTTTTCTAAAATTGACCTTAGAGGAGCTTACAACCTCATCCGAATTAAATCTGGGGATGAGTGGAAGACGGCTTTTAGCACTCAGTCGGGTCACTACGAATACCTGGTGATGCCGTTCGGCCTGTCTAATGCTCCGGCAGTTTTTCAAGACCTCATTAACGATGTTCTCCGTGACTTCTTAGGGAAATTCGTGGTCGTTTATTTAGACGACATCTTGATTTATTCTGAATCGATGGAACAACATGTTACCCAGGTGCGTCAGGTTCTTTAAAAGTTACGTGAGAATCATTTATATGCCAAGCTGGAGAAGTGTGATTTTCACATCACAGAAGTATCTTTTTTAGGGTACATAATTTCTCCTCAGGGATTTTCCATGGAACCAAAGAAACTCCAGGCCATCCTTAATTGGGCACAACCCACTAATTTAAAAGCAATTCAGCGCTTTTTAGGGTTTGCGAATTATTATAGGCGGTTCATTCATTCTTTTTCTGACCTGGTTGCTCCCATAGTAGCTCTGACAAAAAAAGGAGCGGATCCTTCCAATTGGTCGCATGAAGCTGAGTTGTCCTTCCGGGCCTTGAAACAAGCCTTTGTCTCGGCCCCAGTCCTCAGACATCCTAATCCGGAATTGCCCTTTATTGTGGAGGTTGATGCCTCAGAGGTTGGAGTGGGGGCTGTCCTTTCTCAGGAAGATCCGGAGTCTCTGGAGTTACATCCTTGTGCCTTTATGTCTATTAAATTCTCCTCCGCTGAATCCAACTATGACGTTGGTAATCGGGAGTTACTGGCAGTAAAATGGGCTTTCGAGGAGTGGAGGCATTGGCTGGAGGGAGCTAGACATACTATTTCGGTTTTGACTGACCATAAGAACCTGCAATATATTGAATCAGCTAAACGGCTAAATGCTCGGCAGGCACGTTGGGCATTATTTTTTACTCGTTTCAGGTTTATAATCACTTTCAGGCCTGGTTCCAAGAATACAAAAGCTGATGCCCTGTCACGTAGCTTTCTTCCGGTTCACAATAGCAATCCTGTTGTTACCCCCATAGTTCCATCTTCGATCATCCGGGCAGGCCTCACACAGGATTTATTTACCCAGTTAAACTAGCTTCAACACCAAGCTCCTAGATTTACTCCTGCTGGTCGTCTTTTTGTCCCTGAATTTTTGAGAGCCACTGTTTTAACTGAATTTCATGACAGCAAAGTCTCAGGGCATCCGGGAATCACTAAGACATTGGAGTTAGTCTCTCGCTCAGTGTGGTGGCCTAGTCTTTCTAAAGACGTTAAGGAATTCGTCCATTCCTGTCAAGTTTGTGCACAGCATAAGGTTCCTCGTTCGTTGCCTATCGGGCAACTCATGCCTTTAACTGTTCCTCTCAGGCTATGGTCTCATATTTCCATGGATTTCGTGGTTGACCTTCCCCTTTCAGCCGGATTCCGAGTCATTTGGGTGGTAGTGGACCGTTTTAGTAAAATGGCTCATTTTATTGCTCTTCCCCGATTGCCTTCTGCTCAAGGGTTGGCAGTTTTGTTCCTCCGCCATGTGTTCAGGCTTCATGGTTTGCCCACTGATATTGTTTCTGATCGGGGTCCACAATTCATCGCACAATTCTGGAAACGTTTTTGTGGTTCATTGAAGATGAAACTGTCTTTAACATCTGGTTATCACCCACAGTCTAACGGGCAGACCGAACGAGTCAACCAGTCATTAAAACAATATTTACGTTTGTATTCAGCCAAACTCCAGAATGATTGGTCCGAGTTTCTCCCTTTGGCTGAATTTGCTTACAATAACTCTTGTCATTCCTCCACCAAAGAGTCTCCATTCCTTTCAGTTTTTGGTTTTCACCCCAGAGCCAATTCTTTTTTTTATCATTCTCCAGTCTCCTCACTGACCTTGACCTCCCATCTCAGAGCAATTTGGAGAAAAGTGCACCTTTCTCTCAGAAAAGCGGCCTTCCGAGATAAGAAATTTTCTGACAGGCTCCGACGTCCTTGCACTTTTAAGGTGGGAGATAAGGTGTGGTTGTCAACTCGCAATATCAGGCTTCGACAATCCTCGGCTAGACTGGGACCCAAATTTATTGGACCGTTTCTTATTATTAAGAAGGTCAACCCAGTTGCCTTTCGGCTACGTTTACCAAGATCTCTCAGAATTGGAAATACTTTTCACTGTTCCCTGTTGAAACAATATGTTTCTTCCAGTAGATTTCCTCGGAGGATCTCTCAGGGTAGATCTCCAGTGGATGTGCAGGGACAACAGGAGTTCTTGGTAGAGAAAGTTCTTGATTCTAGAATATCCCGGGGTCAGCTTTATTTTTTGGTTCATTGGAGAGGCTATGGTCCGGAGGAAAGGTCTTGGGTCCTGGACAAGGATCTTCATGCCCCTAGACTCAAGAAAGCATTTTTTCTGGAATTTACTCAGAAACCTGGCTTTAGGGGTTCGTTGACCCCTCCTCAAGGGAGGGGTACTGTTAGGCGCCGTGGTCCGCGATGCCCTCGCGGCCCGGCGCCTAGCAACTAGGGACGCCAAGCGTGCTAGCCGCCGGGTCCCTAGCAACGCTGGGACGCCGTGCGCGCTGAGCCGCCTGGACCCTAGCAACGGGGACGCCACGGGCGGACCGCGTTCCCCGTTGCAGGGTCAATCAAATCAATTACACACACTTGTCTCTGCTCGTGCAGCCTGGCAGCTGCACGGCATGCTTGCTAATCTGGCTCTGAAACATCTGATTGGAGGACTCCTTGTTAAATACTTTCTCAGTGCTTCACACAGACGCCGGTAATAGCTTCCTGCATGCTGCTTAGGTTGCTGAACGTCTGTGCCAGTCCTGCTGTGTCCGGTCATTCTTGTCCTCAGAGTTCCTGAATCTAGGAGTTTGTCATCTCGTCCCAATCACCAGAGAATCTCGTGTGGTTTTAGTGAGTTGCGGCTCTGCCGTATGCTGCGGCTCAGCCCGCTTTATTTTGTAATTTGTTTCGGAGCATTTGCGGAGGTTTCCGCTTCCACAAGTCCTCTCTGGAACTCGGCGGTGCCGGGTAGGAGAGTGGACAAGTGGGTATTTTGGTTGTCCTTTTCCCTGGTGGTTTTTCCGCACATATATTAGTTTTGGGTTAGCTTGTAGCCCCTGGCCTTGTTGCTTAGATAGAGGGCCCCTTGTTATCACCCTGTCTCGGATTTCTCTTTGTCTCCCATTAAGACCTGAGGGGGCATCGGAGTTGGGCAGACGTAATCCGCCCTTCAAACGCGGCTGCCTTGGGCTCAAGCAACCATAGTCTCGCAAGAGATTTCTGACAGCACGGGCGAGACAACGGAGTTAGGGCGCCAGGGGCTATTTCCGTTCCCGCTCCCTTTTCCAGCATCACATTCCAGTACTCAGGTCCTTGCTAATAGATCTCCTCAGACTAAGAGTGCTGGAATCATAACAGTGTGTTGCCTTTGTCGAGCTGTAATAAGTAGGGGTAAGGACGTTAACCACCTAGGAACATCCTCCCTTATACGTCACCTGGAGCGCATTCATCAGAAGTCATTGACAAGTTCAAAAACTTTGGGTGACAGCGGAATCAGTCCACTGACAACTAAATCCCTTCCTCTTGTACCCAAGCTCCTGCAAACCACACCACCAACTCCCTCAGTGTCAATTTCCTCCTTAGACAGGAACGCCAATAGTCCTGCAGGCCATGTTACTGGCAAGTCTGACGAGTCCTCTCCTGACTGGGATTCCTCCGATGCATCCTTGAGTGTAACGCCTACTGCTGCTGGCGCTGCTGTTGTTGCTGCTGGGAGTCGATCGGCATCCCAGAGGGGAAGTCGGAAGACCACTTGTACTACTTCCAGTAAGCAATTGACTGTCCAACAGTCCTTTGCGAGGAAGATGAAATATCACAGCAGTCATCCTGTTGCAAAGCGGATAACTCAGGCCTTGGCAGCTGTGTTGGTGTTAGACGTGCGTCCGGTATCCGGCATTAGTTCACAGGGACTTAGAGAATTTCTTGAGGTAGTGTGTCCCCGGTACCAAATACCATCTAGGTTCCACTTATCTAGGCAGGCGATACTGAGAATGTACACAGACGTCAGAAAAAGAGTCACCAGTGACCTAAAAAATGCAGTTGTACCCAATGTCCACTTAACCACGGACATGTGGACAAGTGGAGCAGGGCACACTCAGGACTTTATGACTGTGACAGCCCACTGGATAGATGTATTGCCTCCCGCAGCAACAACAGCAGCGGCGGCACCAGTAGCAGCATCTTGCAAACGCCAACTCGTTCCTAGGCAGGCTACGCTTTGTATCACTGCTTTCCATAAGAGGCACACAGCTGACAACCTCTTACGGAAACTGAGGAACATCATCGCAGATTGGCTTACCCCAATTGGACTCTCCTGGGGATTTGAAACATCGGACAATGCCACCAATATTGCGCGTGCATTACATGTGGGCAAATTACTAGGGATGAGCGGGTTCGGTTCCTCGGAATCCGAACCCGCCCGAACTTCATGTTTTTTTACACGGGGCCGAGCGACTCGGATCTTCCCGCCTTGCTCGGTTAACCCGAGCGCGCCCGAACGTCATCATCCCGCTGTCGGATTCTCGCGAGGCTCGGATTCTATCGCGAGACTCGGATTCTATATAAGGAGCCGCGCGTCGCCGCCATTTTCACACATGCATTGAGATTGATAGGGAGAGGACGTGGCTGGCGTCCTCTCCGTTTATAGAGATTGAGAGACTAGAGTAGAGAGAGACACAGTAGTAATTTTGGGGAGCATTAGGAGGAGTACTTTAGGAGGAGTACTACTACTTGCTGAAGTGATAGATAGATAGTGTGACTGTATAATGTATATCTGACTTGTGGGGGAGACACTGACAGTGGGGAGCAGTTAGAGTCTGAGAGCAGGACTCAGGAGTACATATAACGTACAGTGCACACTTTTGCTGCCAGAGTGCCACACTGCCATTGTGACCACACTGACCACCAGTATAATATATATTGTGATTGTCTGCTTAGGAGTACTACTTGCAAGTTGCTGATAGTGTGACCAGTGACCTGACCACCAGTTTATAATAATCACCACCAGTTTAATATATATAATATATATATATATATAATTGTATATAATATATATATAATATTGTATACCAGGCACCTACCCGTGGTTTTTTTTTTCTTTCTTCTTGATACATACTACTATATATATATATTATATATATTATTATACTACTATATATATATATTGATTTCATCTCATTATCATCCAGGCTATATTAGCAGCAGACACAGTACAGTAGTCCACGGCTGTAGCTACCTCTGTGTCGGCAGTCGCTGGTCCATCCATAATTGTATACCACCTACCCGTGGTTTTTTTTTTTCTTTCTTCTTGATACATACTACTATAGTAGCTTACTGTAGCAGTCTGCGGTGCTGCTGAGCTGACAGTGTCCAGCAGGTCCGTCATCAGTCATTAGTACATAATAAATATATATTATATACCTGTCCGGCTGCAGTACTAGTGTGATATTATATATATATATATATTGATTTCATCTCATTATCATCCAGTCTATATTAGCAGCAGACACAGTACGGTAGTCCACGGCTGTAGCTACCTCTGTGTCGGCAGTCGCTGGTCCATCCATAATTGTATACCACCTACCCGTGGTTTTTTTTTTTCTTTCTTCTTGATACATACTACTATAGTAGCTTACTGTAGCAGTCTGCGGTGCTGCTGAGCTGACAGTGTCCAGCAGGTCCGTCATCAGTCATTAGTACATAATAAATATATATTATATACCTGTCCGGCTGCAGTACTAGTGTGATATTATATATATATATATATATTGATTTCATCTCATTATCATCCAGTCTATATTAGCAGCAGACACAGTACGGTAGTCCACGGCTGTAGCTACCTCTGTGTCGGCAGTCGCTGGTCCATCCATAATTGTATACCACCTACCCGTGGTTTTTTTTTCTTTCTTTCTTCTTGATACTTACTACTATAGTAGCTTACTGTAGCAGTCTGCGGTGCTGCTGAGCTGACAGTGTCCAGCAGGTCCGTCATCAGTCATTAGTACATAATAAATATATATTATATACCTGTCCGGCTGCAGTACTAGTGTGATATTATATATATATATATTGATTTCATCTCATTATCATCCAGTCTATATTAGCAGCAGACACAGTACGGTAGTCCACGGCTGTAGCTACCTCTGTGTCGGCAGTCGCTGGTCCATCCATAATTGTATACCACCTACCCGTGGTTTTTTTTTTCTTTCTTCTTGATACATACTACTATAGTAGCTTACTGTAGCAGTCTGCGGTGCTGCTGAGCTGACAGTGTCCAGCAGGTTCGTCATCAGTCATTAGTACATAATAAATATATATTATATACCTGTCCGGCTGCAGTACTAGTGTGATATTATATATATATATATATTGATTTCATCTCATTATCATCCAGTCTATATTAGCAGCAGACACAGTACGGTAGTCCACGGCTGTAGCTACCTCTGTGTCGGCAGTCGCTGGTCCATCCATAATTGTATACCACCTACCCGTGGTTTTTTTTTTTTCTTTCTTCTTGATACATACTACTATAGTAGCTTACTGTAGCAGTCTGCGGTGCTGCTGAGCTGACAGTGTCCAGCAGGTCCGTCATCAGTCATTAGTACATAATAAATATATATTATATACCTGTCCGGCTGCAGTACTAGTGTGATATTTTATATATATATATATATATTGATTTCATCTCATTATCATCCAGTCTATATTAGCAGCAGACACAGTACGGAAGTCCACGGCTGTAGCTACCTCTGTGTCTTTTAGTTGTGCCTATTAAAATATGGAGAACAAAAATGTTGAGGTTCCAAAATTAGGGAAAGATCAAGATCCACTTCTACCTCGTGCTGAAGCTGCTGCCACTAGTCATGGCCGAGACGATGAAATGCCAGCAACGTCGTCTGCCAAGGCCGATGCCCAATGTCATAGTACAGAGCATGTAAAATCCAAAACACCAAATATCAGTAAAAAAAGGACTCCAAAATCTAAAATAAAATTGTCGGAGGAGAAGCGTAAACTTGCCAATATGCCATTTACCACACGGAGTGGCAAGGAACGGCTGAGGCCCTGGCCTATGTTCATGGCTAGTGGTTCAGCTTCACATGAGGATGGAAGCACTCAGCCTCTCGCTAGAAAACTGAAAAGACTGAAGCTGGCAAAAGCACCGCAAAGAACTGTGCGTTCTTCGAAATCCCAAATCCACAAGGAGAGTCCAATTGTGTCGGTTGCGATGCCTGACCTTCCCAACACTGGACGTGAAGAGCATGCGCCTTCCACCATTTGCACGCCCCCTGCAAGTGCTGGAAGGAGCACCCGCAGTCCAGTTCCTGATAGTCAGATTGAAGATGTCAGTGTTGAAGTACACCAGGATGAGGAGGATATGGGTGTTGCTGGCGCTGGGGAGGAAATTGACAAGGAGGATTCTGATGGTGAGGTGGTTTGTTTAAGTCAGGCACCCGGGGAGACACCTGTTGTCCGTGGGAGGAATAGGGCCGTTGACATGCCTGGTGAAAATACCAAAAAAATCAGCTCTTCGGTGTGGAAGTATTTCAACAGAAATGCGGACAACATTTGTCAAGCCGTGTGTTGCCTTTGTCAAGCTGTAATAAGTAGGGGTAAGGACGTTAACCACCTCGGAACATCCTCCCTTATACGTCACCTGCAGCGCATTCATAATAAGTCAGTGACAAGTTCAAAAACTTTGGGCGACAGCGGAAGCAGTCCACTGACCAGTAAATCCCTTCCTCTTGTAACCAAGCTCACGCAAACCACCCCACCAACTCCCTCAGTGTCAATTTCCTCCTTCCCCAGGAATGCCAATAGTCCTGCAGGCCATGTCACTGGCAATTCTGACGAGTCCTCTCCTGCCTGGGATTCCTCCGATGCATCCTTGCGTGTAACGCCTACTGCTGCTGGCGCTGCTGTTGTTGCTGCTGGGAGTCGATGGTCATCCCAGAGGGGAAGTCGTAAGCCCACTTTTACTACTTCCACCAAGCAATTGACTGTCCAACAGTCCTTTGCGAGGAAGATGAAATATCACAGCAGTCATCCTGTTGCAAAGCGGATAACTGAGGCCTTGACAACTATGTTGGTGTTAGACGTGCGTCCGGTATCCGCCGTTAGTTCACAGGGAACTAGACAATTTCTTGAGGTAGTGTGCCCCCGTTACCAAATACCATCTAGGTTCCACTTCTCTAGGCAGGCGATACCGAGAATGTACACGGACGTCAGAAAAAGACTCACCAGTGTCCTAAAAAATGCAGTTGTACCCAATGTCCACTTAACCACGGACATGTGGACAAGTGGAGCAGGGCAGGGTCAGGACTATATGACTGTGACAGCCCACTGGGTAGATGTATGGACTCCCGCCGCAAGAACAGCAGCGGCGGCACCAGTAGCAGCATCTCGCAAACGCCAACTCTTTCCTAGGCAGGCTACGCTTTGTATCACCGGTTTCCAGAATACGCACACAGCTGAAAACCTCTTACGGCAACTGAGGAAGATCATTGCGGAATGGCTTACCCCAATTGGACTCTCCTGTGGATTTGTGGCATCGGACAACGCCAGCAATATTGTGTGTGCATTAAATATGGGCAAATTCCAGCACGTCCCATGTTTTGCACATACCTTGAATTTGGTGGTGCAGAATTTTTTAAAAAACGAGAGGGGCGTGCAAGAGATGCTGTCGGTGGCCAGAAGAATTGCGGGACACTTTCGGCGTACAGGCACCACGTACAGAAAACTGGAGCACCACCAAAAACGTCTGAACCTGCCCTGCCATCATCTGAAGCAAGAAGTGGTAACGAGGTGGAATTCAACCCTCTATATGCTTCAGAGGTTGGAGGAGCAGCAAAAGGCCATTCAAGCCTATACAATTGAGCACGATATAGGAGGTGGAATGTACCTGTCTCAAGCGCAGTGGAGAATGATTTCAACGTTGTGCAAGGTTCTGCAACCTTTTGAACTTGCCACACGTGAAGTCAGTTCAGACACTGCCAGCCTGAGTCAGGTCATTCCCCTCATCAGGCTTTTGCAGAAGAAGCTGGAGGCATTGAAGGAGGAGCTAAAAGGGAGCGATTCCGCTAGGCATGTGGGACTTGTGGATGCAGCCCTTAATTCGCTTAACAAGGATTCACGGGTGGTCAATCTGTTGAAATCAGAGCACTACATTTTGGCCACCGTGCTCGATCCTAGATTTAAAACCTACCTTGGATCTCTCTTTCCGGCAGACACAAGTCTGCTGGGGTTCAAAGACCTGCTGGTGACAAAATTGTCAAGTCAAGCGGAACGCGACCTGTCAACATCTCCTCCTTCACATTCTCCCGCAACTGGGGGTGCGAGGAAAAGGCTCAGAATTCCGAGCCCACCCGCTGGCGGTGATGCAGGGCAGTCTGGAGCGACTGCTGATGCTGACATCTGGTCCGGACTGAAGGACCTGACAACGATTACGGACATGTCGTCTACTGTCACTGCATATGGGCCCTCATTCCGAGTTGTTCGCTCGGAGTTTTTCATCGCATCGCAGTGAGAATTCTCTTAGTGCGCATGCGCAATGTTCGCACTGCGACTGCGCCAAGTAACTTTACTATGAAGAAAGTAAGTTTACTCACGGCATTTTCATCGCTCCGACGTTCGCATTGTGATTGACAGGAAATGGGTGTTAATGGGCGGATGCACGGCGTTTTAGGGGCGTGTGGCTGGAAACGCTACCGTTTCCGGAAAAAACGCAGGAGTGGCCGGAGAAACGGTGGGAGTGCCTGGGCGAACGCTGGGTGTGTTTATGACGTCAGCCAGGAACGAAAAGCACTGAACTGATCGCACAGGCAGAGTAAGTCTGAAGCTACTCAGAAACTGCTAACTCGTTTGTAATCGCAATATTGCGCGTATGTCGGTCGCAATTTTAAGAAGCTAAGATTCACTCCCAGTAGGCGGCGGCTTAGCGTGTGTAACTCTGCTACATTCGCCTTGCGAGCGAACAACTCGGAATGAGGGCCATGATTCTGTCATCATTGAAAGAATGGTGGAGGATTATATGAGTGACCGCATCCAAGTAGGCACGTCAGACAGTCCGTACTTATACTGGCAGGAAAAAGAGGCAATTTGGAGGCCCTTGCACAAACTGGCTTTATTCTACCTAAGTTGCCCTCCCACAAGTGTGTACTCCGAAAGAGTGTTTAGTGCCGCCGCTCACCTTGTCAGCAATCTGCGTACGAGGTTACTTCCAGAAAATGTGGAGAAGATGATGTTCATTAAAATGAATTATAATCAATTCCTCCGTGGAGACATTGACCAGCAGCAATTGCCTCCACAAAGTACACAGGGAGCTGAGATGGTGGATTCCAGTGGGGACGAATTGATAATCTGTGAGGAGCGGGATGTACACGGTGATATATCGGAGGATGATGATGAGGTGGACATCTTGCCTCTGTAGAGTCAGTTTGTGCAAGGAGAGATTAATTGCTTCTTTTTCGGTGGGGGTCCAAACCAACCGGTCATTTCAGTCACAGTCGTGTGGCAGACCCTGTCACTGAAATGATGGGTTGGTTAAAGTGTGCATGTCCTGTTTATACAACATAAGGGTGGGTGGGAGGGCCCAAGGACAATTCCATCTTGCACCTCTTTTTTCTTTCATTTTTATTTGCATCATGTGCTGTTTGGGGAGTGTTTTTTGGAAGGGCCATCCTGCGTGACACTGCAGTGCCACTCCTAGTTGGGCCCGGTGTTTGTGTCGGCCACTAGGGTCGCTTATCTTACTCACACAGCTACCTCATTGCGCCTCTTTTTTTCTTCTTTGCGTCATGTGCTGTTTGGGGAGTGTTTTTTGGAAGGGCCATCCTGCGTGACACTGCAGTGCCACTCCTAGATGGGCCAGGTGTTTGTGTCGGCCACTAGGGTCGCTTATCTTACTCACACAGCTACCTCATTGCGCCTCTTTTTTTCTTTGCGTCATGTGCTGTTTGGGGAGTGTTTTTTGGAAGGGCCATCCTGCGTGACACTGCAGTGCCACTCCTAGATGGGCCCGGTGTTTGTGTCGGCCACTAGGGTCGCTTATCTTACTCACACAGCTACCTCATTGCGCCTCTTTTTTTCTTTGCGTCATGTGCTGTTTGGGGAGTGTTTTTTGGAAGGGCCATCCTGCGTGACACTGCAGTGCCACTCCTAGATGGGCCAGGTGTTTGTGTCGGCCACTAGGGTCGCTTAGCTTACTCACACAGCTACCTCATTGCGCCTCTTTTTTTCTTTGCGTCATGTGCTGTTTGGGGAGTGTTTTTTGGAAGGGCCATCCTGCGTGACACTGCAGTGCCACTCCTAGATGGGCCAGGTGTTTGTGTCGGCCACTAGGGTCGCTTATCTTACTCACACAGCTACCTCATTGCGCCTCTTTTTTTTCTTTGCGTCATGTGCTGTTTGGGGAGTGTTTTTTGGAAGGGCCATCCTGCGTGACACTGCAGTGCCACTCCTAGATGGGCCCGGTGTTTGTGTCGGCCACTAGGGTCGCTTATCTTACTCACACAGCTACCTCATTGCGCCTCTTTTTTTCTTTGCGTCATGTGCTGTTTGGGGAGTGTTTTTTGGAAGGGCCATCCTGCGTGACACTGCAGTGCCACTCCTAGATGGGCCAGGTGTTTGTGTCGGCCACTAGGGTCGCTTAGCTTACTCACACAGCTACCTCATTGCGCCTCTTTTTTTCTTTGCGTCATGTGCTGTTTGGGGAGTGTTTTTTGGAAGGGCCATCCTGCGTGACACTGCAGTGCCACTCCTAGATGGGCCCGGTGTTTGTGTCGGCCACTAGGGTCGCTTATCTTACTCACACAGCTACCTCATTGCGCCTCTTTTTTTCTTTGCGTCATGTGCTGTTTGGGGAGTGTTTTTTGGAAGGGCCATCCTGCGTGACACTGCAGTGCCACTCCTAGATGGGCCCGATGTTTGTGTCGGCCACTAGGGTCGCTTAGCTTAGTCATCCAGCGACCTCGGTGCAAATTTTAGGACTAAAAATAATATTGTGAGGTGTGAGGTATTCAGAATAGACTGAAAATGAGTGGAAATTATGGATTTTGAGGTTAATAATACTTTGGGATCAAAATGACCCCCAAATTCTATGATTTAAGCTGTTTTTTAGTGTTTTTTGAAAAAAACACCCGAATCCAAAACACACCCGAATCCGACAAAAAAAATTCGGTGAGGTTTTGCCAAAACGCGGTCGAACCCAAAACACGGCCGCGGAACCGAACCCAAAACCAAAACACAAAACCCGAAAAATTTCAAGTGCACATCCCTACAAATTACAGCACGTCCCATGTTTTGCACATACCTTGAATTTGGTGGTGCAGAATTTTTTTAAAAATGACAGGGGCGTGCAGGAGATGCTGTCGGTGGCCCGAAGAATTGCGGGCCACTTTCGGCATTCAGCCACCGCGTGCCGAAGACTGGAGCACCAGCAAACACTCCTGAACCTGCCCCACCATCAGCTGAAGCAAGAGGTGGTAACGAGGTGGAATTCAACCCTCTATATGCTTCAGAGGATGGAGGAGCAGCAAAAGGCCATTCAACCTATACATCTGCCTACGATATAGGCAAAGGAGAGGGAATGCACCTGACTCAAGCGCAGTGGAGAATGATTTCAATGTTGTGCAAGGTTCTGCAACCCTTTGAACTTGCCACACGTGAAGTCAGTTCAGACACTGCCAGCCTGAGTCAGGTCATTCCCCTCATCATGCTTTTGCAGAAGCAGCTGGAGAGATTGAAGGAGGAGCTAAAACGGAGCGATTCCGCTAGGCATGTGGGACTTGTGGATGGAGCCCTTAATTCGCTTAACCAGGATTCACGGGTGGTCAATCTGTTGAAATCAGAGCACTACATTTTGGCCACCGTGCTCGATCCTAGGTTTAAAGCCTATGTTGTATCTCTCTTTCCAGCAGACACAAGTCTGCACATGTTCAAAGACCTGCTGGTGAGACACTTGTCAAGTCAAGCGGAACGTGACCCGCCAACAGCTCCTCCTTCATTTTCTACCGCCACTGGAGCTGCCAGAAAAAGGATCAGATTTCCAAAACCACCCGCTGGCGGGGATGCAGGGCAGTCAGGAGCGAAAACTGACATCTGGTCCGGACTGAAGGACCTGCCAACGATTACTGACATGTCGTCTACTGTCACTGCATATGATTCTGTCACCATTGAAAGAATTGTGGAGGATTATATGAGTGACAACATCCAAGTAGGCACGTCAGACAGTCCGTACGTATACTGGCAGGAAAAAGAGGCAATTTGGAGGCCCTTGCACAAACTGGCTTTATTTTATCTAAGTTGCCCCCCCCTCCAGTGTGTACTCCGAAAGAGTGTTTAGTGCAGCCGGTCACCTTGTCAGCGATCGGCGTACGAGGTTACTTCCACAAAATGTGGAGAAGATGATGTTTATCAAAATGAATTATAATCAATTCCTCCGTGGAGACATTCACCAGCAATTGCCTCCAGAAAGTACACAGGGACCTGTGATGGTGGATTCCAGTGGGGACGAATTAATACTCTGTGAGGAGGGAGATGTACACAGTGAAAGGGGTGAGGAATTGGAGGATGATGATGAGGTCAACATCTTGCCTCTGTAGAGCCAGTTTGAGCAAGGAGAGATTGATTGCTTCTTTTTTTGGTGGGGGCCCAAACCAACCAGTCATTTCAGCCACAGTCGTGTGGCAGACCCTGTCGCTGAAATGATGGGTTTGTTAAAATGTGCATGTCCTGTTTATACAACATAAGGGTGGGTGGGAGGGCCCAAGGACAATTCCATCTTGCACCTCTTTTTTTTTATTTATCTTTGCATCATGTGATGTTTGGGGCCAATTTTTTTAAGTGCCATCCTGTCTGACACTGCAGTGCCACTCCTAGATGGGCCAGATGTATGTGCCGCCCACTTGGGTCGCTTAGCTTTAGCTTAGTCATCCAGCAAACTCGGTGCAAATTTTAGGACTAAAAATAATATTGTGAGGTGTGAGGTGTTCAGAATAGACTGGAAATGAGTGGAAATTATTGTTATTGAGGTTAATAATACTATAGGGTCAAAATTACCCCCAAATTCTATGATTTCAGCTGTTTTTGAAAAAAAACACCCGAATCCAAAACACACCCGAATCCGACAAAATATTTTGAGGGAGGTTTTGCCAAAACACGTCCGAATCCAAAACACGGCCGCGGAACCGAATCCAAAACCAAAACACAAAACCCGAAAAATTTCCGGTGCACATCTCTAATAAGCAACTGTCATTCCGCATTAGGTGAAATGTATAGTATAGTACAGATGTAGGCGGGATCATAGAAAAATCAGGTTTTTTATATGGGACATACTGTATGCACTGCATTTTTTTTATATATTTTGCTTAGAGATGGCTAATAAAACGGCTGTCATTCCATAGTAAACAGCCATCATTCCGCATTATGTCACATGTATAGTAGAGTATAGATGTAGGCGGACACATATAGAAAAGCATTAGTGAGTGCGCATAGGGGATCATAGAAAAATCAGGGGTTTTATATGGGGCATATGCACTGCTTTCATGCTAATTTTGCTTAGGGGCGGCGAATAAAACAGCCATCATTCCGCATTATGGGGTCATTCCGAGTTGATCGCACGCTGCCGATTTTCACTGCGCTGCGATCAGTTCTCTACTGCGCATGCGTATGAATGATGTAGGCGGACACATATGGAAAAGGATTAGGCAATAGTGGGCCTTAATGCCACTCCTGACGCAGTGTATGTATATGGATTTGAGCGTAGTGTCAATCTTACGATCAGCCGGTTCTTTTAACGCGGTAGATCCAGGGACAGGTAAAACCACCTTTTTAGACAGTCTGGAGACAGATGCGTCAACTATGGGTGGGGTTTCCAATTTTTTTCTATCCTCCTCAGGGAAGGGAAAAGAACCCATTTTGGGACCTAAATTTTTTCTCCGGCCTTTCCCAGGATTTTTCAAATATAGCGTTTAATTCTTTAGACGCTGGGAAGGTTAGCTAGGCTTACTTATTGTCAGTGAAGTAAGCCTTCTCAACCTGCTCAGGTGGTGTGTCAGTAATGTTTAACACATCTCTAATGGCCTCAATCATGAGCTGCACCCCCTTTGCAAGGGATTCCGCCCCCCTCAGCACGTCCCCATCACCATCTGCTGTATCAGAGTCGGTATCCGTGTCATCTTGCATAATCTGGTAGAGATGAGCGGGTTCGGTTTCTCTGAATCCGAACCCGCCCGAACTTCATGTTTTTTTACACGGGTCCGAGCGACTCGGATCTTCCCGCCTTGCTCGGTTAACCCGAGCGCGCCCGAACGTCATCATCACGCTGTCGGATTCTCGCGAGGCTCGGATTCTATCGCGAGACTCGGATTCTATATAAGGAGCCGCGCGTCGCGGCCATTTTCACACGTGCATTGAGATTGATAGGGAGAGGACGTGGCTGGCGTCCTCTCCGTTTAGAAATTAAAATAGATAGGAGAGTGAGAGTGAGACACTTCATTTACTTACTGGAGCTTAGGAGGAGTTATACTAGTGACTGATGACCAGTGACCTGACCACCAGTGCAGTTTTATAATTTATTATTATTTAATAATCCGTTCTGTTCTTGTTCTCTGCCTGAAAAAAACGATACACAGTGACTCAGTCACACTCACATACCATATCTGTGCTCAGCCCAGTGTGCTGCATCATCTATGTATAATATCTGACTGTACTCACACAGCTTAATTGTGGGGGAGACTGGGGAGCAGTTATAGGTTATAGCAGGAGCCAGGAGTACATATTAAACAGTGCACACTTTTGCTGCCAGAGTGCCACTGCCAGTGTGACTGACCACTGACCACTGTGACCAGTGACCTGACCACACTGACCACCAGTATAGTATATTGTGATTGAATGTCTGCCTGAAAAAGTACACTCGTCGTGTGACTTGTGTGGTGTTTTTTTATTCTATAAAAATTAAAAAACTAATTCTGCTGACAGACAGTGTCCACTCCAGCAGGTCCGTCATTATATAATATATACCTGTCCGGCTGCAGTAGTGATATATATATATTTTTTATATCATTATTTATCATCCAGTCTACTAGCAGCAGACACAGTACGGTAGTCCACGGCTGTAGCTACCTCTGTGTCGGCACTCGGCAGTCCATCCATAATTGTATACCACCTACCCGTGGTTTTTTTTTTCTTTCTTCTTTATACATACTACATCTCATTATCATCCAGTCTATATTAGCAGCAGACACAGTACAGTACGGTAGTCCACGGCTGTAGCTACCTCTGTGTCGGCACTCGGCAGTCCATCCATAATTGTATACCACCTACCCGTGTTTTTTTTTTCTTTCTTCTTTATACATACTACATCTCATTATCAACCAGTCTATATTAGCAGCAGACACAGTACGGTAGTTCACGGCTGTAGCTACCTCTGTGTCGGCACTCGGCAGTCCATCCATAATTGTATACCACCTACCCGTGGTTTTTTTTTTTCTTTCTTCTTTATACATACATACTACATCTCATTATCATCCAGTCTATATTAGCAGCAGACACAGTACAGTACGGTAGTCCACGGCTGTAGCTACCTCTGTGTCGGCACTCGGCAGTCCATCCATAATTGTATACCACCTACCCGTGGTTTTTTTTTTCTTTCTTCTTTATACATACTAAATCTCATTATCATCCAGTCTATATTAGCAGCAGACACAGTACAGTACGGTAGTCCACGGCTGTAGCTACCTCTGTGTCGGCACTCGGCACTCGGCAGTCCATCCATAATTGTATACCACCTACCCGTGGTTTTTTTTTTCTTTCTTCTTTATACATACTACATCTCATTATCAACCAGTCTATATTAGCAGCAGACACAGTACAGTACGGTAGTCCACGGCTGTAGCTACCTCTGTGTCGGCACTCGGCAGTCCATCCATAATTGTATACCACCTACCCGTGTTTTTTTTTTCTTTCTTCTTTATACATACTACATCTCATTATCATCCAGTCTATATTAGCAGCAGACACAGTACAGTACGGTAGTCCACGGCTGTAGCTACCTCTGTGTCGGCACTCGGCAGTCCATCCATAATTGTATACCACCTACCCGTGGTTTTTTTTTTCTTTCATCTTTATACATACTACATCTCATTATCATCCAGTCTATATTAGCAGCAGACACAGTACAGTACTGTAGTCCACGGCTGTAGCTACCTCTGTGTCGGCACTCGGCAGTCCATCCATAATTGTATACCACCTACCCGTGGTTTTTTTTTTCTTTCTTCTTTGCGTCATGTGCTGTTTGGGGAGGGTTTTTTGGAAGGGACATCCTGCGTGACACTGCAGTGACACTCCTAGATGGGCCCGGTGTTTGTGTCGGCCACTAGGGTCGCTTATCTTACTCACACAGCTACCTCATTGCGCCTCTTTTTTTCTTTGCGTCATGTGCTGTTTGGGGAGGGTTTTTTGGAAGGGACATCCTGCGTGACACTGCAGTGCCACTCCTAGATGGGCCCGGTGTTTGTGTCGGCCACTAGGGTCGCTTAGCTTAGTCATCCAGCGACCTAGGTGCAAATTTTAGGACTAAAAATAATATTGTGAGGTGTGAGGTATTCAGAATAGACTGAAAATGAGTGTAAATTATGGTTTTTGAGGTTAATAATACTTTGGGATCAAAATGACCCCCAAATTCTATGATTTAAGCTGTTTTTTAAAAAAAACACCCGAATCCAAAACACACCCGAATCCGACAAAAAAAATTCGGTGAGGTTTTGCCAAAACGCGGTCGAACCCAAAACACGGCCGCGGAACCGAACCCAAAACCAAAACACAAAACCCGAAAAATTTCCGGCGCTCATCTCTATAATCTGGGCAAGTGCACGTTTCTATGGGAACATGCTAGGGGATTTTGCAGCCATAGGAAAAGAACCTGATCAAAATGCCATAGATTTCTTTAACACCTGAGTTTCAGTCTCAGTATGTGCTACCCTAGTAGATATCTGAGAAATCATTCCTTTAATAGAGGTCAACCACTCAGGCTCAGTAATAGAGATCTGAGACAAGACATTACATTCCTGTGTACATGGAATAAATTCCTCCTGAGAGGAAACATCCTCTGCAGCATATGACACAGAGGGGGTCATTCCGAGTTGATCGCTCGCTAGCTGTTTTTAGCAGCCGTGCAAACGCTATGCCGCCTCCCACTGGGAGTGTATTTTAGCTTAGCAGAAGTGCGAACGAAAGGATCGCACAGCGGCTACAAAATAATTTTGTGCAGTTTCAGAATAGCTTCAGACCTACTCAGCGCTTGCGATGACTTCAGACTGTTCAGTTCCTGTTTTGACATCACGAACACGCCCTGCATTCGCCCAGCCACGGCTGCGTTTTTCCTGGCACGCCTGCGTTTTTTCAACCACTCCCTGAAAACGGCCAGTTGACACCCAGAAACGCCCACTTCATGTCAATCACTTTGCGGCCACCAGTGCGACTGAAAAGCTTCGCTAGACCTTGTGTAAAAATACATCGGCCGTTGTGAAAGTACGTCGCGCGTGGGCATTGCGCCGCATACGCATGCGCAGAAGTGCCTTTTTTTGCATCAACGCAGCACAACGAACATTTTCAGCTAGCGATCAACTCGGAATGACCCCCAGAGTCCCTAGACATGGATATGGGAGATAACAAACACCCACCCACACACATACACACAGGGAAATGTCAGACACCGTTTCCCCCCAAGTATGCCACAGAGAGACACAGAGATTGGAGCCAACCCACACACAGCGCTTCCTGAGGCAGACATAATACACTACCTAGCGCTTACTGTGTACCTTAATAGACTACACAGTGTTTACATAGCCTCCCCCCCTTCTACAACCTCCTGGTACCGCACAGGATAGCTGGAGTTGCTTGGAAGGACAGCTCTCCCTGTCAGCATCTCTGTATAGGATCTGCAGGCAGGAAAATGGCGCTGAACGCTGCTGGGTCCGCTCTGAGGAGAAGCTCCGCCCCCTGAACATGGCGCTGCTTCCCGCTCTTCAGTTCTTTATACTGGCCTGAGGATTTTTGCTGGCAGTGTAACAGAGGTCCCTGACAGGCTTGTGCCAGCAGCCTCCCTGTGCCTAATTACTCTTAGAAAAAAAAAAAATCTAAAGAAGCGGGCACATTTTCTAAACTGAGTCTGGTAGGAGGGGCATAGAGGGAGGAGCCAGCCCACACTCTCAAACCCTTAAAGTGCCAATGGCTCCTAGTAGACCCGTCTATACCCCATGGTACTAATGTGGACCCCAGCATCCAAAGAACACTCTTTGGAAGACAAATCAGGCGAGGCAAAGGCCGGAACCACAATCTCCTGATTAAGGTGGAAAGAAGACACCACCTTAGGTAAATACCCGGGACGTGTTCTAAGAACCGCCCGATCATGGTGAAAAATCAGATATGGTGACCTACAAGACAAGGCACCCAAATCCGACACCCGTCTAGCAGAGGCAATAGCCAGCAGAAACAACACCTTAAGAGAAAGCCACTTAAGGTCTGCAGATTCAAGAGGCTCAAACGGAGCCCCTTGCAACGCCTCCAAAACCACCGACAAGTCCCAAGGGGCCACTGGCGGGATATAGGGAGGTTGAATCCGCAACACACCCTGAGTGAACATATGTACATCAGGTAAGGTCGCAATTTTTCTCTGGAACCAAACTGACAAGGCAGAAATATGAACCTTGATGGAGGCCAGACGAAGGCCCAAGTCTAGGCCCTGTTGTAGAAAGGCCAAAAGTTTGGCCGTACTAAACTTGTAAGCATCATGATTGTTAGATGCGCACCAAGCAAAGTAAGAATTCCAGACCCTATGGTAAATCCGAGCAGAAGCCGGATTCCAGGCCTTCAACATGGTTTGAATGACCGCCTCAGAAAATCCTTTGGCCCTCAAGATGGAAGCTTCAAGAGCCACGCCGTCAAAGCCAACTGGGCTAAACCCTGATATACACAGGGGCCCTGAACGAGGAGATCTGGGCGCTGCAGAAGTAGAAGGGAACGCTCTATTGAGAGACCCTGAGGATCTGAGAACCAGTGCCGTCTGGGCCACGCTGGAGCGATCAGAAGTATGGTTCCTCCTTCTTGCTTGAACTTCCTTATTACTCTGGGCAGAAGTGACACCGGAGGGAACACGTATGGCAGCCGAAAGTTCCATGGAATTGCCAGTGCGTCCACGAACTCTGCTTGAGGATCCCTTGTCCTTGCTCCGAAGACCGGAACCATGTGATTGTGTCAAGACGCCATCAGGTCCACATATGGAAGGCCCCACTTGTCGACGAGGAATTGAAACACTTCTGGATGGAGGCTCCACTCTCCGGCATGTACGTCCTGACGACTGAGAAAATCCGCTTCCCAGTTGAGGACCCCAGAATAAACACTGCCGATATGGCTGGCAGATGGCGTTCTGCCCACTGAAGAATCCGTGTTACTTCCCTCATTGCCGTGCGACTTCGAGTGCCGCCCTGATGATTTATGTACACCACTGTGGTGGCGTTGTCCGACTGTACTTGAACAGGTCTGTTCTGTATCAACCGCTGGACCAAGTTCAATGAGTTGAACACCGCCCGCAATTCCAGAATGTTTATCGGGAGAAGAGACTTCTCCATGGTCCACCGACCCTGAAGGCAGTGTTGCTCCAACACCGTGCCCCAACCCCTCAGGCTTACGTCCGTCGTCAGAAGGACCCAGTTGGAGATCCAGAAGGGACGACCCCTGCTCAATCGTTGGTCCTGAAGGCACCAGCTCAGTGACAGACAGACCTCCGGAGACAATGAGATCATTTGAGACCTGATCCGGTGAGGCAGGCCGTCCCACTCCAGAGAGGGCGGGAATGGAATTGAGCGTACTCCACCATGTCGAAAGCCGACACCATGAGACCTAGCACTTGCATTGCCGAATGCGGACGAGATAGGAAGCATCGAATCCTGTCCTGAAGCTTCAGGACTTTCTCCTGAGACAAGAACAACCGTTGGTTGTGAGTGTCCAACAACGCTCCCAGGTGCACCATGCTCTGAGCAGGGACCAGGAAGGATTTCTTCCAGTTGATGAGCCACCCGTGGGCTTGCAGAAACTGAATAGTCAAATCCAGATGATGTAGGAGAATCTCTGGGGAATTTGCCTGGATCAACAAGTCGGTAGGATCCTGACCCCTTGACGGCGGAGTACAGCCATCATTACCGCCATAACCTTGGTGAAGACTCGCGGAGCCGTGGTCAAACCAAAAGGTAACGCCCGAAACTGGTAATGGAGGTTGCCAACCGCAAACCTCAGGTACTGCTGATGCGACACTGCAATAGGAATATGCAGGTAAGCATCCTGTATGTCCAGTCAGACCATATAGTCCCCAGGCTCCAAGGCCAGACCAATAGAGCGAAGAGTTTCCATACGAAACTTGGAGACCTTCACAAACTTGTTCAAGGACTTGAGATTGAGAATGGGCCGGGAAGACCCATTTGATTTTGGGACTAGGAACTGCGGTGAATAGAACCCCTTGCCTCTCTGAGCCAGAGGCACCTGTACTACCACTCCTGTGTCCAGAAGGGACTGTACCACCGAATGAAGAGTCTTTGCCTTCACCTGATCCGAAGGGACGTCTGTCAGGCAAAATCGATGAGGGGGACGATTCTTGAAGGATACGGCGTAACCTCGAGTGACGACTTCCCGTACCCAGGCATCGGAAGTGGTCTTCAACCATTCCTGGGTAAACCCTAGAAGTCGGCCCCCCACCCTGAGATCCCCCAGAGGGAAGCCCGCCTCGTCATGCGGCAGGCTTGTCAGTTTTGGAAGCAGGCTGACGGGCAGCCCAGGCCGTTTGGGTTTGGGCTTATTGGGTTTGGAAGTGCGAACCTGTTTTGGGTACACCTGTCCTTTTGCTTTCCCTGAAGGACGGACGAAAGGAGCGAAAGGAAGTACTTTTAGCCTTCGGCACCGAAGGAGCAGTACTAGGAAGACATGCTGTTTCAGCAGACACTAAGTCAGCCACTATCTTGTCAAGGTTTTCTCCGAAAAGAATGTCTCCTTTAAAGGGGAGTACCTCCAGGGTTTTCTTAGAGTCCATGTCCACAGACCAGGACCGTAACCAGAGAATTCGGCGAGACAAAATGGACGTAGTAGAAGCCTTGGCCGGCAGAATACCGGCATCAGAAGCCGCCTCTTTAATGTAATGAGACGCTGTAACAATATACGACAGGCATTGTCTAGCATGATCAGAAGCATTGGAAGGCAACTCCGCCTCCAGCTCCTGAGCCCACGGTTCCACAGCTTCTGCTGCCCATGTTGCTGCAATAGTGGGCCTATGTACCGCACCGTTTAGGGTGTAGATTGCCTTGAAACAACCCTCCACACGCTTGTCCGTCGGCTCTTTCAAGGACATGACAGTAGTTCCAGGCAGAGCTGAGGATACTACCAGCCGTGCCACTTGCGAATCCACTGGCGGGGGTTGTTTCCCAAATTTTACTAAGCTCCGCAGCGAGGGGGTAGTGAGCCAGCATCTTCTTGTGAGGCGTGAACTTCTTTCCTGTATTTTCCCAGGACTCCTGACGTATGTCAACTAAATGGTCAGAGTGAGGTAAAACTTGTTTAACCACCTTCTGACGTTTAAACCTGTCCGGTTTCTTAGGGGCAGTGTCAGGCTCTGGTTCATCATCCACCTGAAGAATGAGCCTGATAGCCTCTAACAAGTCAGGAACATCCAACTGCGAAACAACTTCCCCATCAGAAGCATCAGGATCAGAATCTGTGGGGTCCGTATAAGCGCCATCCTCATCAGACGAGGTGCCTGGGATTTGGGTGTATTGTGAGGAAGTAATTGCCTGCTTAGAGGATCTTTTGGTCTTAGGCGGGTGAGGGTTAGACTTTTGAGCAGTCAGTGATTGGTTCAATTGCTGTAACTGATTGGACAGTTGATCTGCCCATGGCGGATTAACCGCGGGAACCATAAGCGGTTGTACCGGCACAGGAGGTCCCATAGGGGGCGTTAGTCTAGTTACCAGCGTATTCAATAGCGTGGAGAAGGTAGCCCAAGGTGGGTCATTTTGCACCCCCGTTGCTACAGTCCTACTGGGGGGCAAGAAACCCCCAGAACCTGAACCCTCAGCTGCTATGTTATCCTCAAATGTGTCTTGTGCGTCAACACTATGCAATGTGGGATCAGCCCCAGCTCCATTGCCCTTTGTAGCTGACATAATCAAAAGCTCAATGCAAGGCAACACAGTACAATATCAGCAGCACAACACCTGACAAGAACCCCCTGTGCAGTGTATCAGCACAAACAGGGAATTCAAGAGGTATATGGTGACTAAAAATCACAGAGAAAAATACACACTGAGTATATCCTGAGACACGAAATGGAGGTCACACTGCAGCTATATGCACACACACAGAGTCACAGTTTGTACAATGCAGAAATTATGACATGCAATAAAACTGCACTGGACTAGCAATACAGAGTAGTACTATATATAGCTATACACTGAATAGATATAACAATGCATAGTAAAGACTGGATGTATATCACAGGGTACTTGTACTAAATAACCCGGACTAAATGCACTTTTTCTTAACTAACACTGTCAGCAGACATGTAGAATACTTAAGTGTCCTGTAAAATGCACAGCGCTGACAAGCAGGCGGATTTACAGCTCTGCTTGCTATAATGGCGCCCAAACGCTGACAGAGAGTGAGGGAGAGAGATATGCAGCTCCAGGGCGGGAACATTTACTCTAAATGGCGCCCTGGGGCTACAGGTCAAAGCCTTATCCCCCTGCTGGACTTCACCACCGGGTACTGGGGGCTTAGTAAAACGGTTTTATAAGAGAAAACCGACCTGTGCCCATGCCCTGGTGGTCTAGTGGGGTCCCTGTACTACCACAGTGTCCATGCCAGCGCGCGCGTCCCGCCTCCCACCGGCCGCGCGGCATTGCGATTTACAGCGGGTCCCGTTGAGGGGAACCCTTACCTCCTCCCTGAGTGCGGCCACGCGATCCGGGAGAGCAGCGGTCGTGTAAGTGACTAACAAGGAAGAAAACTGGAGCCTCCGCTGTAGGTACCTGGCAACCAGGGTGCGGGAGTGTACAGCGCCGCTGGGGGAGGTGATGGAGCTGCAGCAGGAGATGTCTGACTGACATCTAACACAGTCAGTGTCTCTGCTGCAGCCCTTGAAGTCTTCAAATTTCTTTAAAAGCTTCTCTCAGGGCTGCTGGAGCAGCCCCCCTGTTAAGTGCCTGCTTACTGCATGGCACCAACTACAAAACTGAGCTCCTGTGCATGGAGGCGGGGTTATAGAGGAGGCGGCGCTAGGCATTCTGGGAACAGTCAAAGCTTTGAGCCTGTTGGTGCCTCGGATCACTCGGATCAAGATTCTACTCTATACCCAATGTCATTCCCTGTGGAGCCCAGTGTACCCTGCAGCAGAAAGATTAGTGTGTGTGCTTAGGGGATCATAGAAAAATTGGGGGTTTTATATGGGACATATGCATTGGTTTATAGCTAATTTTGCTTAGGTGCGGCGAATAAAACAGCTTTCATTCCATAGCAAACCGCCGTCATTACGCATTATGTGACATGTATACAGGGCCGGTTCTATGATTTGTGGCGCCCCGGGCAAAATATGGGGGGCGTGGCTTCGATTGGGGGCGTGGTCAGCGCGCTGAAAGAAAAAATAAAAATAAATAAAAAGTATACTTACCATCCCCGTTCCTGATCCAGACCCCCTCCGCCGGCGGCGCCGCTCTTCTCCTCTCCTCCTCTCTTCTGTTCTCTTCGATCTATGGGAGAGACGTTATTATGTCTCTCCCATAGAACAGCATAGACACTAGAGGTCAATTATGACCCCTAGTGTCTGTGCCACTATGCTGTGCGGTGCGCGATGACGTCATCGCGCATCGCACAGCAAAGGTCCTCTAGACGAAGGGAAACTCGACCGTAGCGTCTAGTTTCCCTTCATGGAGAGGACCTTTGCTGTGCGGTGCGCGATGACGTCATCGCGCACCGCACAACTAAGGTCCTCTCTCTACGCGTCTGGTTCCCTTCAAAGCGGGGGGGCACAGCAGGGCACTACGGGGGGCACAGTGGCGGATCTTGCCCTGGTGCGGCGCCCTCCGGAAGGCGGCGCCCCGGGCAAAAGTACCGCTTGCCCGTGGCAAGAACCGCCACTGCATGTATAGTAGGGTACAGGTGTAGGTGGTCACATTTGGAAAAGGATTAGTGAGTGCTCTTAGGGGATCATAGAAAATTCGGGGGTTTATATGGGACATATGCACTGCTTTCATGCTAATTTTGTTAAGGGGTGGCGAATGAAACAGCTGTCATTCCATAGTAAATCGCCGTCATTCCGCGCCATTCTGGATGTAAAATATGTGACATCACCTTAGGAAGATGTGTGCTGAAGATATACTTTATAAGTTTAAGAGTTTTTGAAATATACATAAAAGTTCAATGTGCTCCCATTATTGGCCCTCATTCCGAGTTGATCGCTCGCTGCCGTTTTTCGCAGCGCAGCGATCAGGTGACTACTGCATATGCACCGCAATGCGCACGCGTGACGTACGGGTACAAACAGCATCGTTGCTGTGCAATGCTTCTAGCGACGAACCCATTCGCACAACCGAGCGCAAGGAGATTGACAGGAAGAAGGCGTTTGTGGGTGTCAACTGACCGTTTTATTGGAGTGGTAGGGAAAACGCAGGTGTGTCCAGGCGTTTGAAGGGCGGGTTCTGACGTCAATTCCGGGACCGGACAGGCTGAAGTGATCACAAGGGCTGAGTAAGTTCAGACCTACTAAGAAACTGCAAAAAACATTTTCGTCCCGCTCGGCTGCACATGCGATCGCACACTTGCAAACTGAAAATACACTCCCCCGTGGGCGGCGACTATCTGATCGCAGCACTGTAAAAAATAGCTAGTGAGCGATCAACTCAGAATGAGGGCCATAGTCAATTGGCATTCCATTTATGCAGACCAGAGTTTCATTCCTTTTAGTATCTCCTCACAGCAGCCAGGGAAGGCATACTATAAAGATTTTTTTTTTTAAATCCACTATCGGAACACTATTGAATGATCACCATTCGATGGTGGCAAACATTGGAAGGTCACCATAGAATGGTAAAAACACTACCATCGAAAGAAAACATCGACCATCGATGTCCATCCCTACTGCCCCCTCCTTACACTCCACGCTGCTGCTTTCAGTCTGCTTGGTCTGGACTTTCATTGGGGAGAGAACTCACGGTGAGCTCATTTAGAATGAGGAAGTGGGATGTTTTAATTTTATTGTGAGTAGTTTTGTGCAGTGTGGTGATATAGTATGTTGTATGGGGGGTATAGTGTAGTTATGAAGTGCAGCATATGGGGGGGGCTGTAGTGTAGTGATGTAGTGTCACCCCACCGCACGTCACTGAGTGTGGCATATAGGGAGGGGGGTAGCATAGTGATGTTCTGCGGTGTGAAGGGGGTTGTGATGTAGTGCGTCATATAGGGGGGTTGTAGTATAGTTAAAAATACCAGGATCTCAGTGCTTAGAAATCATTAATCACAAAAAATATATAACTGCTGTGGTTTGTGCACGCTGTGTGTGTGTGATTGTATAAAACAATAATTGCAGGGAAATAACTCCCTGCAAGAAATAGGAGCGCTGCTTGGACCAATTAACGGAGACAACTCAATACTGATATTCTCATTTATAGAACACTTTATATGTTTCTTCAATGAATATTCATTCATAAAAAACATGTACTGCTGCAGCATACAATAAAATTACATTAAACAACACATATTGGCCCTCATTCCGAGTTGTTCGCTCGTTATTTTCTTTCGCTTTGGAGCGATTAGTTGCAAACTGCGCATGCGCAATGTTCGCAGTGCGCCTGCGCCAAGTAAATTTGCTCAAAAGTTTGGTATTTTACTCACGGCGTAACAAGGTTTTTTCATCGTTCTGCTGATCGTAGTGTGATTGACAGGAAGTGGGTGTTTCTGGGCGGAAACTGGCCGTTTTATGGGAGTGTGTGGAAAAATGCGGGAGTGTCTGGAGAAACGGGGGAGTGGCTGGGCGAACGCTGGGTGTGTTTGTGACGTCAAACCAGGAACGAAAAGGACTGAACTGATCGCAGTGTAGGAGTAAGTCTCGAGCTACTCAGAAACTGCTAAGAATTTTCTATTCGCTATTTTGCGAATCTTTCGTTCGCAATTCTGCTAAGCTAAGATTCACTCCCAGAGGGCGGCGGCTTAGCGTGTGCAATACTGCTAAAATCAGCTAGCGAGCGAACAACTCGGAATGAGGGCCATTAGACATGATTTTAGGTTTAAAATCACTCATATACTTTAACGAGACTGTATCACATATACATTTTTATCCGCACATGCAATAAATAATTAAAAATGTCCAACACACGTCATGGATACTTAAAATGTCCACTGTTAACTTCTTAAATAGTAACAATAATTTGAGGCTATTTAATTAAATCAGATACACATGACCGATACTTGATAGTGGTGGTCATTCCGAGTTGTTTGCTCGTTGCTGTATTTCGCAACGCAGCGATTAGGTGGAAAATGCGCATGCGCATGGTACGAAGCGCGCATGCACTAAGTTATTTAACACAAAACTTTGTAGTTTTACTGATGTTTTTCAGTCGCTCGAGTGTTCGTAGTGTGATTGACAGGAAGTGGGTGTTTCTGGGCGGCAACTCAGCGTTTTCCGGGAGTGTGCTAAAAAACGCAGGCGTGCCAGGGAAAAATGCAGGAGTGGCTGGGGAAACGGGGGAGTGGCTGTCCGAACGCAGGGCGTGTTTGGGACATCAAACCAGGAACTAAACGGACTGAGCTGATCGCAATCTAGGAGTAGGTCCGGAGCTACTCAGAAACTGCAGGGAAATATTTAATAGCAATTCTGCTAATCTTTCGTTCGCAATTCTGCTAAGCTAAGATACACTCCCAGAGGGCGGCGGCATAGCGTGTGCAATGCTGCTAAAAGCAGCTAGCGAGCGAACAACTCGGAATGACCACCTGTGTCCGATAACTTTAATGTATTAATGATGAATAATTTGCTCTGCTCTCCCACTTCTGGCCCCAACCCCTCTCTTGCTGTTTCTGTTTCATGAATTGTCCTCCCTCCCCACCCTGTTCTACTATCTCGTTGTCTCTCTTACCTGATCTCCTACCCCCTTTGCTCTACTACTACTTCTGCACCCCTGCCTTGTGCTCTCTGTCCTGCCCATTCCACCCCTGCTGTGAGCTCCCTGTTGCCGGTCTGTGCTCCGTGTCCTGCCTCCCCACCACCCACTTTGTACTCCCCCTGTCTGTTTGTCTGTGTGTGTGTATCAGGCCACTGTGCGTATATGTGTGTGTGTGTCAGGTCGCTATGTGTATATGTATGTGTCAGGCTGCTGTGCATAAATGTGTGCATGTGTGTCAGGCTGCTGTGCGTATATGTGTGCGTGTGTCAAGCCGCTGTGCGTATATGTGAGAATGTGTGTGTCAGGCTGATGTGCGTATATATGAGTGTGTGTGTGTGTGTGTGTGTCAGGCCGCTGTGCGTATATGTGAGGGTATGTATGTCAGGCCACTGTGCGTATATGTGAGAGTGTGTGTCAGGCCGCTGTGCGTATATGTGTGTCAGGCCGCTGTGCGTGTATGTGTGTGTCAGGCTGCTGTGCGTATGTGTGAGGGTATGTATGTCAGGCCACTGTGCGTATATGTGAGGGTGTGTGTGTCAGGCCGCTGTGCGTATATGTAAGAGTGTGTGTCAGGCCGCTGTGCGTATATGTGTGTCAGGCCGCTGTGCATGTATGTGTGTGTGTCAGGCTGCTGTGCATATGTGTGTGTCAGGACGCTGTGCATATAAGTGTGTGTCAGGCTGCTGTGCATATAGGTGTGTGTCAGGCCGTTGTGTGTGTGTTCAGGCCACTGTGTATACAGCATGTGTGTGTGTGTCGGGCCACTGTGTGTATGTGTGTTCAGACCAATGTGTATATGTGTGTGTGTGTGTCAGGCCGCTGTGTGTATGTGTCAGGCCGCTGTGCCTATATGTGTGTGTCAGGCTGCTGTGTGTGTGTATGTGTGTCAGGCCGCTGTGCTGTTAGACCAGACAGTTTTTCCTGCAGAACATCACCTACATCAGCACCAGTGTCTTGCCCTGGTGTTTGGCCCATTAGACAGAGCCAAGTTCACAGCTTGAGCACCCGCACCTGCTCCCAGTCAATGCTGCGCTAGGCCAGGCGGAGGGCAGAGCTCTCAGTCGCAAGTGGCTGCTGCAGACTTGTGTAGAGACATTGCAGTAATTACCTCCACTTTCTTTCTCTGATAGTAGTTCTGGGCCAGCCTGCCAGTCAGAAGGACCAGCTTGCCTGCCTGCCTTGCCAGCAATCAGCAACCCAAGTAAGTCGAATGGGTAGCCCCTGAAAGCTTTGCTTTTTTAGTGTGGTATCTCTTGGGCTATTTATCACACACCGCACCTCACCTTGCACCCCCTCCCTGAACACACTTCCCTCCTACTCTACCACCAGTGGTGCAAGTCGAAAAAATGTCTCATAGGTACTGTGCGCGTGCGCCAAAAAATGGGCGTGGTAAAATGCCACATGGGGCATGGCCAATGAAAATGGGGGCGTGATACACATATGGGGGGGCCAGATACACATATGACCCCAATAGTGCCAGATACACGTTGCCCCACAGTGCCAGATATACATTGCACCCACAGTGCCAGATACACAAATCCCCCCACTGTGCCAGATACACAAATACCCCCACTGTGCCAGATGCACAAATACCCCCACTGTGCCAGATACACAAATGCCCCCACTGTGCCAGATACACAAATGCCCCCACTGTGCCAAATACACAATGCCCCCACTGTGCCAGATACACAATGCCCCCACTGTGCCAGATACACAAATACCCCCACTGTGCCAGATACACAAATGCCCCCACTGTGCCAGATACACAAATGCCCCCACTGTGCCAGATACACAATGCCCCCACTGTGCCAGATATACATTGCCCCCACAGTGCCAGATTTACATTGCCCCACTGTGCCAGATACAAAAAATGCCCCACTATGACAGATATACAATGCCCCCACAATGCCAGATATACATTGCCCCAGTGTGCCAGATACACAAATGCCCCACTGTGCCAGATATACAATGCCCCCACAGTGCCAGATATACAATAGCCCTCCTGTGCCAGATATACATTGCCCCCACAGTGCCAGATATACATTGCCCCACTGTGTGTTCATTGCCCCCCCACCCCTTACCGCTGGCTCTGTTTCTTCTGTGTGAGGGGAGGAGAGCGCAGCGCCCCTCCTGCCCCTCAATTCTCTTTGATGCCCGGTCTCACTCTCCAGCGGCGGCGGCGGGGTCAATCGGAAATGAAGCGCCGGTTCGTTAGCCAATCAGAGCTCGCGGACCGGCAGCCAATCAGGAGCCGCAGATGCCAGTCCCCGAACTCTGATTGGCTAGCAAAGATTGACCCCGCCGCCGCTGGAGAGTGAGACCGGGCATCAAAGAGAATTGAGGGGCAGGAGAGGCGCTGCGCTCTACTCCCCTCACACAGAACGAAGCCAGCAGGATGCACTGCGGGCGGGATGTACTAACCTCCCTCGCCGCGTTAATTGGCTTTTCTCAGCACTCTTTGTATTATCTTCGCGGCTACTGCTCACCGCTCCGCTGCCCGGCGCTCCCCGACGTTCCCCGTCTTCATTCTCCTCTCTGCCATCCGCATCATCACCGCTGCGGCCACTGATTCCTCCGCTCTCCGTAGAGCTTGGTCAGCACTGCGCTCCCCCTGTCAGCTTCCTACCAGGAAGCTGTGACATGTGCGCATGCGCAGCTGACAGGGGGAGTGCAGCGCTGACCAAGATCTACGGAGTGCGGAGGAATCAGTGGCCGCGGCAGTGATGATGCGGATGGCAGAGAGGAGAATGAAGACGGGGAGCGTGGGGGAGAATGGGGAGCGCCGGGCAGCGGAGCGGTGACCAGTAGCCACAAACATAATACAAAGAGCGCTGAGATAGGTCAAATAACACGGCGGGGGAGGTTAGTACATTGCGCCCACAGTAAGGTGGATGGCCCGGCGGTACGGCGTACCGGCTGGGAATTTCTTACCAGTACACCGTACCGCCATACTTGCAGCGCTGTCTACCACTCACCCTGCACCTCCTCCCCGCACACACTTCCCTCCTACTCTACCCCTCACCCTGCACCTCCTCCCCACACACTCTCTGCTCTACTACACTACCCCTCACCTACTCCCCACACACTTCCCTCCTACTCTACCCCTCACCCTGCACACACTTCCCTCCTACTCTACCCCTCACCCTGCACCTCCTCCCCGTACACACTTCCCTCCTACTCTACCCCTCACCCTGCACCTCTTCCCCACACACTCTCTGCTCTACTACACTACTCCTCACCTACTCCCCACACACTTCCCTCCTACTCTACCCCTCACCCTGCACACACTTCCCTCCTACTCTACCCCTCACCCTGCACCTCCTCCCCGTACACACTTCCCTCCTACTCTACCCCTCACCCTGCACCTCTTCCCCACACACTCTCTGCTCTACTACACTACTCCTCACCTACTCCCCACACACTTCCCTCCTACTCTACCCCTCACCCTGAATCCCCTCCCTGCACACACTTCCCTCCTACTCTACCCCTCACCCTGCACCTCTTCCCCACACACTCTCTGCTCTACTACACTACCCCTCACCTACTCCCCACACACTTCCCTCCTACTCTACCCTCACCCTGCACACACTTCCCTCCTACTCTACCCCTCACCCTGAATCCCCTCCCCGTACACACTTCCCTCCTACTCTACCCCTCACCCTGCACCTCCTCCCCACACACTCTCTTCTCTACTACACTACCCCTTACCCACTCCCCTCCTACTCTACCCCTCACCCTGCACACACTTCCCTCCTACTCTACCCCTCACCCTGCATCCCCTCCCTGCACACACTTCCCTCCTACTCTACCCCTCACCCTGCACCTCCACCCCACACACTCTCTGCTCAACTACACTACCCCTCACCTACTCCCCACACACTTCCCTCCTACTCTACCCCTCACCCTGCACACACTTCCCTCCTACTCTACCCCTCACCCTGCACCTCCTCTCCGTACACACTTCCCTCCTACTCTACCCCTCACCCTGCACCTCTTCCCCACACACTCTCTGCTCTACTACACTACTCCTCACCTACTCCCCACACACTTCCCTCCTACTCTACCCCTCACCCTGAATCCCCTCCCTGCACACACTTCCCTCCTACTCTACCCCTCACCCTGCACCTCTTCCCCACACACTCTCTGCTCTACTACACTACCCCTCACCTACTCCCCACACACTTCCCTCCTACTCTACCCTCACCCTGCACACACTTCCCTCCTATTCTACCCCTCACCCTGAATCCCCTCCCCGCACACACTTCCCTCCTACTCTACCCCTCACCCTGCACCTCCTCCCCACACACTCTCTTCTCTACTACACTACCCCTTACCCACTCCCCTCCTACTCTACCCCTCACCCTGCACACACTTCCCTCCTACTCTACCCCTCACCCTGCATCCCCTCCCTGCACACACTTCCCTCCTACTCTACCCCTCACCCTGCACCTCCACCCCACACACTCTCTGCTCAACTACACTACCCCTCACCTACTCCCCACACACTTCCCTCCTACTCCACCCCTCACCCTGCACACACTTCCCTCCTACTCTACCCCTCACCCTGCACCTCCTCTCCGTACACACTTCCCTCCTACTCTACCCCTCACCCTGCATCCCCTCCCTGCACACACTTCCCTCCTACTCTACCCCTCACCCTGCACCTCCACCCCACACACTCTCTGCTCAACTACACTACCCCTCACCTACTCCCCACACACTTCCCTCCTTCTCTACCCCTCCCCGCACACACTTCCCTCCTACTCTACCCCTCACCCTGCACCTCCTCCCCACACACTCTCTTCTCTACTACACTACCCCTTACCCACTCCCCTCCTACTCTACCCCTCACCCTGCACACACTTCCCTCCTACTCTACCCCTCACCCTGCACCTCCTCCCCGTACACACTTCCCTCCTACTCTACCCCTCACCCTGCACCTCTTCCCCACACACTCTCTGCTCTACTACACTACTCCTCACCTACTCCCCACACACTTCCCTCCTACTCTACCCCTCACCCTGCACACACTTCCCTCCTACTCTACCCCTCACCCTGAATCCCCTCCCTGCACACACTTCCCTCCTACTCTACCCCTCACCCTGCACCTCTTCCCCACACACTCTCTGCTCTACTACACTACCCCTCACCTACTGCCCACACACTTCCCTCCTACTATACCCTCACCCTGCACACACTTCCCTCCTACTCTACCCCTTACCCTGAATCCCCTCCCCGCACACACTTCCCTCCTACTCTACCCCTCACCCTGCACCTCCTCCCCACACACTCTCTTCCCTACTACACTACCCCTTACCCACTCCCCTCCTACTCTACCCCTCACCCTGCACACACTTCCCTCCTACTCTACCCCTCACCCTGCATCCCCTCCCCGCACACACTTCCCTCCTACTCTACCCCTCACCCTGCACCTCCACCCCACACACTCTCTGCTCAACTACACTACCCCTCACCTACTCCCCACACACTTCCCTCCTACTCTACCCCTCACCCTGCACCTCCTTTCCGTACACACACTTCCCTCCTACTCTACCCGTCACCCTGCATCCCCTTTACGCACATTGCTGTCTTACACTACTCCTCACCTGGCTGGACTGGCAGGGCATGCTCATTGACTTAGTGTTTATATACACTGCTCAAAAAAAATAAAGGGAACACTAAAATAACACATCCTAGATCTGAATGAATGAAATATTCTTATTAAATACTTTGTTCTTTACATAGTTGAATGTGCTGACAACAAAATCACACAAAAATTATCAATGGAAATCAAATTTATTAACCCATGGAGGTCTGGATTTGGAGTCACCCTCAAAATTAAAGTGGAAATACACACTACAGGCTGATCCAACTTTGATGTAATGTCCTTAAAACAAGTCAAAATGAGGATCAGTAGTGTGTGTGGCCTCCACGTGCCTGTATGACCTCCCTACAACCCACACAAGTGGCTCAGGTAGTGCAGCTCATCCAGGATGGCACATCAATGCGAGCTGTGGCAAGAAGGTTTGCTGTGTCTGTCAGCGTAGTGTCCAGAGCATGGAGGCGCTACCAGGAGACAGGCCAGTACATCAGGAGACGTGGAGGAGGCCGTAGGAGGGCAACAACCCAGCAGCAGGACCGCTACCTCCGCCTTTGTGCAAGGAGGAACAGGAGGAGCACTGCCAGAGCCCTGCAAAATGACCTCCAGCAAGCCACAAATGTGCATGTGTCTACTCAAACGATCAGAAACAGACTCCATGAGGGTGGTATGAGGGCCCGACGTCCACAGGTGGGGGTTGTGCTTACAGCCCAACACCGTGCAGGACGTTTGGCATTTGCCGGAGAACACCAAGATTGGCAAATTCATCACTGGCGCCCTGTGCTCTTCACAGATGAAAGCAGGTTCTCACTGAGCACATGTGACAGACGTCTGGAGACGCCAAGGAGAACGTTCTGCTGCCTGCAACATCTTCCAGCATGACCCGTTTGGCAGTGGGTCAGTAAAGGTGTGGGGTGGCATTTCTTTGGGGGGCCGCACAGCCCTCCATGTGCTCGCCAGAGGTAGCCTGACTGCCATTAGGTACCGAGATGAGATTCTCAGACCCCTTTGCTGGTGCGGTTGGCCCTGGGTTCCTCCTCTCCAATGCTAGACCTCATGTGGCTGGAGTGTGTCAGCAGTTCCTGCAAGACGAAGGCATTGATGCTATGGACTGGCCCGCCCGTTCCCCAGACCTGAATCCAATTGAGCACATCTGGGACATCATGTCTCGCTCCATCCACCAACGCCACGTTGCACACAGACTGCCCAGGAGTTGGCGGATGCTTTAGTCCAGGTCTGGGAGGAGATCCCTCAGGAGACCATTCGCCACCTCATCAGGAGCATGCCCAGGCGTTGTAGGGAGGTCATACAGGCACGTGGAGGCCACACACACACTACTGAGCCTCATTTTGACTTGTTTTAAGGACATTTCATCAAAGTTGGATCAGCCTGTAGTGTGTTTTTCCACTTTAATTTTGAGGGTGACTCCAAATCCAGACCTCCATGGGTTAATAAATTTGATTTCCATTGATAATTTTTGTGTGATTTTGTTGTCAGCACATTCAACTATGTAAAGAACAAAGTATTTAATAAGAATATTTCATTCATTCAGATCTAGGATGTGATATTTTAGTGTTCCCTTTATTTTTTTGAGCAGTGTATATATACATACCTCCCAACATGATCCTCTCCAGGAGGGACACAATGCTCTGCTTCTGGACTTTTCCCTTTCTCTATGATTGCTGGAACCTGTGTTGACCAGGGTAATGGATAAGAAAGGTGTTTCAGCACAGGTGATGGCAATCACAAATTAAGAGGTAAGTCCAGTGTTATGAGCCACGGCTGTGGCTCATTCCTATTTTGCATTTTGGTTATGTATTTTATGTTATACTTCTGTGTATGTTCCCCGTGGGTGTCATGGGGTGCTTGGAGCTCTCCCTTAAGGAGAGGATACTGTTATGAACCACAGGTAGTGGTTCATTCCTATTTTATGTTTATAGTTCTCTTGCAGGCCAGGATTTCCCTTTGTTCTGGTTTAGAAGATTATTGTTTGCTGTCAGTGGTGAGTCTGTGTAATTGCAGCCTGTTTCCATGTGGTGGGTCTCACCTGTCTGCTAATTGCATCTTGTCAGTTTGGAGTCATGCAACAGGGCAGCTGCATGACATAATTAATTAGGCCTCTCTGTTATATGCTGGCTCAGTGCAATTCACAGACGCTGGTGATATTTCCAGGTTTCCAGTCTTCCAGAGTGTTTGAGTTCTGAGCTTGTTCCTGCCAATTCCTGAGCTCCTGTCTAGCAGTGTCTGACTAGCTGCTTCCTGTGTCGACTCCTGTGTCAGATCCCATGTCCTGCCGTGAAGTGTTCCTGTCCTGAAGTCCTGTGGCTTTGCCTGTGCCTGGTCGAGTTTCTAGCTTCTTGGTGTCCACCGGTCTGTCGTTTGGGATTCTGCCTGTCCTCCAGTTCTGAGAGTCTGTGTCGGCAGCATTGGGGGTTCCTGTCCATTTGCCAGTATTTGTACCGGTTCCGTGAGTAGCGGCTCTGCCGCGTCCGTCGGCCTAGGCCGCTGTATTCCTTGGTTATTTCTGTCACTGGTGTTTTGCAGAGGGTTCTGCTTATGCTGTCACCGCCGGTACACAAAAGTATTGTGTCGGCGTGTGGTCAGCATTTCCTTTGTTGTTGTTTTCCTTTGGCGGCAAGCCGCACATACATTTAGTTTTAGGCTAGTTAGTAGCCCCTGGCTTTGGTTGTTTCAGTTAGAGGGCCCCTTGTTATTACCCTGTCTCAGTTCACGCTTTGTCTCTCTTTAAGACCTGAGGGGGCATCGGATTTGGGCAGACCTAATCCGCCCTTCAAACGCGGCTGCCATGGGCCCAAGAAACCATAGTCCTGCAAGCGTGAATTGACAACACGGGTAAAACAACGGAGGTAGGGTGCCAGGGGCTATTCCCGTTCCATTTCACCAAATCCAGCGTTACATCCTGGTGCTCTGGACTCACTTCATAACATCTCCCTTGTTCTGAGCACCAGGAACCTAACATTATCACCAGCCATACCACAAAAAAGAAATAAAACTTTTTTCTTTTTTGGCCCAGTCCAGTGTCTAGTCTATAATCCAGTCCGGTGTTTAGAATCCAGTCCGGTGTTTAGAAATCCAGTCCTGTCTAGAACTCAGTGTGCAGAATCCAGTCCGGTGTTAAAAAATCCAGTCCTGTCTTGAACTCAGTGTGCAGAATCCAGTCCGGTATTTAAAAAAAAAATCCAGTCTTGTTTTGTCTAGTTTAAAAGTTTAGTCTTGCCTTGTCTTGTCTTGCCTTGTTTAGTCTTGCCTTGTCTAGTCTTGCCTTGTCTTGTCTAGTTTTAAATCCTCCTATGTCTACTATGCAAGCCCTGCAGGCATTTCTCTCTGCCCTGAACTCTGCTTTCAGTGCTTTGAAACCTGAACGACTAGAAGTTTTTGCAGCAATCCTTAAAGCAACTGCAAAACCTTCTGACTAAAATCTTGCTCATCTTGCCAGAAGTCGTTGAGAGTACATCTATCTCTAAAGAGACTCTTGTTCACAGTATGGTGACAAGAGAATCCTCTGGTTTAATTGAAGAGAAAAGGTTTAAAAGTTTTCTGCGGCCCAGGCTCTCAGAAGAGGAGCGCCTGCGTCGCAGAAACTTAAACTTATGCCTATATTGTGGGGGTTTAGGCCACTATCTGCTGACCTGTGAGTTGCGCAAGCCAAAGTGTGGTGACAAGTCTTGCCCTCTGGCCAAGTTGAGTCAGGATACAAGACCTACTCCTGTCTCTACTGTGGCAGAGGTACTTGTCACACAACCCACACTAAAAAGCTCTCTGTCCTATAATTGGGGTCCTTGGGTAAGGGAGCCCCATTATAGATTCAGGAATCAAAAGAGAATGTTTCTCTCCTCTCTTGATTTTCCTGTTCAAGCAGAGTTGCACACCCCTGGAGTGGTGCCCGATGCCCAGGGTCCTGGAGTGGTGCCCGATGCCCAGGGTCCTGGAGTGGTGCCCGATGCCCAGGGTCCTGGAGTGGTGCCCGATGCCCAGGGTCCTGGAGTGGTGCCCGATGCCCAGAGTGCTGGAGCGGTACCCGATGCCCAGAGTGCAGGAGCGGTACCCGATGCCCAGAGTGCTGGAGCGGTACCCGATGCTCTAGCTTATAGAGGGACATCAAATATTATAGCTCAGGTGTCCATACCAGAAGGGGTCTCAGAAGCTGTTACCCCAGGTAGGGACTTGAAAAGCGCAACCCCAGAAAGGGTATCTAAAACCATAGTTCTAGAAGGGAACTCGAGAAGCAAAACCCCAGAAGGGATCTTTGAAGTAATATCCCCAAGTGGGGTCTCGAGAGACGCAGCCTCAAAGAAGGGTCTAGAGGTCGCTTCCCCAGGAAAGAACTTAAGAGACATAGCATTAGTGGAGGTTCTGAAGATTATAGCTTCAGCAAAAGTCCCGGAAGTCATAGTCCCGGGAGAAGTTTCGATAATTATCGACTCAGAGAGGGAGGCCGACGGCCCGGTCCCTGAGTGGGAGGCCGACGGTCCGGTCCCAGTATAAGAATCAAAGGTGCTGACCCCAGCGGGGTTCCCGGAGGCCACTGCCCCGGGTGGGGTTCAGAAAGTCACTGCCACGGGTGGGGTTCAGAAAGTCACTGCCACGGGTGGGGTTCAGAAAGTCACTGCCCCGGGTGGGGTTCAGAAAGTCACTGCCCCGGGTGGGGTTCAGAAAGTCACTACCCCAGGTGGGGTTCCGAGGGCCACTGCCCCAGGTGGGGTTCCAAGGGTCACTGCCCCAGGTCGGGTTCAGAAAGTCTCAGCCTCGGGTAAGGTCAATAGTGACCAGGTCCTAGCAAAGCACTCTAGTCAGTCAGATGGGAAGGAAGCAGATCCTGACTCTGTTGATATCTCAACATCTATAATCTTTGATGGGGACTTAGTCCAATTTCTGGCGCTTTACAAACACCATTATATCATTATGTTGTCTAGACCATTTCAGGGCATCACTTCAGAGAACCTAGTGCTCTATCTGATATATTCTTTTAGAGGAGAGCCTTTTGAGTGGGCGACCAGCCTAATGAAAGCTGAAGATCCCATTCTTCAGGATCCCCCAGCATTCAGTGTGATAAAGCTGAATATTTATCTTACTTAAAACCCTTTAAGAGGTCAAAGAACACAGTACGCTATTTACGTATGGTATACCGTAAGGGTACGCACGTTGCGTAACAATCGCTTAGCCGTAGTCGAGACGCTCGAGCGTCACGTTCGCTTACGGCCAAGAGATCACAGGCAGGCACGCTATTGGCTGCCGACTAATGTAATGATACGCTATTAGCGTAGCGGACGCTCGGGACCACGAGGAGATCACCAGCGGCGCAGACGCTCACAATGTTAAACCTTTATAACTATACCATAAACAATGTATTTATGCAATAAACCCTTGTGCAGTGATAAGGTGAAAATGCAACACAGTGTAAGATGGTTTACACTAAAGCTGTTTGAGCGATAGAGACGCTCCTATTACCTACTGCAATATAATGAACACACACAATACCGGTCTAAGGGTCTAACGCCTTTTAAGGAAATGAATGAACGTTCAAAAGAATAATACAATACAAGTCATACACTACCAATATAACATAGACTACCTAACCAGATAACTACACATAAAATACAATAGCAGTACAATAACTATATAAGAGAAACGAGAGAGAAAGAGAAGACAGAGAGAGAGATATATGTATGGCTCACAATAACAAGAAAGACAATATGATTGCGGAGAAAACTTACGCACAAAGGAAACAATCGCATGCGCCTCTGGATATCCAGCTCCCGATTATCAGCAATGAGAACCGTTGAAGAGAATAGAGAGCTGGATCAGGTCGGCTTGTCCTTTTATACCCTACACATAATACAGTACAATGGTCCTATATTCTTATTGTTCATTGGACACAGGAATTCCTCTTCGCATTATAACAAAAGGTCATAGGTTGATTCATACAGGTGGGCTGTGACTATTTCCAACTGCTCAGGTGGGTGGGAAACTAAGTTTTCCGCTGCATGGATAATAAAGTGCAAATATAGTAAAAGTCCATAAACTTCTTATGTCCATAACTATTCGCACGAGCGATTAATCCGCTTCAAACCAACACCGGAATATTGCTAATTAAATACTCTTCCGATGGATACTAAACACCACTGTATAACCCTTGTCTGACCCTTCGTATCAAACAAAGAGGGATCTCTTTGTCCATGAACATGCTACATTAACTAAACTTTCAGATTCTATCAAAGGGACCATAATCTACAAAATACATTATATGGTGAAAATATGTAACGATTGAGTCGCACGCTAGGCGCACATAAACTCTACCGTAAATGCGCATACCGTGCGCCTGCGGGTGCACATAACAGCGGGTATGCGCACGCACGGGAGAGCGCATGCATGCGCAGCGAGGACACATATGAGGTGCAAATATGGCAGTGTGCATCATGATATTTTTCTGACTTTGACAGTCCACCCTTTGGCAGTCACCAATAACTGCCACTTTCTAAAACATTTCAAAACGAGAAAAATATATGTCATGTGTAAATATTTCTATGGTTGGGTAGGGGAGGAGAGGAGAAGGTAGGAAAAGGGTATGACCTAGTGAGATAGCAGAAGCATGTGTGTATGAATCCATGTTTGGGGGGTCATGTATCATCGTGCCGTATGTGTCTTAAATCAAGCTTCGAGGTATTGCGAAGTATACATTTGAATTCCTTCTTATCCCGTGGTACGGGTCTGTGGATGGGCTGTCAAACTTTACCGAGCTCTCTTCGGCTTTTGGTTGCAACAAAATGGGGGAGCACATTTTAGTTGATGATACATGAATGGGGGAATATGTGAATGCTGATATCTGTGCCGGTATTCCCTATCGCCTATGTGTGTGCTTTACCTGAAGGTTGTAGAGATGAAGATAAGAAACAATTATGGTAAATGCAGTGGTATTCTATGTCAGGTTAATGAACATTTGTCGGTTGAAGTCTTGTCTGGTGTCTGTTGAATGCAGTCTTCTTTGGGCTTTTTCCAAAAAGTGCGGGCAAAAAGCTTTGTCAATGTCCATAGACTTACAAAAGTGTTGGGCTAGCGTAAATTTAAAATTTCTAGGGAAACTGGGGGTCTATGGCATAGTTCATCAATTATCTGTGTACAAGGTTGTCAAAACTTCTTCTTTAATCCATCTGTTGTCTGTATACAGGTTCGCCAAATTCCTCTTCCAAGCGGGTCTTTTTACCTTGGAGAAAAACGAGAAACAGGTGAAAGAAACGGACCGCAGAATCGCATTTTCATCACATCATTGTCTCTATCGTTGGGTCATAAATCAAATCCATTGGAATTATAATGTCCTCACTCCTTAAACTCATCACCTTAGTACTTCGTTTACACTTCGTTAAAGCCTGAACGCATCTAAATATCAAACCAATCGATATGACAACACCTAGGATACATAGAAGAAACTTCCCTACATCCATTATGACTCCTTGAGCCCATTCTCCTAAACCAGAGAACCAATTTCGCGGGTTCAACCATGACACCCAACCGGTCAGCTCATTACCCACAGCAGCAAGGGTGAGATTATGTCTCCTGCGAAATTCCCATTTTAATTGGAGAATGTCGTCCATCTTTTGGTCTATGACCTCGACCGGGTCCTCGGTACTATTCGTAATATAAGTGCAGCATTTTACGCCGTACTGCGTTGCCAGTGTGACACAATATCCGCCTGTTACTACTGTGAGGCAATTAAGAACCATCCTATGCTGAACCAGTTCTGTTTTATAAGCTTGAAGCTCCCTTCCGGTATACCTAAAAGTGTCGTCATACATTTCAGTGATATTGTCTAATAAATTTGCAAGCGCAGATATGTATTTATAATTCAACACTCCTCTGGCGGTGCGAGTGATGTCTAACGCGAGTAGAACCTGAATCCCGGTGGATTCATGGATCATGTCAGAGGCCGGATGCTCTGTTCTTTCTATTAGATGACGTTTAACGATGTGTTCGTAATGAGTATGAGTATAAGGAGCTTGGGCAACACGGTGAATATCTTTCATTTTTGTATGCTGTACATTCATTACCTCAGGCAGTACTTTTCCAATATAACATAATCCTTCTGAGTTTGGGGTAAGCCACTTATACGCCTTCCTCCCACATATGAAATATGTATCATCGGGGAGAACATATGGGACGGAGTAGGACATAACCATATTACACATTTTCCATATAAAATTTCCTAGCCCTTATTCTCCCATCTGTTTAATGCACGTATCAGTTTGTACGATATGTGCGCAGTATCCTGGTGATACCTCTCCAATTTTCATGGTCTTACTTCCTAGGGTATACCTATATCGGAAAGATTTTCCACTACCGGCTATGTGGCGTATAAGCTCTGTATCTGTTGGCAATTCGTCTGCTCTATGTGAGAATGTCATGGTCTTGTTATTCCATGACACTTCCCAATTTCCCGGCTTTCGGGGATTGGAAATGTTATAGCACACTAAAGACCTATCCACATGGTATTGGTGGAGCTTTAAACTAGGAGGACTAGAGATACTAAACCTCTTGTCCACCGGCCTCCCACCACTTAACTCAAGTACCTCCCCTATCGTTAAAGGAAGTGGTACTAGCCCTGATTTGCTATGGCCCTGAGGTACTTGAGAGCATACCCAACAGTCTGTCTGATTTAGTACTTTACCCACTAAGGAGTGATAGTCACTCAATGGATGCCTGTCCATATGGATATTAAAACTGGATTGGCATCTCTTGATGCATCCATCCTCAATTATGTTGTCACAATGCCTACAGATACAGTTTTCTTCAGCTAACAATCATTCACAATTCCTTCTATGGTCAATGCTATCGGATCGTTTTCTGATATTCGCCTTTGCTTGTTGATTATGTTGTTCTTGGAAAACTACGCCTCCATCTTTGTCATCAGAACCCATTCCAGAACCTCTCTCGACCTCCATGGTACTCTCGCCGGAACAGACTGCTCTGGTCAACATCATGGTCAACAGGAAAATCCGGATCACAGTCTCTTGGGGCAAGTCCATCTTAGAGGAGGAAATGGAGAAAAATGAGAAGGGGGAAAGAAATACTTGAAGGAGGTGGGATGGGAAGTTGGAGAAAAACAATAAAAGGGAACAGGGGATCGACAACTGCTTCCGATCTTATGATTTTTCAAAGCTCAGGTGCCGCCTCAGTCCTCCTGAAACAGACACTCCAGTGATACCACTTCCTCTACCGTCTGTTCTTTATCACGGGACCTCTCTGGATCAGCAACCTTCTTACAATGGGACGAATGAACCCAAGTCTCTCTCTCGGCAACCTTCAATGCTGTCGTGCTAATCAATAAGACTTGGTATGGTCCTTCCCATCTGTCAATAAGGCAACCTGAGCGTAGAAAATTCTGTATCATTACATAATCCCCAGGTTCAATGTCATGACAATTACTATCTGGCAAATCAGGAATCACTAACTTCAGATTGTCATTTTGATTCCTTAGCTGTCTACTCATGTTAACCAGGTATTTTACAGTCACTTCATTGTTACACTTCAAATCATCCTGAGGATTAATCATAACATGTGGTTGTCGACCAAACAAGATTTCAAAGGGGGACAGATTAAGAGGGGACCTGGGAGTGGTTCTGATGCTGTATAGTACAATGGGTAAAGCTTCTGGCCATGTCAATCCTGTTTCTGCCATAACTTTGCTCAATTTATTTTTAATAGTGCTGTTCACTCTTTCCACCTTCGCACTCGCCTGGGGGCGATATGGAGTGTGCAGCTTACTATCAATTCCCATCAACTTACACATTCCTTGAAAGACATCGCCTGTAAAATGGGTACCCCTATCACTTTCAATTATTCTAGGGATACCATATCTACACACAAATTCCTGCACAATTTTCTTAGCAGTAAACATAGCGGTATTTGTGGCCGCCGGAAATGCTTCGACCCAATTTGAGAACACATCTATACAAACAAGTACATATTTCAAATTTCGACAAGGGGGTAATTGAATAAAGTCAATCTGTATTACCTGAAAAGGGCCGCCTGTAGGTGGGATATGAGATGGTTCTGTTGGTATTGCCTTTCCGATGTTCTTCCTCAAACAGGTAAGGCATGACATTGCTCTCTTACCTGCATGAGATGAAAATCCTGGGGCGCACCAATATGCTCTTACCAACTTACACATTCCCTCCTTGCCCAGATGAGTCAGCCCGTGTGCTGCCTCAGCTAAACATGGAAGATATGCTCTGGGGGCCACTGGTTTACCTTGTCCATCCGTCCAGAGTCCTGAGGACTCCTGGCCATATCATTTTGCCTTCCAGACTGCCTTTTCCTGTGTGGAACACAAATTTTGCATCTCACACAACTTCTGTGTGTTGATGGTATTGAATACCATCAATTGTGTGGTGTCTGTCTGTCTGGGGGTACCGGCTGCTAACTTAGCAGCTTCGTCTGCTCGGCTGTTACCAAGTGATACTGGGTCCTGGCTATATGTGTGTGCTTTACACTTGATAACAGCCACTCTGTCGGGTTCCTGTATCGCTGTTAGAAGCCTTTTGATGTGAGGTGCATGCGCTATCGGTGTACCAGCTGCCGTCATGAAATTTCTGAGGCGCCATAGGGCTCCGAAATCATGGACTACCCCGAAGGCGTATCTAGAATCGGTGTAGATATTGGCTGACTTGCCCTTAGCCAATTCACATGCTCTGGTTAGGGCGACCAGTTCAGCAACCTGGGCTGAGTGAGGTGGGCCTAGCGGTTCTGCTTCTATGGTGCCTTGGTCATCTACGACTGCGTATCCAGTACACAAGTCTCCCGAGTCTGACTGTCTGTGACAACTACCGTCAGTGTAGAAAGTAAAATCTACATCTTCTAGTGGGTTGTCACTGATGTCAGGCCTTGCCGTGAAATTTTGGGTCAAATATTCCATACAATCATGTGTGTCATCCTTTGTATTAAATCCTCCTTCCCCACCACTCTCATCCTCCACCCTTTGTGCCTGTCCAGGCACACCTGGGAGATATGTTGCAGGATTTAATGCACTGCATCTCCTTATGGTGATGTTTACGGGGGCCATTAGTGCCAATTCCCATCTTGTAAACCGCGCTGATGAGACGTGCCTGGTTTGGGCAGAATTTAGCAAGGCTGACACTACATGTGGTGTATGAATTGTGAGGTTGTGACCTAACACTACATCTTCGCTTTTGGTAACTAGCAATGCTATCGCAGCGATACTTCGCAAGCATGTGGGGAGGGATCGCGCTACCGTGTCTAGCTGAGCGCTGTAGTATGCTACCGGCCTGCTGGTACCACCGTGCTTCTGGGTTAGGACGCCTGCCGCGCAACCAGCACTTTCTGTTCCGTACAGCTCAAAGGGTTTCCCATAGTCTGGCATACCTAATGCTGGCGCCTGCGTTAGGCACTGTTTAAGTCTCTCAAATGCCATCTCGGATTCGTCTGTATGCGAAATCCAATCAGGTTTGTTTGACGAGACCATCTCCTGCAAAGGTAATGCTAGAATGGAAAACCCTGGGATCCAGTTACGGCAATACCCACACATTCCTAAAAACGTTCTGATCTGTTGCTGGGTTTGTGGCAGAGTCATGTCTCTAATTGCTTGAATTCTATCAGCGGTCAGGTGTCTCAGTCCTTGTGTTAGACAGTGTCCTAAATATTTTACTTTAGTCTGGCATAATTGCAACTTGTCTTTGGAAACCTTGTGTCCTGTGTCTGAAAGATGAAACAGGAGCTGTTTCGTATCCTTCAGGGACGCTTCCAATGAATCTGAACACAGTAGTAAATCATCAACGTACTGTATCAATATTGATCCAGTCTCTGGTTGGAAAGACTGTAAACAATCATGCAAAGCCTGGGAAAATATGCTTGGACTGTCTATGAACCTTGCGGTAATCGAGTCCATGTGTATTGGACTCCTCTGTATGTAAATGCAAACAAATATTGGCTGTCAGGATGCAGGGGTACCGAAAAGAAAGCGGAGCAGAGGTCAATAACAGTGAAAAATTTCGCAGTGGGAGGGATCTGCATGAGGATGACAGCTGGATTTGGCATTACGGGGAATTGACTCTCAACCATTTTGTTAATCCCCCTTAGATCCTGCACTAGCCTGTAACCCCTCCCCCCACTCTTTTTCACAGGGAAGATGGGACTATTGGCAGTGCTGGATGTTCTTACCAGAATGCCCTGTTGTAGCAAGCGCTCTATTACGGGATATACTCCTAACTCCACCTCTGGCTTCAGAGGGTATTGTGGGATTTTTGGAGCTATCCTACCATCTTTTACTTGCACAACTACTGGAGCTACGTTTGCCATTAATCCAGTGTCTTGTCCATCTTTAGTCCAAAGTGACTCTGGTATTTGGGATGTCATTTCTTCTACCTGGGATGGATTCCTATTTAATATAACAGTGTGGGACATTAATTTTGATGGGGAGTCTAACATGTCTCGCACTTCCTGAGCGTGATTCTCAGGTATGTCTAAGAATACACCCTCAGGAGTACAATAAATGATGCACCCCATTTTACACAATAAATCTCTTCCCAGGAGATTAGTCGGTGCCGATGCCGCCAGCAAAAAGGAATGCTTGGTGTGCAAAGGCCCTACTGTAACCTCGGCTGGTTTGCAAACAGGGTTGTGCTGGACTACTCCCGTTACTCCCATGGCTGGAATTGTCTTACCAGTGGTTCTCATGCCCACTGTCGAATTTATCACTGATTTGGCCGCCCCCGTATCTACAAGAAAGTTTAATGATTTACCAGCTACATTGATTGCAATTTCGGGTTCACTTCCAAGACTTGCAATCAATTTTACTGGCTGCAGATTACAGGTGTGGCCACACCCCTATTGGGTAAGGTGACCTCCCTGAATCCCGCTGGCAGCGACTACTTGAGAGGGAGTTAACTGGGAACTACCAGAGGCTTGCCAGTCTCTGTTCGGGGGGTATCTTTTTGTTTCCCCTGCATGTGGCTCATAACTCAGTTTCTGCGGACCCTGATCCCAATGTCGTGTGTCGTGTCGTTGTCTAGGGGGTTGATAAGACTTTTGTGTGTTTCTTGATTTACAGTCTCGTGCAAAGTGTCCCTCTCTATGACAGGAATAACAGGTTACCACATTTGACTTACCCACAGGGTTTGGTGATCTATACAAAGGCTGCCTTGTGGTCAGGGCCTGTATACTTACGGCCATTAACTTATCACCTTGTAATTCCCTGTGTCTGGTGATATTCCGATCGTGATCAACAGCTGCCTCTCTCAAAGTAGCCACCGACAGACCTCGCCAACATGGTTGCGTGGTCTGTACCCTTGTCTTTAATGCTTCTTTTAAACCATCCATTAGCACCGATACTGCTACTTCTCTATGATTTATGTTTATTTTAATGTCTTCTATGCCTGTGTATTTAGCCATTTCTAGTAATGCCCTGTGAAAATATTCAGCAGCTGTTTCTGACTCCTTTTGTTTAATGGAGAAAATCTTGTTCCATTTAACTACAGCTGGAAAATACTCTTTCAATTGTAAATTTATTCTTTTTACATTGTCTTGGTTGTACACATCCGTAAGGGGTACATCCTGGTCCAATCCACAGTCAGCTAAAAATTGAGCTGAGTCGACATTGGAGGGTAAACATGCCCTCAGCAATATCTGCCAGTCTTTGTTATTGGGCTCTACAGTGTTCCCTAGGTCTCTGATGTATTTCTGACTAGCAACTAGATCTTTTCTAGGATCAGGGAATTCAGACACTATGGTTCTTAATTCCATTCGGGAAAACGGGCAGTGCATGGCAATGTTCCTGACAGGAGTGATTCCTGTAGTGTCAGTTTTCCCATTTGGCACTGCTATTACCCTAACGGGATTAAGTCTACTAACATCCTTCTGAATAGATTCTACAGCTTGTGGTGAAATGGTTTCAGCATAGTGTATGGTGCCGTACTTACCCGTTGATACGACCTCACCTGTCCCTCCGCTAGGGGCCTTTGATACTAATCTTACGGGTTGGGCCGTGCCCACTGCTGTTTCTGATATGGTGGCTGCTAGAGAGAGCGCCGATATTGTTGCCGATTCGTCCTCTTGATCACACTCCTGGGGAAAGTTTAGAACAGGGTACAACTTGCACGGGTTAATATTTGCATTAGTTAACTTATTAACATTATCCTTAACATTTATACAGTTGCTAAGTGCCTGTTTGTTACACCCTGATGCGTCATTCTCCGCAACCAATTTCTCTCCTGATATATATGGTGGCGGCGGTGCCGTGGCTATCAGTTTCTTGATAGGGTTAGATCCCGCCGCCTGAGCCAATCCTCTCTGTATTTCACCCTCCTGTTGCCATAACTGTAAATAATCATAATGTTTGATCCGTCTCTTTGTTGATTTAATGAGACATATCCTTCTCCTTAGATTTAGTAACACATCTGGGCTAAAGCTGCCTACTCTTGGAAACTTCTCCCCGTCATGTACAGTCATTCTTTCCCATTCATCACATAAAACCTCTGTGTGTGAACCGTATTTTTCACACATTACATACCTTGCCGACCCGATTGGTCGGTTTACTGAATCAACCCGAACCGAGGTTGATCGCCCCCTTCCTGAACAACTGGCCCCCATAACTTGCAGGTGTTGCTTTAGCTACCTCTGACCTTCAATCAGGGTCTTCAGCGAACCCTTACAAAAACCAAGATGTTCAAGATAGGCCGACGGTGGCGGTTTACCGAGTACCCCACTCACTCGCCCACGCCGACCAATACGCCCACACACTGCCTTAGCGCTGGCGTACTCGACACAGGGCCCCTGCGACCTGAACCGCTATTTACTGGAACATGTGAGGGTGATCCGCAGAGCACTTACTCTTTCCAGTAACTATTGGTTGCTGGATAGTTCCTGAGTGACCAACGAACTTCCCTTAAAATAAAAAAATTACACAAATCACGTTAGAATGTACAAATAGCGTTTATGATCCCTTTCGTACGCAAATGGTACTGGGTCAAATTACTAACTAATGCACACAATTACGTGCGGTACAATCAGTCTGCACATAAGCAACTAATCTTATGTGCGGAGCGACCAGTGGAATCAAAAATTGCGGCTGCGAATTCCTTCAGCATGAGCTTTAATGGCCTATATGGGTTCTGCACCAACCCCCTGGGTTGTGCTCTTTAATTTATAGCGGACTTCCTTGTCTGCTGTACCTGGACCTCCTGGTCAATTCTGGACATCCTGGTCTGTGCTACAGTAGACCTCCTGGTCTGCTATACTCTAATGCTCAGATTTTTATGTTTAACAAGGGATGCCTCCCTAGCCACCATGCACGTCACTTACATGTATGTACCTCACGAGAACTCGACTTCTTGTGGTTCAACCTCAAAAAAATTGTAGAAACTTATATATGCAAACACTCACTCACCACATGTACACTTTACTTTTGTTTCTATTTCTATTTCTGCGCAGAAATTTCTTTCCTTTAGACCAGATGAGTCGTAAATTTAGAGAAGGATCTATTAAATTAAATTTCAGACACTAAAATTGACTTGCGCTATTTATCGCGTTGCCACCTTTTCACCTGTTAAAATAACACTATCGTGTGATTTGTTACGTGGGCGTACCCAGACGCTCCGTTGCGTAATATACGCTGCGTGCGTCGGCCTTTGGGTTGCGTGCGCGAGTCTCAGTCTTTTGTTAGAGACACGTGTACGCAAGGCAGGTATCCACCGTAACACAATTAACACGTTTATCAATGTAGGTGATCCTCGATCATCTACCGAGCACCACACAAGTCTCTCCTTGTATCTTAGGCAAAGCTGTGTGCGTGCTTTACAAATTACCCCTTAAATGTATTACCTTTACTTTTTAACTACTGATAGCAACAAATCTTTCTTAGCCCGTTAACAATTGTGAAATGGCAAACAGGAGAGTGATATGAAAATACACGAATGAAAAGAAATGCAGATATATGCGTGCGTGCGTACGCAAGACAGAAATAAACAGTTTTAAAAGACACTAGCGTGTTGTTCTTACCTCCGGTTCCGGATTCCTTCAGCACCCTTTACTAAGCGAAGCAGACGCTTATCCAGACAGCACTACGAGGAATATGACCTCCCGCCCTTTGCTGATGGATAATGTCTGCTGAAATTACCTAGTGCAGATATGTGAAGGACGGACGAGCCGCCAATTGATAAAGCTGAATATTTATCTTACTTAAAACCCTTTAAGAGGTCAAAGAACACAGTACGCTATTTACGTATGGTATACCGTAAGGGTACGCACGTTGCGTAACAATCGCTTAGCCGTAGTCGAGACGCTCGAGCGTCACGTTCGCTTACGGCCAAGAGATCACAGGCAGGCACGCTATTGGCTGCCGACTAATGTAATGATACGCTATTAGCGTAGCGGACGCTCGGGACCACGAGGAGATCACCAGCGGCGCAGACGCTCACAATGTTAAACCTTTATAACTATACCATAAACAATGTATTTATGCAATAAACCCTTGTGCAGTGATAAGGTGAAAATGCAACACAGTGTAAGATGGTTTACACTAAAGCTGTTTGAGCGATAGAGACGCTCCTATTACCTACTGCAATATAATGAACACACACAATACCGGTCTAAGGGTCTAACGCCTTTTAAGGAAATGAATGAACGTTCAAAAGAATAATACAATACAAGTCATACACTACCAATATAACATAGACTACCTAACCAGATAACTACACATAAAATACAATAGCAGTACAATAACTATATAAGAGAAACGAGAGAGAAAGAGAAGAGAGAGAGAGAGAGATATATGTATGGCTCACAATAACAAGAAAGACAATATGATTGCGGAGAAAACTTACGCACAAAGGAAACAATCGCATGCGCCTCTGGATATCCAGCTCCCGATTATCAGCAATGAGAACCGTTGAAGAGAATAGAGAGCTGGATCAGGTCGGCTTGTCCTTTTATACCCTACACATAATACAGTACAATGGTCCTATATTCTTATTGTTCATTGGACACAGGAATTCCTCTTCGCATTATAACAAAAGGTCATAGGTTGATTCATACAGGTGGGCTGTGACTATTTCCAACTGCTCAGGTGGGTGGGAAACTAGGTTTCCCGCCGCATGGATAATAAAGTGCAAATATAGTAAAAGTCCATAAACTTCTTATGTCCATAACTATTCGCACGAGCGATTAATCCGCTTCAAACCAACACCGGAATATTGCTAATTAAATACTCTTCCGATGGATACTAAACACCACTGTATAACCCTTGTCTGACCCTTCGTATCAAACAAAGAGGGATCTCTTTGTCCATGAACATGCTACATTAACTAAACTTTCAGATTCTACCAAAGGGACCATAATCTACAAAATACATTATATGGTGAAAATATGTAACGATTGAGTCGCACGCTAGGCGCACATAAACTCTACCGTAAATGCGCATACCGTGCGCCTGCGGGTGCACATAACAGCGGGTATGCGCACGCACGGGAGAGCGCACGCATGCGCAGCGAGGACACATATGAGGTGCAAATATGGCAGTGTGCATCATGATATTTTTCTGACTTTGACAAGTGATGCAGTTATTAAAAGATATGGTTCCAAGGAAATTGGTTTAGGTTCCTCTAAGTCACCCGTCTTGTCTGCTGAGAGTCCACCAAATACTGTAAACTCGGCACAAGAGTCTCAGCCCATTGTTTTGACTGCAGGATGTGCTTTTCTGTCTTCTTCTAATAGTAGTACTTTGCCTGAAAGTTTAGCTCCCAAGGTGAAGAAACCAATCTCTGATTTGAATCCAGCCTTGCTGGGAGGTACCATCAGTTCAGACAATGTTTGGGGAATTACCTTGGTCAGACCTCAAGAGCTTTGTAAAAAGAAGAAGAAGAAGAAGAAGAAAAATAAATAATTTTTGACTCTTGCCTTGATATGTATAAAAAAAAAATATTTTTTTCCTTGTCTTGTGTCCAGTGGCCACCGTCTAGGGGAGGGCACCGTTACAAGCTGTTGCCACAGCTTGTTTCTGTTATACCAGTGTGTCAGGTTTTTTTTTTTTAATCCCTTGTTTTGAAAGTCTGAATTTTGGGGTCCGTTGACCCCTCCTCAAGGGGGGGAGGGGGGGGGGGTAATGTTATGAGCCACGGCTGTGGCTCATTCCTCTTTTGCATTTTGGTTATGTATTTTATGTTATACTTCTGTTTATGTTCCCTGTGGGTGTCATGGGGTGCTTGGAGCTCTCCCTTAAGGAGAGGATACTGTTATGAACCACAGGTAGTGGTTCATTCCTATTTTATGTTTATAGTTCTCTTGCAGGCCAGGATTTCCCTTTGTTCTGGTTTAGAAGATTATTGTTTGCTGTCAGTGGTGTTTGCTGTTAGTGGTGTAATTGCAGCCTGTTTCCATGTGGTGGGTCTCACCTGTCTGCTAATTGCATCTTGTCAGTTTGGAGTCATGCAACAGGGCAGCTGCATGACATAATTAATTAGGCCTCTCTGTTATATGCTGGCTCAGTGCAATTCAGACGCTGGTGATATTTCTAGGTTTCCAGTCTTCCAGAGTGTTTGAGTTCTGAGCTTGTTCCTGCCAGTTCCTGAGCTCCTGTCTAGCAGTGTCTGACTAGCTGCTTCCTGTGTCGATTCCTGTGTCAGATCCCGTGTCCTGCCGTGAAGTGTTCCTGTCCTGAAGTCCTGTGGCTTTGCCTGTGCCTGGTCGAGTTTCTAGCTTCTTGGTGTCCACCGGTCTGTCGTTTGGGTTTCTGCCTGTCCTCCAGTTCTGAGAGTCTGTGTCGGCAGCATTGGGGGTTCCTGTCCGTTTGCCAGTATTTGTACCGGTTCCGTGAGTAGCGGCTCTGCCGCGACCGTCGGCCTAGGCCGCTGTATTCCTTGGTTATTTCTGTCACTGGTGTTTTGCAGAGGGTTCTGCTTATGCTGTCACCGCCGGTACACAAAAGTATTGTGTCGGCGTGTGGTCAGCATTTCCTTTGTTGTTCTTTTCCTTTGGCGGCAAGCCGCACATACATTTAGTTTTAGGCTAGTTAGTAGCCCTGGCTTTGGTTGTTTCAGTTAGAGGGCCCCTTGTTATTACCCGGTCTCAGTTCACGCTTTGTCTCTCTTTAAGACCTGAGGAGGCATCGGAGTTGGGCAGACCTAATCCGCCCTTCAAACGCGGCTGCCATGGGCCCAAGAAACCATAGTCCTGCAAGCGTGAATTGACAACACGGGTAAAACAACGGAGGTAGGGTGCCAGGGGCTATTCCCGTTCCATTTCACCAAATCCAGCGTTACATCCTGGTGCTCTGGACTCACTTCATAACATCTCCCTTGTTCTGAGCACCAGGAACCGAACATCCAGGAGCAGAGCATTCTGTCCCTCCTGGAGAGGGTCATGTTGGGAGGTATGTATATATAAAATATAAACTCCAATGATCCGGCACTCCTATGGTAGCTCAAGCTTACTTGCCAGGGTGCACTCCTAGGGAAAAGCCTATCCCACCAATATGCATGCAAAATGAGGTGGCACTCCTGGACCAACAAATACTGTAGGTGAAAAAAGCTGGTGCTTTAATTTCAACATTTCGGGGCACATCCCCCCCGTCATCATGACACACAAATTCAGTGCAAAAAACAATGTATATGTGTATATATGTATATATATATATATAGGAGACATAGACATATTAGGACCCTCTTGCAGCCAAACGGTGTGTGCTCCCGGTGATCGTGGCTCACTTCCGGTTTCGGGCGTGACATCATCCCGGAAGTGCCGCTCTCCGTGTCATCTGACCAGCGCTGCCTCAGGTCTCCATGGAAATGCATACACAAATGCATACCTGGAGAACCTGTTAAAATAAAATAACAACCATATAATATTTTAAAAAAACTGTACAGCATACTTGCCTACCTGACCCTCTCCATGAGGGAGAAAATGCTCTGTTCCTGGACTTTCCTGGTAATGTATGATTGCCATCACCTGTAGTGAGCTAGTTAATTGATAAGAAAGGTGTTTCACCACAGGTGATGGCAATCATACATTACCAGGAAAGTCCAGGAATAGAGCATTTTCTCCCTCATGGAGAGGGTCAGGTAGGCAAGTATGCTGTACAGTCTACCCTTAAGTGAACACCTGTAATAAAAGTGTGTGTGCATATAAATACATCGTAACAACGTTTGGTAATATGTGTGTGAATCTAGTGGCTGAAAGTGAAAAGTGCAATATATATGTATCACAAAAAAAGAATTAAATGCTCAGCATGTTTTTTTGTTAGAATAACTGTGCTGAAAGGTTATAGAAAAAAATGTAAAAAAATAAAAATACTAGTGCACAGATTCTGTAAAAAATGTTGGAGATAATACATACAAATGGTAACTACTTAAAATTATTTAATGTGTATATGTGATAAATATGGTGGCCAATCCCGGGATCGGAATCGGCGGGATCCCGGGATTTAGGGCCAAAAATGGCCGGGATTCAATCCCGGGATAGGAAGCTCCAATCCCGGGGATTGAGGGATCAGCGTTGAGCGTCCACAGGACGCTCAGACGCTGCCCGGCTTCCTCCTTCCGGCTCCCCAGCGCAGCGTGAGAGGTCACGCTGCACCGTCAGCTGCTGCAGGGAGCCGCCAGGAGAGATAAGAGGTTGTTCCCCACCCGCCTGCCCCTGGTATATGGTGAGTTATGTGTGTGGGGCGGGCGGGGCAGGGCGGGGTGGGGCGAGGGGGCGGCCACATAGCTAAAAGCCAATCCAGGGTATCCCAGGAATCCTGGGAATCCCGGGATTGTCCATTTTTCAATCCCGATACCCGGGATTGAAAAAATGGCCCGGGATTGGCTTCCCTAGTGATAAATACTGGATGTAGTTTTCTCCTCTCTGCCCTAACCGGCTATATTGACACACTGTGGTCCGTAGTGTTGAAAACTGATGAACATAAAATGACTAATATATCTACAAACAAAACGAACAACTATTACAACCGGAAATGTTCTCTCTCAGAGAAAGACGTCCCTAATACAAAATGGACCGATCTCATATATCCTCTAAATCCCAGAAAACAGTGTAAATTCAAAGCTTCATTCAAGCCATGTGGATTCACTGTATTCAATGTGTGAATCCATTTGCATTTCAGTTGTAGGAAGCGCTTGTCTCTGTCCCCTACTCGCAATGAAGATGGTACTTGATCTATTATTCAATAGCGAAGTGTAGCCATAGAGTGCCTAGCAGTTAAAAATGGCGCGCCACTGTCTGATCACTGGCTAAAGCCCTGTGGCCAATGATCGCCAGTGATGCACAGCAGCCTGGACTGAAAAATACTAAACTAATGGCATATTACACCAGAGGCCCTAATCTGAGAGATTTACTTGTTCGCACAGATATAACGGGAATCAGTGGCCCTAAAATCCACTTTATGAGTCACAAAGGGGGATGCGACAAGTGCACGGACTGCACGACGTGCAATTACATGATTCCAGGTAGCAAGTTTTCCTATCCTCATACAGGTAAAACCTTCTCCATCAAATATCCTGTCACTGTACATCCAAATTTGTGATACATTTATTATCTTGCCCCTGCGGGCTGAACTACGTCGGCAAGACTAAACAACAATTTAAAGAGAGAAACAAAACCAATTTAAAGAGAGGATGACACAGCACAGGGCAGCTATATGAGCTGCCATAAATCAAGGTGACAGTGATCAGACAGTGGCGCGCCATATTTAACTGCTAGGCACTCTATGGCTACACTTCGCTATCGAATAATAGATCAAGTACCATCTTCATTGCGAGAAGGGGACAGAGACAAGCGCTTCCTACAACTGAAATGCAAATGGATTCACACATTGAATACAGTGAATCCACATGGCTCGAATGAAGCTTTAAATTGAAACTGTTTTCTGTGATTTAGAGGATATATGAGTTCGGTCCATTTTGTATTAGGGACGTCTTTCTCTGAGCAAGAACATTTCCGGTTGTAATAGTTGTTCATTTTGTTTGTTTGTCATTTTATGTTCATCAGTTTTCAACAATACGGACCACAGTGTGTCAGTATAGCCGGTTAGGGCAGAGAGGAGTTTCCTTCATCCAGTATTTATCACATATACTGTGGCAGGAGAGGTACTTTGCCACCTGTAAGCTACACAGGGGTATATTCAATTGCGGTCGAATTGCCGCAATTGTCGAAAAACAGGGGGTATTTTCGACACAAAAAAGCTGTCGAATTGGATTCGACAATTCAATACAGTACTTTTCGACAAAAAAACTGCCGTTTCATTTTCGACTTTTTGCAATTCGACATTCTTTCAATTCGACATGTCTGCAATGTTAAAAATGCGGCTTTTCGACAAAAGTATATTCCATTGAAGAATGTCGATTCGACAACAGTGCTTTTCGACAGTCATTTCGTCAATTTCATTCCGCCTCATTTTTCTGTCGTGATCTAATAAAATTTTTTAAAAACATGTTTTTTTTTTGGTGCTTTTTTGATTGCTAATAGCATATCTATTTATATTTGAAGGGATTATCTACTTGGTTTGTCTATTTATGAGCCACAAGTATTATTTAATAGATTTTTTTAAAATATATTTTTTTTTTTACTGACCACAATAATATGGAGAGATCAGTGCATGTTTTTCAGTTGGAAGGGGTGTGAAATGGTTAAAAATCCTGAAAAAAATTGCGTGGGGTCCCCCCTCCTAAGCATAACCAGCCTCGGGCTCTTTGAGCCGGTCCTGGTTGTAAAAATACGGGAAAAAAATGACAGGGGTTCCCCCGTATTTTAACAACCAGCACCGGGCTCTGCGCCTGGTCCTGGTGCAAAAAATATGGGGGACAAAAGACGTAGGGGTCCCCCGTATTTTTAACACCAGCACCGGGCTCCACTAGTCAGAGAGATAATGCCATAGCCGGGGGACACTTTTATACCGGTCCCTGCGGCCGTGGCATTAAATCCCCAACTAGTCACCCCTGGCCGGGGTACCCTGGAGGAGTGGGGACCCCTTAAATCAAGGGGTCCCCCCCTCCAGCCACCCAAGGGTGAAGCCCGAGGCTGTCCCCCCCCATCCAAGGACGGCGGATGGGAGGCTGATAGCCTTTTGTGACAAAAAAAAGAATATTGTTTTTTGGTAGCATAACTAGAAGTCCCAGCAAGCCTCCCCCGCAAGCTGGTACTTGGAGAACCACAAGAGTGACCCCACTTAACCTCGCGGTCTACCGCAGACCACAAAGTTCCCACCATTGGATACAATGGAGCGCTATGCGCTACATTGAATCTCGAATGCGCCGCCTGACTGACAGTTCAGGAGCGCACAGCCAATCAGGAGAATGCCATGACGTGGCGCTCCCTGATTGGCTGAAGGGACCCTCTTTGACAGCAGTCACAGGGGGTCCCGCCAGATGGGGAAAAGGGATCCATGTGTAAACATGGGACCCCTTTCAGTGCTTGGATCGTGTTTTTCATTTTTTTATTTTGCCAAGTACGTGGATTACAAAGAGAAGAGGACCGATCTACACTGGATTGTTGTGAGTATAATTTTATTTACAGGTACCCCTGGATTCTACTGGTGAAGAGGACTGACTGCTTCGTGTCAACATAGGTAAGTATGTATGTATGTTGGTGTGCATGTATGTAATAAAGTTGTACTATCACGGTGTATGTGTATTGTTTTTATTTGGGTATTTTTTTTGTAGTAGAACTACAGATACCAGCGGGCCCGTTTCTCCCCCGCATGCTGGTACTTGTGGTTCTCCAAGTACCAGCTTGCGGGGGAGGCTTGCTGGGACTTGTAGTTCTGCTACAAAAAACAATATTCTTTTTTTTGTCACAAAAGGCTATCAGCCCCCCATCCGCCGCCCTTGGATGGGGGGACAGCCTCGGGCTTCACCCCTGGCCCTTAGGTGGCTGGAGGGGGGGACCCCTTGATTTAAGGGGTCCCCACTCCTCCAGGGTACCCTGGCCAGGGGTGACTAGTTGGGGATTTAATGCCACGGCCGTAGGGACCGGTATAAAAGTGTCCCCCGGCTGTGGCATTATCTCTCTGACTAGTGGAGCCCGGTGCTGGTGTTAAAAATACGGGGGACCCCTACGTCTTTTGTCCCCCGTATTTTTTGCACCAGGACCAGGCGCAGAGCCCGGTGCTGGTTGTTAAAATACGGGGGAACCCCTGTCATTTTTTTCCCGTATTTTTACAACCAGGACCGGCTCAAAGAGCCCGAGGTTGGTTATGCTTAGGAGGGGGGACGCCACGCAATTTTTTTCAGCTTTTTAACAACACTTTTGTGATGTCCATGAAGTCGAATCCAGGCCGCCCATTATTCGTCAATTGGTCCGTTTTTCGACAGCGGGATTGTCGAATCCGTTATTTATTGAATATGTCGAATTCGGGTCCCAGCTGGAGGGTTTCGCCTGTCGAATTGTGTCGAATTCAAAAACGGTCGAATTCACGCCGGAATTCGACCGCAATTGAATATACCCCACAGGGTCCTGGGGGTGGATGGGAAGTGTGGATGGACCAGGTTCCCATCCATTTGCCCAGACCAGGTCTTATAGGCTTCTTAGCTGCTTCATCAGCCAGCACCTGGGTGCTGGGTTTAAAGCAGAGTCTCTCCCATGAGTCAGGGCTCCTGAAAGCTGTTAGTGTCCAGGTGATAGGCCTGCTAGGGACAGTGGGATCCGGAGGGCTGGGCCACTAGTGTCAGGATGCCGGGACCTTAAGGGTTCCTTATTAAGTAAGAGGGAGTGAGGCAGGGCCTTACCTCCCTGGTAGTTTATACTAAAGACAGTGATCTTTGTTTTATGTATATCTTTGTTCTTGAGCTACCTGAATAAAAGGAATTTGTTGTTTTTGCACAAGCTTGGAGTCGGTAGCTGGTGGAATTTTTGTAGCAGAGCACATTCTAGCAATACTCCTGTTACAATACACATTAAATAATTTTAAGTAGTTACCATTTGTATGTTTTATCTCCAACATTTTTTACACAATCTGTGCACTAGTATTTTTATTTTTTTACATTATTTTCTATAACCTTTCAGCACAGTTATTCTAACAAAAAACATGCTGAGCATTTAATTCTTTTTTGTGATACATATATATTGCTCTTTTCACTTTCAGCCACTAGATGGCGTAATTCACACATATATTACCAAACGTCATTACAATGGGGGTCATTCCGAGTTGTTCGCTCGCAAGCCGATTTTAGCAGCATTGCACACGCTAAGCCGCCGCCTACTGGGAGTGAATCTTAGCTTCTTAAATTTGCGAATGAAAGATTCGCAATATTGCGATAAGACATCTCTGTGCAGTTTCTGAGTAACTCGAGACTTACTCGGCATCTGCGATCAGTTCAGTGCTTGTCGTTCCAGGTTTGATGTCACAAACACACCCAGCGTTCGCCCAGACACTCCTCCGTTTCTCCAGCCACTCCCGCGTTTTTCCCAGAAACTGTAGCGTTTTTTCACACACACCCATAAAACGGCCAGTTTCCGCCCAGAAACACCCACTTCCTGTCAATCACACTCCGATCGCCTGAACGAAGAAAAAGCCGTGAGTAAAATACCTAACTGTATAGCAAATTTACTTGGCGCAGTCGCAGTGCGGACATTGCGCATGCGCACTAAGCGGAAAATTGCTGCGATGCGAAGAAATTTACTGAGCGAACAACTCGGAATGACCCCCAATGTATTTATATGCACATACACACATTTTTATTAGAGGTGTTCACTTAAGGGTAGACTGTACAAATTTTTTTATAATAATATATTGTTGTTATTGTATTTTAGCAGGTTCTCTAGGTATGCATTTGTGTATGCATTCCCATGGAGACCTGAAGTAGCGCTGGTCAGGTGACACGGCGGACGTCCCTTCCGGGATGACGTCACGCCCAAAACTGGAAGTGAGCCATGATCACCGGGAGCACACACCGTTTGGCTGCAAGAGGGTCCTAATATGTGTAAGTATGTCTCCTATATATATATATATATATATATATATATATATATGCACTGTTTTTTGCACTGAATTTGTGTGTCCTGATGACGGGGGGAAGTGCCCCAAAACGTTGAAATTAAAGCAACAGCTTTTTTCACCTACAGTATTTGTTGGTCCAGGAGTGCCACATAATTTTGCATATATACACTGCTCAAAAAAATAAAGGAAACACTAAAATAACACATCCTAGATCTGAATGAATGAAATATTCTTATTAAATATTTTGTTCTTTACATAGTTGAATGTGCTGACAACAAAATCACACAAAAATGATCAATGGAAATCAAATTTATTAACCCATGGAGGTCTGGATTTGGAGTCACACTCAAAATTAAAGTGGAAAAACACACTACAGGCTGATCCAACTTTGATGTAATGTCCTTAAAATAAGTCAGAATGAGGCTCAGTAGTGTGTGTGGCCTCCACGTGCCTGTATGACCTCCCTACAACGCCTGGGCATGCTCCTGATGAGGTGGCGGATGATCTCCTCCCAGACCTGGACTAAAGCATCCGCCAACTCCTGGACAGTCTGTGGTGGATGGAGCGAGACATGATGTCCCAGATGTGCTCAATTGGATTCAGGTCTGGGGAACGGGCGGGCCAGTCCATAGCATCAATGCCTTCGTCTTGCAGGAACTGCTGACACACTCCAGCCACATGAGGTCTAGCATTGTCTTGCATTAGGAGGAACCCAGGGCCAACCGCACCAGCATATGGTCTCACAAGGGGTCTGAGGATCTCATCTCGGTACCTAATGGCAGTCAGGCTACCTCTGGCGAGCACATGGATGGCTGTGCGGCCCCCCAAAGAAATGCCACCCCACACCATTACTGACCCACTGCCAAACCGGTCATGCTGGAGGATGTTGCAGGCAGCAGAACGTTCTCCTTGCAGTCTCCAGACTCTGTCACGTCTGTCACATGTGCTCAGTGAGAACCTGCTTTCATCTGTGAAGAGCACAGGGCGCCAGTGGCGAATTTGCCAATCTTGGTGTTCTCTGGCAAATGCCAAACGTCCTGCACGGTGTTGGGCTGTAAGCACAACCCCCACCTGTGGACGTCGGGCCCTCATACCACCCTCATGGAGTCTGTTTCTGATCATTTGAGTAGACACATGCACATCTGTGGCTAGCTGGAGGTCATTTTGCAGGGCTCTGGCAGTGCTCCTCCTGTTCCTCCTTGCACAAAGGCGGAGGTAGCGGTCCTGCTGCTGGGTTGTTGCCCTCCTACGGCCTCCTTCACGTCTCCTGATGTACTGGCCTGTCTCCTTGTAGCGCCTCCATGCAGCTTGCGGGGGAGGCTTGCTGGGACTTGTAGTTCTGCTACAAAAAACAATATTCTTTTTTTTGTCACAAAAGGCTATCAGCCCTCCATCCGCCGCCCTTGGATGGGGGGACAGCCTCGGGCTTCACCCCTGGCCCTTAGGTGGCTGGAGGGGGGGACCCCTTGATTTAAGGGGTCCCCACTCCTCCAGGGTACCCCGGCCAGGGGTGACTAGTTGGGGATTTAATGCCACGGCCGCAGGGACCGGTATAAAAGTGTCCCCCGGCTGTGGCATTATCTCTCTGACTAGTGGACCCCGGTGCTGGTGTTAAAAATACGGGGGACCCCTACGTCTTTTGTCCCCCGTATTTTTTGCACCAGGACCAGGCGCAGAGCCCGGTGCTGGTTGTTAAAATACGGGAGAACCCCTGTCATTTTTTTCCCGTATTTTTACAACCAGGACCGGCTCAAAGAGCCCGAGGCTGGTTATGCTTAGGAGGGGGGACGCCACGCAATTTTTTTCAGCTTTTTAAAAACACTTTGGTGATGTCCAGGAAGTCGAATCCAGGCCGCCCATTATTCGTCAATTGGTCCGTTTTTCGACAGCGGGATTGTCGAATCCGTTATTTATTGAATATGTCGAATTCGGGTCCCAGCTGGAGGGTTTCGCCTGTCGAATTGTATCGAATTCAAAAACGGTCGAATTCACGCCGGAATTCGACCGCAATTGAATATACCCCACAGGGTCCTGGGGGTGGATGGGAAGTGTGGATGGACCAGGTTCCCATCCATTTGCCCAGACCAGGTCTTATAGGCTTCTTAGCTGCTTCATCAGCCAGCACCTGGGTGCTGGGTTTAAAGCAGAGTCTCTCCCATGAGTCAGGGCTCCTGAAAGCAGTTAGTGTCCAGGTGATAGGCCTGCTAGGGACAGTGGGATCCGGAGGGCTGGGCCACTAGTGTCAGGATGCCGGGACCTTAAGGGTTCCTTATTAAGTAAGAGGGAGTGAGGCAGGGCCTAACCTCCCTGGTAGTTTATACTAAAGACAGTGATCTTTGTTTTATGTATATCTTTGTTCTTGAGCTACCTGAATAAAAGGAATTTGTTGTTTTTGCACAAGCTTGGAGTCGGTAGCTGATGGAATTTTTGTAGCAGAGCACATTCTAGCAATACTCCTGTTACAATACACATTAAATAATTTTAAGTAGTTACCATTTGTATGTTTTATCTCCAACATTTTTTACACAATCTGTGCACTAGTATTTTTATTTTTTTACATTATTTTCTATAACCTTTCAGCACAGTTATTCTAACAAAAAACATGCTGAGCATTTAATTCTTTTTTGTGATACATATATATTGCACTTTTCACTTTCAGCCACTAGATGGCGTAATTCACACATATATTACCAAACGTCATTACAATGGGGGTCATTCCGAGTTGTTCGCTCGCAAGCCGATTTTAGCAGCATTGCACACGCTAAGCCGCCGCCTACTGGGAGTGAATCTTAGCTTCTTAAATTTGCGAATGAAAGATTCGCAATATTGCGATAAGACATCTCTGTGCAGTTTCTGAGTAACTCGAGACTTACTCGGCATCTGCGATCAGTTCAGTGCTTGTCGTTCCAGGTTTGATGTCACAAACACACCCAGCGTTCGCCCAGACACTCCTCCGTTTCTCCAGTCACTCCCGCGTTTTTCCCAGAAACGGTAGCGTTTTTTCACACACACCCATAAAACGGCCAGTTTCCGCCCAGAAACACCCACTTCCTGTCAATCACACTCCGATCGCCTGAACGAAGAAAAAGCCGTGAGTAAAATACCTAACTGTATAGCAAATTTACTTGGCGCAGTCGCAGTGCGGACATTGCGCATGCGCACTAAGCGGAAAATCGCTGCGATGCGAAGAAATTTACCGAGCGAACAACTCGGAATGACCCCCAATGTATTTATATGCACATACACACATTTTTATTAGAGGTGTTCACTTAAGGGTAGACTGTACAAATTTTTTTATAATAATATATTGTTGTTATTGTATTTTAGCAGGTTCTCTAGGTATGCATTTGTGTATGCATTCCCATGGAGACCTGAAGTAGCGCTGGTCAGGTGACACGGCGGACGTCCCTTCCGGGATGACGTCACGCCCGAAACTGGAAGTGAGCCATGATCACCGGGAGCACACACCGTTTGGCTGCTAGAGGGTCCTAATATGTGTAAGTATGTCTCCTATATATATATATATATATATATATATATGCACTGTTTTTTGCACTGAATTTGTGTGTCCTGATGACGGGGGGAAGTGCCCCAAAACGTTGAAATTAAAGCAACAGCTTTTTTCACCTACAGTATTTGTTGGTCCAGGAGTGCCACCTAATTTTGCATATATACACTGCTCAAAAAAATAAAGGGAACACTAAAATAACACATCCTAGATCTGAATGAATGAAATATTCTTATTAAATACTTTGTTCTTTACATAGTTGAATGTGCTGACAACAAAATCACACAAAAATTATCAATGGAAATCAAATTTATTAACCCATGGAGGTCTGGATTTGGAGTCACACTCAAAATTAAAGTGGAAAAACACACTACAGGCTGATCCAACTTTGATGTAATGTCCTTAAAATAAGTCAGAATGAGGCTCAGTAGTGTGTGTGGCCTCCACGTGCCTGTATGACCTCCCTACAACGCCTGGGCATGCTCCTGATGAGGTGGCGGATGGTCTCCTGAGGGATCTCCTCCCAGACCTGGACTAAAGCATCCGCCAACTCCTGGACAGTCTGTGGTGCAACGTGGCGTTGGTGGATGGAGCGAGACATGATGTCCCAGATGTGCTCAATTGGATTCAGGTCTGGGGAACGGGCGGGCCAGTCCATAGCATCAATGCCTTCGTCTTGCAGGAACTGCTGACACACTCCAGCCACATGAGGTCTAGCATTGTCTTGCATTAGGAGGAACCCAGGGCCAACCGCACCAGCATATGGTCTCACAAGGGGTCTGAGGATCTCATCTCGGTACCTAATGGCAGTCAGGCTACCTGTGGCGAGCACATGGATGGCTGTGCGGCCCCCCAAAGAAATGCCACCCCACACCATTACTGACCCACTGCCAAACCGGTCATGCTGGAGGATGTTGCAGGCAGCAGAACGTTCTCCTTGCAGTCTCCAGACTCTGTCACGTCTGTCACATGTGCTCAGTGAGAACCTGCTTTCATCTGTGAAGAGCACAGGGCGCCAGTGGCGAATTTGCCAATCTTGGTGTTCTCTGGCAAATACCAAACGTCCTGCACGGTGTTGGGCTGTAAGCACAACCCCCACCTGTGGACGTCGGGCTCTCATACCACCCTCATGGAGTCTGTTTCTGATCATTTGAGTAGACACATGCACATCTGTGGCTAGCTGGAGGTCATTTTGCAGGGCTCTGGCAGTGCTCCTCCTGTTCCTCCTTGCACAAAGGCGGAGGTAGCGGTCCTGGGTTGTTGCCCTCCTACGGCCTCCTTCACGTCTCCTGATGTACTGGCCTGTCTCCTTGTAGCGCCTCCATGCTCTGGACACTACGCTGACAGACACAGCAAACCTTCTTGCCACAGCTCGCATTGATGTGCCATCCTGGATGAACTGCACTACCTGAGCCACTTGTGTGGGTTGTAGACTTCGTCTCATGCTACCACTAGAGTCAAAGCACCGCCAGCTTTCAAAAGTGACCAAAACATCAGCCAGAAAGCATAGGAGCTGAGAAGTGGTCTGTGGTCACCACCTGCAGAACAACTCCTTTATTGGGGGTGTCTTGCTAATTGCCTATAATTTCCACCTGTTGTCTATTCCATTTGCACAACAGCATGTGAAATTGATTGTCAATCAGTGTTGCTTCCTAAGTGGACAGTTTGATTTCACAGAAGTGTGATTGACTTGGAGTTACATTGTGTTGTTTAAGTGTTCTCTTTATTTTTTTGAGCAGTGTGTATATATATTTATGTATATGTATATATATATATATATATATATATATATATTAGTGATGAGCGGGTTCGGATCCTCGGAATCCGAACCCCCCCGAACTTCACCCTTTTTTACACGGTTCCGAGCAGACTCGGATCCTCCCGCCTTGCTCGGTTAACCCGAGCGCGCCCGAACGTCATCATCCCGCTGTCGGATTCTCGTGAGATTCGTATTCTATATAAGGAGCCGCGCGTCGCCGCCATTTTTCACTCGTGCATTGGAAATGATAGTGAGAGGACGTGGCTGGCGTCCTCTCACTTTGTTTCAGGGGGCTGCAAATATCTTTATTCTGGGGACCAGCAGTATTATAGGAGGAGTACAGTGCAGAGTTTTGCTGACCAGTGACCACCAGTATTATACGTTCTCTGCCTGAAAAACGCTCCATATCTGTGCTCAGTGTGCTGCATAGTACAGTGCAGAGTTTTGCTGACCAGTGACCACCAGTATTATACGTTCTCTCCTCTGCCTGAAAAACGCTCCATATCTGTGCTCGGTGTGCTGCATATATCTGTGCTCACACTGCTTTATTGTGGGGACTGGGGACCACCAGTATATTATACAGGAGGAGTACAGTGCAGAGTTTTGCTGACCAGTGACCACCAGTATTATACGTTCTCTCCTCTGCCTGAAAAACGCTCCATATCTGTGCTCAGTGTGCTGCATATATCTGTGCTCACACTGCTTTATTGTGGGGACTGGGGACCACCAGTATATTATATAGGAGGAGTACAGTGCAAAGTTTTGCTGACCAGTGACCACCAGTATTATACGTTGATCTATTACTGGCATATAATTCCACACATTAAAAAATGGAGAACAAAATGTGGAGGTAAAAATCGGGAAAGATCAAGATCCACTTCCACCTCGTGCTGAAGCTGCTGCCACTAGTCATGGCCGAGACGATGAAATGCCATCAACATCGTCTGCCAAGGCCGATGCACAATGTCATAGTAGAGAGCATGTAAAATCCAAAAAAATAAAGCTCAGTAAAATGACCCAAAAATCTAAATCAAAATCGTCTGAGGAGAAGCGTAAACTTGCCAATGTGCCATTTACGACACGGAGTGGCAGGTAACGGCTGAGGCCCTGGCCTATGTTCAAGGCTAGTGGTTCAGCTTCACCTGAGGATGGAAGCAGTCATCCTCCTGCTAGAAAACTTAAAAGAGTTAAGATGGCAAAAGCACAGCAAAGAACTGTGCGTTCTTCTAAATCACAAATCCCCAAGGAGAGTCCTATTGTGTCGGTTGCGATGCCTGACCTTCCCAACACTGGACGGGAAGAGGTTGCGCCTTCCACCATTTGCACGTCCCCTGCAATTGCTGGAAGGAGCACCCGCAGTCCAGTTCCTGATAGTCAAATTGAAGATGTCACTGTTGAAGTACACCAGGATGAGGATATGGGTGTTGCTGGCGCTGGGGAGGAAAATGACAAGGAGGATTCTGATGGTGAGGTGGTTTGTTTAAGTCAGGATCCCGGGGAGACACCTGTTGTCCGTGGGACGAATATGGCAATTGACATGCCTGGTCAAAATACAAAAAAAATCACCTCTTCGGTGTGGAATTATTTCAACAGAAATGCGGACAACTGGTGTCAAGCCGTGTGTTGCCTTTGTCAAGCTGTAATAAGTAGCGGTAAGGACGTTAACCACCTAGGAACATCCTCCCTTATACGTCACCTGGACCGCATTCATCAGAAGTCAGTGACAAGTTCAAAAACTTTGGATGACAGCGGAAGCAGTCCACTGACCACTATATCCCTTCCTCTTGTAACCAAGCTCCTGCAAACCACACCACCAACTCCCTCAGTGTCAATTTCCTCCTTACACAGGAAAGCCAATAGTCCTGCAGGCCATGTCACTGTCAAGTCTGACGAGTTCTCTCCTGCCTGGGATTCCTCCGATGCATCCTTGAGTGTAATGCCTACTGCTGCTGGTGCTGCTGTTGTTGCTGCTGGGAGTCGATCAGCATCCCAGAGGGGAAGTCGGAAGACCACTTGTACTACTTCCAGTAAGCAATTGACTGTTCAACAGTCCTTTGCGAGGAAGATGAAATATCACAGCAGTCATCCTGCTGCAAAGCGGATAACTCAGGCCTTGGCAGCCTGGGCGGTGAGAAACGTGTTTCCGGTATCCACCGTTAATTCACAGGCAACTAGAGACTTGATTGAGGCACTGTGTCCCCGGTACCAAATACAATCTAGGTTCCATTTCTCTAGGCAGGCGATACCGAGAATGTACACAGACCTCAGAAAAAGAGTCACCAGTGTCCTAAAAAATGCAGTTGTACCCAATGTCCACTTAACCACGGACATGTGGACAAGTGGAGCAGGGCAGACTAAGGACTATATGACTGTGACAGCCCACTGGGTAGATGTATTGCCTCCCGCAGCAAGAACAGCAGCGGCGGCACCAGTAGCAGCATCTCGCAAACGCCAACTCGTTCCTAGGCAGGCTACGCTTTGTATCACCGCTTTCCATAAGAGGCACACAGCTAACAACCTCTTACGGAAACTGAGGAACATCATCGCAGAATGGCTTACCCCAATTGGACTCTCCTGGGGATTTGTGACATCGGACAACGCCACCAATATTGTGCGTGCATTACATGTGGGCAAATTCCAGCACGTCCCATGTTTTGCACATACCTTGAATTTGGTGGTGCAGAATTATTTGAAAAACGACAGGGGCGTGCAAGAGATGCTGTCGGTGGCCCGAAGAATTGCGTTGCGGGCCACTTTCGGCATTCAGCCACTGCGTGCCGAAGACTGGAGCACCAGCAAACACTCCTGAACCTGCCCTGCCATCATCTGAAGCAAGAGGTGGTAACGAGGTGGAATTCAACCCTCTATATGCTTCAGAGGATGGAGGAGCAGCAAAAGGCCATTCAAGCCTATACAGCTACCTACGATATAGGCAAAGGAGGGGTAATGCACCTGAATCAAGCGCAGTGGAGAATGATTTCAACGTTGTGCAAGGTTCTGCAACCCTTTGAACTTGCCACACGTGAAGTCAGTTCAGACACTGCCAGCCTGAGTCAGGTCATTCCCCTCATCAGGCTTTTGCAGAAGAAGCTGGAGACATTGAAGGAGGAGCTAAAACAGAGCGATTCCGCTAGGCATGTGGGACTTGTGGATGGAGCCCTTAATTCGCTTAACCAGGATTCACGGGTGGTCAATCTGTTGAAATCGGAGCACTACATTTTGGCCACCGTGCTCGATCCTAGGTTTAAAACCTACATTGTATCTCTTTCCGGCAGACAGAAGTCTGCAGAGGTTCAAAGACCTGCTGGTGAGAAAATTGATAAGTCAAGCGGAACGTGACCCGTCAACAGCTCCTCCTTCACATTCTCCCGCAACTGGGGGTGCGAGGAAAAGGCTAAGAATTCCGAGCCCACCCGCTGGCGGTGATGCAGGGCAGTCTGGAGCGAGTGCTGACATCTGGTCCGGACTGAAGGACCTGCCAACGATTACTGACATGTCGTCTACTGTCACTGCATATGATTCTGTCACCATTGAAAGAATGGTGGAGGATTATATGAGTGACCGCATCCAAGTAGGCACGTCAGACAGTCCGTACGTACTGTATACTGGCAGGAAAAAGAGGCAATTTGGAGGCCCTTGCACAAACTGGCTTTATTTTACCTAAGTTGCCCCCCCTCCAGTGTGTACTCCAAAAGAGTGTTTAGTGCAGCCGCTCACCTTGTCAGCAATCGGCGTACGAGGTTACTTCCAGAAAATGTGGAGAAGATGATGTTCATCAAAATGAATTATAATCAATTCCTCCGTGGAGACATTCACCAGCAATTGCCTCCAGAAAGTACACAGGGACCTGAGATGGTGGATTCCAGTGGGGACGAATTAATAATCTGTGAGGAGGGGGAGGTACACAGTGAAAGGGGTGAGGAATCGGAGGATGAGGAGGAGGTGGACATCTTGCCTCTGTAGAGCCAGTTTGTGCAAGGAGAGATTGATTGCTTCTTTTTTGGTGGGGGCCCAAACCATCATTTCAGTCACAGTCGTGTGGCAGACCCTGTGGCTGAAATGATGTGTTTGTTAAAGTGTGCATGTCCTGTTTATACAACATAAGGGTGGGTGGGAGGGCCCAAGGACAATTCCATCTTGCACCTCTTTTTTCTTTCATTTTTCTTTGCATCATGTGCTGTTTGGGGACTATTTTTTTAAAGTGCCATCCTTTCTGACACTGCAGTGCCACTCCTAGATGGGCCAGGTGTTTGTGTCGGCCACTTGGGTCGCTTAGCTTAGTCATCCAGCGACCTCGGTGCAAATTTTAGGACTAAAAATAATATTGTGAGGTGTGAGGTGTTCAGAATAGACTGGAAATGAGTGGAAATTATGGTTATTGAGGTTAATAATACTATGGGATCAAAATGACCCCCAAATTCTATGATTTAAGCTGTTTTTGAGGGTTTTTTGTAAAAAAAACACCCGAAACCAAAACACACCCGAATCCGACAAAAAATTTTCAGGGAGATTTTGCCAAAACGCGTCCGAATCCAAAACCAAAACACAAAACCCGAAAAATGTCCGGTGCACATCACTAGTTAAAATATAAGATCATTGACCAGCAACCAGCCAGTATTAGAGGGGGAGAACGTGATAAGGCTTTATTAAGAAGAGAAGCAAAATGGATTCATAGATTAAACACGGTGGCCCGTAAGGGGTTAAACGAGCATTTCAGTTTAATTTGCTTTTTGTGATAGCGCTGGTATTGTTTCTAGTGATGAGCGGGTTCGGTTTCTCGGAAACCGAACCCCCCCGAACGTCACCTTTTTTACACGGGTCCGAGGCAGGTTAGAACCTTCCCGCCTTGCTCGGCTAACCCAAGCGCTCCCGAACGTCATCATTCCGCTGTACGATTCTCGCGAGATTCGGATTCTCTATAAGCAGCCGCGCGTCGCCGCCATTTTCACTCGTGCATTGGAGATGATAGGGAGAGGACGTGGCTGGCGTCCTCTCCGTTTATTGTAGAAGTTGATTGGTTGTTTATTGCTTAATTGTGGGGAGGATTGGGGAGCAGCTGTTAGGAGTACAGTGCAGAGTTTTGCTGATAAGTGACCACCAGTTTTTATCCGTTCTCTGCCTGAAAAAAACGCTCCATACCATATCTGTGCTCAGTGTGCTGCATAATATATCTGTGCTGAGTTCTCACACTGCTTAATTGTGGGGACAGGGGAGCAGCTATAGCAGGAGTACAGTGCAGAGTTTTGCTGACAGTGACCACCAGTATACGTTGTCTGCCTAAAAAACGCTCCATATCTGTGCTCAGTGTGCTGCTTTATTGTGGGGACTGGGGACCACCAGTATAATTAATATTATATAGGAGGAGTACAGTGCAGAGTGCACTGCTTTACCTACCTCTGTGTCGTCACTCGTCATCCATTAAGTATACTATCCATCTACATTCTATACCTGTGGTGCATTTTAGTTTTCCAATTTGCTGACAGTGTCCACCAGTATACTATATATAGCAGTACGGTAGGCCACTGCTGTACCTACCTCTGTGTCATCACTCGTCATCCATTAAGTATACTATCCATCTACATTCTATACCTGTGGTGCATTTTAGTTTTGCAGTTTGCTGACAGTGTCCACCAGTATACTATATATAGAAGTACGGTAGGCCACTGCTGTACCTACCTCTGTGTCGTCACTCATCATCCATTAAGTATACTATCCATCTACATTCTATACCTGTGG